>NC_083106.1:63414924-64067775 GCF_949774975.1 Lagenorhynchus albirostris | reverse complement strand
CACAGTGAGATACCACTTCACACCTGTCAGAATGGAAAATGTTTTTTATCTAAAAGACAACAAAAAACATGTTTAGGTGAGGATGTGGTGAAAAGGGAATCCTCATGTACTGTCCGTGGCAAAGTAAACTGGTACAACCACTGTGGAAAATATTATGGACTTTCCTCAGAAAATTAAAAAGGAACCACCATAAAATCCAGGATTTCACTTCTGGGTATTTATCCGAAGTAAACAAAAACGTTAACTCAAAAAGGTATATGCACCCCAACGTTGCACTGCAGCATTACTTACAATAGCCAAGATATGGAAGCAACCTAAGAGCCTATAAATAGATGAATGAATAAAGAAAACATGGTATATATACAAATATATATATAATAAATATACAATGGGTATATATACATATATGTATATATACAATGGTATGCATACATATATATGTAAAATTCAATGGAATATTACTCATAAAAAGAATGAAATCTTGCCACTTGTGACAAGGATGGACCTAGATAGTATTATGCTAAGTGAAATAAGTCAGCCAGAGAAAGACAAATACTGTATGATTTCACTTGTATGTGGAATCTAAAAAAACAAAACAAATGAACAAACATAACAATACAGAAATAGACTCATAGATACAGAGAACAAACTAGTGGTTGCCAGAGGGGAGGGGTGTGGGGGGATGGGCAAGATAGGAGCAAAGGCTTAAGAGATACAAACTTCCAGTTACAAAATAAATAAATCATGGGGATGTAATGTATGGCATAGGGAATATAATCAATAATATTGTAATAACTTCATATTATGACACATGGTAACTAGACTTAGAGTAGTGATCATTTCATAATGTATAAAAATATTGAATTACTATGTTGTAAACCTGAAACTAATATATTACAATTCAATTATACTTCAATTAAAATAAATTTTTAAAAGTAAGGCAGAAAGATTATTGCAGAGGGATACTGAGTAAATGAGCAAGATGAATAGAAATGGAGGGTGAATTTTTAGTTGGCACAATTTTTGGTTATACTACCTTGAAAGATAGGACACAGAGTAGAGCCTGAGGTGGAGTGGCAGTGATATTAAGGTCAGAGTGCAAATTGGGTCACCCCTGAGGATACCACAATTTTCAAGCATCCTCCTTGATGGCCAAGAGTATAGTATCTGTTCTCATCCTGTCTGGATTCCACTTTTTTCTGATTTTGTTAAGCCTCTACTGTACTCTTTTTGTAGTCATCTATGCTAGGATTTGGTTACTTCCTGTGTTTAAATTAAAACTCTATGAAAACTGTGCATGCTTGACTTCTCTCCTTGAGAACAAACTTTCCCTAATAGATGTCTGCAGAAGAAGTTTTACTTCTGTTATTTTCTAGAAAATGTATCCTCTTATATTAAAACGATAATGGATTTGTCTGTTTTCTTGGTCTTTTACCTGTCCTTTCAGCCTGATGAGTTCTTTCCTGTTGTCAATTTTGTACCATATTAATTCTGAAATGTGCATTCCACTCTCTCTGAGAGGAAGAATTCCTGTTTCAGTCAAATCTTAACAATGCATTTTTCGCATTGTATTAAATCATGATATATTCTATGTTATCCCTTTTAATATTCCTTTGGCATTAGTAGTTCAGAGATTTCACCAGTTAATTACTTCATCTCTCCTATCATGAGGATTAGACTTGCTCTGCTGAATGGTTTCACTGTGTTCTCCAAGTAAAACCAAAAATTGCACTGAGTTAGTTTGGTGGAACAAGATCGCATCAAGTTACTAAAATTCTTTATTATTTTTTGCTATTATTACTTTCTGTAATACTGACGTTCTTATGGCTTCAATTTGGGACAACTATCAGGAAACATTATATTTGATAAAACTAAGATAATCCAATCTTTGATAAGAAACCAAATTAAGAAAACTTCTGAATTAAAAAGAAAACGACAGCTGTACTCCTGGTAAAAAAAATTAAATATAATGAAAATACAGCTCAAAAAGGTATCCTTCTGAAAAACAAATCTAGTTAGTTTACTTCATTGATTTTAAAAATGTACAATCATTCAATTATTCTCTACTACCTAAAGCAGTTGTCTATATATCTTTTTGTCATATACCCACCTTAGTAGAACAATATTGAACAAGCACCTCCAATATATGTATACGTATTTATATTTAAATCGTAGTCAGACATTATTCTTCACATATATTCTATACCATAAGGTACATATATAACTGGAATTTCTAAAGGATAAGACAAATATACATAAATGAAAGTCTCCTATTTTTTCTCACATTCTAGGGGTTCATCTTACATTCAGTCTCCTGTGACAACCATGGACCTAGAACGTGTGTCAGCAGACTATGATCTACAGGTAAAATCAAATGCACCATGTTTTAAAAAATAAAGTTTTATTGAAACAAATGCCCATTTGTTTACATATTGTCTATGGCTGCTTTCACACTACAATAATGAGTATATATAACAGCCTTTATGGCCCTCAAAGTCCCGACCTATCTTCTAGATATAAGTTCTATCTTCTGTTTTGTCAGCAATACCACTCAATCTCCAAATATCTATAGTTCTTGCCTTAGAGTATTCCTCATTGTTTTTATAGTATATCATATGTTTTCACACAACTACAGCTGTAAGCATGTTTTTCCCTTTGTCTAGAATGCCTTAGTGGAGGTCTTTTGTTTAGTTCTTCATAGCATTCCTTATTTTTTTAAAAAATGCCTCCTCCCTGTGACCTTCATGACATTATCAATTGTGGGCAATAAATTTTGTCTATCTGGTTGGAAATAAGAGCCAAACTAGGCAAATGTAACTCTGTCTCAGAGATTTGAATCTCAAGTAGAAACTCAGAGAAAATGCAATTGGAGTAGTTTTTCAACAGCAGCAAGTGCATGGAAGGGTTCACAAAACCTCACTACTGAGGTTCTTGGAAATGTTGTTATTTACATCATTCACATGGTCTGGTCATTCAGGTCTCTCTCCGATTTTGTAAAATAGGTAATATCTAATACATTTATATTTTTGCTTAAGCTAACCCTGATCTAACATTATTTGTAAATGTGACCAAGTCTATCAGGATCTCATTTGCCAATAAGAAATTATCCAAATTCTTGCAAGAAAAGTTTTCAAAAGTTATTAATAACCAAAACAAATATTTAGCACACTCGGGTTGTCATATAATTAAATGATGTCTATAAAAATTAGGACCAACTGTAAGTTATAGAAGACTAAATAATTTTATTCTCTGTGACTATTTGATTTCACTGCACTTTGGGGAAGGGTATTGCAATGGTCAATATTAGTATAGTTGTGAAAACCACCTATTTTGTATAAGATATTGGATTCAGAGACTCACTGCAGCTGAGTAATCAGAAAAAAATCTAGTACAGATTATTGAAAGAAAATTTAGCAAATGAAAGTTTTTATAATCTTTAAAAAGCTTATGCTTAAACAAAACAGCAGCAGTCAGCAAGCTTTTTCTGTAAAAGGCAGATGGCAAATACTGTCAGTTTGGCAGGCCATGTAGTCTCTGTAGCTACTAGGCAACTCTGCTGTTGCAGGACAGTAGCAGCCACAGATGAACAAGCATGGCTGTGTTCCAATAAAACTTTATTTATAAAAACAGGCAGTATTCCATAGTTAGCTGACACGGTGTATAGACTGGAGTTTATGCACATCTATAAGCTTCTATACCTGAGGTTTCAACTGGCTTGCATGGTTAAAAATGATTATACCTCATTTATTGATTGGTTGAACACATATTTTTGAACCTCCATTCTGAATCAGGAAATGAGTGCAAACTCAGAACTTCTTTTACAAAGTTCTAGAGGCAAAAGCCTATGTCCTGAAGCATTATTCAATTTAAAGTAATTCTTCAGATGAGGCTTTGGAGAAGGGGCTTTTTAGATCCCAAATATACATACATAACAGATGACCTGATGGCAACAGAAATGTGTGTTCAGATATGTCTTCTGTAAATTTGAATTCACATGTCTCAGAATCTATTCTCGGATCCATTCTAACAACTGAGCCCAAGGCCGCCTTCTTTTTTACTCTATCAGATGTTTACTTAGCTTGTGTCATGGTTGGTTTGTTGGCTTTTATATTGTAACAGAACTATGAACATATATTCATGTTTAAACTTAATAAATTTTTTGTGTGGTACTATCTTGAAATGTACTGTCATTAACTATCATGTTTTCATAGTTGACAGTCCTTATCGAACTAAGAAAAAAATGTTTTAATTGAACCTTGAAGTTTTATTAAACCTTTGGATTTTGCTGCTATGTTCTGAGAATGTTTCTTCCATTAAGAGTCACTTTTATGTTCTAATCTTGCCATTCAAATTGTGAGGGTAAACAGACTCAGAAAAAGCTATAATAAGGCTCAAAATAAGAGAAGGAAGAATTGCTTTCATCTCCATTTCAGAACCCCATATCAAGAATAATAGTAAACAAAGAAGTTACAGGTTTTAGGTGTCAAAAAACAGAAGCTTCTACTTTGAAAATGTGGATAAAGTTTCCTCTTGTTTTAAAGATAATTTTGTAGTTGTGGTTGTGTTTCATTTGAGTACATATTCTTGATTCCATTCCCATCATTATCTTCCTGACAAAAAAGTTCCCCATCCCTATTTATTCCTGTGTTGTACCTTATTGATTTGCTGTCCTTGGGCAGTATTTATATGTATAGATTACAAATTCTCAATTCATCATATTGTCTTGTTGGGCTTAAAGCTTTAATATTTTAAAGACAATCCTTGTTCCCAGCAGTTTGTGAAAAAAGTAGTTATCCACGTGAGCTACTGGATTCAAGCCTGTCATCTAAATGTTTATCTGTCTTCTTTTTTGGGCATAGAGATCAGGGTCATTGCTAAAAGAAAAAATGATATGTCTTCTCTTGTGAAGAATGCCATTAATTGCCCTCCCGAATTCCCTGTCAGGTGTAAACAAGAACAGGATCAACTCAAGAAAAATTGAAAAATTCATAGTAATGGCTCTCCTTCATTTTATAAATAACCAATTTAGGGCTTCTCTGGTGGCGCAGTGGTTGAGAGTCCGCCTGCCAATGCAGGGGACGCGGGTTCGTGCCCTGGTCCGGGAAGATACCACACGCTGCGGAGCGGCTGGGCCCGTGAGCCATGGCCGCTGAGCCTGCACGTCCAGAGCCTGTGCTCCGCAACGGGAGAGACCACAACAGTGAGAGGCCCGTGTACCGCAAAAAAACAAAACAAAACAAAACAATTTATGCTTTAGTATATTCCCTGGTTGTTTTCCTTATTTGTATTTCATATCTTTAAACAAACTTTCATATAAAAGCAATCACTATTAAAATAAAATAAAAATTTAGTGTATTTGTAACATTCCTTTATTCAGAAGTTCTAAAACAAAAATTCCCTATAAGCCAAAAAAGGGGAAAAACCCCACTGCATTGCCTGAAAATAAATTGCATGATTACAGTTTATTGCTCTGAAAGGTAAAGCAAATGCTGAATTCACTTAAAAATAACATGTAGCCACCTTCGAAGTGTTGTTTCTTACAGGGGCATAAAATTTAGCTATTACTGATACCACATGAATCGGTAATTAGAACTTGTTTAAGGAAAACCCCAGAATGGTTGTAACCATGCTCATATAATACTGCAAATAGCCTTCTAATTGCATTGCTTACATTCAGGTTAATTGTGGTACAGACATTGGCTTAGCTGCTCTACTGTGAAGTTGGCACCTACAGTAAACATTGCATGGTTCAAGATTAAGTGTTACTTAATACTCACCATAGATTCAAAATGACTCAATACAGGTCAATTAAATGTTTCTTCAGTATATTAAGCTTCACTGTTTTCAGGACGAAATATTCTTTTTTCTCATTTTAATGGTATTACGAATATTGTTTTAACCCCCAAATTTTGGGCATTTGAGGGGAAAATTATAGAAATAGTACTCAAGAGATATGTGTTTCATAAAAAATAATCAGTGAAATGTTAGAAATAATGATCTGATTGTTAAGAAGGTATACAGAAAGATATTGTAATTGTATCTAAAGGCTGTAACTAGACTATTATTGTTATAACAGAAGGGTTACTGAAGACTTTTCTGGGTGTGGATAGGGGAAGACTTTACTGAGAGTAAAGTAATGCCTGAAGAGTGGACATGAAATATTTGACTGCATTTGCTTTTTTTTGGTTTGCGCTTCAAAATGCTTTAACTGGGGAAATTTAAAACTGCAAAGAAAATTAGACCCATTCATTTTACAGAAGAAGAAGTTGTGTCTCAGACAGTTTAAATAGCACTACAGAGTTAAGAACAATCATTTACCAGGGTGAGTATCCAGATAATACTTGTTTGACCTTAGGACTGTGAGCTTTATCATTATTTTAAGAAGAGCTTATGTATTCAGCGTGGAAAAATACGTTATTCCTATTTACTGGAGAAATGTGTGGGTGTGTGTCTGTGTGTGTAGCCGAGTAGGCATAGTAGAAGCTTACTCAGCTATCCCAGAAACCGAACTCCTCTCATTCAATCATTAATGAAACGTTCAGACAAATGAATATATGTAATGCGTATATAAATTATAAAGCAAATACTTAAAAGAATACTACTTCCCCAAGTTCCAACATGTAACTATTTGAGGATGTCTCTTGAGACTGTTTAGATTTCAGTTCACATCATTCTTAATTCAATAGCTTCACAATTCCACATAGACACAGGGTGTCACAGCTCACTTCGTTACAGGTGCAAGTGAATCAAAGCAAATGTGAAAGGAAAGGTGTCTGAAAGAATAACAATTCTGATGATGTGTATGTTGTGAAATAACATGTAGGTAATTAGCAATAATGTCAAATGGAAGAAACACGATCATTGGTTATCTGACATAAGGTAAAATGTTTAAATTTGAAAGTAGCACAATAACTAACTTCCATAATAACATGATTTTTGATTCTATGCTATTTCATATATCCCCAGTGGAACTCCTCGTAAAGTCTCCAGATTAAATTTGTGAACTTATTTAGCTTCTTCTATATGTGCCCTTTGAACTTCTAAGAGAAATCTTAAGTTTTAATGGACTGATACTTAAAAAAAATTTTTTTTAGTCTTTTACTATAATAGCCAATGTTTTCAATAATGGCGATTTCATACATATTTCATACACGTGTACATATATCCATGACAGGCTTCCATAAGCTTTACAGTGGGTAACAACAGCTTACTTCATACTTACTGACCGGGATTAAATCTGTTCTGTGGGATTAACCAAGAAGAATCCTTACTGAATATCTTTGTCTCTTTATGGCTATACAGGGGCATTGTGCTTTCTTACAATGTCCCAAATGGCAAAATTAATACCGCAGAGTTGAATTCCAAGAACTAAGCCCACCTCTGACCCCAAATATATAAGAACTGTTTAAACCTTAAGTGCACTTTATTCTTTGCAGAAAATTCGTTAAAAGAAATTTCACACACTAGTTCTCTTGAAATACCTATAAATTTGCTGAATTTATCCTCTGCATAAAGTAACAAATAATTATTGGACTTCCTTTATAAAATTTGATTTTCCTATTACTGTAAGGCTGAGAGAGAATGAATACAAAGGCTTTTTCAATTATTCATAACTTACTAGTTTGATATTACTAGAACTTTATTGATGTTGGTAAACACAGGTGGTGAGCCGCTGTTGAGTTCTGGATGTAGTTTGAATTGGGGCCAATAGGATTTATTGCTGGAACTGTAGTGAGGACAATAGGGGGAAAGGGTTGGGTGACAACACTTGCCTGAAAAGGTAGATTGGAGATGTCAGTGACTGAGATGAAGAAAACTAGAAATAGAGCTGGTGTGGAGAGATGTCTCGAGTTCAATTTCAGACAAATTTATTTTGAGATGTCTATTATACACCAAGTGCAGATGCCAATTAGGTGGTTAGACATGTGGGTTTAGAATTAAGGGGAGAGATCTGGCCTACAGATATAAACTTGGGAGCTATCAGTCTACATATTAAATGCAAAAAGTAAGGGAAAGATCACTGTGTATGTTATGCTGCCTGTTATGTAGAAACGAGGGGGCGATAATATAATCACATTTACTTGTATATAGATACAAATCTTTGAAAATATACATAATAAATATGCATAAAATCTACATATGAAAATCTACTTAATAGCCTGCCACTTGTTGATGGGGTGGAACTGAGCAGGGTTTGGAGGGAGATACTGATTGTATATCTTCTACGTCTAAAAGAATAGCAGGCATGTTACTAAAAATACTATTAATTTAAAATAAATAAAATAGTATAAAATAAACTCTAAATTAATGAAAAATTAAGATACAAAGTATTACAAGAGAAATGAATAAACAAAATAAACATCTGTTAAATGAATACTTCTGTTATAACTATTTTGAGGATTATACTGACTTAAAATGACTGTAACAGTCATTTTTACTGTAAATTTACAAATTTACTGTAACAGTAAATCAAGCATCATGTACTATAAATTCACATTGTTTAAGTCTACTTCAAAAGATTCTTGAATGATTTATAATACCTTTAATCGTCACCCTAATCAGATGTTTAATAACAGTATTTCTTCAGTCTTATAGTTGTAAATTATAAAACCCCCAAACTTACTTTGAAAAATGAAAGAAAAAAATTTCAACTCAGGTAAATGGTTTCAGACACAACTCAGTCCTGCTGCTCAAAAAGTCATCAGAGATTTTTTTTTTTTGTCCTCCTGGCTCTGTTTTTTCTTGTTTCAGGTAAGCTCTTTCCTTTTTCCATGTGTTGGTAGAGATGGCGTCTGGTCTCTCCAGGCTTCCTTGGTTCTTAGTGTCAGTGAACTCAGAAAAAGAGTATATTTTTCTACACAGTCTGGCAAAATTGCCAGAGATGAGCCACTATACCTAACCCTGAGCCAGTGTCTGTGTTCACAAATGAGGTGTACTCTGATTCAAAAACTAAAATTTGGTGCAAGTATTGAGAAGAGAGGAACAATTTTTCCCCAAGAAAGTGCAAGAAAGAAATCAAAAAGCTAATGATCACTATAGCTGTCTTCTAGAATGATCCAATCTCTACAAATGCCCATCCTAATAAAGTGATATTGAGCATGTACTCTACCGTCATGGAAAGTTCTATTTTTACTTCCTCACATCTTTTTTTTTTTTTCAGACTTCCATGTCTGAGATGAAGGAAATGAGGAAATATTTTTCCCAAGGCAGTGTAAGTTAATCCATTGAATGCTAAGACAATAGGTTTATATTTTATCTGCTAACCTACTGGATATGAATGGAGGTTCATGAACAAGGAAAATATGACCACTATAATGTTTGAAAGTGATTATCCTGGTAAATTTAAACGGTACGTGTGGGTGAGGTACAGAGAACACAAATAGGACTTTGTACTCAGAATATGAGGTAGAAAATCCAGGTTTACGATTATTGTAGTAGAAATGGAGATGAATAACTTTTCTTTTCTCTCTGGAAGAAAGATTTAACCACACATGGATTCAAATGTAACCAATTTAAACATGTTCACATAACCTTCTTAAGTGAAATGAAGCCACTTTCATTTCAAAGCACCAAAGGCAATACACTTATATTTGCAACAATCACCATAACAAAGCATTTCTCCAGTGGAGCCATACTTTAAAGAATGACTCATATATTCTTTCTCTAATGGATACTCTGCCCCTTTAAGTAGCAGGAAACAGCTTTAGAGGATAATAGTTGTTATTATGATTGTCAATCTATCCTAGATCTGCTATTCTGTATTTTGTTGCTTATAGTCATAAATAGTACTTTCAGCGTGAAAATTTTATCTCAAGCCAGAGTGTCAAATCGCTGACAGAGAGGAAAAGGATGGTTATCTGTGTGTGTGTGTGTGTGTGTGTGTGTGTGTGTGTGTGTGTGTGTGTGTGTGTGTGGAGAGAGAGAGAGAAAGAGAGACAGAAAGGGAGAGGGAAGGAGAGAGAGAGATTGGGAGAGAGAGAGAATGAAAGAACTTGATGCCAAAAAAGAAGAAAATTATGCTATAGACTCCTTAAATCAATATAATAGTATATATCTTAAATTAACTTCTTAAAAATCAATTAACTGACAATTTCCTTTTATTGTTTAATTAGAAAAATATGTCAAACCAGTATGCAGAGAATACACTGGATCACAGCATGTGCTATCACATCTTTGAAATATCTCATTTCTATTATTTGTCAGTAATGCCTTTGAAAACATGTACCTGACTGTGCAGGATTAGGTACCATTTTAATTGATCTGAAACTATCACCTCAGGCTTACATGTGTATCTTTATTAATTTCTCATTAGACTGTTGACTAAACCACAGTTAAAGGCTCTAAAGCCTTTAGATTTTTTCTGAGTAGTTTATAATTTAACTCCAAACATGCATCTAATCTCCTTGTGTTGGTTAATTCATCTGTTAAATGGGTCTCTCCATATTTACAAAGCATTATTTGAGGATGTCACATCAACAAAAAAATGCCAGGGATCATCATGCTAAATGTTTTAGAAATACACAATTACCATAATGGAAAAGTCAGCTTTAAGAATGAGTTACTGGTTCATCTCAGGAAAATCTCTGCCTAATCATTGGTTTGTCATCCAATGATGAAGACAAGTTCCCTGGGTTTCTGGTTTACCTCCCATACCTTATATAGGATGAGATTTTATTTTGAGAACTCAGAGTCAACACAATATTGTTCTGCAAGATGTTATTTTAAGAAATAAAGAAGAGGAATATTTGAGCATCTTTTCTAATGAAGCGATATTTATGCCACTGGCAAGTTGAGAGAGAACAAAATATTCCTCAGGAAATAGATAATATAAATGCCAAAATATATATTGCTTTGAACATGAGTTGATAAAGGAAGCATTAGCATTAGGAAAGATTACATAATTAACAATGAAAATTAAGGAATTATAGAGAAAGATTACATAATTAACAATGAAAATTAAGAGCTATTCTACACAGAAAACAAGAATAGGGTCTGAAGTGAAAACAACTTTGTGTGAACCTTCGTGCCACTTTACTATCTATATTATTAGGGGCAAGTTTAGTAATCTGAATCTTTGTCTCCAAAACTGGAAAAATGGGCTAAAATGGATATCAGAGACTCACTTAAGAGTCAAAAAGTAATGGTAAGCATAAGCAAATTTCTAAGCACAGTGTCTAGAACGTTGTAGCAGCTTACTAAGGATTTATTCTCTTCACCTATAGAAGAGAAATAATCAAACAACATGAAGATTATAACAAACGTAAAGGCTTTCGGGTTTTGGCATATATGTTTTTTAAAGAGTTCTAATGGAGAAATTATAAGGCTTGAATTCTAATCTCAAATGTGGTAGCCATATGTTGGTTGGCCTGGGTAACAATCTAAACTCTCTTCAGTTTTCATAACTCTAAAAAGATCCTCACCATTTCTAATATAGATGATTGGGCGACTATTGGTATGTCTATTGGCTTCATTAATACAGATGATTAGTCTATTTCCTAATGTTTGAAAAAAAATTAATAACAGAAAATAACATTAGTTTGGTCGAAATGAATGAGTTCTCTGATTGAGCATCACTTTGTTGGGGATTTGATAGCTACCTTTACCTTTGATATAGTAGTTATAGAAAATACAAAACAAAATTCAACTACTCAGATACCACACAAAAATGAGAATAAAATCAAATTGATGTACCTCTGGAACACTATAGAATCATGCAGTTAGTAAGAACAAAAATAACAAAACCAAAAGTTAAATAATATTGGATACTGGTTCTAGTTTCCATAAAGATTATTAGGATGGTGGATTTTGTTCATTAATATAGTTCACAGCTAGTGGGACAATGTTCTTTATTATCACTATTACTTTAAAGTTATCACTACTTTTGGGGGGATTATAGAAAGAGCCTTACTCTAGGAAACTAAAGATTTGGATTCTAGTTACAATTTCTTCCCCCATCAGTGTATGATTTATTTTCTCTGGTCTTCGTTTCCTAATCTGTAAAATTTAAATGTTTAACTCTTTCAGTTCTAAAACTGGTTTTTGCTATAAGCAAGTCTTAAAGTTGATTTTTTAAATTAATTTCAATCTATTACTTTCAGAGGATTTTACAATTTCTAACTACCTTCTACTAAATCAATCTATCACTATTGTTTATAGTAATTATAAAGTACCATGGCCCAGTGATTTAGTAGGCATGGTATTAAGCAACATTCTTCTTCAGAAGTGAGAATCTTTTCACATGTGACCATGAGTCAGTGCCCATGGTAGGAGCGTGTGCAGAAGATGCACTACAGAGATAGATGTTTCAACTCTCTTTGACCCTGGAGCAAAATAAATGAGAGTAATAAACTTCCCTTTGAGTTTTGCCTTGTTATCAAATATTTCCCAAATCATGAAGCCAATAAAAGTGAAATAGTCTGTCAGGGGAAAAGCAACAACAACAAAAATACTTTGTAGTGTTTCCCCTTAGGCATTTTAAGAAAACTTCAATTCTAGATGTATGAATGAAATTACTTCTAAAAATTAAAAAATTCTATCACTCAGTAACATGTGACCATCTTTAGCAAAAAGTTAGACCTCTATCCACATAAAAATAATATTGTGCCATTTCATAGGGGTTTTTTTCCCACCATTTTGTGGGTTCCCCCCCTCACTATAAACTGAAGGAAAATCTTTGACTTAGTTTCTCATGTTTTACTTTCTTTTAAGTCAATTAGATCCACATTAAAAAAATAAATAAATAAATAAAAGATTGAAGTGGTCTTTGCGGGATTCAACACTTCCCCTCACCAGGTGGGAGAAGACCATTGCTGAAGAGCCTTCCTCACACTTTGAGTGCATTGTAGGTGGTCAAAACGTTAATGCTTACTGAATAAATGAAAGGATGAAAGTCATAACCCAAGACCTACTCCACTGCTAGAATGCCACTGTGGCCTTTGGGGTGGTCTATCTCCCTCACATGTTCTCCACAATATGCTCTACTTTTTTTAAATTTTTTTATTGGAGTATAATTGCTTTACAATGTTGTGTTAATTTCCGCTGTACAACGAAGTGAATCAGCTCTATGTATACATATCTCCCCTCCCTCTTGGACCTCCCTCCCATCCCCCCGCATCCCACCCGTCTAGGTCACCACAGAGCACTGAGCTGAGCTCCCTGTGCTATACCCAATTTTAGCCACTATTTAACTGAGATCTTGATTCCCTTGGGCCTCTCCTCCAATCACACTTTTCTCATATTTATTAGACCAACTCACAGGCTGCCCGTTGTTGTTCAAGAAATATGTGAACTCATGCATATGGCCTTCATCTTCATTTAAAAATGCCCTATCATCTCTCATTTACACCTGCTCATTTTTTTATATCACCTTTCCAAAGCTTTTCTATTCTCAGTCCTCATCTAAGGAAACAACAGAGGGCCTTCAACTTCCCTTTCCACCTCACGTTTTCCCCCAATCTTTATGAATCTGTATCTGCCACAGCCATTATCAGAGGAAGTGGTGGTCCACACACACCAGGGCTTATTCCCTTCAGGTCTCATTCAGCATTCTGCTGTGTGACTGCTGACCCTATTTCTTCTTCTTCAGTCCCTCTCTCCTCTTGGTCCATCCCCTCAACCTTTTATTGGTGACCCATTTCATTTCTTGACTATTTCCCTCCAGTTGGGATTATCCATTGGCTTCCCCTGGTTTTTCCTCAGTAGTTAGCTGCCTTTTCTACTTATATATCTCTACACTTGCTTTAGCTTTCCATGTCCTAAATGGAGGTGTCCTTAAACCTGTAACTAAAGGCCTATTTTATCTTTCTTTTAAAATCTCCCCCTTAGACATCTTATCCTAAAATCATAGCTTTATTTATTTTTACTTTGTGGGTGATTTCCTTATAAACATATATATTTAGCTCCTGTTTCTATTCTGAGCCCTACTGTCCTATTCTCAAATGCTGCCTCTTTAACGACAAATTCACACCTTTTTTTCCTCTAACCACTATTTCTATAAATGGTGCCTCCAACCACTCCCCTACACCCACACCTGTCACCCTCATCAAAAGATAACAGCTTTTAATCCATCCTTTTTTCTCTTGGTTCTTACATACAGTGAGTTACCTAGTCTTGTCCATTCTATCATACTACTGCTTTACTGATCTTCTGGAGGCCACGGATTGCCTGAGAGAAGAAAACAGAAGAGAAGAATTGCGTAAATTAAGTTGCAATTCTTTCTCATCTGGTAACGTGCTTCTCATGCCTCTCCTAATCATGAACAGGGATGATTACATATGCTCCTTTCCTCCTTACGCCAAAGGCCAGATGCCTCTTCCCAAAGGACTTAAGAGAAATTTTACACTGCTATTTCACTTATAATTTAAATTCACACCTTTCTTTTATTTTCTGAAGGTGTTTATTATTTAGTCAAGTATAAAATATATCCTTTAATCCTATTCTTAGAAATGTCCTGAGACAATTTTTGTTGACTTCTGTCATTTTTTCTCCCTTGAGTACATCAAAATGTAAACCCCACTATTCTCTGAGTTTCTCCTAAAGTGAATATAATAAGTAGCATTACAATTAATTGCACTAAGCTCATTTATAGGAAAATAACCACTTATGAATCTGGATCCTTATTTTGAATTCAGCTTTCAAAAATTTCGAGATTTTACTATGCAATTTAGGTTGAATTATCCAACCGTGTACTTCAAATGATGGTGTTTACAAAATAAAAATCTTGCTTCAGGGGCTTCCCTGGTGGCACAGTGGTTGAGAGTCCGCCTGCCAATGCAGAGGACATGGGTTCGTGCCCCGGTCCAGGAAGATCCCACATGCCGTGGAGCGGCTGGGCCCGTGAGCCATGGCCACTGAGCCTGCGTGTCCAGAGCCTGTGCTCCGCAACGGGAGAGGCCACAACAGTGAGAGGCCCGCGTACCGCAAAAAAGGAAAAAAAAAACAAAAAACAATCTTGCTTCAAAGCAATGCAGAAAGTTAACACAAATGAAAATTCTCCAGTGTATTCACTTGTGTATTGTTATGTAAGAGCATTTTATAGCTGAACTTCTCAATAATAATTAGTACAGTATATATCTTCATTTAAATTCATCTCAAAATTCTATTTTAGTATCAAAGTGCTCTGACACTGAATGCTCCTGGAATGTATTCTTTTAAGGATTCACCATTGATCCTATCCTACAGTGTACTTAACTGACAGAAAGTGAAAATTATATTTAATTGAGCTGAATGAGAGAATCACACAACAAAGAACTCTGCATTTTTCAATTCCCAGATATTTCTATGGTGGATGACTAATAAAATATAGCTTTTGTTGGATGATACATATTAACTTGCCCCATAGTTTTAATCATAAAATTATATTTTAACTTCATCCTAATCAAAAACATTTTAAGGGCACCAAACCTCACCCAGCAATTCTAAACTCGTGGTAGAGATGTCAGATAGACAAGAGTTCACATATTTTAAGGCTATAAGGTGGTATTAAATAAACAGGATGAAAAGTTCCTCCCAGTTAGGTGAAATTATTTTGCATTTTCTTCTTGTTTACGATGTTAAGAGCAATAATACAAAATATATTTTTCTTATAAAAATTGATTTTTAAAAATTTTATTCCTTCTTTCATTCACTCAGTTAAAAATGGTCCCAGTTGGCATGCAGCAGGCCAGAGTCTAACCTATTTCCTGGGAATGCAAGGATTTTGTAGTCTATTGTAGTCTTAATGTTTAGAGCTAATTTTTTTTTAAATCATTAACTTGAGATGTCTGTTTTTGTGATTAGCAATAACCTTTTTTTAAATTATTTTATTTTATTTTTGGCTGCGTTGGGTCTTCATTGTTGCGCGTGGGCTTTCTCTAGTTGCGGCGAGCGGGGGCTACTCTTCATTGTGGTGCGCAGGCTTCTCATTGCGGTGGCTTCTCTTGTTATGGAGCATGGGCTCTAGGCTCGTGGGTTTCAGTAGTTGTGGCTCGTGGGCTCAGTAGTTGTGGCTCACGGGCTGTAGAGTACAGGCTTGTGGCGCAGGGGCTTAGTTGCTCCTTAGTACTTGTGGCGCAGGGGCTTAGTTGCTCCGCAGTGTGTGGGATCTTCCCGCACCAGGGCTTGAACCCATGTCCCTTGCATTGGCAGGCGATTCTTAACCACTGCGCCACCAGGGAAGCCCCCAGTAACTAATTTTATATATAAAATTTCCCTAGACTTGGGCAAGGATAACTGAATTCTGATTATGTTACATACAATGGCTTACTATTCTCAATTTTGTATCTGATTTTTGTGATAAATCTTCCATTTCTCTCCACATGATTTCTATCCACCATATAAATGGCTACCACAGCTATTGGTCCTTCTTGTTACAGTCTCTACAAAGGAATTTTCTTCTCAGCACTCTGGATGAGAACTTAAATAAGTTGTTAGGCGCGAGATACCTTACTTAATCACAAGTCCTGCTAAGAGCTACCAAAATGGCAGATCTCAGAACCACCACCTCCCACAACTATAAGGGACAAGCCTCTATAAAATATTTTCTTCCTTCAAGAATCTCTGATTGGCTAGCACAGTGCAGCAGTCTTTGTGAGTGAATTGCTCAGGGCCAAAGAAGTAATCCTATAGCATGGCTGCGTGGACGTGTCACACATCTTAGTATCTCTTTCTCTAAAAACAATAGGACTCACAATCCTTACCTGATCTGAACTCATAAAAAAAACCACCTGAATAGTTATTCAAAAACTGCATTCATGAACATTTTTTCCCTTTAGGTTAATATATGAACTCTGAGCTTTAAGTAGTCAATTGTCTTTATACTTAGGATATGACTTCTAAACTGGATAAAAACAACTAGGAGGTTCCTCCTTGCCCTGAAAAAGTGTCATTACCATTATCTAGAATGCAAATGCATTCATAAGTTTGCTCACTTTTATTGATGAATGAATACACAATTAGTTTCTATATCAAACTGTACTCAAATTTCAAGCACTGTCTTCCTATGTATATATTAATTCTGCATTTCCCTGATTTAAAAAATTTGTCAAATTTTCTGTGTAGACACACAGAATTTTTATTTTATTTTTTGAATACATTAACCACTTAGTTTTGACCCAGTTGACATACTTCTCTCTTTAGTCAAAAGCACAGGGATTTGCCTACAGCATTTTCCATATCTCTTCCTATATTATATATAGAGAAAAATGATTAAGGAAGTTTCTTTTAGGAGTTTAAATTTTTAACTCTCTGAAGCAAAGCAATTATGACTCTTTCCAGGTTTTTCCCACATTTCTCAGAAATTCATATATGTCAGATGCCACATTTGATCTTTAATTTCTTGAGGCTATTTAATACTGACATATGTGCTAACTGATCATCTTTAGTTCTTCAGAGTTTGGTTTCATCCATTCCATCAAGTATTTTAAGAAGCTTGAAATGCTCCCAAGATTGCTTATCTAAAAGGGATTCAGAGAAAGACAATACTAGTAGGATTTTATTATATACCATCTGAAAGGAAAATTAGTTTTGCCTCAGGTATCAAATGCAAATGAGAACTCCATCATAAAAAGAACCTTGTATGAGTAACCTAATTGAATTAAGGTATGAGAAATATTCAGATATTTTATGCCAAAAGATGTACTTTTGTTTAAATGATTACACTTTAACATCCAAACTTTCCCCACTTCACGAGTCTAGCAATTTTTCATTTTTTGTTTCTATATCTATGATATATTTCCTATAACATCCTAATGAAAATGATAAAATGACCCCATATTATCTCAAAATTTGACAGTACACAGATTTAAATGAAGAATGTCAAGAGGTGACTTGGAGATGTGAGACGAGATCAATCACAGATGACTGGAAATTATTTTGCTTGTCACTCTTACAATAATTCTTCCAAAGAGCCAATTTTGTGGGATAACCTACTTCCCACTTAATAATTTGATCCTACTGTACTATAAATAAAATATCTAAATCTCCCACAGAACAATGGCAGGCAGAAAACTTGGACTATGAAGGAGGCAGATTTTCTTCCCATCATTTTTATGCACAAATACCCAATATCTGGCCAACACTGAAATATGTAGGTTCTGGCAGCTGTTATCAAAGTTTGTACACCAAATGCAGTCAGAATTTTTTCTGTCCCCTCTACGCGATCTGGGACACATGTTTGATATTATCTGGGAAAACAAAAACAATGAGTCAATGGTTTGAGCTCCAGTTGACACTGAAAAGAAGTTTGGCTCCATAAACTATTTCTGAGAAGGATATTTCACTCTGAGCGTAGCAGCTAAAAGTTCCATTATTAATGTAAATACATGAGAGGGGAGAGGGAAGCCTTGATGACTGCCATGGTAAAAAAGTAAACAGCCCTGGGACTGATGATCAGAGCTGACTTTAGTAACTGGCTGGGAATGTAGACATTTGATCCAGTGCACACTATTACCAGAATTCACACTACCAATGTCTTCTCCTATAAAGGACTTGTACTCTGGGGAATTACAGGTTTCCAGTGACACTTGTGAAACCTCATGAATTTCTGGAAAAGAGTTTTTGGAATAAATCCTATCTGGATTTTAGAGTAAACTTAAGGTAGTTTCATGTGTAAAAAACAAATATTTCCCTTACTTAGCTAATATATAGATTTAAATAATTTAGAGACCTTCTGCTGATATGAGACTAATTTAGAGACCTTCTGCTGATACGAGACTACATATGCACCTCTGTGTTAATACTGCAGGTCCTAGTATAAACATGACTCATCTTCCTGAGCATCAATTTTACTTAATGGTAGTACCATATTAGTTTGACCTCCAGAACAATTTCCCACAAGTGGTTGGAAATCACATTACCTGCTAAAAAAGTTGTAGACAAATGAGTAAAATTGTATTTTTAGACTCCTTCTGATTATTTTGCTGGAAGATTTTGGTAATAATTCGTAAGAGGAAAAGCTCCCAAAAGAAGCTTTTCTACATCTACATCATGAAGATGTAGATCATCTTTACAAATTCCTATTTGGATGAAGCTTATAGGTATGTTGCCACTAAGTGTCAGTTAATTATGGCATGAACCAAGTGACACATGGGTGTTGTCTTAAATTGAATTTGTTACCCATACATATATATAGGCACTCACAGATGAAACACATGCACACATATATGTAAACAAAGCAATCACTCCTATCACTTCAGTTACGTATCTCCTCCTAAATGTCAGGTTTATCAGGCCAGTAGAATTCCACCTGTTTGCTGGTGGATCAGATTGTTAAGCTAAACCCATTCTTCTACAGTCCCCAAGTGTAAAAAGAAAATATTCGATGGAGTGGGACTTCCCTGGTGGTCCAGTGGTTAAGAATCTGCCTTCCAATGCAGGGGACACGGGATCATTCCCTGATGAGGGAACTAAGATCCCACATGCAGGGGGCTACTGAGCCCTCGCACCACAACTAAGACATGATGCCAGCCAAAAATAAAATTTAAAAAATTAGATGGACTGAAAATATGCTAATCATTAGCAATTTCTATTTCCTATTTTCCAAATTATACTCTTCTATTGATTCGCTATAATAAAATGGCTTATCACAATAAAGTGATTTGAGAGATTAGTTATTCTTTTTCATGATTTTCGGTGAAATAACTTATTTTACATAAGGAGAAGAATGAACTCTGCTCTATCCTACTCAGAATAAAAGGAATTAATGGACAATAAAAATCTGATGATTCAGGCCCATTTGGGGGTTGATCAAATGCAAATGAAGGGCTTCCCTGGTGGCGCAGTGGTTGGGAGTCCGCCTGCCGATGCAGGGGACGCGGGTTCCTGCCCCAGTCTGGGAGGATCCCACGTGCCGCGGAGCGGCTGCACCCGTGAGCCATGGCTGCTGGGCCTGCGCGTCCGGAGCCTGTTGCTCCGCAACGGGAGAGGCCACAGCAGTGAGAGGCCTGAGTACCGCAAAAAAAAAAAAAAAAAATGCAAATGAAGACCACATTGAGTTATCATTTTATACCCATTATACCGGAAAAAAAAAAAAAGTCTGACAATAACAAATGTCAGAAAGTATGTGAATACATAGGATCTCTTCATTTTGGGATGAGCCAAACACACATCCACACATGATCTTAGAAAAGGGAGAGGATTATTACCACAATACGTCAGTAAGGTGACAACCAGGTAAGGGAAGCAGAAGGGATTTGCAAGATTTTAGTTTTTGTGTCTAATGGTGGTTTCATGAGTGTTTATTCTATTATTAAAAACAAAACAAAAAAAACCCCACGTAGTTAAATTTAAAAGGGACTTTCATGAAAAAATGAGCTTGTCACTAATCAAAGACTGCATTTATGCTAATTCTATGTATCTGAGGAAAAATAAATATATAAGTAAATCAAACTGTAGCTGTGAGAAAACGTATGCCATAATTATTAGAAACACCTTATACATTTATTGTATGTTTTGTACCTGAATTTTGTTTGGTTTGGCCTTGCTTTCTTTAAATTCAGTTACTAAGGAGAAAAGGATGAGAGAATAATGAAGTAAAATTCAACATTTTGAACTGTTCTAGTCTCTACCAACATATTGATTATCTTGCATTTCATTCCTTTAGGCTTTTGTTTCTTCATTTGGAAAATTAAGGGATTTACTTATTTCTGGATTTATTCAGAAATACTAAACAAATTTAAGTACTTTTATGGGCCAAGTACCATTTTAAGTAATAGAGATACAGAGATGACTAAATATATCTATCAAATTTCTACACTTATAAAATGTACAGTCTAGTGGAAGAAAAAAATCATCCCTCTAATTAAATAGCCAATTAGATGTAGCATTGCCACTGTGATCAGTGCTATGAAGGAGAAACATGGTGGTGGTGTTTGTGGTGGTATAGGATCATAGCACATTAGTGACTTGATGTCATCAAAAAGATAAGGAAAGGCTTTCTAGGATACGATGGCCAAACTGAGATCTCAAGGATGATCACAGGCATTGCCTAGGGAGGGAGAGAGAGAAGATAACTTCATGCAGAGGGGCTAGCATAGGCATGATGGACCAAAGAGGGAATGACTTATCCCAGAGGATGAAGCAAGAAGATATGGTTCTTTTTTTTTATTTATTTTTTTAACATCTTTATTGGAGTATAATTGCTTTACAATGGTGTGTTAGTTTCTGCTTTATAACAAAGTGAATCAGCTATACATATACATATATCCCCTTCCCTCTTGCGTCTCCCTCCCTCCCACCCGAAGATATGGTTCTGAGAGAGAGAGGGAATGTGATACTAAAAGGGGCTGAGGACCAACACAAAGAACAGACTACAGAAGATCTATAAACTAGGTTACAGTATTTTGTCTTAATCCCGAGAGCAGTGGAATTCCATTGATGGCTGTAAACAGGAAGGTAACGTGCTCATATGTTTGCTTTAACAAGGCTGCCCGACCCAGATGGGAAGACAAGACTGGGGTTGTTCAAGAATTAATGTGAGCGACAGAACATATTCAGAGTACTACCACACAGAAAAGAGGGCCGTTTGGACTAGAATACTGGTGATGAAAATGAATATAAGTTGATGATTAGGTACATACATAGAAAGCAATATCTAGTACCCAGTACTGAACTAGATATGAAGGAAAAGGGATACTGCAGCACCAAGGATAACTCTTCCATAAATTGGTACAACCATTTTGAAAAAACGTTTGGCATGTTTTTGTAATTGTGATGCCATCTAATGAGATAAGGAAGAATGCGGGATGACCCAATTTGGTAGGAAGGAAATACTTATGTTTCATTATGGACAGGCTGAATTTCATGTGTTGAAATTCCCCCAAAAGGACTGCTTTGAGGTATGACAAAAACAAGTACTGTAACATAAGTCTTATGTAAGTTTCAGTTTCCTCGTTGCTATTAAAATTACATTTCCAGCCAAGCATATTGAAGGATATTAGGATATAGGTCATTGGGGAACAGAACTTGTTGATCTTTTAATTTCCTCTCAGGTTATGCATTCCCCTTGACAGTGATGGCATTTTACCTGCTTTAGGTGAAGTCCTGCCAAGTCACAGAATGTATTAAATAAGGGTTTAACAAGCTTGTTATATCACTACTAACGACAAGTTCTATGCACACTTTCTAACTCTGTATTGGTACTAACTTATCAACATTGATCTTAGATTAAATAATTATCAATAGACTTGATGAATGTATATATGCATTGCAATTATTTATTGATGACTAGGAGTACAGAAAAGGAAAATAAAAGGGATTCTTCTATAATCTCTCATTTAGTTCTGCCCAGTTTGTTCTCTCCTCAGTTTGACCATTTATTTCAATTAATTAAGATCCATTAAATTCAATTGAACAAATATTTAGTTATTCCTTTCTGTCCAAGGAAGGAAAGTAAGTTACTGACTGGAGTATAACTGGTAGCATGTTTAAGAGAATCTTAGTTAAAAATGTCCTTTCTATTCTCAGAGAAAAATAAAATTACCACACAAGCACTGAGAGGTAATTCAAAACTTGTGTTTTTCGAGGCAAGTAGTGTAGAGTTATGTCCCTAGTCTCTTTTTTCAATTTGTTTCAGCGGAACATAAGGGCGATGCCATAAACCTCCTGTTACTTCAAATAAAGTGTTTACTCATCATAACACACGGTTGTGTGCTCGGCATCTCTTGGACGCTGCCTCTAGCAACCCCTCAAACATAGGACTTGTGCTCAAGGTGCACCTCAGCACACTCTCCTCCCAACCTGTTCCTATACTCCCCGTCTTGTTCAATCACCATTTTTCTACTAACCCCAGGTAGAACTTGGATTATTTCTATTTTCTCCATTTCCTGAATTTCTGCACATAACATTACTCAATACATCTTATCAAATCCATTTTTGAAATGATTCAGAATCCCATCTTTCTCTCTGTGCTTACAGACCCTGGATTAAATGACGGTTTCTTCATTTTCAGCCTAGATTACTATAGCAAATTTCCCTTGTTAGGTTTGCACCATTCTCACCCATGCAAAGCAGTTAGGATTATCCTTCTAAGTGCAAATTCAGTCAGGCCATACCCATGATTAAAGCTGTTCACTGATCCCTCATTACCTGTGAGATAAAGTGCCATTTTGAGGCCAAAGTACATCCTCAGCCTTTGTTCTTTTAATTGTCCATAGCCTTACCTCCATATACCAAACGTGCTAAATTATTTGCTGGACCTTAAAAACCCCATCCATTTCATGACTCTCAGATTTGCATCCAGCTATCCTTGACCCTACCTCTCTTCTGTCCAAGGCAGGTCAAAGTAGAGTCATCATACATTCGGGTTTCCCTTGGTGATTTCTGGTTTACATCCATTGTTTCAACACAATCATTAACAGAATTCCCTTTCACTCGGAATTATGGTTGCCCAGATGGTGAGTTAGATGATTCCCTTAGCCAAAGTCACCTTTTTCTCTAAAACTTTCCTAATTATTTAGGATCATATAATTCCATGGAACACTAAATATTTCTACATGGTATAATTCACATGGTAGTGTAATAAATTATGTAGTAAATGTCCTAATACGTTATGCATTCTATAGCAGTAGGAGTAGCAGCTAACCTTTAAAGTGTGTATTAGACAATTCCAAAAACCTTATGAGTAAAATTTCATGTATGGTTTACAGCAATCCTGAAAGGAAGGCGCTCTGGTCATCCCTGTTTTGCAGACAAGGAAACTGAGGCAAAGCGAGTTTAAGTAAATTGCTCAAGGTCACATACCTGATAAAGGGCAAGAGGTAGTGCTGTCAGGTAAACCAAGGCAATGGTTTCAAAGTCCACACTATTATGAAGTGCAATATGCATGTTTACCCTTGTGTCCCTATTGCCTTAGAATACGTATCTAAGAGATGCACGATAAATGCATTTGTAAGTGAATGATTATTTTAAAGAGAAATGTCATTTTGAATTTCCTAGTCAAATAAATTCATACAGTCTTAGATGGCTGGTTATATCAGAATGCTATCCCCTTCCTCTTTTTTCTTTTATAAAATTCCTGTGATATCGATGTTAACTTTCTCTCCCTCCAGCAAGAATAAGTGACTACTCCCGAAATTATTTTAATTATATAGCTAAATAATTATACAAAATGCTCTTTTGAAAGTTACAACTAGCTTTTTTTTTTTTACCATTTCTAAATTTAGAACTCTTTTGTTCCTTTTTATTTTCATTTGTGTGCTTGTCTTAATAGCAGAAGTACACTCAGGCTTTGTACTGGTATTGGAAAGTCTTGAAACAAGAATAGATGGAGAAAAATAAATATTTCAAATTGTATGTTTGCTGGGAGGTGAAGGGATTGCTCAGATGCTGGCATCAGTAGTGGAAAGTAAGTGACTATAATTCCTTAATCGAGTATTTGACTTCCTACACAGGAAGAGAACTTGCCTGAACAGTTGGTGAATTCTTAAAGAGTTAAACAGGAAAACATAGCAATTCCTTACTTTTCAGTGCAATTAGATTTGCATGTTAAGCTTAAAAAAAGAAAGAGAGAGGAAGAGAAAGAATACTTATGAATACTCTGACACTCTGAAATTAAATGTAGCTATTGGGAATAGAAGAGATTTAAGGAACTGAGAAAAATCATTTGCACTAAAGAAGAATCTTCATAAAGGTACCAATCTTCAACCCTCCCTGACTGGAGTCTGATTCCGTAATGAATTGTGTGCATACGTACACATACTTATCTGTATAAAGTTTTCTTTAGATCCTACCACAGGAAAGAGAATCTGATATCCCTTGAGAACAGACAAGTCTATATTTACGCAGACAGAGCCTCAGATCAATTGAACAAAATGAGCTTTATAAGAGAAAAACATTAGGCAGACTCCTTCCTGGATTATTTTTCTAAAAGAAATTTGCAGTTCTAATTGATACCTTGAAGCTTGTTGCTGCAAATTGAAGTTTATGTCAAATATTTGGCAGTCCTTCAGGAAGAGGATTCGGTTCACCCTGATTCCCTAATTGAGATGTGCAGGGGGTGCTTTGCTTCTTTTTTACCTAGAAGTGTTGTGGTGACATTGTCTACAAGGGCTGTTTCAACTTGAGTTCTCACTTCTTTTCTTGCTGAGTGCTAAATTGTCTTTTACTCTATCTGGCAATCTGTTACTTTTTTCTTCCCCCCCACAGGGTTCAGTATTTGTCCTTGAAGAGTTGTCAACTGCAAAGCGCAAAGAAAATTGTATATCCAATTAAAGTGAGGCAAAACACAACTGTCAAATAAAAGTCATTAACCCACCTGAGTACCGTAATTTTTGGTATACCTGACAGCTCCCTTCTCAGTTCCTTCAGCTGAAGTCATTCCCAATCCCCTTCCTTCCTTGGAAAGATACTGCTTATGGGACAGTTTCAGGGTCTATAGTATGTGATGTTAATTAAGTTTTGTCACATGCTCATCCAATTGTAAGTAGCATATTTATTAGACATGTTTTCAGAATGAATGATTTAGTGTATTTAGAAGAACAACAGTGAATCCTCATGCTTGATACCTTTGATTTTATCCACGCTCATTCTTTCCTTTTTAACATATAAACTTCATTCCTACTTCTTTTCAGAGCCATGCTCTTCCTCTGGATAGACTGGATAGGCAACATTGAATAAGGCAGGGAAGTTTACTGCCCTTACAGGTTTATATCAAGTGAGACAAACAAGCAGCTAACAAACTATGACTCAACAACAATTGCTGTAAGTGACATGCAAGAACAGGGCAGAGTGCTATGAGAACAACGGATCTGAGACAGCAGCCTTTGGTCCACTCTGAAGGGTGGAGAGAAAGAAATAGAGCCACTGAGAGAAGACTTGAGGAGGTTGCCTTCCCTGCTGGGGGTCCAGCTTGTATTAAGGAAAGAAGGAGGAAATAAGGATCTTGATAATGATGTTGAGGAGAAATAAAGAGGAGGATGAGAAGGGAGATAGCTAACGTGTATTCTGGGTTTTCTATGTATCAGTTTTGGTGATTTATACCTTTGTGTTACAGAAAACAGTGAGGCTAATTGGTTTCAAAAATTCACAACCCTATTATCTCTCATGAAATGTGGTCCAAGAGTAAAAATCTCCATGTAGGTTCGGACCGTCCAGAACCTAGGCTTTTGCATCTGTCTGCTCATCCATCTCTGTGCAGTCACTGCCCTCAGCTGCCTCCACTCATGACTGTAAAACGGCAACAACAATTCCAGTCATTATAACCAGACATGACAATGTTCAGAGGATGACACTTCCTCTGCCTCATCTCTCTTTTTAGGAGAGGGAAGTCGTTTCCAAGATGCCCTCAGCTGACTTTCTCTCATGTTTTATTAGGCAGAATGGGGACACAGTGCCCATTCCTAAGTGAATCATTGAGAAGGGGAGAGACAAGTGATAGGATGAGATTAAAGATGGAAATTAGCAAGTCAAGCCCGTGACCCCTTCAGATATCCCAAAGTATCTTCATTCCACTTCAATGCATAGATTGAATACTCCAGGTATATGTCCTCTTAAAGGAAGCTTACTAGTCAAACTATATGTGCACTTTTCAAGTCAATTTCTCATAATCTTTTCACACCAATTATTATTAACATACCTGTTACTTAAGATGGTAAACAGAAGATTTGAGAAAACTATGGTAGTTAATGCGTTTTTGCTGTTAAAGTTTATTCATGCAAAATATTTTAAATCTGAAGAACTAGGGGACAGATGCTGCTGGGAGTGATACATTCTGTCTTCCTTGTCATTTACTGTGACAATGAACAATATGTCACATTGGCTTTACCAACATGTGAAATTAATCATAGAAGAAATTGAAAGCAGAAGAAAATTTAAAATATCACAAGAAAACTCTTTGTACTGACCATAGTCAACTACCTTTCTATTATACTGATAGTATAATTATAAAAATAGTTCCTGTTCATTGAGAGATCACTATATGGTTGGCGTTAGACACAATCTTAATTCTCATATCATATGTGTGGTGTATTTTTATTCCCATTATCTTGGAGTTCAGAGACTTCTATAAAGTTACATCAGTGGGAGAGGCTGCCAGTACTCACACTCATCCATCCTACTCTAAACTCATTGTTCTTATTACACAAATATTCTGCCTGGCATTATGCCTTGACCCTGAAAATTCCCCAAAGAATCAGAATATGGCTTCAACAATCAATGGGCTTTTGGAAGTCCCATTAAGAATTGTACCTATAATTCATCTGTCAATAAAACTTGAAGGAGTTTACATTTCTACCTTTCATGAATACCACCCTAATTAAAGTAGCTTTGCTATCATTACACTTTCATGGCAATTCACTTCTAAAACCTTGCTACATTTAATTTTTACAAGCGTAGCTCTCTAAAGACTGAACGGGTTGTGAAAAGACATTTATTCTCCACAAGTTTCCATGCTTTATGTTTTGGCATAAGAAGTACAGAATTTTCCTACAGGAAAGTTAAAGATATTTCTGACCTTGAGTAGAGCACATTTGTCTTCCTATTTTATTGCTTTGATATTTTTTCACAATTTTTACATGCTTACTCACCAATGTCCTTTTGTATGAGATAGCTTTCATTTTACTCTTTCAGATAGATATAGTAGTAGTATCTTAAGAGTAACTTTGAGTGAGTTAAACAAATGCTAATGAGAAGGCTTTTTTCTAGCTTATTTTCTTTTGGTTTAAGTCATTGCTTTTCCTGTCATGCACTTCCTCTGTCATGGATTAATTGAAAGTGTGACTGTGCTGAGTCCCCCTGTTACATCCACAGGTAGGTAAAGGTATTTTAAGATACAGAGAAGAGAGAAAGATTAAACAGATAGTGCTCAAGATAGATTTTATACATATATAAAATATTGGGCTGTACTTCCCCTGCCCAGAGCTAGACTACTCCTGGAATTGAGTTTATACTTCAGAGAAGTCACATTTATAGGCTCTTACTCTGAATGCCTCACAGCTTGGCTGATTTAGCAAATAAAAATACAAGACACTAGTTAAATTTGAATTTTACATATACAACAAATAATTTTTAGTATAAGTATGTCCCAAATAATAGTTGAGACATGCCGAAGAATAACCACCTAGTGCCAATGCAATAGAGGCCCTTACCTTACCAAGAGCTTCTTAAGGGCCAGGACTGTGAACTTTACATTTACACAACTAAGAGTTTCTGGCGTAGAGTGAGGATCCACATGTTGGGTGGTGTTGGTGATAAGAGGCACAGTGATAACAGAAGAAAAAGAAGGGGGGAGAGTATTTGCTTAATAAACGTCAGTTGAACTGAATGAAATGTCTCAGATTCTGATGTCAGGACCTGAGGACATTATTATTTATTTACACTACCAGGAAGCGG
Organism: Lagenorhynchus albirostris; assembly: GCF_949774975.1. Classification (NCBI taxonomy): domain Eukaryota; kingdom Metazoa; phylum Chordata; class Mammalia; order Artiodactyla; family Delphinidae; genus Lagenorhynchus; species Lagenorhynchus albirostris. Next base: position 64,039,473 of record NC_083106.1, on the reverse strand, counting down.
CAACTAACAAAAGACATGTGGGCGCCCAAAACCTCTGGGCTATGATACCGCATCAGAAGTTTTCAATGCTGTCAAAGGTCTGACCAATCCCCTAATGTTAGCGCAAAAGGACTAATGCAATTACTGAGGATCATTCAAAAAGTAGATACTTTTTGATGCCACTTAAAACATTCAGTTTCACTTATTACCTTAGTGCTTTTAAGGAATATCATAAAAGCAACCACTTAATAGTCAAAAAATAATTCACCTCACTAAGCACTGAACTAGCAGGTATCAACGTAAGGGGTATTATTCTAGTACAAGTTCAACAAAAGCAGAGCTCTTTTTCTTCTTCTTCAATTTTCTTTGCAAATCCTAGAGAAATATATACTGACAATATCATTAAATGTTCTGACAGTTTTTTTTTTTTTTCCTATGTGGAATTCAGAATCTGGGCTGAAGAGTTCATGCATTTTGCTTATGTGATGTATTTTGATTTGTATCTTTTAAGATGTTGAACTAGAATCAAACTGACTCATGATGTTTCCTAGTCATCCATAGCTCCTGTCACCATCCCTGCTACAACATGTGACATTTCATAGACAGTCAGTTCATAAGCTTATACATAAAGTGCACTAAATATATCTGGAACAGCAGAGACAGCTGCAGGTTATGGCTGACTAAAACTTACACATTCTTTTCATAACGATCTGTGATGTTTGTCTGAACTAATAATCACATGCCATTTGAACTCTGAACCTTGGAAAATTGTCAGAGCTTCTAAAATAAATAGGTGACCAATGATGTCTGAATATTTGAGGGGAAAATTGTTCACAATTTATGAGTTCTAAACATTTTTGCAGTTATATTTTCTACAGGAAGCATTTGCCTTTATATTAAGAATAAAGAAAATGATTTAAAATATTTCCCCAAACTTTTATTTATGAGATTTTAATATACTACTAATAAGCAGTAAGAATATTGTGTTACATACTCAAAAGACTAGTTGAGGGAGAGTCAGTTTGGATTATGGAGGTGTCAGTTACAGGACATATTATACAACAGGGCAAGGTCAGAGAACTCTGAGTCCAAAAACATGCTTCTGTCACTATTTCTCTAGTCCTCAGTTTTCCTGTGATCCTAAAATCAATCCTGTTGATTTCAGGTAGTACCTTGAACTAGGTCTGAAATTTTTATGTAGTTTGTATTAACAAATTAGGAAGATTAATTTAGTATTATTATAATTGTATTTAGTGTTAAGCTCTTTCAAAGAAGGTGCTTCTAAAGTTTTGAAAACTATAGGAGAACTTAGTCTCCAGGGAATCTGGCTTTGTTATTCAATTGTTATGAAAACATTTTAAATGAACAGCACAGATATTCAGGAAACCTCTGGTACAAAGATCTTCAACCCTGCATCATGTCATAACCCAATGGCTTTGGATATCTCCAACTACGTATGGAGAATATAGTTTACACTACTGAACCTTTAGGTGCTATTTCACTCAGAAAGGAGTCTCTTTACAGATAAAGACAGGTAAAGGGCAAAACCAACTATTCTAATCCTAAAATTATATCGAAGGATGTAATAACAGAGAAATAACGTTTCTCTTTTTTTCCCTTATTGCTTAACTGGGGAAACTATGAAAAAAACATTAACGTAATAAAAAAGAAATACAAATATGGTATGAAACAAAAGTTAAGCGGCATGGGGAATATATAAGCTCCAGTATGCAACTAATTAATATTTTGTGACACTCGGGGCTCTGTATTATTCTTGGCACATAGAAGGATTGCACATCTCATGATTTGAGTTAGTTTCACTCTATAGCTTGTCTTGAGTACTGAAATGTGAGCAGAAATAGCGTGTGCCACTTCAGGGCAGAATATTAACAGTATGTACTTCGCATACTACTCAGTCATAAAAAAGAACGAAATTTTGCCATTTGCATCAATATGGATGGACTTGCAGGGCGTTATGCTAAGTGCAATAAGTCAGACAGAGAATGATAAATACTGTAGGATATCGCTTATATGTGAAATCTAAAAAATACAACAAGCTAGTAAATAGAACATAAAAGAAGCAGACTCACAGATACAGAGAAAAAACTAGTGGTTACCAGTGAGGAGGAGCAATATAGGGGTGGAAAAGTGGGAGGTACAGACTATTGGGTATAAAACAGGCTCAAGGATGCACTGTGCAACATGGGGAATAGAATCAATATTTTAGAATAACTGTAAATGGAAAGTAAACTTTAAAATTGTATAATTTTTTTTTTTTTAAAAAAGAGAATGTACTTTGCCATGTTTCTTTATTCTCCACCACCGGCAACAATGATGTTCCAGAAGACATTATCACCTCATCAGCCTAGGCTCTATAATAAGGACGGAGTGAAACAAAACCAGCAGCTTATATACTATTAAGAGTAGCGTGTGTAAAATATAAAATTGTGTTGTTTTAAGTACTGAGGTTACTGTAACACTATCTATGGCCTCACGGAGACAAAAATAAATTCCAATTGTTGCTATACGTGAGAAATAAGAGTCACATAGGTTGAAAGTACAAAAAAGATACAGAAAAATAATAAAAATAAGATGCTCTGAATTAGAAGCCCACAGTTATGGTTATAAAAAGCAGATAAGATAGAATTAAAGGGAAATGCATTATTTTAGATAAAAGGAATCAATTAAAAAGCAAAAATATTTGACTCACCAGGAGTATACAACAAATGGTAACTTGTATTCACCTCACAGTATAGCCTTGAAAAAATATAACAAAAATTAGATAATAACAAGAAGAAACTGGCAAATCCTCGCTATACTGAAAGATATTAAAATAAATTCTTTAGTACTTGTTAAGACAAGCAGACAATAAATTAATAAAAATGAAAGGTTTGACCAACAAAATCATCATGATTTATCTGAGGGACATACATTAAAAAAAGCCTAGAAAAAATAACTTCTTCTCAAACCCTTAGCATATTATAAAATTTGATCACATCCTCATTCATTAAAAAAACTAATAAGTTTTAAAGAACTGATAGGATATGTTCAATATTCTCTAAGCTAAAGGCAATAAAGTTAGGAAAAAATAAAAAGGATAGTGTAAAAATGCATAAACCTATATATTTAAATGCACCTTAACTTATTCATGGTTAAATAAAAAATACAACACAAATTTAAAAATAAAACTTAGAATAGAATGCTAATGAAAATATGCCATTGTAAATCTTATAGGAAACAGCTAAAAAGTAATTTGAGGGCAATTAATCTGTATAAATACTTAGATTAGAAAAGAATGGATGTTTACTATTGATGAGCCAACTGTCCAACTTAAAGGATGTGGAAAAGAATAAGAGAATTCATCAAAGAAAAATAGAAGGAACAAAGTAACAATATAAGATCAGAAATCAATGAAATGGAAAACAGAGATACCAGTTAGAGAATTAACAAAGTTGTTTCTTTGACAAGACTGTTAAAATATTTTTTTAAGAATGGGTGACATAACTAAATACAACACATACTCAGTATTTATTTAGAGACTCCTAAAAAAAACTTTGTGTTAATACATTTAAAATTTTAAAGGAAATCTAAAGTCCCCTCAAGTCTTTGGCCTAGAACTAATCTGAACAAGTGTGAGAGGAAATTACCCAAATCTTGGGGAAAATAAACTGGAAATGAATAGTCAGAAAACTTTCTGGTGTTCACGCAGGTCTTGGAATAGCTTGTGTTCACAACAGCCAAAGGGGAAAAAACCTTGTAATATACAGAGCATTAGGTAGAATTCACAGAAATGTAGCACTGTAGTGCTGGGATAAATTAGCCTTGGATAAAACACCACTTTAGACTCACCATAAATAACTTCATGGCAGATAAAACCAAAAACACTATTTCCAGGGATATGATAAAATGCAGTAATCAACAAGATAAAATTCAGACACACCTGAAAGCCAATACAAAATTATTACACATGCACAGAAGCTGGTAAATATAACCCATAATTAGGAAAAAAGGTCAAACAATAGAAAGAGATCCTGATGATGGAATTCGCAGATAAGGATGGGAAAAAAGGCACAAATTCTCTGCATGTTCAAGAATGTAGGGAAAAAAAGAAGTATAATAAAGACAGAAATAGAAGATTTAAAAAGACTCAAAAGCAAATTGTAATCTCTGAATTAAAAATTAACTAATTGAGAATAGCAGCAGATTAGACACTGCAGAAGAAATTATCAGTGAACTTGATTATGTAGTGATAGAAACTATATAAAAGGAAGACCTCCAAAATGACATTAAAGTATAATGGCAATTGTTCTAAGGTATAATTGGTGTCCCAGAAGGAGAAGGGGAAGGTGGTTTGAAGAAATAAAGACTTAACAGCTTCTTAAGTTGTTAAAAACAATAAACTTATGGGTGCAAAAAGCTTAATGAATCCCCAGCAGAATAAACGTAAAAAACATCCCAAGGGAATCACAATTTACTGCAATCCAGTGTTTAAAGAGACAATTCAAAAAGCAGCCAGGAAAAAAGTCACATTATTTATAAGGAATTTAAAATTTACATCAGATTTCTCATCCAGAAACATGCAAAACATAATATTAAGCAATATTGTTAAAATGCTGAAAAAATAAAATGTAAATCTAGAAATTTTACCCAGTGAAAATAACAACAGATAAGAAACAAAGACTTTCTCAGAAAAAAAATACTGTGAGAATTCACTTTCAGCAGATTACATTGCAAGAAATGATAAAGGAAGTTTTCCAAGCAGAAGGAAGATTATAGCAGATAGAAATCTGGACCTAAATAAAATATGTAGGTAAATACCAAAAATAAAAAGCTTTTTATGTTGTACTTCCTTTAAAAGATAGCTGCTTTATGCAAAAATAATATTTATAACAACAAAAGAAAGGGTGTAAGTAGATAATAATACTGTCATTAAATTTATATTACATACAAATTGACAATATTTTTAGAAGGTAAACTGTCATGAAATAAATGTACATATTTTAAATTCCAAAATAATCATTAATAAAATTAACCAGTATATAGATAATGACAATAGTACAGATAAATTAAATCATAGAAATCTAATCCAACAGAAAGCAAGAAAAGATTTTAAAAGAAACAAATATCTGAGATATAAAATGAGAAAATAACAAGATTAATGAATATGTTAAATTTAAAAGTTCCAAACACCTTAATTAAAAGGCAGAATTGTTAACTGTTTGATTAAAAAAAAAGACCTTGCTTTATACTCTCTGCAAGAAGCCTGCTAAAATACAGACATGTTTAAAGTAAGTAGAACAAAGTATGCTATACAAACATTAATCAAAAGCAAGCTAGGGTGTTTGTATTAATATGAGACAAAGCATATGCAAAAATGGGGAATATTACCAGACATTTTACATTAATAAATAAAGTCATCAAGAAGATATGACATTTCTAAATGAATATGCTATGACAATGGGCTTGAAAATACAGGAAGAAGAGTGAATAGAAATGGAAGGAAAAATAGATAATACTAATTCATCTCTCAGTAATTAATAGAACACATTTTTTTAAAAGAATATAGGAGACTTGAACAATGCTCTCAACAACTTGACTTAATTAGTATTTATAGAACACCTCAACCAACAACTGCAGAGCATGCATTCAATAATACATGTAATATTCACCAAGATAGATTATATTCTATGACATAAAACAAGTACTGATAAATTTGAAGTATTCAAATCATGCAAGTATATATTCTGATAAAATGGAATTTAAATTCAAAATTAACAGCAAAATGATCTCTAAAAAAAATCCCAAAATATTTAGAAGTTAACATACTTCTAAATAACCCATGAATCAACTAAGAAATCACATCGGAAATTAGAAAATATTTTGAACTGAATTAAAATGAAAGGTCAACATATTAACATTTGCAGAGCAAACTGAAAGCATTTTTACTGCTTATATTAGAAAAGAGAAAGATTAAGTCAATCATGTATCTACCTTAATAAGAAAAATAAAAGTACCCCAAATAAACAGGAAATAATGAAGTTAAGGTCAGACAAGGACTTTGAAACCGACAAAACCACAGAGAAAATCAAAGAAGCAAAAAACTAATTCTTTGAAGAGTTCAATAAAATTGTTAAGACTGAAAAAAGTCACAAATTTCCTCTTATGAAGCACTCTCTGCTAATATATTTTACAACTTAAGTAAAATGGGCAAATTGTTTGAAATAAATCACCAAAGTTCATTCAGAAGAAATAAATAGCCTAAATAGCCCTATATTTAGCCTAGTATTTCAAGCTTTAGGTTAAAACTTTCCAACAACACAAACAAACAAAAACAATTCCATGCCCACACAGCTTCACTGATGAATTCTACTAAACATTTCGGTAAAAAAAACAAAAACAAAAACAAAATACCACTATAAACACTTTTTAGAAATATAAGATGGGGGACTCCAACAATTCATTTTTTGGAGCCAGTCTTTCCCCAACAACATTACAAGACAAAATAAGAGAAAACTGCAAACTAATACCCCTCATGAGCATAGCCACAAAAATTTTAAACAAAATTTTAGCAAGTAAAACCCACTAATATGTAAAACAGATAACAGCTGAACAGACTGAAAAACCAACAACTCGTCTAGGATTCATTAGAAAGGTGAGGACACAGGGCAAACCAGGATTGGAGAGAGACGGGCGAATGCAGCTCATAGGAGCAGAGACTCACCAGTGCTGGCGTAGGAAACTTGAGCTGTAATCAACGACTTGCTGGAGTCTGGACAACTCTGGGATTTTAAAACTCCAGGGGGATCCAAGAATAAGGGCTCCCACAATTTTGTCAGTTTTCCTACAGGAGCTCTCCGTAAATATCAGAGAAGAATCCCCTCAGGCTTCCAGCAAGGAAAGGGGAAAGGAGCCATTTTGAAACGCGCAAGAGCTCTCTGTTCTTAACAAGGTCTGTTCTTAACAAGGTCTGTTCTTAACAAGGTCTGTTCTTAACAAGGTCTGCCCTCAGGAGAAACTAGTTAAGCAGAGATTAACCCAGTGAGGTATTATCAGAGCCCAACTGATCTGCTAGGATATTATCAGAGCCTAACTGACTGTATTGTTGCTGATCTTTCGCCATCAGTACACTTAACGTAGGCTTATTTAGTCCAGGTTCAGCTCAATTAAGCATGATTAGAGAATTCACAGGTGTTCTAACTTGGCTGCCCGCTCACTGGGAAACTAGGCACGCTCACTGGGAAACTAAGCAGCATTACAAAACAATACAATCCAGCTGGAGAGAACGGATTTGGATGTATTAATAGATGAGGGACAGCCTGAGGGGCAATATTCTCAGCAGAAAAAAAGATTTTAAGAGAAACCACACTGTTGGACAAAGTGAGGAAAATGATCTATTTATAGGGTCACTTGGTACAGGATGAGATTTAGTTGATGAGAATGATATTTTAGTTGATGAGAATGATATTACATTACTAGAACAAATGCAAACCCTGCATATTAATCAACTTCCTTTCCGGGGATGTAGAATAAGGGTGCTGTTTTTTAAAAAAGGAGAGATTAGTTCTTTCAAATCAGCACAGAGGGCTAGTCTGTCCTTAGTGGACCCTTAAACCATGGGATTCCTTTGAAAGTCCATTTGTGCAGGGATTGTCATTCATCTCCAACATAAAATGCTTAGCCAAACATTAAAAATGATATTGCATAAATACAAAAAACAAAGCTTATTTCAGGGAGCATGACAATTACTGCAGGGGTGGTTTTGAAGACAGCCCCAATATTCTTCAACATTTCTCCCATTATGTCTGTGTCCCTCCCTTAATTACAGGTTCCATCTCTACCTGGCCAAGGGAATATGATGGAAGTGATACTGTGCCACTTTCTGTGTTCAGCCCTTATGAAACCAATAGCTTCTACTTCCTGTCTCCTGGCTATTTGCTCTTGAAAATCAGTCCCTAAGCAGTGAAGAAACCCATGCTGGCTGTCCCATGGAGAGGCTCAAGAACTAGCATCAAATTGCCAGTCAGAAGATTAAGTCATTTTGCAAGTGGATCTTCCAACCCAGGTGAACTGCTCCAGCTGACACCATGTTGAGCTGACAAAATCACACATTGGTAAGCAAAATAAATGACTGCTTTTGTGTAACAGCCCTGGAATTTTGAGATTAGGTAGCTATACCGCTGTGGATGACTGGAACCGCTATAGGCTTGGTAGCTCTGGATTTCTGTACAGACTTCACACGCTTGTGGGAATTTTCCCTTTATGCTAGGAGCTCTAACCAAAACAGATACAGTAGCCTCCTTCTTCCTTTAGTTACTCCTAAGTCTGTTAAAATCAGCAGCCTGCTATTATCCCATTCAGAAAACAATTCGATGCACGATTTTACTGTACAGATGAAAACCTGAAGACAAGGCATTCAAGTAACTTGTTCCAAATCACACAGTCAGTAGCAGACCCAAACCTGGTTCACTGGTCATGATTCTTTATATAGTTGCCTCCCCTCCCCACCGCATATTTGTTTTCCTTAGGATCCCAAAGGATCTCATGAAGAATCTTTAGGCCATCTCTGTATGGCCTGGAGTTGTATTCAAAGTGTTGTATTTATCACCAGCATGTTTTTTTCTAGCGATTTCCAAAGTTTCATCGATTTCTCAAAACAATTTAGAAACCCCCAGGCTTTGTTAGTATTATTTCTGCTCACTTATCATAGAAAACTTCTGTTTTTATTGAGTTAAAAACAGCAGTTGTATATTTATGAACGAATAAACTGAAGTCTCGTCTGCGTCTTAGTAAACACACGGCACATGCTACAGACTGACGTTCAGATTTGTGAGACATAACTCCCCATTACTTCATTGAATAAATTATTAACAAAGATCCTACTATGTTCCAGGCATGTAAAAATGAATGAGGTGTGGTCCCAAGCTGAGTCTTCCGATTTGGAATTTTCTCTTCCTATGCTTTCCGATCTAAGGGCTATGGTTGGTAAATACAATCTGAACAGCTGAACACCTGCTTTTCTAATTGTTTGTTTTTCACCTTTCCCTGGATTCTAACCATGGCATCAAAAGCCCTTTTTGATTCTTTGTCTTTAAACCTCAACTAGTTCTCTAACTAGGTCTTTGCTGGCTTGTTCATCTCGCAGCAGCAAAACTGACAGCAGTTTTGACATAGCTCCCTGTTGTACTTATTCCGTGAGCTACCAAAAAAAAAAAAAAAAAAAAAGCTAATATCTTTCTTTCAATTTCAAATAAGACTTCTTTGCAGTCCTCTTTGCTCCGAGATCAGAGAAACAAGAATGAAAGCTTAAAAGGATATTTCCCAATTGAGAGAATTTATTTACACTTACTCCCCTAGCTTTGATAGTTCACACAACAAAACGAAGTAAATTTCTACTTTACAGATTCTGGAAGAGAAATAAAAACACCAACCCTTTCTGTCAGGTTATTATGCCAACTAGATATATCTTCATTTGTATTTCTGTCTACTTTTTAGCAAAGGTTAGCACACAGCAATTGAATAACCCTCACCAAAGAGTACATAAGAAGCTGTTTTGTGAAAAAAGATACATAGGCATTCTCACAGGACACAGGACACTTGGGCATTTTATAAGCTTCTAATTTCATTCGCTTCATGACAATCAATAAAATTGTTAAAAGCCCATGTTGGGTTCATTTGATCATTTATTAAGTACATTTCACTGGGGAATCAGTGTCACATAATGTAACCTGTGGTCTCTAGAGATATTGGCAAGTTCTGTATCCAAATACATGACTCTCCCTTGGAACCAGTGCCCTTCCCTGGATGGAGTGGTGGATGCGTACACTTTGGGCTGACTAGAACAAAAGCATGCTTCTTTTGGTGTTGTCAGATGCTGCCAGCTGTAGGACCTCGGGCTGACCCATAACATTTATTGTCTCAACCAGTCTATCTTTTTTTTTTTTTTTTTTGCAGTACGCGGGCCTCTCACTGCTGTGGCCTCTCCCGTTGCAGAGCACAGGCTCTGGACGCGCAGGCTCAGAGGCCATGGCTCACTGGCCCAGCCGCTCCGCGGCCTGTGGGATCTTCCCGGACCGGGGCACAAACCTGTGTCCCCTGCATCGGCAGGCGGACTCTCAACCACTGCGCCACCAGGGAAGCCCCCAGTCTATCTTTAAGAGTGAAAGGAAAGGCTTTTCCTAATCATAGGATAATAGACATAAACAGGGCAAACTGTGTTGTTCTTAATGAAACTGGGACTTACAGTGATCCACAATAGGTGATGTCATGGGACTAGAGCTTACTCTTTCCCTGGACTCTTCTTTAAACTCTATCTAAGCAAAGAGAGCCTTTTTTTCTTGTAGATTCAGAGCTGTAAGATTGTGAACTTGAAGTCGTCTTAGACTTTGTCACTCACCATGTGTGGAATTTAATCTCAGCAATTAAGATATAACACAAATAAAAGGGAACATAAAAAATAAGAAGAAAGAATGCTGATTTTTCTTTGGTTTCTGATTCTTATTGCGCAAATCCATTTTGCTCTCATTGGTTGCTTATGCAAGCAACAATAAACCCCTTTGATGCTTATTTATTCATGTTGGGCTTGTTACTTGCAAACAGAAGTATCCCAGTGCACATGCATGGATTTTAAGATATTCATTAATACGGGAACTTTCTCTGGGACAAGAAAAGGCATACTGATTTAGCATGGGGGCATAAATTCTCTTTTTCCCTTTTTTCCTTACCTGGGCAATTCTGGAATTCACTCTCTATTTGACTTGCCTGTTTGTATAATATGTGTATGGGTCCTCCTTATAGGAAGGATCACTGTGCTAGGCAAAAGGAGGCTGTAGGCCTGTCTATACATGAAAGAATAAACCCCATAGTTTCATATGAGCCAACTTAGTTCACCCGGGAACTTAATTAACTTTTGTGGCAAGTACTTTTTTAGTAATAACACAGTTATATTTGCCTAGAGTAATTTTCTGCATATTTATCAATAACAAACTAATCAACACTTGCTGCTTATAAAAATTCCTGAAATTCCTTGGTTTCTCTCTGTTCCAAGCCTGTCTCTTCAACTTTCCCTTTTAGCGAGTGTTCCCTCATATCCTTCGAGTAAATTTCTTTTACATCAGACAAAGGAAGTCACTATATGCTACTCACAACCAAAACACAAAGGCAAAACAAAAAAAATTTGATACAGGAAACTGAATCAGAAAGTAAGTTGCCAGCCAAAAACACTCAGAGAAATGTAGGATATTGGAAATTGGTTATCTGGTCAATTGACTCATATTCCACAGGGGTAACCGAGATGCCCATAGCATACTGTGGTGAAATGCCTAATTCAATTATTACCTAATGTAACTAGAACCACAGTCCTATTGAGAGCAGGACTCTGGGATTCTGAGTTCACTAGGATAAGAATTGAAGGGACGAGGACTTACAGGACTGAAGAGATTGCTTTTGTGGTCTTAGATAATTTTTTAAATGCCAAGATTAAATTTCTATCTTCTTGTCCTGAGGCAAAGAGTGAAGCTAAAAGAGTTCTCTGACTGTAAAGAATCTCTTATTTCTTTATCTGCTGGGCCAAGTGAGTAAAAAGTAAAGTCCAGAATTTGTTTCTGCAGGTTCCTGACATATACGTTCAGCTAAATTCACGGTCTTGGCATAAGCATATGAATAATGAAAGTAGACCATTAGCCAAAAGAAGGGGACCAAAAAATAGGGATGTTTGAGACAAGTCAAAAGACATAAAGGGTTCTCCAAACCATCTAGTACATCCCCAACTAATAATCCCAGAGAATGCGTCACCCTCTCCCTTACCTCCAGAAGCTATTGGCTGACAGCTCTCACTTGCAGGAGGAAACCAATAAAGTCCCTCTTGCCCCTTCATTACCACTAAATCCTGTCACTGAACTAGTAACTACCATCATGTAAAAACTTTCTGAGCGGCTTTTTGAAACTTTTTATATGCAGAACCTAATTGTAGGACCGACTGCAAATTATTGCTTAAATTGACTTTTCAAGCGTTGTATTGTTAATAGGACTCCACTTACCAGTAATTCTGAGTGCAGTAAATAGCCTTCTGCTACTGATGGTTCCTAGTGATTTCCCGGGTTGAATAAAGCAAACCTGAGCTCAGCAGTGGGCAAGAATGTGGGAGTGGCAGAAATCACCTGGTGAAACACAGAGGAAGAATTCGACAACACCAAGAATTTAAAATGCTGGACAAAATTTCCTATGTGTGAACCATCATTCCAACCCCTGCATGTGTTTCACAGGAGAATCCAGAACACAACTGTATTTGTTTCCTAGGGCTGTCATAATAAAGTACCACAAACTAAGCAGCTGAAACAACAGAAATTTTTGTCTCACAGTTCTGGAGGCTAAAAGTCTGAGATCACAATGTCAGCAGGGTTGGTTTCTTCTGAGCCCTGTGAGGAAGATGTTCTATGCCTCTCTCCTAGCTTCCGGGTTTTTTGGTTTTTGTTTTTTGCTGGCAATCTTTGGCATTCCTTGGCTTATAGATGTCTTCATCATCACTTGGTGTTCTCCCAGTGTGCCTGCTATCCCTGTGATTAAATTTTTCATAAGGACACCTATCACATTGGATGAGGGGCCACCCTAATGACCTCTACTTAACTTGATCATCTGCAAAGATCCTTTGTCCAAATAAGGTCACATTCTTAGGCAGTGGGGATTAGGACTTCAACATCTTTTGGGGGGAAAAATATTTAACCCATAATGCCAACCAAAGATCTGAAAGGTATTTTAGCAAGTGAAGCAACAGTATATTTCTACATCACTGTGCTCACTAATCTCCTTGTGCCTGGTTATTTATGTCATAGAGTTGAATATGCAAGGATGAAAAAGACTGTTCAATTTTATTACAAGGCATATTTGGGTGAGATGCTCTTTTAACACTCAGTTTTACAAACTCACTTCCATTAGCTAGAGTTGAGTTTTGCTTCTTTAAAAAACGCACACTGATACATAGTGATTTTCCCCTTAAAACTAGAAATCGATAATTCAGGATATGGGAGAAGACATGAGTTTTGATAGGAAAATATATGGTGGAGAGAAGTGAAAATCAGAAATGGAAGAGTGACTGGGGACATAGGTATAAAAGATGCTCTAAAAAGTGGGCTACTGATAGTGGAGGATAGGTGGTAGTATTTACAACATAAAGATGCCTAGCATATTGGAAAAGAGATTTGTATTGAAATTAATATAGTTTAAAAAACTAATGGGAGAATATTACATATTTTTCCACTACTACTCCATTAACATATGCGATTTATCTTATACAGGCATGCTTCATTTTATTGCACTTTGCAGATACCGCATTTTTACAAATTGAAGGTTTCTGGCAACCCTGCTTCAAGCAAGTCTATTAGCGTCATTCTTCTAACAGCATTTGTTCACTTTGTGTCTCTGTGTCACATTTTGGTAATTCACACACTATTTCAAAGTTTTTCATTATTATTATATCTGTTATGACGATCTGTGATCAGTTACCTTTGATGCTACTACTATAATACACTGAAGGCTCAGATGATGGTTTGCATTTTTTAGCAATAAAGCACTTTTAACTAAAGTGTATGCATTGTTTTTTTAGACATAATGCTACTGCACACTTAATAGTCTACAGTATAGTGTAAACATAACTTTTACATGCACTGGGAAACCAGAAAATTAGTGGGACTTGCTTGTAATATTTGCTTTATTGCAGTGGTCTGGAACTGAACCTGCAATATCTCTGAGATATTCCTGTATCTACATAGTAGACAATCAGGCAGTATGTGTTGAACTAATAAAATTAAAAAAATTTCTTAAGCAGAATGTACAATAGTAAATCTATTGTCATCTGGGATAGTAGAACAGAATACATAAATAAGTAAAGGAGTATATTTAGAGAACTCTGAATGGGTAAGATACCAGTAAACAACAATCCTTATGTGTTACTGTTGATGGCATAGATGGAAACTCAGCTGGGAATGTGGGAGCCTGGATGATCATCAATATTATCCAGAGAAGGGGATTTCTTAATTTTATAAACACAAACAAAATCAATCATAAAATGAACATATTTTACAATAAAGAAAAATAATTGAACTTTATCATGGTAATGAAAAATTATTTATAAAACCACCAACACCTCCTTATAGCTTGGTGTTTGGCACTATTACAGCATTAATCAAGGGAATCAGAATACTACGAATAGCAAGATATGAAGCAGATGTGTGATGTCTGCCATAAAATCCCAGAACAGAAACATCTAGGTAGAACATTATCGTCCATCCTCTGTATTTCAACATTATAATGCCAATCGGTTCAGGCAAGAAAACAAATCCAAATGAAACAAATTAAAGCAAAGTTAATCTTATTAATAGTCAACATTAGAGCAACTTCTAAGAATTATGTTTGACAGTTATTGTCATTTACCTTTGTATATTTTTATACATGTTCTTTATGAGTAATAGTTTTATACCTACAAAATGCAGATAATATTCTTAGTCATCAGAATTTCTGTGCTTTATTGACTCCAGCCCGTAATGACATTATGAAATCCACTCTTCAGATTGCTTCCTGGGCATATCTAGTAAATTTGCTTTTACTCTGTGTGTGTCTATAAAATTGAATCTATAACAAAGTTACCAAGATAGTGACTTTGCTTGAGGTACTAAATTCCACAGGCAGGATTAATGATGTGCCTACTCCACTCCAGTTTAAATCTCAACTAATGAACAATGAGGAACAAGCAGTGCAGGACTTCAGCAAGTTGCAAAACTTAATATTAATGCCTGTTCCTGAAATGTTACAGCTATCACCACATTAACTGAATGAATAACCTAAGAGAAAAGAAGCTTTACTTACCAATTAGCTCTGCTGAGACATCCACAGCAGGAGAGAGAAAAGGCACCAGCACGTCCTCATAAGCAGAACAGTGTGCAAGTCCTCCTTGTGAGAGATGAGGCCAACGGGCCAAAGCAGATATCTTTGAAATAATTTGCTCCAGTTGCTCTGTTACAGACACAATAAGGTTTGTTAGACTTAACTTACCTCCAGTTTAAATGTCTGCATTTCATTTTTTTCAAAATTCTGAAATACGTAGAAATTACAAAAGTACTGAGTAGTTTTTTCATGAGGACACATTTGGATTATTTTCTCCTGTTTCTAAGGAAAAAAATAAATATTATATACTTTTAAAATAAATAAGCAAAAAACTAAAAGAAAATACTTTGAAACACTAGTGATCTCATGTTTCTCTACCAGCCTACACAGTGTTTCAGAAAAGACAAACAGAAAACCAAAACAGCACAGGCCATCTGTTTATTTTGCACACTTAGGACGCAATAACTATATGTACTACACTTCTTCAGTGTCAATATAAAGCACCCTGTTCCTCTCTTCCTTCACAATAAATGTGGGATAATCACACATAAAGTACTAGACTACATACATATAGAGAGAATTTTAAATACTGCTTTTGGTCTAAGAGTTAGAGTTGTCTAGTACTTTAATAAACGCACAAATACCTTAAAGGCATTTTCCCCAATGGTATCTAGAAATTATGTATGTAGTATATTTATTCAGTAGTATATCCTTATAGCATATTCATTATCATTTTGATTTTCTTCTTTTATTTCAGCAATGTATTCTCACTTGATTTGTTTGCCCTGCAAAGGTCCTTTGGTATGTGTACTGGGGGGATGGTGTTTTCATTTTCATGTGCTTTCTTCTTTATTATTTTTTTAAAATGCCTTACATATGATAGTTTTCTCTGGGTAATTTGATACATATTTTTAGTTTCATGAAATGCTGGGTTTGGTCAGCTCACCACTACCTGTTACTACAAACTCACATACCACATCATCATCAAATTACTGATTTTTTATTTTAAATAAAATTTTAAATTAGCATTACTTTGATAAGTCAACACGTATGTAGTAAGCAATGCACCTTAAAATGTATACTTAGTGCTTAATAATCATTAAATGTTTTAATAATATCCATTGGTTCTCAGATCTGTAGTACTCTGTCCTTTCATATACACATCTAAGTGAACTGATGTATAGCTGCTAATTTTACCTAAGGAATAGTTAGTTATACATGCTAAAGATATAGTTAAATTGCAATAATATTTAGATAAGTACTAATAATTTAAATAAACTTCAGATGAAAAGGGAAGATTTAAGAAAGCTTTGTCTGATGATTGAAAAACTAAATTCTTTATAATCTTCAGTTTGAAAGACTGTAATATTAATTTTACATGCATGCTTTGATTTGTTATTCCCCATTCATTTACTCAATATATATGCATTAAGCACCATTTATATGCAGAACTATAATATCACTGAGAAAGATTTAAATGTGGTAGCAAAGAGTGCTTGAAAATGCATTTCACACTTGTTTTGATACAGCAAATAAGTACACTGTTGGAATCAATTTGCAGTATTTGGAATGTTGCATTATAATATTATTTTTAAATATGAGGTGGATATCTGAGAAAGGAAAATAGTCGATTTTACTAGTAAAAATATAGATAACCACAACCACATCAGGAGGGTGGGGAAAAAAATACTGACTCAAATCTTATTCTTAAACAGGGTTAGATTCTACTTAGAAATAGTCATCTAAAGCTTTAATATGCAGGTCAGATACTGAGAATTCACTTGACCAAATTAATTTGCTGATAAATATTAAATTAAACTCATTATAAAGAAATCTTCAGAAAAATGTCAGTAGTGATACTTCATTTTTCTTCTAACTATACCCTTTCATATTTGGGATAAAATTCATTGTTTATGGCAGCAGCTACAAGTAAGTTGGTTCTGTTGAAGCTCCTGAGAATCTGTGACACTTAAATAATACATGCATGTATTAGATTAATATATTTGAAGTAATGGAGTGGAGTAAAAATAATCCAGAATTTTAGGGGCTCAATTATTTTGGCATATTTATTGCCAAATATTATTGGTATATTTTTATATGGAGTTATGCATGTGATGAAAAAGAAAATGAGTAATTAAAGACAATCGGCAATATTACATATAAGAAAATCAATAAAAACAGTTTAAAAAGAATAAATTACCAGAAAAATTAATTTTTGAAAGACCAAGAAAGGAAAAAATAAATAATATAGAAGATGAGAATAAAATAGACAGATTACTTAAAAAGGTGCTGAACTTTATGTATTATTAAGTGAATATATTCATGGGACAAACCATTCGCTATAGTAGGCAACAAATAATATACCTTCACTTCTTCAAAGAAATAATTCTACTGATTACTTTTCTTAAAAGGCTAAAAATGGGTATTATATTCTAATAAAATTGTAAATAAAATAAACATTTCAACATACATACATATATATTGTATATATATATATATATACAATTCCTAAATAATGAAAATATTTTTTAACAAGACTAATGCACTGCTGTTATATAACTAAAGCCACACTTATAGGAAAGACTTCATCATTAAATATAGAAGCATTAAAGCAAACTTAAATCATATACAACTTGAGGACTTAGAGAATACAAAAATAAACCTAAGAATAAATGCATAAATTATTTTAAACATGAAAATGGAAAAATTATTAGAAAAAAACTAGAAAAGTATATTAGTGAGGAAGCTTTTGGTCACAAGTAAACTCTGACTCAACTGACATTATCATTGAGAAAATGTATTTTCTCACAGGACAAGAAGTTCAAATATAGTGTGCTGATCCATGCATAGTATAGTAAGGGATCCAGTAATGGTCTTCACTCTTCCCTTCTCTTTATATTGGATTTCATCAAAGGACAGCTCTCCTCATGTGTACAACATGGCTACAGCATTCCTAGGGGTCCCTTCCAGACATGAGGACATCTAAATGTATATTCTTTGTACCTCTTTTGAAGCATAGGAAAATTAATCCCAGGAACTTCACAATATAGTTCCATTCATATCTTTCAGCCATAATTATATCTCCTGCTTTTGCCTAAATCAATTAATGGAAAGATGAATGGAACAAAGATGAGTGGCTTAAACCATCACGATTCAAGTCTCTGAACTAGGTCAGAAGTGCCTCACCTGCAACACACAGCTCTTCAGAGGAGGCTGGATCTTTAAACCACATATTGAATGTTTCTGCTAAAAGAGCAAATTGATGATGGTAACTAAATTCTACTTATTTGACAAAATCTGAATACACAATTTTTAAGCATATATCAAGTGTAACCAGCTAAAATACTCAAATGCATAGTATATCAAATGCAATGAATAATACAGAAAGGACAGAACATTAGAATAGCACATAACTTGAATAAAGTGGATGAAATGGATAATTTTTAAAAAAATACTAATGCTAACATGGGGAGAAGAAAAATATTTAAACCAAGAAAAAACTGTCCTAAAATATTTCTAAAACTATGCTTGACTATTGCAGGTAAATGCTTAATCTGTTTCAGAATTAAGGAAAAGATTGAGAGCATCATGATTACTTTTCAAAATTAGCATATCTTGTATCAAAAACATTAGATCGATTTTTAAAAAGTGGAAAATTGCAGACGGATCTCACTTATGACTATGGATGAACCTAATCTACTAGGATTAGGTTCAGGTGAAGCAGCAGTAAATGCATAATTACAGCCACTTAAGATAGAAGTTTATTTCTCAGATAAATGAAGTACAAATATAGGCAGGTTGGGGATGGTATGCCAGCTGCATAAACATCAGAGACCCAGGTTTCTGGTGTCTTTCTCTTCCACTCTCCTCATATGAGGGTTCCTTTTCAGATCATGGTCTAGAATGGCTGCTGGAGCTCCAACCATAACATAGAAATTCGCGGTTAAAAAAGGAGAAAGGAAAAAGATGAAAGGGTAAGTTAGATCCTTTTAAGAAGACTTCCTAGAAGTGACACACAACACTTCTGCTTGTTACACCTAAGCATAACTTTTTACTTGGCCACGTCTAGATTCAAGAAAGGCTGAGCAGTGTAATCATTTAGCTGAGCACACTACCGCTCAAAGAAACCAAGCCCCTGTAACAAAGAAAGCATGGGAGTTTCTGCTGTGTATGCAAAAACCCTTAATAGGAAACTAACAAATCTAATCCACAAATGTATTAAAAGAAAATTAAAACATGATCTGGTTGAGTTTATCCCCCAATGCAAAAAGAGCTTAATGTTCTAAAGTCTAGTTGTAGTATTCATCACATCACTAAATCAAAGGAGAAAGATTATCTCAATAGCTTGCAGAAGATGATTTGGCAAAATTATACATCAATTCCTGAAGAAAAGAAGGTTTAGGGCTTCCCTGGTGGCGCAGTGGTTGAGAGTCCACCTGCCGATGCAGGGGACACGGGTTCGTGCCCCGGCCCGGGAAGATCCCACATGCCGCGGAGTCTCTTTCAGTCTTTTTCAGTCTTTGACTGAAAGATCTAGCTAGCTAGCTAGCTATACATGTGTTCCTGAGCCAGGAGTATTTTTCTTCCTTTATTTGCAATTTATTTTTTTTAATTCAGAGCATGGCTAGTTTTGATTTTCAGTGAAATAATACACATAACTTTAGAATGAGCACTTGAATTTGATAAGTTCTACATTTAGGAATCAACCCCTAAAACAATTCCTGCCTTCAAAGAGTTAAGAAATGACTAACCCTTTCGGGCTTCATTCCATAATGTCAGAAATTGTGGAATTCACCAGCACTTAATGTATTTTGTTTTCTCTCTCTATGATGTTTGAATATCCATGATTTCCTTTTGTGATATAGCTAAATGCTTAAATTATTTGATGTACACTCTCTCTAAAGCTTCTGACAGTGCATGAAAACCAGAGACTAAGACACCGTTATCAGTCTTCCAGAGCTTTCCAAATAACTTAATGTGTAAGAAAATTAGATTGGAAAAATAACTCAGTCTGAAGCAGTCTGCTTATCTCAGATATACCCCAGTATGACTCATTCAGGAGAGAATTTAATAAGTCCCACATACTAAAGACAATGTCACCTTGTAACAAATGACCAAAATTGAAGCTTCAGGAAAGCTTCACAAAGAAGCATGTCCTTGCTTGGCTGGATTCTGCAGCTATAGGAATACAAGAGTCCAAGGCCCTTTCTTTGTATATCCAAGAAGAGTAAACATCATCAGTCCAGAATAAAGGAGTCATAGATTCTTGCATTTCTATGGAGTTTTGACCATTTGAAATGAGAAACCTGTCAGGTGATGTTGAGTATTCTGAATTTCAAACTCTATTAGATTTCCAGGGGAGCACAGTAATAAGTAGTTTTAAGTTCAGCAGTGCAAGGCAGTGTCACGTGGCTTGGATTCTGTTAACGTAAGAGTGATCTAGTTAGATGGAATGCTCCCTGGGATGAAATTTTAGTTTTCCCTTTTGGAGTTGAAAATAAAAATAATGCCATTTTCTCTCTCACTGAGGTGCTCTTACATAGGCTTTTCTGGTGAAGTTACAATAAACCCATATGGATGAAATAAACAAGTTTCCCATTTAGATCCCCTGTGTATAATCCACATCAACTTAATGTATCCAATTGACTTAAAATAAAATTCAGATGCTTGAAATCTATAACCATAGGAAAAAGGGAAATGGGAAAAGTTTACAGAATGCATAGAGGACACAGGAAGCATATAAAATTGCATACTGCATTTTCACACTTTGTGACAACTTGTGATCAAGTAATATCTTAATTCTGTACATTGAAATCTGGTGGTTAAAGCAACATGACTTAGACCAAGTGTATTCCTGGGGGGATAATAAACAACCAAGTCTTGGTTTTCCCAGAAACAATAGAAATCCAAAGAAAGTATCATAAGAATAGAGTTTGAGAACAGGAAGTGACTAAGAGATGTGCTATTCTGACTCCAGCATGATACAATCAAGGCAGAGAGCCCTAGGTGATTCTGATTTGCCTGAAGTTCACTTTTAAGATCTTTTCATCTTTCAAACATATAATAGTTTTAAAATTTGAATAAAAATACAGGCATTTGCACTTGGGTTCAAAAAATTCTTTTATAATTTTAGCTTAACTTTGAAATGTGGTACATGAACTTTGCATAATTTTGTACTTATTTAATAAATGTAGTCTTTTGTAGCACTTGGGTAAAGTTAATTGATATTGATGACTCTCTTAATATATTGTTTTTTATCAGGTTATATACTATGCAGATGAGGCTACCGTTTTTTGGCACTGAGTGGGCAATTTCCAGACATATGTAAATTATTGTTATATAAAATAAGTTATTAGCTTTGTTATTTGTTACTCTGTTGAATCTGCTTTTTAAATTTTTATTTTAAAATCCAGCTTTGTAGGAAAAAACTAGTTCTCTCTTTAAAATAGACAAGTGCATTGAAAACATATACTCTGGATTACGTTAGAATATTCTAACTATTTATTTTGGTAAGTGTTTGTCAACTGTTTGTCAACACATGTCTCAAATAATTGATAAGCTGGACTTCATTAAGATAAAAAAAATTCTGTTCTGAGAAAGACAATGACAAGAGAATTAGAAGACAAGACACTGACTGGAAGAAAATATTTGCAAAAGACACATCTGATAAAGGGCTATTATAAAAACTGTACAAAGAACTCTTAGAACTCAACAAAAAAAAAAACAAGCAACCCAATTAAAAATGGGCCAAGACTTTAACAGACACTCCCCAAAGAAGATATACAACATGGCAAATAAGCAAATAAAAAGATGCTCCGGGCTTCCCTGGTGACACAGTGGTTGAGAGTCTGCCTGCTGATGCAGGGGACGCGGGTTCGTGCCCCGGTCCGGGAGGATCCCACATGCCGCGGAGCGGCTTGGCCCGTGAGCCGTGGCCGCTGGGCCTGCGCGTCCGGAGCCTGTGCTCCGCAGCGGGAGAGGCCACAACAGTGAGAGGCCCGCGTACCGCAAAAAAAAAGAAAAAAAGATGCTTCACATCATCAGGGAAATGTAAATTAAAACAATGAGATGAACACTACATGCCTATTAGAACGGCTAAAATCCAAAACACCGACAATGCCAAATGCAGGTGAGGATGTGGAACAACAGGAATTGTCATTCGTTGCTGATAAGAATGCAAAATAGTACAGATACTATGGAAGACAGTTTGGCAGTTATTTACAAAACTAAACATACTCTAACCATGCAATCCAGCAATTGTTCTCCTCGGTATTTATGCAAAGAGGTTGAAAAATTATGTCCACACAAAAACTACACACAGATGTTTAGAGCAGCTGTATGCCTAATTTCCAAAACTTGGGAGCCACAGAGGTCCTTCAGTAGGTGAAAGTTAAACTATGACACATCCAGATAGTGGAATATGATTCAGCACTAAAAAAGCAATGAGCTGTCAAGCCATGAGAAGACATGGGGGAAACTTGGATGCATATTATTAAGTGAAAGAAGCCAATCTGAAAAGGCTATACACCATACGATTCCAATTCCATCACGATTCCAATTCCATTCCAGGAAAGGCAACACTATGGAGACAGTAAAAAGATTAGTGGTTGCCAGGGTTGGAGATGGGGAGGGATAAACTAATGGAACACAGAGGATTTTCAGGGCAATGAAAATACTCTGTATGATACCATAATGATGAATACATGTCACTATACATTTGTCCAAAGCCAGAGAATATGCAACACTAAGAATTGACCCTAAGTTAAACCACAGAGTTTGGGTGATTATGATAATGTCAACTTAGGTTCACCAACGATAGCTGTTAACATACCACTCTGGTGTGGGATATCGATAACAAAGGAGGCTGTACATGCGTGGGGACAGGGAGTATATGGGAAGTCTCTGTACCTTTCACTCAATTTTGCTGTGAACCTAAAACTTTTTCAAAAATTAAAGTCTCAATAAGAATATAAAAAAGTCTCATCTAAATTTTCTAGATAGTTTTTATTTTCAAATAATGTTTTTGTCTCAGATAATGAAGGAAGAGTCAGAATCTTTCCAACGCTGGCAAAAACAAGCAAACAAACATAAAACTATTATTTTCATTGTTAGTAATTGAAAGACTAGAGTCACAAAGATGATTTGTCAATTTCATTCTCTACCATAAGTTATCTACAAGATAAAATCAGAGTTTATATGCTTGTGTTATTGGCATGTAGTACCTGCTCTAGCATTTAGGTCACTATCTCTTTCTGACAAATACATAAATAATTTAATGAGCATTTAGAGGTCAAGTTTACAGATCAAGTATAATAAAGATAGTCTAGTGCTCAGAGAAGTTTGAGATCAAGCAAAGTAAGGGTAGCAAGGGCCCTTCTGTTTTCCATAGAAGTTTTATATTTTCCCTACTTCAAGGTATAGAAAAGAATGTGTATTCTATTGCCTAAATGGATATAACGGCACATGGGGAGTGCGGGTAATAATGAATGCTTACTGTAGTTCCAGTATCCAGAACCTAAGATAGAGTCAATGATTCATATACTATACCACTTAGTGTATTACAGTAACTAATATCAATAGTTTCATTTTCCTTGCTCTCAGAGTCTTTAAAATCACTCAGATCCTCTTAGCACAATTTTCAGTATGATTTTGTTTAATAGTGAATACAATATGCCAATATTTGGGTCATCATTATTCATATAGCCGAGAAGTAGAAACAACCAAAATGTCCAACTGATTAATAGATAAATAAAATGTGACATATCTATAAAATAGATGTTATTTGGCCACGAAAAAGAATGGAGTACTGATCTATGCTACTCCAAGATGAACCTAGAAAACCTTATACTGTGTGAAAGAAACCACTCAAAAAGACCCTTTTGTGTCTGATTCTTTTTATGGGAAATGTTCAGAGTAGACAGAAAGAAGACCAGAGTTGGCCTGGGTATAGGGGCGGGGAAGGGGAATGAACAATATTGAGTATGGGGTTGCTTTTTGGAGGTGACGAAACGTTCTAGAATTATAGAGCAGTTATAGTTGCAAAATTCTGAGACTATACTAAAAATCCATTGAATTATACACTTTAAGTGGTGGAATTATATGGCATATGAAGTACATTGCAATAAAGCTGTTCTAAAAAATGTAGCCTGACAATTTTAAAAGATTACAAACAATGGGATTTAATTAAGTTTTGGTGTTTAATTGCTAATAAACAACATGATAAAAACAAAGCTTAGCAAAGGCCATCTCTGCAAATTTTCTAATATCTGTAAAAATAAAATTGAGGTCAATTCTCCAATTTTTTAGTATTCTTGACAAACATTATCTGGAAAATTTGATAATTTTTGTTTTGATTTTCACAGTTTTCAGATAAATACAATTCAAGAACTGTATGTTGGTCCCCAAATGTGCTAGGTGCAGTGGTATTTTTCAATTTTAATGAATTTAATTTGTTAAACTTGATTTAAATATGAATATTGATACTCAAGTTTAAACTAGTTTTAAAATGTTTATATACTTGTTAAAACTAGTTCAATAATCTTCTAAGTAGCCCCTTACCCACTTACCCATACTAGGCCTGCTCTTAAATGTAAAGTTGATGAGTTTCATTGAGATTAATTTCTGCGTATCCTAGAAAGCAGCAGAATATAGTAAAACACCTTCCTTTACACTTATCAAGAAAAATATAACATTATCTATGTTATATAAAATCTCATTTTGACAAAAAGTGTTAATTGCCCTCATGTAGGAAAATTGATGAGTAAAAATTGTCCTGTGTTTTCTTTTACCTGCACTGTAGCAAAAATATTAAAAAGTAGAAAAACGAACTTCTTACATAGTAAGAATATTTTAAATAGTGAATTAATATCAGAACAGTATAAGAAAGAAAGAAAGAAAAAGAAAGAAAGAAAGAAAGAAAGAAAGAAAGAAAGAAAGAAAGAAAGAAAAAGAAAGAAAGAAAGGGGGCTTCCCTGGTGGCGCAGTGGTTGAGAGTCCACCTGCTGATGCAGGGGACACGGGTTCGTGCCCCGGTCTGGGAAGATCCCACATGCCGCGGAGCGGCTAGGCCCGTGAGCCATGGCCCCTGAGCCTGCGCGTCCGGAGCCTGTGCTCCGCAACGGGAGAGGCCACAACAGTGAGAGGCCCGCGTACCGAAAAAAAAAAAAAGAAAGAAAGAAAGAAAGAAAGGGATTTATTATTTGCAGTAAACTAAATAATGTCCCCAAAGATATCAGATGCTAGCACCTGGGACCCGCAAATGTTATCTTATTTGGAAAAGATGTCTTTGCAGATGTGATTAAATTTAGGATCTGAAGATGGGGAGACTATCCTGATTGTCTGAGTGGGCGCTAGATGCAATGGCAAATGCCCTTACAATGCGGGAGCAGAAGGAGTTTTGCCATAGATGGAGGAGGAGAGGCAATCTGATCTGGGAGGCAGAGACTGGAACGATGCAGACATAAACAAAAGAGCTGGACAAAGTAAAGAATGGATTCTGCCCTAGAGCCTCCAAAGACTGATTGTGGACTTCCGGCTGCCAGAACCCTGAGAGAATAAATTTGTTATCTTAAGTTACCAAGTTTGTGTTAATTTTTTACAGCAGCCACAGGAAACTAATACACCATTCATGACTGATCAGTCATCAAATGACAAATGTTTTAGATACCTTCTTGCTTGGAGACAGTAATTCAGATAGATCATTTTAAGAAATTCCTTAGAATCACAAGCTCAGGATTAAAAGAAATCCCCAGCACCACATAGTGCCAAACTCTTACCCAGTCTTTGAATCTGCCTTTGTCCTAGACCCTCAACTTGAACATCTCCAGCAACAAAGAACTCTTATTCCCCAGTCCATATATTCCACCTTTGGACTGCTCTGTCTACTAGAATATATACAATGGAATATTACTCAGCCATAAAAAGAAATGAAATTGAGTTATTGTAGTGCGGTGGATGGACCTAGAGTCTGTCATACAGAGTGAAGTAAGTCAGAAAGAGAAAAACAAATACCGTATGCTAACACATATATATGGAATCTAAAAAAAAAGGTTCTGAAGAACCTAGGGGCAAGACGGGAATAAAGACGCAGATGTAGAAAATGGACTTGAGGATATGGGGAGGGGGAAGGGTAAGCTGGACGAAGTGAGAGAGTGACATGGACATATATACACTACCAAATGTAAAACAGATAGCTAGTGGGAAGCAGCCGCATAGCACAGGGAGATCAGCTCGGTGCTTTGTGACCACCTAGAGGGGTGGGATAGGGAGGGTGGGAGGGAGATGCAAGAGGGAGGAGATACGGGGATATATGTATATGTATAGCTGATTCACTTTGTTATACAGCAGAAACACACACACACAAAATAAATAAATAAAACCTGAGTTGAAACCTAGCTTTTCACTCATTGATTAAACCTCAAGAGACACATTTAACATGTCTAGTCCTTTCCCCAATTTGTGATCCTTCAAAAAATTGAAAACAGCTTCCTAAATCTTCCTTTTTTGAGACTAAATATTTGCAGTTAATTATCAATGTATCATATGATACGAACATTTAATCCAGGCTTTCTTCAAGTGACTTTCCTGGACCTGCAATATCAGTATCCCCTGGAAACACATTAGAAAAGTGAATTCTTAGGTCCCACCTCAGACCTACTGAACCAGAAACTGGTGGGCGGGGCCCAGCAATCTATTTGAACAAGACTTCCAGTTAATTGGTACTTGCTAAAGTTTGAGAATCATTACTTTTACCTAACCTACAGTACTAGCCTTACTATAAATGAGGGTCCTGAAATAATCAGAACTATTATTATTTTTCTAGGTAAAATTAGAAAATGTTCAAGCTCTTCTGTCACATTTTTGGAGATTAATTTTAAAAGACATGTAAAAGCCTTAAAATGGTATCACCAAAATCCTTAGTGTCATTCATTTCAATTATACTTCAATTGAATTTCACTGTGTGATTTTAGGGTATATATTTTTAAATGCATGCAATTCTCTGTCCAGGAAAACATCACCATCTGTTCATAAAGGTAATGATCAATTCAATAAGCAACACAGAAAGGGGTACTTTTAAATTTGTAGTGTGGGTAGCAGATGTACCAATAATATCACACTGATATATTAACTTCGACACTTAGTGGGTTAATGAACAGACAGCTGTGAAATTTGTAGTGATAATCTGATCATACTCAAGTCAGAAGAGGAATGTGTTACAGAGAGGCAAAGTCAGCCCATCCAGCTCATTCAGAGACAACAAACGTGGTTTCATCGTGTGTGCGTGCGCAACATATAGTCATATCCCACTGCTGAGTTCCATCAACAAGTATTCATTGAATTCCAACTCTGTTCCAGACTTGTAAGCACCAGAAATAAAGCAGAAAATAATATGGACAATAATGTCTGCCCTTGCAAATTTTGTGTTCTAGTGAAAGAATATACAATAAATACTTATATTTACTAAGCAAATACTATGTGCCAGACATTGTCTTGAGCACCTTACAACCTATCATAAACCCTCTGACACAAAGTTTGCCAACTCTGCCTTTCAAATATTCTGTAAGACCCAAGGATGAGGGATTCTTTGCCAAACATGTGCTGGATGAATGATGCCCCAAAGTCTATGATTAATAGATATTCCTTTGATTCAAGTCAACTGTAAAATTTGGACTTTCTCATTGGAAAAACACTAGTATGTTCAAAATACATTACAGGTTTTTGTTTTGTTTTTAAGAAGGGATCTTGTGGATAGCTTCTTTTTGGAGGGACTTCACCCTTAGAAGGAGAATGACCTAAGTGACCAAGTCATAAAAGCAGATTATTCCAAAGCGAAGTACCTAGATGATTCTTGAACATAATCTAGCAAACCCTAGTCTTTAGCAACAAATCATACTTAAGATAATGATTAATGGCTAATGATCCTCAAAGGATAGGTGGAAGCTTAAGAGGACAGACATAAAGGAGAAACAGTTTGCAAAATCCCATACTTATTCCTAAGTACCCTTCTGGGGGACCTCTGATGCGGCGGCCAATTCTCTCCTACATTCTGTGTTGACTCAACAAGGTCAGTGTTGAGTTTCAAAGGTAAAGAAGATATTTTGTCCTACTGAGATGAGAAGGTTGAGCTAGAGAGAGTAAGAAAAATTGAGAAGAGACAAATGAAAACTTCCCAGAAGTGTAGGAGGTAATTTAAAGTGGTGGATGGATAAGTTCTTAAATATTAAATAATAGATTCAGTTTAATGGAAAGAAAAAATGATAACATTGAGCCTCTCACTCCACCTCTTCAGCGATGGCAGTTGCTGGTCTCTAGGTAATACCAAGAATACACAGAGACCACAAACGCAAGCCACCTGCATCTGTGAACAGCCTTGTGTATTTTGGGCCCCCCAAGTTGCTAACACTGGTATCGCGAGCTCTCTCTTCCAAAGCAAGGATAGACTAAATTGCAGCTTTGCTCATTCCGACTTAAACATTTCATTCATCCTCCTCCAGTGGCCGCCCTAATATTACCACTCTAAGCAACAACCCTCCCTTTTGTACTTCTTATACAACTTACCTCTGACGCAATACATCATAGCAGAGTGGCGTATCTCTTAAGCACATTGTCACACGGACAGGCCTCCTCCTTCATTCTCTGCTCCTGACCTTATCCCTCTTTCCTCACTGTGTTGTACACCAGCCCAGCACCTCTTATCTTCCACTGACAACTACGCTGATTTTCTGTTCATCTGTGCTCCCTCATTCCCATAATCCTTAAAGCAGCCTTCCCTGGCAGCCTCAGACTTCAGTGTTGCTTCCCCATCGTGCTTCCCGAGCACAGTGACATAAAACTATTAGGCACACAATAGGTATTTATGGGATAAAGGAACAAACTCGCTTACCTAGATCTACTGAGGAAAACTGGAGAGCATTTACAGACAGAGAAAGCAAACGTAGGTGAGGAGCCTTGTAACTCCGGCCACTCAGAGAGGGAGTGCTTGCCTAGCAACCCGATCAGGTGCAATCACTTTGGGCTCCAGATGCATCCATTTTAGGTCCTTTCTGCATAGCAGGTTTCTACAGGTCATGAGAAGAAATGCCATGAGAACACTGAGCCTCTCAGGGGATAGGAAGCCAAAGGCAATCTTTCCCTATTTCACATTGTTATGGGAGCCGGACCTGTTTCAAAGTTAAAGTTGTTCGGTTCTTAGCATCCACAGGAGGAGAAAGGGACTGTTTCTAGGAAAAAGACTAAAAGACTTCAGCAAGCCTCAATGCCCCTAAATGCAAAAAAAAAAAAAAAAAAAAGCTGAAATACAGAATAGTTCCTCAGAATCTATACTTCGATATTAGATCATAGATGATACATTTAAAGTATTTATTGTAGGGCTTAATCCCCCTCTGAGAGAATTGACACAATCTATCAGCTGTAACTACTTCAGAGTAGGCACCTGGTCAACTAAATTCAATGGCTTAGACATGAGTCAACCCAACTTTCTCTTAAAGCGCATGGTGCCCCTGTTCATTTTCAAAGCATTTTTAGGTTACCATACAAACATAGGTAACACAACAATTAGGATCAAATAGTTTCTTGAGCTATGCTCAAGTTATAAGTAATTTATATTCTCCTTTTGAATACAACTTAAAATAAGTAATGAAAGAAAATATGTCTCAAATCATTGGAGATATTTTGGGGGATTTTCAAATTTGGCACTATTAATATACTGAGCTGGATAATTCTTTGTTGTGGGCAGCTGTCTTGTGCCCTGTAGGATATTTAGCAGGAACCCTGGCTGCTATAACTAGATTCTAGTAATATCCCTCCAGTTGTGAGAATGAAAAAAGTCCCAAGTCATTGCCAAATTCTCCTAATTCAGAACTACTGGACTATGGGTACTAAGCTAGAGAAAGTATGGGCTATCATACAACCTTAAGATCCTATAGAAAACAGTGTGGATATTCAAAAAAAAATTAAGAATGGAACAACCATATGACTAGCTATTCCACTTCTGGGTATTTATCTGAAGAATACAAAAAGACTAATTTGAAGAGATATGTGCACCTCCATGTTCATTGCAGCATTATTTATAATAGCTACCATATCGAAGCAACCTAGGTGTCCATAGGTGGATGAATGGATAAAGGAACTATGGTTTATATGTACAATGAAATATTATTTAGCTGTAAAATGGAATGAAATCTTACCATCTGTTACAACATGGATGGACCTTGAGGACATTATGCTAGATGAAATAAGTCAGAGAAAGACAAATACTCTATGATCTCTCTTATATGTAGAATCTACAAAACAAAAACAAAAACAAAATAAAACAAAACAACAAGCTTATAGATACAGAGAACAGATTGGTGGTTGCCAGAGGTGGGAGGTGGGGGAGAGAGAAATGGGTAAAAATAAACAAACAAATAAAATTACATCAAAAGAAAATTTCAAAGGATATACATTAAAGATATAGCATTTAACCAGAAGAATAAGAAGTACTCATAGCTTTTAATTTGTAAATTCTCTCAGTAATATTAAACAAGAACTTTGGAAGGGATAGAAATCAACAAATAAGTATAAATAAATGAATTAGGTAAGTAGAAGAAACAAAACAAATGATGGAAAAAAATCCAGATTTGCATTAAGCATTCAAAAATACTTGAAGTATTACTTGGAAAAAGAAGGTAGGCAGAAAGTATTAAATACCTAAATTTTTGTTTTATGGCTAATGCAGTAAGGGCATTCACGCTCTTATATGCCATGACATGGGCTGGTATCATTTCCAGTTCTCAGTGTTTTGTCTGGAGTACCTAATCTTTATTGTGAAGGTGATCTGAGTCATGTAGCCAAGAGAGGTGCATGTAAGGAGAGGTGAGGCTTGTAGCTAAGGATTATATGGAAGGATGATGTCTTACGCCAATGGTTTTACCCACTCTGCTCCATTTTGCATGTGTTCACTCTTAACAGAACGCTATGCACTGTTTCAAAGGGAGTAGGAAGGGGGGAGGAGGAAAGTCCTTGCCCTGTTAGTACTCAGGGCTGTCTAGAAATTCTCAACATTGTTCACCTCTGGCACTGCTCTACTTCCCAGTGATTTTGCTTTGATGGTTTAACTTCAGACACTCTCAACATCTTGTAAAGAATTATTAGTGATTAGTTGAAATGACGGTACATGAAAAGGGCAGATGGTACAACAGTAATAGAGGTAATTACTGTTCAGATACTTCATATTGGCTTATACTCTATGTACCATACTTTGCTTAAGTTTTGGAATGACAGAACAATAACTGATCACAGAAAGCAAAATTATCTCCACTTTATACAAGAATGAAGATATATCTTCCTAGATTTATATAAATTCCATAATGTCTGCTAAACCATATTCTGACTTTCATTACCCAAGACAAATCCCATTATCTTCAACAAGATGGGCATGCAAGTATTTAAGGGCAGGATGTGTTTCTAAATGAATGAACTGTGAGCAACTATAAGAATGATATGCTTTTATTTTACTGAGGTTTTCTGGTTAGCATAAGCTATAAAGAGTAGCTCAGATGGTTTGCACATGGCATCCAAGCCCCAGATAAGCTTTACTGGAATCAGTGCACTGTGCTCATATTTGTTATTCAAGTAAATGGACCCTGAAAACCATAAGATAAGTAATAAAACTAATAGTGCCTTCATCATTTAGAACTACCTAACCTATTCCTAAATGTACAAACATTTAACCTTTACCGTGACAGTTCTGTATTGCACTATTTAAAAAGTTTTTGTTGTGAAGACATTTTACTATTGTCAGCTATCACTAAAATAATTCTATTTTGGCATTTCACCTCCATGCCATTCATATTTGTGGCCTATAGAAGAACCCCAAGTAACCTCAATATCTAGGAATTTAGGAAAACCAGATGCTTGTTGGGTAACACTAACACATTCCAGAAACTTCCATTTGCCCACTAGTCATTGTTGTAATCATGCTGTCTCCTCTAGATATACTCATTATATTGGCAAGAGAGACATAAGGAAGCAGGAGCCACAGAAAAAGTGATTTGAAACTCTAAACCCAACAATTCCTTTATAACAACGTCTATCTGGGTTCCAGGAAAACACAGACTTTTAGTTGTGCAGACAAATGACACTAATTTATAACTGGTATTTCTTTAACTTACATTTTAATAGAATTTAATATAAGTTTTACTCAAAGGAAGCCGAAACCCATTGGGGTCTATTAAAGAGGAGCAACTACCCACCAAAAGAGGGTTCCAAGTTGCCTCAGTTGTCGACACTCCTCTCTAGTCTATGGCAGTATTCCTCAGAATTTAGTGTGCAGAAGAATAAACCAAGAAGTTTATTAAAAATGTAGATTCCTGGGCTTCCCTGGTGGCACAGTGGTTGAGAGTCCGTCTGCCGATGCAGGGGACACGGGTTCGTGCCCCGCTCCGGGAAGATCCCACGTGCCACGGAGCGGCTGGGCCCTTGAGCCGTGGCCGCTGAGCCTGCGCGTCCGGAGCCTGTGCTCCGCAACGGGAGAGGCCGCAACAGTGAGAGGCCCGCGTACCGCAAAAACAAACAAACAAACAAACAAACAAAAAAATGTAGATTCCTGATCCCACCAAGAGATTTTAATTTATATCTTCTGGAAAAAAGCCTAGGATGCCACAATTTAAAATAAATGCCTCGAGATTCTAGTGCAAATAAGTTACACATGTAGATCAACATTGGTCAACTGACTTGTTTAGAATATAAACAAAACTTCCCAGGGCTCAACACCAGTTCTGTAGGAGAGCATCAGAAATGCCGGCTGGACTAGACAAATGCTTGACCAGAGCACAGATTGTGATTTTTTTCACATCTTACAATAACCCTGCATTAGATTACATCTCTGTGCATGCATGTGTGTGTGTGTACAAGAAGTCTGTGAACACTTTATGGAATTGTGAGACTGTTGATCGTTTTATAAGATAAAAAGTGTCAACATCATCATGTAGAATTAAGGGAATGGTATTTATGACAGGAGCAACTTTTTTGGTATACCCTTTAATAGGTTTTTATGGTTTCTGAATTTCTGCAGTCATATATTGGGGGATGGGGGTTGAAGCTTGGATTAACCTGTGGCATTTTTCCCAAAACAGGGGCTCTTGGTTAAGATATGCTCAGTTGAGAGCAAAAATAATTTAGATACTCCCTTTTGATTTTTAATATAAGGAATAGATAGAAGTTTTATCAAAAAATGAATCATGTTCCCTAAAATCCATTTATCCTTCTTTCCCCACCAAAACCTCTTTCCCTAGTTCCTAACTCACTGCAAACCCACTACTCCGCCTCTTTTCTTCCCTCAAACTCCAGCATTCATAAGTGATCCTTCTTCTTAACTCCACTTACCTACTTTATTGAATAAAATGTTTTCCAGATCTCTAGCTTTTTTGAAACTCTTCTGGCAATGAAAAATGTTAATTATGAGATCCAATCATCTTCTTGTAGCATTCATACTATTTGATCTTTCTTCATAATTTATAACTTTTCATAATCCACTCCTATTTGTAGACCCCTGCTCCATTTTTATTCAAATACCATTCTCATTTAGTTCTCTTGTGCTGCGATTACATTTTTCTTGTCTCTTCTCTAAATAGTCTTTCTTTGGCTTTTTCTACACATTCCACTTGCTGCACTTGGGTAACCAAAATGATGCTCCTGGCTCCAACTACCACTACATGCCATGCTTCCAAAATCTAGGGTTCAGATCCAGACTCTCTCCTGAAATCCAGGTCTACATTTGTAAAACTACCTTCCTCCACCCAGATGTCATACTATGTCATTCAGGATCTTGGCAGGAAGCAGAAAGAACACTGAAATGCGATTCTAAAGAGAAATTGATGATGTATAGCAAAGGTGAAAGAAAGATGTTAAGAGATTGAGAGACCAGCTAGAGCTGGAGGATGTTACCAACTACTCCTGAGGGGACAGAAGAGGAACAGTGGTATAGAAGTTCAACCAGTGCTAGAGTCCTGGATAAAAAGCTGATGAGCCACGAAGGAAGCAGGACAGAAATTTACATAGATAGTCAATACTGTGGTTAGTGACATAATAATTATTATATCTCCACATTAAATGTGTTTTGCAGACACAGCCCTGGTCTGATACTAAGGAAAATTAATCTGGGCCAATTAACTTTCTTTCTCCTAGATAAATTCAAACTGTGCATAGTAAAAATTGTTAAATTCTGAATTTATCTCAAGGCAATTTACCTGGCATTTGATATTTGGCTTTCTAAAGATAACGACAGATGAACTGTGATAACCATTTTTCTATGAAGGATGCCTGCTACCTTTAAATAAATAACATCAATGCTATTATCAAATTTTCTCAATCAAAAAATATTTTCTCAAGGAAGCTTCATATTGAATATTATGAAAATATTCTTTAAACATTTGAATAAGCATATAAAACTTTATATAATAAGAAAATGACTGAATATTATAGAATTGCTCAATTTCTCTGCAAGTCCAAATGGAAGGATAATTCTAGGTTTTGATGCTGTAAATCCAATTAAAAGTATATTAATATCTTGCTTAAGTTCTTTAAAGGTAGTTTTAGGGTATATGAAGCAAAATATCTGGTAACTTGTTTCTCTTTACTTTCAGTCAATCTGGAATATTTATAAAATATTCTACACCTGTATTTAATTTGCATATTAATATGGTGATTCATGTTTAAAATAAATCAATCTCTCTTTTTTGCATTTAATATATATTGTACAGATTCTTAACAAATAAACTTTTGCTATGTGCTACACTTGGTAAACACCCACAAAAATGGGTTTTATTATTATTGTCCTTTATACTACGTCCCTTTTTACAGATCTTTCTTCATTTTTCAGTATTTATGCATTTTTTTAAAACATAGGATGGGATGCACTAACAGAATACTTGATTGCGAGGACAATATTTTCTCAGACTTTACTAGAGAAAAGAAAAAGAAACCTTCTTCATTCCTCTAGTTTTGGATTAAAAGTAAATAAAAATGGGATTCTTTTTCACAAAAATGTAATTTATAAAAAAGTATGTTTTCATTCAAATTGACTCAGAACCGTAAGAATGAACAAAGACATAATGATTGTCCAAATAAATTGTTTTGTACAGTTGTTTTTTCTTCCTCTGGGATTAACTCTCTTTGAGGTTATTCAGCCTGGAAAATGCGGTAATAGCACTTAAAATACCTTACTCGGTAAACCAAACGCACAATTCTGCAGGCGCCTGCAGAACGAGCATCATCATTACCTATCTGCTTAGTTGGTGGGTTTACTTGGCCTTGGCTCTGCTTTCAGAGGCTGGGGGACTGCATGTTTCTCATTAAAATGGAACTATGAAGAATTAAAAGCCAAACATGAGACACAATTTATCTTCCTATGTTATATTACGATGTTTAATCAGAAGAACTTTAACTCATATACTGTATGGTGTGTAATACCCATGAATTAGCCAAATGGGTGGCCCAGGGCACAGAAGAAAAAACATATTTATTGGAGTCCCATAGCATTTTTTAGTCTCATGTGTTTTGATAGATGGAGAACCTAATCACGAGAATTTAACTAACTTGCCCACGTTATCACACAGTTGTTTGGTAGAACTGGGGGTAGAAGGCATGTCTTCTGGCTGCTCCATGTAGAATGTAACTGAGAAGAACATGTCATTGCCTATCTGTCTCTCAATCTGCCCGTGTTTCTCTCATGTACGTGCAAGGCAGAAATTGCGTTCAATGAGGTCAGAACTTCCAAAGACACCATTTTGTCTTTTTTTAGAGATAGAAACCTGTTAATTATAATTCCTCATACTGCTTAGTTGCTCACGTGTTTTCCCTTCTGAGACTAAAATATTTGGGTGCAAGTAATACCCAAGTCTCAGAAGTCACTGATGATAATACAACGAGGCACTTTTTGATGTGTGCGGTGTTTTATGGTTCATAAAACATTTTCATCTGCCTGGATTCAATCATTCTCAACATCTCAACAGGATGACCCTTTTTAATGTAAAATAAATGTAAATATAACAGCTGTATGTTACTATCAGTTGATTTTTTAAATAAATTACAAATGAACTATAAACCATGTTACATAAATTTCTATTTAATGAATCACAACGTTGTGAATTTTCTTAAACTTAAAAAACCATAGTATGTTAATACATTGTCTATTCAATCTATATAGAATGCATTGTTTGTTTTCAGATTTACAGATTCCCCTATAATATATCTGAGTCCATCTGGAATTCACCACCAGTAGTTTAGGAACCTCTGAGTAATTTGTTATGAACTTGCTGAGTTGTTGAGATTAGGGTGGGGCTGCCTTCACTTTTAAATTCTGTGAAAGTTATGTAATTAAGATATAATTCAGTACACAGTTATTAAGAGTTGAAGTCAGTGAATGTTGACAATTGTATAGGCCTCTGTAACCAAGATCCAAAACAAAGCACGGAGTATTTCTATCTGCAGAGAATCTCCTTACATCTCCCACCCCACCTCCTACCAAGAGGCAACCACTTATTTGACTTTTATCATTAGACATTAGTATTGCCTGTTCTAGAACTTCAGCTAAACAAATGATACAGTATATACCCTTTTTCCCCTGCCTCCTTTCACTCAGCATAGTGTTTCTGAGATTTATCCATGTTGTTATATGTATCAGTATTTCATACATTTTTGTTTCTGAGGAACATTCCACACGTATATTTAAACCACAATTTGTTTATTTATTTTCATTTGATATTTAGGTTGTTGCCAGTTCTGAGCTTCTCAGAACTGCTATGGAAATTCACGTATAATTCTGTTAATGGGCATATGTTTTCACTTCTCTTGAGAAAATACCTAGAATTGGAAGTATATGGTCACAGACATGCTTTACTTTATAATTGTCAATTTGTTTTCTAGAAAGGTTATACTACTTTACACTTACACAGAAATTATCACAGTTGCACGTATTCAAAATTCTTGTCAGCATTTGGGTATGTCTGCTGTTTTCATTTTAGCTATTCCAGTGGATGAGAAATGGTACCTCAATTTAGGTTTAGTTTGTATA
Source organism: Lagenorhynchus albirostris (assembly GCF_949774975.1). Taxonomy (NCBI): domain Eukaryota; kingdom Metazoa; phylum Chordata; class Mammalia; order Artiodactyla; family Delphinidae; genus Lagenorhynchus; species Lagenorhynchus albirostris. Next base: position 64,002,569 of record NC_083106.1, on the reverse strand, counting down.
TCTTTGATGACTAATGATGTTGAGCACCTTTTCACATACTTAGCTATTTGTATACTTTTTGTGATATGCCTGTTCCCGTCTTTAGTCCCCTTTTTAATTTGGTTGCTTACCTTTGTTATTATGGATTTGTTGAGTCAACTATGTCCATACTGATTTTTTGTCTGTAAAATCTGTCCATTTCTGGTAGAGGGGTGTTAAAATCTCCTACTGCGATAATGAATTCATCTGATTCTCTCTGCAATTCTATTATTTGCTTCACATAGTCTGATGTTCTGTTGTTAGGTTCTGCACATTAAGCATTGTTATGTCTTCTTGGAGAACTGAGAACTGACCCCTTCATCATTATGTAATGCCTTTATTTATCCCTGAAAACTTTCCTTGCTTTAGAGCCTGCACTGTCTGAAATTAGTATAGCTACTCTTGCTTTCTTTTGATTAGTGTTAGCATGGTATATTTTTCTCCATTCATTTACTTATAATTTATATATGTCTTTATATTTAAAGGTTTCTTAGAGAAAACATATAGTTGGTTATTGTTTTCTTATCCACTCTGAATCTATTTTTTAATTGGTGAATTTAGACAATTGATGTTCAAAGTGAGTATTGATGTAGTGAATTAATATCTACCATACCTGTTACTGTTTTCTATTTGTTGTCCTTTTTCTTTGTCCCTACTTTTGTCTTCTACTTATTTTTTCTGCCTTCTGCGGTTTTAATTGCACATTTTATATAATTCCACTTTCTCTCCTTTATTGACATATCAGATGGACAAACTTCCTTTTTCAACTTCCTTTTTCACAAGAAATTTATCCATTTCGTATAAATTGTCAAATTTATTCACACGAAGTTGCTCATAACATATCCCTTTTTGGAATTTTTGTAGGATATGTATTGATATGCCTCTTTTCATTACTAATGTTGGTCATTTGTATCTTCTCTCTTTTTAAATTTTTTTGAAAAGTTTTGCTAGAGGTTGATTTAAAGTAATTTTTAAAAGAGAGATTTTGACTTTATCAATTTTCTCTATTATTTCCCCTTTTGTATTTCTTCAATTTTTGCTTTTAAATATTTTCCTTTAGTTTAGCTTCAGTTTGCTCTTATTTTTCTGTCTTAAGGTAAAAACTTTAGATAATCAATTTTAAACATTTCTTATTTGTAAATGTAGGGTTTTAAAGTTATGGATAACTCTCTAAGCATAGATTTAACTGCATCCCACAAGTTTTAATATGTTGTACTTATTATATTCACTCATTTTATTTTCCCTCTGATTTCTTTATTGACCAACAGGTTATAGAGGATGTGTTGATTCATTTCTAGATATTTGTTAAATTTCTGGATCTTATTTTATTAATTTATAAAGTCATTAGTAAGACAAAATGCTCTGAATTATTTTAAACCTGTAATAGATATTGAGACTTGCTTTGTGACCCAGAATGTGTTTACCTAAAGGATTTTATTTTTGCCTACAGTTCTTGTATGTAGTATTTTATTAATGTAAATAAATTCAAGTAAGTTAACAATAGTCAGATTTTTTTATATCCTTACTGTTTTGTTTTGTATTGCCCCAGATTTTTTCAACCAGTAAGGGTGTGGTATGAAAATCTTCAACTATAGTTATTGATGTCTCTTTTGTCTAATGTATATTTCATGTATTTTGAAGCTCTGTTATTAGGTGAGTACACATTTAAGACTATGAATAGTTTTTTTAGTCAAATTTTATTATATGTATCAATATAATCAAAATGTATGGTCAATGGGGTCTGCAGAGTGAAAAAGAGTGACAGATATCTTTAAGTCTTGTCTAAAATTTACATCTTGTCTCTCACTGAAAATATCTAGGAAAAGTTAGTAACAAAGTTTGAAAATCACAAATGCTATTCTCAGACTCCCTGGTATATGTCCCTTTACTGAAAAAACATAAAGAAAAATTAGTTACCAGGAATCACTCTTAGGAAACTCTAGAACCAAGTAAAGTGTAGTGAAATTACCATTTTCAGAATAAACCAATATTTAGATTCAAAAATCCATACCTTCTCAATAGCCTCTTCCAATAAACACTGTGTCTCTGATACTCCGTACGTGTCCAAACCTCTTACTTCTTCCATGGAGCCAAATATATTCTAAAATGTGTTTATAAATCAATATTTAGGGGGCTTCCCTGGTGGCACAGTGGTTGAGAGTCCACCTGCCGATGCAGGGGACACGGGTTCGTGCCCCGGTCCGGGAAGATCCCACATGCTGCGGAGCGGCTGGGCCCGTGAGCCATGGCCGCTGAGCCTGCGCATCCGGAGCCTGTGCTCTGCAATGGGAGAGGCCACAACAGTGAGAGGTCCGTGTACCGCTAAAAAAAAAAAAAAAAAAAAAAAAAAATCAATATTTAGGGATCAGACCTAGAATGAGAAAAAACAGTATTTTAAAATATTTTTATGGTTAAATGGTCTTATGTTTGTATCTGTGAGAATGAGTATCCTTTAATCAAATAATCTCCTTCTGGAATAAAATAAAACCCTCAAATAAGTATCTCACAAATATGAATTTATTTTAGTTATACTATTGGTTGCAGCATAAAAATACCTATTAAGAATAAACATCTCAAGAAATGAGAATTAAATTTAATTTTACTATTGAGCTCTCTTTATTCAGGATAATTGTTCATTCTGTATGCTTCAGAATATTATAGTTAACTCAAGGTGATGCTTCTTGACTACTAGTAATTACCACTCAATATTAGCACCTGTGAAGTCAAGATAATTTCAGAAATGAAGAGTTTACAAAGTTCTTCCTTTTTAAGAAATGTTCATTAAGAAATGTTCATTTGTATTTTTGCATATCCTTTTCGGATCACTAATTTCCAATATGTTCAAAAGACACTGCTACCTGTTTTAGAAGAGCAACTTAAAATCGGCATTATTTCCTTAGGTAGTTATTAGTTTTTGAAAAACATTAGTTGTTGGTGAACACTATAAAAGGTTTCCCAAAAGCCACAGGAAGCCTCAAGGAGACATAGTCTCTGTTCCGACCAGAATATTTCTAAGTCAAAGAAGCTAAATGATAAGAGATAATGCATACTTTAAAAAAAATTAGCAAGTGCTTAAGTGGTTCTTTAACATGATTCATTGTTATGAGGTTATGACAGATTATGAAATGAATTAAATATAAGTAAGTAAAAATAGTGACATAGCTTTTGTAAATTGCAATTAGTATCCTTAAATTTGAAAGAGTGTATGAGGTTCACACCTGCAAGAAATCAGGCAGTAATCAAGTAATACTGCAAACGGATGATGCTAAAATCCATTCCAGTTGTATGAATTTTTTTCCAGTGTCCTAACAACAGTCCTTCTATCGTTCCCAACAATTTCATTTTCAGTTAGTTTTTTCATGCATAAAACAAGTTGTACTCCATGATGCAGGTGGGATTCTTGGTCACCCCATTCCTTCTAGTCAACCTGATTCAATCTCAAGGTATAATTGTAAATTTCATCTTTACATGAAGTATTCCCTAAGTTTCCAAACTCTTACCAAACTCTATTTTTCCAGAATGTGCAGTATTAACATTTATATATTGTCCCTTAGCATAAATGTTATGCCAGTCAGTGTTAGGTGTAAATATGTAATATTTCACAACTCAGTTTGACCTCAAAGACAAATACTCTGAGATTTCAGTAGCCACATCTCCAAGCACAATGTTGCAATATCCCTAGTTTGACCAGAAGCAACATTACTACTGTGGTAACTTAGACAATATTTTCAATATCTGTAGTTGCAAGGATTATTCTTTTTATTAAGTGGGGATATGTATTCGTATTCTTTCTGGTTTCTGAAAAAAATACAGAAAAATTGTATCCCTCTTTTAAATAGCAATCCTTCCAATCTATAAAGATAGTTATCCAGTCATTTCTAGGCTATTTTCTTTCTGTTATCTCTTAGATTCTCTTTCTCCTGGTTTTTAGACTATCATCCTACTCCAGGTACATTTTACTCTTTTCAGTTCTCTCATAAAATATGCCTGGGAAAACTGAACATATATTCTCAATGTGGTTGCCAAGAATTGTGAAGGGTGAGGTTTCATCCTAAATACAAACTAGCAAGTAACCTGCCATAGTTTCATGGATGCTAACAGAAGATGTGAGATCCCTACATCAGAGACAATGGACTTTATTACTCTAAGAGTAGCAGACAGAAACTGATTTATGTTTTCATCAGTCCCCCCTTGCTCTCAAAGTCAAAAAAGGTTGACAGGGAGTGGCCCAGATGGATGCTGGGCAGACAGTGAGTTCCTGTTATAGCTGAGGAACACCAAACCCAGGAAACCCCAAACTTCATATTGGGCTACAAACAAACTTTACTCCAGGGGGAAACATTATCTTTGTTACACTGGGCAGAGAACAAACTTGCTCTATGCTCCAGAAAAAGACACTAATCTTTCCGTCAAGGCTGTTAGTTATGTAAACATCCTTGAAAATATAGTTCAGAACAAAAGCTGTTAGGTACTCTACTCTCAATACATCAGACATTTGATTTCGAGTGCAATGAAATTGTTGATACCTTCTAAAATATGAGATAAGTGCTGATGATTCTCAGACAGGAGATATTCTCCCACATGTTTGAATAATATAGTGCTCTATTCTGATTCTTCATTTATCCCCGTTGCTCTTTCATACACATGACAGTGGCACCTGGTATATGAATACAATAGTATCTTGTCTAAACTTTGGTTGCCAAAACGGAAATTCAAGAGTGCAATTCCAATACAGATCCAATGGGATGATTTCCCATTCAATCCATGCAATCACACAACCATGTTTCACAAGTTCAGTTTTTCAAGAACTTCTGTCTTAGCTAGAGTAAGTGTGAATAGGGCTTGCATTCCAGCACATATCACAGCATTCAAGAGTTCATCAAAATTCTAATTAGCCCTGTGGCATTGAGAAGAATGATGCATGTTACCCGACCAAGAAGACACCTTGGAACCACCATCGGACATTTGATTCATCACGTGAGAAGAATTTTATTTTTCAAATTTTTCACAAAGATTATACATGATTTTAATTATTTTTCTTTGCATTATCTTGATTCCTTCAGAACCCTGGCAGCACAAAGAATATTTTAACACTTGAAAGTAATAAAAATGACTTATATGTATAATCATTTTCTGCTTAAGCTCTTAAATCAGCATAAGGTTAATAGAAGGCTCTAGAGATGGAAAACACGTGCCTCTAGGGTGTTAAGCAGGCTGTTCCAATGCAGGATTATTTCTAGTTTGGAAGATTTAAAGCAGTGTTTTAGGTCTCAAAAACTTTCACAGTATGCTTTGGACCTGATTACTTTGTCAAATGTCTCCAATCTTGTGAAAATATTCCCTGATATTTAATTAACTGAAACCTTCTTGTCTTCAGATATAACCTCAACTGTAATTAGAAATTCATGTGTCAACATTTCTAATTAGTGGTGGTAATTAATATTTATTGAGGGTGCTCAGAGAAGGTGGTGATGTTCTAGACCCTTGAGTACAATAAGAAGAATTTCAGAGAAAAAAACATCATGGCAAAGCATACTCACAGGGTTTGGAAATGAAAGGATAAGTCAGTTTGCTGATTGTCATGTCACTCCAACATGTAATAACTGACAGTGGAGAAGCAAGCCAGGACAAAAATGGTTTGCCCAGTGTTGTTGTTGTTTTTCCCTTCAAATTTGAACTTCACTTCTCACAATTTGATTATCTAAAGGCTGGAACTAATCAGGATTTATAACAAACTCATTGAGGCAGCTGTTTAGAAAGGAAAATGATGATTTTGGAAAAGCGACAAATACAAATAAGATTATTTTAAAAAATCAACAAACACCATGGACATAGAAAATGTCAAATGTAATAAGTCATAGCAGTAAAGTGTAGGTTCAATATGATATGCTCACACTGAATTTTAATTTCTGAAGATTGTTATCTGACATTTCACCCTGTAGATGTTTATAACATGAAGTACTTTGAGATTTCTTGCATGAAGAAGTACTCTGATGCTGTATAATTTTATTAAAAATTTGAATGGATATCAGAACAAAACAGAGCCAAAAGCAATGATTATTAATATAAATCACATAATATTCAAAACAAAGTTAGATTATAATATAGCACTAAATTCAACAAGATAAATCTAATGGCATAAGGTCAATATTGTATTTAGATCCAAAGATCAAACACACAATACTATAAATACAAGTTTAATGAACCACTTAGGTGTACATATGAAAAGCATAAAAGTACTGAAAGCATAAGAAAATTGTTTTATATAATCTATAATAGAAGGGATAGAAAGATAATTTTAAAATGGCACCAAAATCAATAGCACTAAGGAAAATATGAAAATCTTGACCACTTTAAAATAATACATGTTATGCATGTATACATACAAATAATATTTATATTTAAAAAGTACTGTGTAAGTGACAAGCAGAAAAATATTTGCAAAGTATATGAAAGATATAGGATTATCCTTAAATTACAAAATGCAATTGTTAATTTAAAAAAACCCGGTAACACTGAAACAGGAAAAAATTAAACAAATGGAATGTATTCACTTAAAGAAAAAATGCAAATGCACAGTAAGCATACAAAGATGAACGTCTAGTAATTTAAAATTAATCACAAAATTGAAATTAAAATAACCATGAGGATTTTTTTAACCTTTTAGATTAGTACAGGTTAAAAATATTTGAAATATTGTTGTCAAATGTTGAGAACGGACATGGTTACATGCTATTGGTGGGAGGGTGAAAACTGGTACCATCATTCTGGATGGACATTTGATTCTATGTATCAGTTCCACTTCTAGGGGTTTGTCTGAGGAGATAATAAACAACTGGCCAAAGAGGAACTGACAAAGACTGGAGTAGTGCTTCTAGCAGTAAAAACTAAAAACAACCCAAATGTTAGTCACAAGGAAATTTAATAAATAAATTATGAAATGTCCATACACTGAATAATATGCAGCCATATTAAAGGTTGAGAAAACAATGCATTGGTATAAAAACAGCACCAGTGGTATATTAAGTCTGAAGAGCAGATTACAGAAGAATATATATAATATGATCTAAGCAGTGTTTTTCAAAGTGTGTTAATGGAATATTAGTTCCACCAAAAGGGTTATGTGATCTGTATAATCAAGCTGTTTGAGAAATGATGCATATTTATCCTTTTTTTTTTTTGAGATTTGCAAGGCACCTAAGTGTATTATAGGCTCTAAAAAATCTGTCCACAAAATAATTTTGTTTAGTCCAACGTACTTGCTAAAATTATTTGATAATTTTTTTTTGCACAGTTCCAGCCTAGGACTTTGTATTTCACTTTAGAAAATGTTACTGTGCATGAACAGGAATAAAAATTTTCAAAAGAGATGCCAAATTAACAATGGCCATCCTGGGGAAAGGGAGATTTAGAAATTTTAATGTTCTACGTTATACATTTCCCACGTACATCATACTTGATTTTTAAAAAACTTGAATATCAGAAAAATATAAGTTTTATGGAGAATTTGAGAGGGAAAATGATCACAATCACAGACTTCTGGTTTAAATAACACCTTTAATGTGACCTTGTAGACTTCGCAATTTAATAGCTGTAGAGTTTCTGAAAGTTCACCAATTCATAGGAACAGCTGAAACTATACCTTATAGAAAAATTATAACCTGAATCATCAGGGAATTCACCCTAAACATAAAGTCACTGTACCTGAATTGAGAAAATACATCTATGTCCTATTTTATGAAACGTAACAGTACTGTCAGCCTCCAAAAAGGTATACATTTTGTTTCTTTCCCATCGCATCCTTTCTGTCCCATGGTTCCAGTTTTGATACCAGACCAAACTCTGCCATTTCCTATAGCATGCTGTTGGAGGGGCAGAGCAAGAATCCTATACTGCACCCACCACTCACATTTTTAAAAGCCATTTGGACATTGCAAATTCCTGGAGACAAAAGTCAAGCATGAAGTCGGCCAGTGGTGCTTACATCCTGTTTAAGGTGTTATTTCCACAAGTATAAGGTGGAGGTTCCAAAAGAACACCAGGGCATTGTGTGAATTGAAGAATATCATGAATGCCATTAGTCCAGAGAATCCAAGAACCCAACAGTGTGGATAGTAGAAAAGACCAACTCTGTTTAGCAGAGGCCCAAAAGAAACTGCGAATTCAGCTGGTTGTTGTATGAATCTACCATGACCCATTCCTCCCATTAGTGGTTAACTAAAGAGAGACACGAGACAGGAAAAAGAGCAGCCGTACTCTTTCAATTTACCAAACATGGTATCTATGAGTGGGAAAACAAACAAACATGGGCCTTTGAAAAGGGAAAGGGGAATGACATCCTTGTGTTGCCCTCCTATTTGCTCTTGAGGATGGTATTAAAACAAGAAAAAAATGGACAAATGTTTGTCATCATGAGGTGAAGAAAGCCAACCATAATGAGGAAAGAAGGATAAGGTGAACATATCAAAATGCTGGCCCAATTATAGGAAAATAAATAAAAAAACGGATGAAAATGAAGCTGGTTAAGATGATGTAGAATTGGAAAGAAGCTGCAATTGTGAGGATGAGAGACTACATTGGATGTGGTAAAGGGCACAAGTGACACTGCATACGGTCATTCATTAGGCATTTGTATCCTGCCTCTAAGACAATGCCAGGGCCTGTTCTGAAAGCTGAGGACACAATGGTCAACAAGATGAAGTCTGTCTAAATCTACAATGTTGAGGATATGAAGATATTCTAAAGTGCAGAAGAAAATCACAGAGATGAACAACATTATATATAGGTGGGCAGAGAAGGGAGAACCGAAATAACAATGATAGCACTCTAAATGTGGAGTGGGGGCAGATGACTGTTGTCCCTGGAAAAGGAAAATTCATAAACATATATATTTTAATGTTTTGTCATATAAATGTTTTGTAAATATATAAAATATGTTCACAGAAAAAATGATCATTTGTGCTGTCTTGGATTCATTTTTGTATTTCTTAACATTAATCATGTTCTATTTTGGAATAAAATGTGTTAGTTTTAAAGATAAAGTTTAGGGACTTCCCTGGCAGTTCAGTGGTTAAGACTCCACGCTTCCACTGCAGGGGGCACGGGTTCGATCCCTGGTCAGGGAACTAAGATCCTGCATGCCTCGGGATCCCGCATGCTCGAATCTGCACGCCTCGAGCCAAAAGAACAAACAAACAAACAAAAAAAACCAGGTTAAGGTTTATAACTCTAAGGGTGGAAGAAATGTGACTTAGGGTGAGGTAGCTAACCATAGCCAACAATCAATCAGCCAATAGCTAATAGTCTGTTAGCATAATTTTGGAACACATTAATTGGGAAATACTTGTAGTGATCATAATATAAAGTCATAACTCCAGTAACTTTGCTCTGGTTGCAGAGTTGTGGAGTGCCACAGTCTGCACATCACAAGATAAGAGTAATTTTGACAAATGAATGTATGTCTACGGAAGGCCTGGATGGATAATAAGCATATGGAAATCATGTTCTTGAAGGAATAACTGATGAGACCGTACACAGTATTTTACCCCAAAAAAGAAAAATGTTAAGAAATACCAAAGGAACTAGTAGTTGGAAAAATTTTAAGAGTATAAAAAAATCAGAGAAGAGCAAATTAATTCACTATTGCCTATATTTTCTTTTTTGTTATTTATCTTTATTTTGCCTGAATTTGCTTATATTTTCCTGTAGAACTTAGCTAAATCAATAATTAAGAAACAGTACCAGGGCTTCCCTGGTGGCACAGTGGTTGAGAGTCCGCCTGCCGATGCAGGGGACGCAAGTTCGTGCCTCGGTCCGGGAGGATCCCACGTGCCGTGGAGCGGCTGGGCCGGTGAGCCATGGCCGCTAAGCCTGCGCGTCCGGAGCCTGTGCTCCGCAACGGGAGAGGCCACAACAGTGAGAGGGCCGCGTACCACAAAACAACAACAACAACAAAAGTACCAGGGTTTAAAACCAAGTTCTGGAACCATAAAATTAGAAAGACAGAGATATCAACAACTTACATTCCAGAGCAATTCTCCTCAAGACATAGGGGAAAACTGAAATACAAAGACTATCCTCTTCTTGATGCATAAAATGATGATGTATCTGTAATGTAATTATTTAATTTATTATATGCTAAATAATTCCAAACTTAGGCATAAATACCTTCAAGTTTAATTCAGCCGTTTGGGTATCTTTAAATACATTGAAATCTCCCATCTAAAGGAGCAATTACCAATTCTGGGTTATTTGCGTTAGATTAGGATGATTTTATGAGGTTTTCACTTAATAGCACATATACCCTAAGTATATATTCAGCTCCTTATCCCTCTTTATACATCTTTCTTATGTATCTTAATATCTGTTCTTCTTCCTGTATGGCATTAGCGGTAGATCAAAATCTTTTAAGAACCGTGCAATAAAAGTTAACCCACCTTAGGTTTTCCCCAGTCCCCAGTCTAAAGCCATAAAAAGATTAATTGTATTTAAAAATTTTATAAGGATTTTTACTCTTAAAATATATACCTTGTTCAGGTATCACTCACTATATACGAAATTACCTGCTAAACATATAGAGAATATATAAAATAAGAACACATAAACTTCTTCCCAAAAATATAGTTTGTGACAAAAAACCAATGAACTTATTATCTACTTAAAACCGATACGTGCAAATTGCATTAATCATGAAATATAACATTACATTCGATCCCACTTTACTAATCCTAGATTTTAGAAATATTTTATAAAGTCTGTAACTGCTAGTAATTATTTTCCAAAGTCAAAATTACCAATATTTTGAATTAATATAAAAAGAAATATTCCATTTTTTTTTATAAAGTTATTTATTCAGTTATTTATTTTTGGCTGCGTTGGGTCTTCGTTGCTGAGCACGGGCTTTCTCTAGTTGCGGTGAGTGTGGGCCACTCTTCGTAGTGGTGCCCGGGCTTCTCATTGCACTGGCTTCTCTTGTTGCGGAGCACCGGCTCTAGGCGCACGGGCTTCAGTAGTTGTGGAGCGCGGGCTCAGTAGTTGTGGCCCGTGGGCTCTAGAGCGCAGGCTCAGTAGTTGTGGTGCACAGGCTTAGCTGCTCTGCGGCATGCGTTATCCTCCCGGACCAGAGTTTGAACCCACGTCCCCTTCACTGGCAGGCGGGTTCTTAACCACTGCGCCACCAGGGAAGTCCCAAAATATTCCATCTTAAGAAATCCAAACAACAATCCATTTTAGCTCTATGTTTCCTTGAGGATTTAGGGAAATTGTCCTAGATAATTCACTCCATGGTGTCTGTGATAATAATGTGATAGAACATGTTTATTAAATACTGATTTACCTTTAATATTTCAACTGATTTGCCTTTCATATTTTTTCATAAAATATTCTATAGTAGACTAAATTCAAAAAATATTTTAACACATATTTCAATAATCATTTTTATGGCAACAGGAGACAGGAGTGGAATGAGCCGTTCAAATTTAGAGGATTCTAATTTGGGAGGTACAGGGGGACAGGATATTAAATAAATTATTTAGCATGCACTAGCCTAACATCCTGGATGATGGCAAAATCAGAATGGACACAAAATCTAAACCACCTGTACACATAAACTGTGGAACTGGTAGAACACCAGACCTTCTTTTAGGGAATATTTTTATGTCTTTAGTCACCAAACTCTCTTCATAGCAACAGATAATACAGCAAAACTAATCAATTTGAAGTTCATAAAGTATTAGATGAGACTATTTTTTAAAATTAATTTTTGTTGGAGTATAATTGCTTTACAATGTTATGTTAGTTTCCACTGTACAACAAAGTGAATTAGCTATACATATACGTATATCCTCTCTTTTTTGGATTTCCTTCCTGTTTAGGTCACCACAGAGCACAGAGTAGAGTTCCCTGAGCTATACAGTTGCTTCTCATTAGTTATCTATTTTATACATAATATCAATAGTGTATATATGTCAATCTCCATCTCCCAATTCCTCCCCCACTTTCCACGCTTGGTGTCCATGCATTTGTTCTCTATGTCTGAGACTATTAGATGGAAGGTGGGATCAGAAGGGGAAATTAAGGGGCTGCTGACTAGGTGTGAATGCCCAAAGGGCACAGCTTCCTCCAGAGTTCAACATCAAAACATCTTGTAATTTTGACATTGTTTAATTTTACCATTCTCTTTCTTTCATTTTTTTCTGCCTTCTACTTGTTTGGTCTGACTTTTCAATGAAATCTTCTTTTAGAATATTTTTTCCTTTGTTTTGCTCTCCATGGTTTCTACAAAGCTATAGTAAACCTTTGTTACCCCTGAAGAAAAAAATTCAATGCAGCTATTGCTAAATCTGAAATAAACAGATCTGTTTAATAGAATCCGAATTTTAACAGGACCCACAAGAAATTCATATGCACATTAAATTGAAAAGAACTAAATTTAGAAAAAGTGTTCAACAACAATACTAATTAAATTTTCATAGGCAAGTCAAAAACACCTAAATACTGCCACTTTTGGGGTTACGTTCAAAATGCATTTCTGCAGAATAAAGGAGTATTCCTCAAGTAGCAGGGAGAAATTTAACTTTAAAAATCTACCCTTAACATTTCAGTACCCATTAAATGGAGGTCTCTGCCTATGACCCTTTCTTTTCCAACATCTGGCTCTGTTCTGTAACAGGAGGGTTCTTTACGCATCCTCAAGGTCTCACCAGTCTGAATGTCCAAGCTCCATGCACCCACTGCTACAAATAACCACCCAACGGCCACTGTCACACCCAAGGGCAGTGACAAGATGCAGACCTGGAGGATGGCACAGGTTGCTCTTTCTAGACTTGGAACAAGGTTCCTCATAGGCGCGAGATCTCAGAGAACATGCTCTTGGCTTCAAAGACTGAAGCAAAGCACAGTTAAAGGAGGACCAGAACCAAGCCGTGGAATATATGGGACCCAGATCTGGGGCTCCTGTTTTCTGGGTCTGTGGGTAGCACTCTCTTTGTGAAGATCATATAAGATTTTGGACCAATACCTTAAGATTATGTCAATATTCTTCTCTATCTAAAACTGATTTGGAAAAAAGACACCCAAATACATGCAAATTAATGTTGTAATTAATTTTATATATCATTTTTCTAAGAGAACAAAAGAAAATTCTCTTTAATGTAGAACAGTAAGCGTCTGTGAGCTACACCTTTTAATTTGGACAGAAGTCAGAAACCTCCTCCCACCCCTGTTAATTTAGATAACTTGAATCTTAAATTCAATTTTCTTTCAGTCTAAGTTTCCTTTTCCACAAACACCCTGGCCTATTATGTATTGCACATTTATATTATCAGATACCACTCATACTACGGTATGCATGAATACACTTTTAATCTAAAGTTTGTAGTTGAACACTGAAATAGAAGAATTGCGGAAGAGATCGGTGGGAAAAATAAATCACGTTTCATAAAAGAACAATAACAGGACAGCAAAAACCTCTTCTCTCTTAAGTAGGCTATTTTACTTCTGAGCTCAACATTTATCATTTCTTTCCTAGACCTTTAGGAAAAAAACACACACATCTAGATCTGAATATTAACATTCAGTAAATATTTAAATTAGTGCTGAAGAGAGGGTATTTTGCAAGCCCAATAGATTGTGCTCATTCATTCATAACTTCCTTCAGCTCTTTGTTTTGCATCTTATGTCTAAGCACTGATTTCTATAACTCTTAATATATTTACAATAAATGGAAAACCTGGTTAAGTAATCTTCTTTTTCTACAGGGCTAAAATTAATCTCAGTTTGCCATGAGGAATGTGAAACTACTGTAGACTTTTTTGAAAAAGCATGTAAAGCACAATGCTAATCAAAAGTTTAACTGAATCAAAACGCAAAACAGCTACTTTGATAATGTATTCAATTGCTAATTGAAATGCAATGTTATTAAAAAATTTAAAATTTTAGATGTCATAATTTCTTAAATAACCTTTTGTTCATTACATGTTAAATATCTGACTGCGTTAAAAAAATATTCAACTGCTTGGTGTTAAATCACTTCGGCACACTCTTAGCAAATAGCTTCATAAACCAAAGACGACGGTGTTGTAAATGTTGTGCGAGCAGGTAAAAACCATCAACAGCTGCAGGTATCATCACCTACCCACTTCAAAAACTCAATAAGTCAAATATTTTGTTGAATGTTTTAAATTCTCCTTTCCTATCTCCTCCAAGAATTGGGCTCTTGCTATAAGCCTCTCCCTACACTGGACACCTTTAAAGAATATTTGCCATTGAGTCACTTTGTGCCCTTTCTGCCTTCCAATTTGTGCTTTAAATGTTTGGACAATGCTGTCTTTGAATCTAGGTCATGTCCTTGAGTCCCCAAGGGTCAAGTTCATGGCTGATAACAGTTCCTTGCAAGCGTGTTAGCCATATTGGTATGGGATTATAAGAGGTTCTTTTCACAGTATTATGTCACACATTCATTCTGAACATGTTATATTTTAATAAACTATTTCTTTTAGAAGAGCTGCAGATTTACAGACAAATAACAAAGCTATTACAGACTTTCCGTATACTTTAGACTCAATTCCCTCTATTTTTATCATTTTACATTAGTACGGTCCATTTATTTTAATTAATGGACCAATAATGATACATTAGTAAATAAAATCAATACATTGTTCAGAGTTCCTTAGTTCTTACCTTTCTCCTGTTCCAGAATTTCATGCAGGGTACCACATTCTTTAGTTTAGTTATGTCTCCTTAGGCTCCTCTTAGCTGTGGCAATTTCTCAGACTTTGCTTGCTTTTGATGCCTTTAACTATTTTGGGAAGTAACAGTCAAGTACTTTGTAGAATGTCTCAATTGGAATTTGTATTGTAGTTTTCTCATGATTAGACTGAGATTATGTGTTTTGGGGGAGGAAGACTACAGAGGTAAAGTGCTATTTGCATCACATTATATCAAGTGTACATACTATCAACATGAATTATCACTGTTTCTGTTGACCTTAGTCAGCTGGTCAAGATAGTGGTTATCAGATTTCTCCACTGCAAAGCTACCCACTCCACTTTTTTCATACAGTGCTCTTTGGAAGAAAGATGCTATGTACAGCCCACACGTAAGAAGCAGGGATTTATGCTCCACCCCCTTGAGGACAAAGTATGTATGTAATTATTTGGAATTCTTCTGCACAGGAGATTTGTGCCTTCTCCATCATTATTCAATCATTTATATCAATATAGACCCATGGATACTTAATCTTTGGCCTATAATCTAATGCTGCTTTATTTTATTGTTCAAAGTGTTCCAGCTATAGTCTTTGAGAATTCTTTCAGTTGGATCATGTGTCACTTTCACATACCCGCATCAATATAAGACGGTTGGTGTGTCTGAGCGTGTCCTTACTTTCTGGCTCTTCGCTGTGCTCCAGGCCTCTCTTGTATATTTTCTGTCCCATCTTAGTATCAGCCATTTCTCCAAGGAGCCTTGGTTCCTTTTACTGGGGAATGGCATTATAAATCAAAAATTTAGGAGCTGGGTGTACTCATTGCTACTTGGGTATGTATCATTGACTCTAGGCTCTCTCAACTGACAGAGCAAGGAAATATATGTGTGTATACCAACCCATGTACACGCACATATCTATAAATACTTCTTTATGCAACCATCTCCATCTACATTAAACTAAATATGAGTTCATAGTATTTCCAACTTTAATACATCAACACAGGGATCATTTTAGCCCCATTCTTTTCCTTATCTCTAAACTCTCTAGCAGTGGGGAAAATGTGGTTCCCACCATCTGCCATGCATTTACTTAATTGTTCAATTTCAGTATATGTGATTAGCAGGACTGAATTTTTAACCTCTACCCCTGTGGGAAACCACCTTACTGTTTCCCGCAACTCGAGTACAGTGTTCACATGCAGTCCATTTTGCCTTTTGCTCTGCATCCTCACATTCTGATCAGCCCAAGAAAAGTCACTGATTTTTAGTTTGTTCAGTTTTTTCTTGTTTTAAAGAAGAGAATGACAACCTGCAAGATCTTTACACATTGGAGCTGAAAAGACCATGCTATTTTTTATACTTACATTTAATTAACTTCCTACCAGAACAAATGTTTCAAAGAACAAAAGATTTCAAGTGAAATTTTCAATTTTGTAGTATGTGCATTTTAACTAGCATTTGTTCCCAGGTATAGAGAATGAAGCTACAGTGTGATTTTAGGTACATATAATTTTCTAGCAGAATTTCTGAACAGCCTACTGCAAGCCTGGAAATCATTTCCATTAACTTGTGTCTAGGATAGTAGAACAAAATGTTTGGAACATATTGTTTCAATTATTCATCGATCAATTATTCATTATGTATTAAATGCCTAGTAACTGCCCCCAACTATTGAACTGAGATATAGAGTTTTCCTGTGAACTTGTTCTGTCTTTAGTTTTTCTGTTTTGAAAGAGGTTACTTTAGATGATGTTTCTGTTTGCAGATCAGTAGACATAGTTTTCATAGAAACATTCCTCTTTAGGGAAAAAAGAATATTTTTTATGACATGAGAGTCCAGGGCTATGGGTAGAAAAGCTAAGGTTTCTAGGTCTTCAAAGGACAAACTTTATTTCAGGCAATTCATGTTTAAATCATTCAAAGTAATTAATAGAAAATATAAAGAGTAAAATATGCTTTGGGTAAAACCACACTGCAAAATATGGAAATTATGGAAAATATGGAAACCACACTGCAAAATATGGAAACACTTTTAGAATATTTCTTATTACGTAACAGGTTCCCCCTATGTGCATGCACGTGTGTGCATGTGTATGTGTGTTTAATTGCATTAAATCCTGTGCCTCAAACTTAAAGACAATTTAGAATGATTTTAAATATGGACCATGTTCATGATATGCCAGTATTTCTGGTTCATAAGTAAGAACAGACATTGCCCAGAACCATCATGTTGATGACTAGGTGGTTACTGAGTTCTGACTAGTAAAACCAAGTGCATAAGATCTAAGATAGTCCATGGCACACTCCACAACAGTCAGTTTTAAAATTTCACAAATATTAGTAAAGCTTAAACTCCATACACAATGGCTTGTATTGCAAGAGTCTTAAAGAATGAAAACAGTTTGAACATGATGGATATTTCAGTCAAATTGATTCTGCTGTGGTACACAAACCAATGAACATGGAGCCCTCCAAAAGGGCTTGGAGAGAATGTGATGACCGATTTTCTCATACTGATATGGTTTTAGTTTTTTATTCTCCTTCACTTTTCCTCAGTCTACAAACACTAGCCTTGCAAGTTATTGTGATGAGAACACCTGGCATATTTTACTGTTATTATTGCAAGAGTATTTGAGGTAAAGTGTCATCGAACTGACTATCTTAAAATATTTAATGAAATTAAATGTATTTTTAAAGATTAGGAAAGGTCTAGCTAAGTTCAAAGGTTACACTTTGGTGATAGAATATACTCCTTCAAAGTGAAAGTAATAGGCTTTTCATTTATGGAGGTATTAGAGGTTTCATTCTTTTCAAACATGGTTCCATTTAATTTAGAAAAGTAGGAAACAGAGAGTTGGAGATAGAGGTAAAAATTTCTTCATAATGTGACAAGATATTTGGTCTTTGGTACAGTTTATGAAAGAGCTGAGAGATTTTTGTCCTTTTTCTAACTTCAGGGAATTTAGCTTTAAGTTAGAAGCCCTTTTCACCGGTGAAATTGATTTTTTTCTTAATCTGGAGGAAGCAGACTCTGTGTAGCCCAGCAGAGGAGGGAGAGGAGGTCAAGGGGTAAACAGTTTGGTGCCGCACATCTTGGGTTCAATCCTGGGCATGTGATCTCCAACCCTCCTGTCCTCCCAACAGGGAGAACCCAGTGGTGGCTGAAGCTTAAAATGCTTGAGAAACACTTCTAAAAAATATCTGCGAGAGTCCCTAGATCGTTTAGACTTTTCTGTCACGGTCTTTGCTGTTCAATTATTTTTCTTTTTAACAGGACAGAGGATACTGGCGCCATAGCTGCAATTTCCTTGAAGGGAGCTCTTTCTTTCTGGAGTGAGCAGTCTTTAACGAAGCTCTGAATGTGATCAAGTCACACTTTTGCGTTTAAGAGGACACCAAACACCAAGTGGAGAAAACTCCCTTTCCGTTTATTTTATTCTTGTTCAAAGAGTGAAATGAGCATCATGTTCTACAAGCTCTAACAGCCCTTAAGAGCTAAAAGTTCATTTTTCAAACTGGTTGCTTTGAGAATCCATATGCATGGTCTAGGAGTACAGTCCTTCTACACAATTTCAGTGTTGAGAAATGACCTATGGGCACCATCTCTAAGATTTAGAATTTTTAAATAGGCTGAAAAATGTGTCTTTGGTGTCCTCCAATATATTGCTATTCTAGTGCTATGTTATAACTCTGGAGGCGCCTCAAATTAGGCACAATTCTGAAATTGAGGCGACAATGTTGATTAAAAATGTTATTACATTTTGCTAAAATACTCACATTTATTATTTCAAAGCTGGATGTTTCTTAACTGTGGTTGCTTTCCACTTCCGTTCATCAAAGTTAACATTTGCCAGAAAAAAAGACAGAGTTCTACCATCTACCTCTGACTACAAACAAACAAACAAATCAAACAATAAACAACTCTTCTACGTGACATCCATCCTCTGGATTTTTCTAAAATACTAGGTCGTCAGAAGAAAATTCTAATTTTCATCCGTATGTTTTGTACTCTTTTGCCCATAGCTGAGGGTTACGTAGAAGCATGATCTACTAACATTTACTACCAAATTTAGATCACTGACTCTTTAAGCAGGAAATTGCCATAAACACTTTAATCAAAAGGCCCCTTGAAGTAAAATGAAGTAAAGTTTTTTTATTAAAAAAGGCTCTGGGACAATATGCATCTTAAGTTTAATCTTTGTAAATTATTGTAAGTCAACAGAAGTTCATCCACAGTTTTTCACTCTTGCTTTTGTTTTTTCCTTAAGTCTATTAATTCACATATTCATGGTTAAAACTATGCCTGAAGAGTATCTTGTTTTCTCCCTCAAACCATTATTTTTCCCACTATATCCTTTTTTGACTCTCCTCACCTCCTTTCACATTTTTGATAATAACTTTTTCTTCTTCATTAAACAATTTTTGTGTATTCATCTATGCTTTTACACTACTATAGATTCAGAGTTCATTTTATAGAAATCACGTAGTGAAGAGCTGTTAAATAGAGAGGCAAATGGCCAATATGTCTGAGTTTGCACAGACTGTGCCTCCAGGTAGCCTAAGCATCAGCTGGCTCAGTCTCATTGTGTTTGTATATCACTAATCTAAGGAGTTATAACACGATTCTCCTCACCCCCTTTACTATTTTAACATTTTGGGGTCTAGAAGTACAGATGGAAATGAATGTAAAAAGGATTCCATAAAGCATAAAATATTCATTATTGTTCCCAATATGCTGCTTATTTTTCAGATCCTGCTGGGTCCTGCCAGAGAAACAGAGGGTGTTCACCGAGGGAGCACACTTAATGGAAAATCCGTTGCATTTTTCCTAATGCTCAAATTGGCAGTCTGTGTGTCATATGCTGAACACATAGAAATTCATGTACGTGCACAGGGCAGTTCAACACAATCTGGGAAATGTCCATAAACATGATTTTCATATGTATTTAATATCTGATAGGAGAGAACAAAGGGAATACATCTTTTATAAATAATGAGATCCAGTATGATTAATGATGTGTGCATGGTACATATTTATATGTACACACACATACATATGTATTTATGCATTGTATGAATACATCCCATTTGTTTAACAAGACTTTATTTAGCTAGAATCTAAAAATATGGTGAAGCATATCTTAATAAGCAAATCCATTTTAAAGATTTCTTTTCAACACATAATTACATTTTAAATAGACTAAGTATGTTTGATAAACCTCCTATTCTCATAATACAGGTTTGACTATTGTTCTCTATTAATAATAAAAACTATCAGATACATTTTACTTCTCCTTTATAATCGGCCTCAATTATGCTAAACTATATGTTCACACTACCTTACAAAACCAAAAGATGAATCATTTGTGAAAAAGAAAACTTATACTTCTTTCTGGGAAAATCAGTGTTATTACTATACAATTAAAGAACTAAAATAATGTTACCAAGACTATAAGTTCAGCTCCATTAAATATCTTTCCTAGTTGCATAATACCTTAGCTCTTTTATTATGTTTCGAAAAGCCATCTCACATACTACATTATTCCACTCACTGAAAGATAGAAATGAGAAAGGTAAACTGCTGCTTCATTCTGAATACCCCATTTTTTGCTAGTGTTGATTAGCTAGTAATCAAGTGTGTATAAAATTCTTAATTCAGAGTTTCTTCTTGAATCTCATCTTAGGTAAAGATCTATAAGATGTGTAAAAATTGCAGGAAGATAACAAAAACACATATTCTAAGTACAAAATAAAATGTGACATTTAAAAGAAGAAATGGACAAATAACAAAATAAAAGGAAACTGGTAGGTTCTTTTTATACATGAAGTGTCTGGCAAACTTATGGTTAAAGCAGTAATTATTAACAGGGGGAGAATTTCTTCCCAGGGAACGTTTGGCAGTGCCTGGAGACACATTTAGTTGTTGAACCTGGAGAGAGAAGGGTGCTACGGGTATTTAGGGGGCAGAGGCAATGGAAGCCACTAAATATTCTACAGTGCAGACTTTAGCAAGGAATTCTCTGGACCAAAATGACAATGCTACATGGACATTGGGAAAGTCTAGTTTAGAGTAACGGATATGACTGTTGAGATAAAAATGTGACATTGTAATTGGGGTGGAGGTTTTGATATTGTTAAACAGAAGAGGGTTATATATTTGTTAGTCTAAGGAGTGTGAATTTGGTTTGATAGTTATGACATACTGTAATTCTTAATTATGGGAACAAATACCTGAAAATATCTATTTAGAGAAAACTCCTTTAATCACTAAGTGCCAGTTGGATTATTGCACGAGAAACCAAGGTTAAGAAGGGCAAAATGATATTGCCGTAAAAATCTACTGCAGGTTGAAGGATAAATTGTGGCTTAAAGCATGTAGAAAAAATAAATATGGGATTCAAGGAAAGGAAGGAAGTAATAGGTTTAGTAACTAAAAATAAAGAGATACTAAATGAACAAAAATTGTTGAATTTGTGGTTGATTTCGGGAATGATGGTTGGACTGATCATCACGCCAAGCATGTTGGTAATGATGACTAATTGTAGCAAGCAGTAATACATTTTTGGACTCTCAAAACCTTCCAAGTGGAGAACGAGAACTAAATCAGAAAAGATTCGAGGGAACAACTAAAAGACTACAAGAAATGAAAAAATAAATAAATAACAGAAGTTTCAGCAAAGCAAAGCAGATCAACAGAATCCAGTGCAACAGATCAAGATAGGTGGGAAGCAGATAAAACAATGAGTGGAGGGTCCGTAAATGTCCCAAAGGACAGTGTTAGGAGACCTTCCGGGTTGGTGAAAATGTGGAGAGGTGGAGGGAGTGGTGCATCTGGAAAGAGCATGGAAGCTCCGTGTCCCATCCCGCATCCTTTTCTCTATGCATCTCTTCCATCTGGCTGTTACTGAGTTATATCCTTGTGTAATAAACCGGTAATCTACCGTGTGGCTGACAGGGTCTTGGTGCTCCAACCGGGTGTCAGGCCTGTGCCTCTGAGGTGGCAGAGTCGAGCTCAGGACATTGGCCCACCAGAGACCTCCCAACTCCATGTAATATCAAATGGCGAGAGCTCTCCCAGAGATCTCCATCTCAATGTTAAGACCCAGCTCCACTCAACGACCAGCAAGGTACAGTGCTGGATACCCTATGCCAAACAACTAGCAAGACAAGAAAAAAAACCCACCCATTAGCAGAGAGGCTGCCTAAAATCAAAAAAAGGTCACAGACACATCAAAACACACCACGAGACAGTCCTGCCCACCAGAAAGACAAGATCCAGCCTCATCCACCAGACACAGGACCCAGCTGGCTCCACCAGGAAGCCTACACAACCCATTGAACCAAACTTAGCCACTGGAGGCAGACACCAGAAACAAAGGGAAATACAAACCTGCAGCCTGCAAAAAGGAGACCCCAAACACAGTAGGTTAAGCAAGATGAGAATACAGAGAAACACACAGCAGATGAAGGAGCAAGGTAAAAACCCACCAGACCAAACAAATGAAGAGGAAATAGGCAGTCTACCTGAAAAAGAGCTCAGAGTAATGATAGTAAAGATGATCCAAAATCTTGGAAATAGAATGGAGAAAATACAAGAAAAATCTTTCACCAATGGACAGATCATCCAAAATGAAAATAAATAAGAAACACAAGCTTTAAATGACACATTAAACAAGATGGATATAATTGATATTTATAGGACATTCCATCCAAAAACACCAGAATACACTTTCTTAACTGCTCACAGAAGAGTCTCAAGGACAGATCATATCTTGGGTCACAAATCAAGTCTTTGTAAATTTAAGAAAACTGAAATCGTATCAAGTATCTTTTCTGACCACAACATTATGAGACTAGGTATCAATTACAGGAAAAAAAAAACTGTGAAAGAAAAACCACATGGAGGCTAAACAATACAGTACTAAATAACCAAGAGATCACTGAAGAAATCAAAGAAGAAATCAAAAAATACCTAGAAACAAATGTCAATGAAAACATGATGACCCAAAACCTATGGGATGCAGCAAAAGCAGTTCTAAGAGGGAAATTATAGCAATACAATCCTACCTCAAGAAATAAGAAAAGTCTCAAATAAACAACCTAAACTTACACCTAAAGCAATTAGAGAAACAAGAACAAAGAAAAAACCAAAGTTAGCAGAAGGATAGTAATCATAAAGATCAGATCAGAAAAAAACGAAAAAGAAATCAAGGAAACAACAGCAAAGATCAACAAAACTAAAATCTGTTTCTTTGAGAAGATAAACAATATTGTAAACCATTAGCCAGACTCATCAAGAAAAAAAGGGAGAAGACTCCAATCAACAGAATTAGAAATGAAAAAGGAGAAGTAACAACTGACACTGCAGAAATACAAAGGATGATGAGAGATTACTACAAGCAACTATATGCCAATAAAATGGACAAATTCTTAGAAAAGAACAACCTTCCAAGACTGAAAAAACAGAAAAAACCAGGAAAAAACAGAAAATATAAACAGACCAATCACAAGCACTGAAATTGAAACTGTGATTAAAAATCTTCCAACAAACAAAAGCCCAGGACCAGATGGCTTCACAGGTGAATTCTACCAAACATCGAGAGAAGAACTAACACCTATCCTTCCCAAACTCTTCCAAAATATAGCAGAGGGAGGAACACTCCCAAACTCATTCTACGAGGCCACCATCACCCTGATACCAAAACCAGACAAATATGTCACAAAGAAAGAAAACTACAGGCCAATATCACTGATGAACATAGATACGAAAATCCTCAACAAAATACTAGCAAACAGAATCCAACAGCACATTAAAAGGATCATACACCATGATCAAGTGGGTTTTATCCCAAAAATGCAAGGATTCTTCAATATATGCAAATAAATCAATGTGATAAACCATATTAACAAATT
Source organism: Lagenorhynchus albirostris (assembly GCF_949774975.1). Classification (NCBI taxonomy): domain Eukaryota; kingdom Metazoa; phylum Chordata; class Mammalia; order Artiodactyla; family Delphinidae; genus Lagenorhynchus; species Lagenorhynchus albirostris. The sequence continues at coordinate 63,978,932 of NC_083106.1, read as the reverse complement.
GAAGGAGAAAAATCATATGATCATCTCAATAGATGCAGAAAACACTTTCAACAAAATTCAACACCCATTTATGAAAAAACCCTCCAGAAAGTAGGCATAGAGGGAACTTACCTCAACATAATAAAGGCCATATATAAAAAACCCACAGCCAACATCATTCTCAATGGTGAAAAACTGAAACCATTTTCTCTAAGATCAGGAACAAGACAAGGTTGCCCACTCTCACCACTATTCTTCAACATAGTTTTGGAAGCTTTATCCACAGCAATCAGAGAAGAAAAAGAAATAAAAGGAATCCAAATTGGAAAAGAAGTAAAGCTGTCACTGTTTGCAGATGACATGATACTATACATAGAGAATCCTAAACACTCTACCAGAAAAGTACTAGAGCTAATCAGTGAATTTGGTAAAGTAGCAGGATACAAAATTAATGCACAGAAATCTCTTGCATTCCTATACACTAATGATGAAAAACCTGAAAGAGAAATTAAGGAAACACTCCCATTTACCACTGCAACAAAAAGAATAAAATACCTAGGAATAAACCTACCAAAGGAGACAAAAGAACTGTATGCAGAAAACTGTAAGACACTGATGAAAGAAATTAAAGATAATACAAACAGATGGAGAGATATATCATGTTCTTGGATTGGAAGAATCAACGTTGTGAAAATGACTCTACTACCCAAAGCAATCTACAGATTCAGTGCAATCCCTATCAAACTACCAATGGCATTTTTCACAGAACTAGAACAAAAAATTTCATTATTTGTATGGATACACAAAAGAACCCAAATAGCCACAACAATCTTGAAAAAGAAAAACAGAGCTGGAGGAATCAGGCTCCCTGACTTCAGACTATACTACAAAGCTACAGTTATCAAGACAGTGTGGTACTGGCACAAAAACAGAAATATAGATCAATGGAACAGGATAGAAAGCCCAGAGATAAACCCACGCACATATTGTCACCTTATCTTTGATAAAGGAGGCAAGTATATACAATGGAGAAAAGATAGCCTCTTCAATAAGTGATGCTGGGAAAACTGGACAGCTACATGTAAAAGAATGAAATTAGAACACTCCCTAACAGCATACACGAAAATAAACTCAAAATGGATCAAAGACCTAAATGTAAGTCCAGACACTATAAAACTCTTAGAGGAAAACATAGGCAGAATACACTGGGACATAAATCACAGAAAGATCCTTTTTGACCCACCTCCTAGAGAAATGGAAATAAAAACAAAACATGAACAAATGGGACCTAATGAAACTTAAAAGCTTTTGCATAGAAAAGGAAACCATAAACAAGATGAAAAAACAACCCTCAGAATGGGAGAAAATATTTGCAATTGAAGAAACTGACAAAGGATTAATCTCCAAAATTTGCAAGCAGCTCATGCAGCTCAATATCAAAAAAACAAACAACCCAATCCAGAAATGGGAAGAAGACCTAAATAGACATTTCTCCAAAGAAGGTATACAGATTGCCAACAAACACATGAAAGGATGCTTAGCATCACTAGTCATTACAGAAATGCAAATCAAAACTACAAAGAGGCATCACCTCACCCCAATCAGTATGGCCATCATCAAAAAAATCTACAAACAATAAATGCTGGAGAGGGTGTGGAGAAAAGGGAACACTCTTGCACTGTTGGTAGGAATGTAAATTGATACAGCCACTATGGAGAACAGTTCTAAAAATAGAACTACCATACGACCCAGCAATTCCACTACTGGGTATAAACCCTGAGAAAACCATAATTCAAAAAAAGTCATGTACCACAATGTTCATTGCAGCTCTACTTACAATAGCCAGGACATGGAAGCAACCTAAGTGTCCATCGCCAGGTGAATGGATAAAGAAGATGTGGCACATATGTACAATGGAATATTACTCAGCCATAAAAAGAAACGAAATTGAATTATTTGTAGTGAGGAGGATGGACCTAGAGTCTGTCATACAGAGTGAAGTAAGTCAGAAAGAGAAAAACAAATACTGTATGCTAACACATATATATGGAATCTAAAAAAAAAAAAAGGTTCTGAAGAACCTAGGGGCAGGAAAGGAATAAAGACACAGATGTAGAGAATGGACATGAGGACACGGGGAGGGGGAAGGTTAAGCTGGGATGAAGTGACACAGTGGCATGGGCATATATACAGTACCAAATGTAAAATAGATAGCTAGTGGGAAGCAGCCGCATAGCACAAGGAGATCAGCTCAGTGCTTTGTGACCACCTAGAGGGGTGGAATAGGGAGGGTGGGAGGGAGATGCAAGAGGAAGGAGACATGGGGATATGTGTATATGTATAGCTTGATTCACTTTGCTATAAAACAGAAACTAACACACCATTGTAAAGCAATTATACTCCAATAAAGATGTTAATAAATAAGTAAATAAAAATAAAGCAATGAGTGAATTTACAGAGGGAAGGTTAGGTAGAGCCTGAAGCTTATACAATTTGAGGGACAAGTCCTTAAGCAGAAAAATTAAAGTTTTAAGTACAAATTAGGTACAAGGTTGAAAGGAGACCTTGTGATTAGGAGCTCTGAAGCTTATTTTTCATTGGCTCTTCAATAAATCTGCCTCTTCTTTTGAGGTAAATATATCAGTGTAATATTGGAAGGAAAGTGCAATTCTAGGAGGAGAGAAGAGGGAGCCAACTGAGTAGATGTTTGCAGTGACCATACATTTCTAATGAAAATGAGGACACATAGCATGAGAAAGAAAAGAATGTCTTAAGTCCTAGATATATTTTGTCTCAAAAATATGGAATATGTGATTATTCATGAAGTTTGAACATGGGAGTTAATTGCGGAATAGGCAGTTGCTGGAAAGAGTGGTAAGATTACAAAAGTCTTCTGTGGAAAAGTCAGAAACGTCACTAGAAACCATGCATCTCAGTGTGAGACGACTGATCTGGAAGGTCCTTCTGGATGATGAGAGAAATGTTTGTGGCACAATAGACAGAAGCTTAAGGGTGGGTACTATTGTCAACGGAAGTATGACAGCTACCAGAATCAAACGGAAAAGAGGACAGCTGAAAAAATTGGAAAGTAAGAGAAATATGGCACAGCAGTACAGACAATATAATTTCATAATTTTACTCATATATATTCCAAAATGAATATGAGAGTGATGTATTTGTCACTATTTAACTGATAAGGAGACAGATTAATTAATCACATAGATATTTATTAGAACTTCCTCACATTAGATAGTGTTCTTACCACTGGAAACATTTTAAAGAAGACATAAGCCATTCTGTCAGCCAAAAGAGAATACAAAAAACAGATCTAGACATAAACAAGTAACCAAACATGAGATATGAAAGTTTTTTAAAAAAACATGAGACTATTTGCAAAATCTTGAAATGGAAGAGGACTCTTAACCAAGACTGAAAAATCTGATAACTATAAAGGGGAACATGGCATTTTATATAAAATACTTTTTAAATTTAGAGAGGAAGGACTAAGTAAAAGGAACAGATTATTTATAGAAAAATCTATCCAAATGGACAATAAAAATAAAAATATTTTAAAAAGAACTATATGGAAGTTCCCTGGTGGTCCCGTGGTTAGGACTCCAAGCTCTCACTGCCAAGGGCCCAGGTTCAAAAAAAAAAAAAAAATACACAAGATAAAGAAAAAAAAGAACTATACAACTAGACAACAATATTTTTCATGAGCATAGATGTAAAAATCCTCATCAAATTATTAGCAAATTGAATCCAACATTGTATAAAAAGGAATTACACCATACCAAGTGGGATTTATCCCAAGTATGTAAGGCTGGCTCAAGACATGGATACCAAATAATGTATTCCATCACATCAGTAAGTTAAAAAAGAAAAATAACATGACCATATCAATAACTGCAGAAAAATCACTAAATGAAATCCAACACCCACTTATGATTAAAAACTCTCAGCGAATTAGGAACAAAGGGGAACTTCCTAAAATTAATAAAGAACATCTACAAAAAAATCCATGGCTAAAATCATACTTAACGGTGAAAAACTCAAAGCTTTTCCATTAAGATCAGATACAGTAAGATCCCCTTTCACTGCTACTTTGTAACATCATACTGGAAGTTATAACTAATGTAATAATACAGGAAAATATATAAAAGGTATACAGATTGTGAATGAAGAAATAAAACTGTCTTTGTTCATAGATGCCATGGTCTTCTAAGTAGAAAATCTGAAAAGACAGACAAAAAAATACTCCTGGAACTAATAAAATTATAGCAAAGTTGCAGGATACAAGGTTAATATAAACTCAGTCACTTTCTTATACACACAGTAATACAAAAACAAGTAAAATTTGAAATTAAAAACACCATACTATTTACATTAACACCACAAAAAATGAAATAGTTATAAATTTAACAAACTTTGTACAAGATATAAATGAGAAAAACTATAAAACTGATGAACAAAATCAAAGAAGAACGACATAAATGGTGAGATATTACATGTTCTTGGACAGAAAGGAGCGCTGTGAATCCCTGTGAACAACTGTGAAGATCAGTTGTTCACACCTTGATGTACAGATTCAATGCAATCCCAGTTAAAATCCCAGGCAGGGGCTTCCCTGGTGGCGCAGTGGTTGAGAATCCACCTGCCGACGCAGGGGACGCGGGATCAGTGTCCCGGTCCGGGAAGATCCCACATGCTGCGGAGCGGCTGGGTCCGTGAACCATGGTCGCTGAGCCTGTGCTCCGCAACGGGAGAGGCCACAACAGTGAGAGGCCCGCGTACCACAAAAAAAAAAAAAAAAAAAAAAAAATCCCAGGCAGTTATTTTGTGGATATCAACAAACTGATTCTAAAGTTTATATGGAGAAGCAAAGTCCCAGAATAGCCAACACAATACTGAAGAAGAACAAAGTCGGAAGAGTGACACTACCCAACTTCAAGACTTACTGTAAAGCTACAGTAGTCAAGACATACAAGAAAAAACAGATCAATGGCACAGAGAAGACAGCCCAGAAATAGGTCCCCCATAAATATAGTCAACTGATCTTTGACAAAGGAGCAAAGGCAATATAATGGAGCAAAGATGGACTTTTAAACAAATTGTGTTGGAACTACTGGTCATGTAAAAAAAAAAAAAAAAGCTTGAATACACAGACCTTACAGCCTTCACAAATATTAACTCAAAATGAATTATAAACCTAAATGTAAAATGCAAAACTATAAAACTCCTAGAGTACAACATAGAAGAAAACCTAGATGACCTTGGGTAGGAAGATGACTTCTTAGATACAACAAAGGCACAATCCATGAAAGAAATAATTGATAAGCTGAACTTCATTAATATTAAAAACTTCTGTTTTGTGAAAGTGAATGCCAAGGGAATAAAAAGACAAGCCACAGACTAGGAGAAAATATCTGTGTAAGACAAATCTGATAAAGTACTGTGACCCAAAATATAAAAACACTTTAAACCCAACAAGAACACAATCTTATTGAAAACAGACCAAAGACCCGAACAGACATCTCACCAAAGAAGATATACAAATGACAATAAGCAAATAAAAAGATGGATGGCACACGGTGGGAGGGGTATGAATGAGATGATGAAATGAGAGGACACCATAAGCAACTTCTTGGTTTCAAAGTGAGAACAGAGATAGAAGTTGTTAAAGGAATCAGATCTGCAGTGGTCTTAAGTTTGATTCTTGACCTCTCTATATCTGGCATTTAAAAACACCTCATTAGGCCTCAATTTTCTCATCTTTAAAGCATTATAGCACCTTTCTTGTTATTTTGAGAAGTACATTTTGTGTGTAAAGTGAGTAACATATGCCTTTTATATATCAGACACTTTGGAAGTAGCAGTAATTATTAAAATCCCTTTTGTTCAGGCTATTGCTAAGATCAGATTTGGTTTAATGCTGGGTTATTTATCATGTATTTTGGTTTCCCTACTTAATGAAAAGTTTAATGGGATGGTTGTGTTTAGCAATAAGCAATATCCATGAAACTAGATGTTCCGTATCAACCTCCACTAATTGAACAAGGCAGAAACAAACAGACCAGAAGCAACGTCCATGATTGCTAAAATGTTCTAAGGAAATTTTTTTTTCAGAATTCTTGCAATAGTTCAATAAAAGCAGCCAAATGAACAATGCAAGAAATGTCACTGAATTTAAACCAAGAGTTTACTGCAAATCAGGGTTAGCAGAATCTTTCTATTGATTGTGGTGTGATTGCATACAAACATTGTCCTCCTTAACTACATCCTATACAGAATTGCTAACTTTTTCCTAGATGGAGTATACATTTTAGAAACTAAAGAAAGTAAAGAAGAAAAATTCATCATTTTGATTGAAGGAAAATTGCAGAGGATGTTATAAATGTTTCTATTTCCTGAATTGCACATATAGAAATGCATCAGTGTCCTGAAGAGCAGACTTTGACAATGTAAACTAAGCTCTTCCCTGTGATGAACTTGAATAGCCAAGACAGACTGAATACAGTACAATGCTTGTGCTTGAAACAGAGGTCAAATAACATAAAACTGAAAATTGTTTATTAAATTTAGAAAGATGGTCATTGGTGACCTTTGCTAGAGAAGCTATGCAGAAAACGTGTAAAAGCCATAATGGAATAATGTGGTAGACAGGAGGAACTGCTGTCCAGACCCCTCTTTGAGGGACGTGCAGTCAGCAGACAGTTCAGGATGTCAGTTCTTTCAAAGTGAGCATCACCACATCACCACAGATCCCAAACTCTGATAAGTTGAGGAATTGAAAAAATGGAGATGTGTTTAGAAATCTCTCTCATTTAAAAGTTTATCTGTAATGAGGAAGAGAGAGGAGGTAGTAGCAGCAGAAGAAACAGTGTTAAGGGAGAGGTTTTATTATTTTAATGTTTTGGGGTGATAGGGGTTGGGAAGGACTTGAATAAATGTTCATGGAAAGGATGCTGTAAGCAGGGGCAGCTCTTTATAATGTCCCAGGACTTCAAACTACAGTGTAATAATTTGACTCTTCCACTACATTAGCCCAAAGTCAGATATAAATTTGCATATTTAAATGAGTTCTTTTTTCTTTTGAAAGGGGCACAGATTTTGAAGAAAAAAAGAACAGTGCTTATTTGGTGAGTTGGAATTAGTAGTGAGATCAATGGATTTCTTTATATCCCTTAAACCAACGTTTATATGTTCTGTAATCCATTCCAAGGTAGTCATAAAGTACAAAATTGCATGAAGATGCTGGAAATGTCAGCCATCAGTGTCACAAACAAAAATAGACATTTCACCTTACTTTCCAGGAACTCTGATGGTGAAGGTTTTTTGTTTTGTTTTTTAATTGTATTTGCTCAGAAAGGACAATTAAATTCTAAAAGCAAATTATCAGAATTAATGTTATTTATGACTTTTTCTCAGTCTTTTTTAGAAAAGAGAATTTATTTCCTAAAGTAACATTCATGAATGATAACATAACTAGAAATAGCCCTAGCAAAATATGGCATTACTAATTGCTATTTGTCCCTTGATAACAGCATCCTGATAAGAATATTCGTATCTTTAGACAATCTAAAATGATTCCTTCTTGACCCAGAGGTTAAAATGTACTCCTTTTGACAAGAGGTGAAATAGGTGCTTTTCTCCCATCTAAGAAAACAAAATACACAATGACAAATACTTGTGAAGCTAATAAAGAAGTGAGCACAAACACGGTATATGACACAAGCGATGAGAAATCACCACTTTATGAACAAAGTTCTTATTCAGAGGACTACTGTGAAAGTTAAAGATGCTTAACTTTTATAGAAACCTACTATGATATAGGTATTTTCTTTCTGTTTTTATTTTATTTTTAATGGTGCCTAGAAAATTGCTTAGAAAATAGGAAGACTGGAGATTTTATACTTATTTCTAAAATCATTAATGAATGTAATTTACTAACAATACCTCTGTTATGATCTAATTGATTATTTTAATTGAGGCTGGAATTAGAACCACTAGTTCTGCTTTAGTCTGGAAAATACACACATTGGTGCATGCATACAGAGAGAGCACAAAACCAGTTGTTTCACTCTAGTATTCACAGATACTTACCTTTGCTCATAGAGCCAGGTTAGAGTATCTTATCGTCACTTACTTACAACACACATGCTTGCTAACAAAGAAGTCTATCATTCAGGATTTTGCAAAAACAAATCTACTTTCAGACTATATGCATGTAATGTTTCCCTGTTGCATGAAAACATAAGAGCCATTAAAAAGCTGAACATCTTTTATAAATTCACGAATCTGGAAATATTGAAGACAGGTTGACATTTCTTAGACATCTTACTGCAATTGACAATTATCTGAAATAGCATATGAAGGTGGTAAAAATGAAAAATTGTAAGTCTCAAGTAACTTATATAGCAGTCTATCAAGTTTTTGTTTTTATTTTGCAGTCTATCGAGTTTTTATTTATATAACATGATGACAGTAAAATAATCTACATCATAGCAATATTAAAACAATATTAAAGTGTTTTATGTTATATTCCCTGTTAGTAATAAAACCAAACACCTTAGTTACCAGTGTATAGACAAGCATGTTTTCATCAATGCACATGTTAGTGGTAGCAGACAAGCAGAATAGCAAATAAACAGCTAACTAAACAATCTTATTCTCTCCCTAGCAGAGCTTTTGATAGAACTGTGGGAAAAAATCCATATACTGTGTGTGAATACATATACCATATGGATGTATATATATATCCATAAATTCAATTTTATATCTATCTGCATATACAGAATATATGTCTTTTTCTTATTATATGTGGCCATGCTACCAACTTTCCACTGTGTATTTCAGAAAGATTTTCCCCACGTTTATGAGAACAGATGCTATTTACATATTCTGTTTGTTTACAACTCAACTTCCAAGGTACATCAGCCATGAAATTTCCCGTGGTCATGATACTTTCTTTTCTACTTAAATGTCCACTTTGTTGAAAACTGATTAGATTGGTTGTGGATTCAAACTAAAGAATTCCTTAAGGTGTCAGCAACACCTTTACTTTTAAATTCATGTTCAGCTTTGGTATTTTTAATTATATACAACAAAGGAATACATACTTAACTCAGTTTACTTAAAAAGAGTTATATTTTGATATACTTAGTAGGGTGCATTTTGACTCCTTCCTTCAGATGGTCAAAAACTGACAAGATATTTAAATTTTGCATTTGTGGGATTTAAACATATTCAGATTTCTCGGATTAGGTCACCAATATTCTGGAATTTGAGTTCCTTGACTTTTCTCCTCTTTTCATTTGCCTACTTTGATACTTGGCTACAATACTTTCTTTTTCATTTTTTCCTATTTCCTTTTATAATTTTTTAAAGAGTAGTAAACAAAACTACTCTATCCCTGGGACCTAACACATTTATTTGGTATAATATGTCTTCAATAACTATTTGTTGATTAAATATATTGTCAATCTATAGTCTTAAATATCTTACCTACTTATTATTAACATCTTAGGTAAATTTCATGATTGATTTCAAGATAGTTAATTGAACTCATTTTCTGGCCATAATTCTCCACCCTCCCATTCCTAGACTGTACTTCTCATTTCAAAAATCTCATCCTTGCTTGTGAACATTTGAAAAGTGTAAAGAAGAAACAGAAAGGGAGACGATTCATAATTTATTTTATGAACTCAGATTTTTTCACCCAGGGATGTGAAGATTGCTGGGAATCTAACCAATTCCTTTCATATACGTCAATGAGTTCATGTGATATGGGATTGAATTTAGTCTATGTAAATTTAAAGAGTAATATCAAACCAAAACTGATGAATAAGAAGCGAGAAATATTATGCTAGTCATATAAAAGATATTTCCAAGAATTAGATCTTTTTTTTTTTTTTTTTTTTTTTTTTTTGCGATACGTGGGCCTCTCCCACCGCGGAGCACAGGCTCCGGACGCGCAGGCTCAGCGGCCATGGCTCACAGGCCCAGCTGCTCCCCGGCACGTGGGATCCTCCCGGACCGGGGCACGAACCCGTGTCTCCTGCATCGGCAGGCGGACTCTCAACAACTGCACCACCAGGGAAGCCCGAATTAGATTCTTTTAAAAGGAAATGTAATACATCAGTAGATAATATGTTCCCTGTCATATTAGCAGTTGGTAGGAATATTTTATAGAAATATAAAACATTGTGGTTTGAACCAGAAGACAATCTCAGAAAAACTCTTACAAAACTGTTTCTAAGTTCTTCTCAATTTGACCATGTTTCTTTGTCTCTTTCTCAAAAACAGTAACTATCATAGCTGCCCTTCAAAACTTTACTACTCCTTGCCTTTAACAGTATTTATTTCAGCTCACCTTTAAATATATGCTCTTAATTCAACCCTTTCCAAACGCTTAGAGAAAGGTGGCAATCAGCATTGATTTCACCTAGTAGATTAGTTAATTTTTACAGTATTTCTTGCCACTTAAGAATTTCTCAAAGATAATAATCATCATCTATCTCATCAGGAATCTACTGGCTTACAGCCTTAAACCACAAGACAAGCACATTTCTCTATTAACCATCTCCTGCCTGCCTTCTTAGACTACCCTTTACCAGCTGTCTGCAGTTGCATGTTACCCACACTCTGGTTAACATTTTTTAAGTTGAATTTGCATGGACATGAGATCTATTATTTCTACAGTCCTGACCACTCCCTATTTGTTATGTGTGACTTATTTTACTAATTTATATTACTTCTTTGGTCCCCGTAGGTATCTGAATTACAAGGACATACTTAGACTGAAAAATCAGTTTGTACTCTGGCAGAAATCAAAGGAGTAATGTGTTTGCCTTTTGTTCCATTTGTACCTTTTAGTGTTTTGAGTTATTTTTAAGTGTTTGTGGCTATAGGGATATTGTTGATATTCTACTGAAGATTTGATTTGTATAAAATAGTGGAAAGAAATAAACTTGGGACTCAGTGTATTTCATTTCTAGTCCCATATTTTGCTAGTGAAATTGAATAAACAACATTTCATGGAAGCTCAATTTCCACATTGTAAAAAACAGGATACAATTATGCTTTCCTTATTTTTCCCCTATGTTAAGATTGAATTTATACAAGAGAATATTGAAATAGTACTACTTGATAATTAGTTGCCATCATTATTAGCATTAGCTATGTTAATAGATTGGTAAATTCTGCCTTCTTATTGCAATTTCTGATCCTACGTATTTATATTACTGTTTATCTTATGTGAACCTAATCAATCCTTTTTATAAACCCCTTCCACAACAGAAGCCAACCACAGTTTCAGGTATCAGAATCTATCCCTATGGTTATTTGAAGGATTGAGAAAAAAATGCTAGTCCCCTTTCCACAAAGAGGAGGTATGAGTCAACAGTTGTATCAACCTTTTGGCATATTTAAAATAAAGGGCATTGAGGAGATAATCAATATTAATAGCATAGGGAATTGAACTGAATCAACTAGGGAATAAGAAATTAATCATGAGCTATGTAAAGGCTACTAATATTATTAGAAAGAACCTACAAAAATAAAATGTTAACAATATTCCACAACTGTAATAGAAGAATTAGTCCCCTATATTCTTCCTTTCAAGGCTCTAAAGTCTTAAAATATATCCAATTTAATTTATACAATAAGGATATTATAAAAAGCCTTAAAGAGTGATTTTTTTATGATTTTTGCTACCACCTAGATAGTTAAGTTATGGTACTATTATGTACAAATGGTTCTTATAAATATTCCTCTCTCAGTAGTTAATTAAAGCCTAATCCCACTAGCATATAGACAAGAAAACTTATGAAAGAGTTTTATGATTCTTCATGAAATAACCAGAAACTGTCAAAGGCAAAGGGTATACCACCTATTTAAATAGTCAAGATATTTACAAAACTCTAATTTTGCCTTTATGTGAATTCCTATTCATATAATATGTGATGTGGGCTTTATGCAGAACTCATGTGAAAGAAGGTACAGCAGAAATCTTCAGTAACAAATAATATTTTATCAATGCAAAAAAATGAGCATTTAAATCAAAGATGGATTCAATAACACTGCAAGTTTTTTTTTGTATTAAAATAATAAGTTAAACAGTGAGAGGCAGGGCTACATGACAAAGGGTAAAAAGGGTGTCCTGAAGTTATGATTACATAATAACAAAACACCAGTTTTAACTTGCATGTTTATTATGAAGGGATGTTGAATATTATTGATTTATCAGCATCCCTTACTAAGCCCAGTCATTTTTCGTTACAGTCTCTGTTAACAGCATTAATCTTTAATTTTAAAGGATGATTTTATGGCCATAGAAAGAGAGTTGTATAAGAAGCTTTGGAGTCAAAGAAGTCACATCAAACTGTGAGTGTTTAAAGAATAGCCATAACACTTTGTAGAATTGTTTAAGGGTTTAAGAATATTATTCGTATAATGGAATTTCCTATTATAATATTGGAAATTTTATACGACAACAAACCTCCTATCAATAGAAGCCAGGTAAAACACAAAAATCCTTCAATCTAAACAATCTAGATAAAATACAAAATTTTAAAAAAAAGTTTGAAGTTGTTAACATTAGAGAGCTGTTGAGGCAGCCAGGACATGAGGGACCAAGATCCCCAAAAGAAAAAAACTCACTGAGCTGAACTCAGATTTCTACATGTCGTGTTTTCCTTTTCAGTGTTTACCAGCTATTGCTTCCGGGCAAGAGACAGAGAAGCCAGGCAAAGGGCAAGTGTTAGCAGCCATAGAAGCCAGTCAGCAGACTTTCTGTAGATTAAAAGCTTAACTTTGGTACTATCTAGAAAGCCAGGATATGTGAGCCAAGATCTCGTGTGGAATTCCACTTGAATTTGCTGCTTTTTCAGTTCCACAGGGGAGCAGTAGTAGTTTAAAAGCAGAGCAGAGGTTTCTGTAGTCTTACCAGGTTGGGAATACAAAAATTGGAGTTCAAGACCTGCAAAAGAAGTGAACCAGATTCTGACAGACTGATGTCCTCGATTGGGAACTTTACACAGCTACATTTAAGGAATATGGCTAATTTGATATCAAGTGAAATTTACATAGTCTATAATCCAGCCTTTAGCCATTTAAGTCTTAAATTGGATTGAGGTGAACTGCCCCCCGGGAACTGCCAGAGGCTGGACAAGTTATGCCTTTTTGTAGAGAGAGAACACCATCTACAATCCCAACAATTTTTCTTACAATATATAGGGTGTTTAATAAATGACTGCCAGGTGTAACGAGAAATGGGATTAAGAAAAAGGCTGAAAACTGAAACAGACCCATAGGAGACACAGCTTTCAGAATCATGAGACAAGGAAATTAAAATAAATACAATTTATATAATCAGGAAAAACTGATAGCAAAAAGAGAATTTCATCAGAAAACGTTCATTCATTAAAAAAGTCAAATGGAAATTCTAAGAATTAAAAAATACAATAAGAGGAATTAAAAATATGTGAGTTTAAAAGCAAGTTGAACACATGGAGCGAAGATATTATGTTGTATGAAAATATTCTAATAAAAGCACAGAAAAAAAGAAAAACAGATAAAGAGAGAGAAAATAGTTAAAGGTATAATATGTGTAACTGGTAGACTCTGGAAGTAAGGAGAGAAAGAATGGGGCAGAATTAAGCTTGAAGATAATGGTTAAAATTTTTCCAAATCTGCAGAAATATATCAAGCCCGGGATTTAAGAAGTGCAAATGAGACCTAACATGAAAACACAATTAGATACACTGAAAATAAAAAACAAAGAGAAAATCTTAAAAACATCAAAAGGAAAATTAAAAAGACAGTATTTCCAAGGAATAATATAATGCTTCAAGCTGACTTTTCAATAGACAGAACAGAGCCGGAAAAGAATGGAATGGCATCTTTACAATACTGAAAGAAAAAAATAGTCAAGCAGAATTCAAAACTCAGGTAAAACATTTTCAACAGTGATGTGAAATTAAAAAATTTCCAAATCACCAAAAACTGATAGACTTTACCACCAGCAAACCCAAATCAAAATAAACATTAAAGAGAACTCAGCAGGAAGAAGGAACGTGATCCAAGAGGGAAACAGGCAAATGGAAGAAGACAACAAGAACAACAAAATTAGGAAATATGTGGGTAAATACATATTAATACTGATTACACAGAACAGTACAATAATATCTTGTGTGCAATTTAAATGCATGACAGTAATAATACAAAAGTCAAGAGCTGGTAAATAGTGCTTACATGTTCTCAAAGGTCTTAACACTGCCTGGGTAGTAGCAGTTAGTAATTTATAATGCAAGTTACTTAACATTATATTCTAATAAATCAGATTCATGTTAAGGCAACTACAAAAAGCTAATAAAAGCATTTAAAACTAACAACAAATGGAGGAGACAAATGGATGATAAAAATATTGATTAATACAAAAGAAGACAAGAAAAGAGAATAAAAGAAACTTGAACGAGATAGAAAAAACAAGAAACAAATATTTAGATGGTAGATATGAATACATATATATTGGTAATTTTATTAAGTATAAATGGACTAAATATCCAAAGAAAAGTCTAAGATTGTCATACAAGGAAAACAAACAAACCAAAACTCCATATGTTGTTTACAAGAGATTTACTTTGAATATAAGGTCACAGAAAGATTGAAAGTAAAAGAGGAAAAACGAGTTTCCATGCAAGTAATTACCTCAAAAAAGGTAGTGTACATGTCTTAAATCTGATATTACATGCTTCAAGCTATAAGCATTGCTAAAGACAATAACCACAAAATGATCAATCCATTATGAAGATCAGCTATTATAAAAGGAACACCTAACAATTTGGATTCAATTTATATAGTGCAAAAATTAACAAAAATAAAGGGATATAGATAAATTCACAATTAGAAAGGGGTACTCCAATAGGCCTTTCTCAGTAACTGATTAAAAAATAATAATATTCAGTTAAATATATCAGACAAACTGGTCTATTTGATACATAGAACACCCCACCTAACAATATAAAACTTTTTCCTTTCCAGTATATGTGGTACACTTGCCAAAGCTGAAAATATTCTGAGCCATAAAACAAGTCTCAACAAATTTCAAAGTATTTTCTCTCGACAGTAGAATAAATAAATAAACTGTGGTATACTTCTGCAATGGAATGCTATACAGAACTAAGAATTAGTGAACTATCATATATATACATAATATATGTATATATATTATATATATATGTATATATATTTTTCAATAAAAATAATTTTGCTTCTAGTGCTCAAGTAACTCTACTTCTCATTTGCACTGACACTATATCTAATTTGAGAACTCTGCTCTCAAAATACGGTGATATATTTACTACATATGGTGATATATTTATCTATCTATCCCCTAAATTTATCTCAGAGGTGACCTTCTACTGCTGTAGGACAGGACTGGTAAGTATTATACAAATCTCTCAATAACAAACTAGCTTACATATTTGATAATATTTAGTCTTTGAACCTGCTGGATCTGCCATCACACTTCATTTATTGTCTTTTATCCTGGGCACCCTCTTTTCCTGTTCCTCCAAAGTTTTGGAGACACGGGGTAGTAGTTATGCATACTGGTGTATGTGTGATAATCCACGAAATGGCACCAAAACTGTGCCACAAAAATTATAAATTCATTTTAGGATTCAATTATTTATTTTTTTTAGACTTAAACAAGAAAAAGCTTATATGTGAAAAACATTTTTCACCCAGAATCAGTCACGGTTTATTTACACAGGGCATATCCAAAATAGCTAATACAAATAAAGATTCTAAATATTTAATATTAAAAGTCCAATAAAAATATTAGAAGTCTCTATGAATATAAAGTAGGCACAGTGATTAACGGCAATAGATTAATAATCTTCCCATACTGTACTTTATGTTCATATTTAAGTTGCTGAATATTTATATAAGGTAAAATAGAAGAACTTATCTCTATAAAATAACAAAAAAGTTATTTTTACTATTACATTTTCTTCTAGTGTCACACTATAATTTTTATTATTAACAGCAAAAGCCACTTTTTTTTTTTTTTTTCGGTACGCGGGCCTCTCACTGTTGTGGCCTCTCCCGTTGCGGAGCACAGGCTCCGGATGTGCAGGCTCACAGGCCACGGCTCACGGGCCTAGCCACTCTGCGGTATGTGGGATCTTCCCAGACCGGGGCATGAACCTGCGTCTCCTGCATTGGCAGGCGGACTCTCAACCACTGCACCACCAGGGAAGCCCCACATTTTCTTTTTAAATATAAAATTCACAGGTTTCTTGCCACAAATTGAAAATGCACAATGTCAATTGTTTACTTTTCTTTATTAAGTAAACTATTTCTTTGCAAATACAGCCCTAAATAGCTAATTAGATTTCCTAATAGCACTAGAAACCATCATGGGGATAACATACAAGAATTGTTCCATCAGCAAAATTAAAGGGGAGGACCACCTAATACTTGTTTGTTTTGCTTTGCAATTTAAACTTCTATGGCTTTTTTTTTCATATTTTTTAATATGGTAAATCATTGCTCTCTCTAGAGCTCACATTAATGGGCAGAGGACCAAATTACAAGAGGAGGCTAATTTGTGCCCAAGCATTTTATATTAATAAAATAGATTTTTCAGATCAAGGAATATATACCCTTTCTAAGTTATTCTTTCTCAATTCCTAGTATAATAGGAAGTCCTACTGACTAAATTGTTTCCTCAAAACACCTCACTAGACATAAGTAAAGTGTGTACATTCCCATGGGAGAGACGGTGCTGCAGCTGCTGTAAATATTTGTAGAGAGTTTCTTGTGGGTAGAAAGTAAAAGAAAAAAAAAGTATTGTAAATATGAGATAGGAAGAGAAATTACAATGTTTACCTAAAGCATGTCTTTGCAATATTTCCACATAAAAGTGAAGAAAACTTCATCATGTGCAAATTATTTAATTTTATTTAAAAGCAGAAACATGTTTTTACGTTATGGTTGACAAATCATATAAACCATTTTACACATCTTTGTTTTTTTCATTTTCAGCCACCAGAATGGCTTTGTTCATATACACAAGCTGCTTAATGAGAAGCAGGCAAGGCGGGGTGTGTTGTGGAAGAAAAGAGAAAGAAGAGATGGATGAGTCTTCTTGTGAATTCCCCGCAACTGTACACAGACAGAATGTTTCCCCTACATCATATTAAGACAAAATGTTTCTTAAGGTACAGATACTCACTTATTTTTCTAAATAACTTAAAAGTGTATTAAACCAGAATGATCCTATTGGTGTTTGACCCAATGTTTAACTGAACTACAAAATAAGCCTGTTTCACTCTAGCATTGATGAATGTTTTTGTTCAAGGGCAGTATAAAATTATCCATTAGAGTTTTGCTTATAAATACTCTTTAATCCTCACAATTGTAAGCCTATTTGGTGAAGCAATGGAATGAGCATCAGGAAACATGAGTCTGAGTACCTCTTATGTCAGTCTTCTTCCCATAGAAAGAGGTGGTGATTAGTGCAAGAGTACTCAGACAATGTGTAAAATGATTCAAAGTGTGTAATACTAATATAAATTGTGCATTTAGCAACAGACCCAAAGATTTAGTGTAAAACTCCTGTAACATAAATTGCAACTTCTTTTGTTTATAAATGGAACCAATTGGAGTTTGTTAATTCTTTTGATTTAATTTACTGCTGAATTTTTAAAATTTTAGTCTAAGTCTCATCAATTGCCAAACACACGCACACACACCTCTACATCTTTTAAGTTTAAGTTCAAGAACTGGTATTGCATATAGTCAGTACACCAGCTTCTTGTCTCTTATGATAGATTTTTGCCTTCTCTCTTTCCCTGGGGCCAAATGGAATTTCTGCTATACAAATGTCTCTGTCTCTGGCTCTTTCTCTCTCCTTATTAATCATCTATCAATAAAGTCCAGCTATCTGAACAACTATGATAAAAACAAGACATATATTAAATGGATTTCCCCAAATAGATAATAATCCTAAGGAAGTTTCTATTGCCGCAAAAATCATTTTATTACCATCAACCAGACAACGGTGTGTGGGAATAAAAAGGTTTCCTTCCGGAAACAAAGACCCGGAGGATATAACCTCCAAATACTTCCTTGTCTTTGTTAACCATCTCACTTTTGAGCACCATGTGTTAGTCTCACAGACAATGCAGGTGGGCATCTCATTGTGATTTCAGTGAACTGGATTTCTGAGGAACACAAACTGTATAAGGACAAAGTACCTTACTAATTTTGGCTTAGATTTAAAGCACTTAGTGAATCTGTTTTTGTGCACTTTTCTAGCACAGAGGTCCTACTCTTAAGATGCAATTTGGCTTGTCTTCCTATGGTATAAACCAATCTAGACAAAAGTCTTATGGCCTTTACATAATTTATTTGACTGTCAGACATTCTGATATCTCTTTCTCTTGGATCCCAGATCCCTATCTGTTTATCCTTTCTTGCTCCTATTTCTTAAAATGTTTTTTACTATTACAGTGAAACCTCTCCCAGATGAATCATTTCATCCTATAATCTCTCCAACTGCACTTTTAACCCACAATTTCTTTATCTGCAAATTCTGGATTGCCCCTCAAAACAGGTTGAGTTGTAAAATCAAGGTGGACTAATCCATACAACCTTGACATGTTGAGCTGCTGATACTTAAGTGTGACACAGTCATCATAATTGCCAGGAGGTAATGCTAACTGCAGTTGTGCAAACAAAAACTTTATGAAAATCTCCTATAACTCACTTGAAGCAGAAATACAGCCGATGACTAAAGAAGTACAGCTTCAATTTCCTGGAAAGAATAGGTAAGGATTTGTCCCTCCTCTCAAAAATGTATTGATACTCATTTCACATCTTTCATTCAACTGTTGGAAGAATACACTGTATCACAGTAAGGAAACAAAGGTAGGACACAGCCAAAATTACCGTGCTATGCTAACAAGGGATAATGGAAAGGCTTTATTCCATGGAATATAACTAGTTACATGGGTCAATCAATACAAAGGGAGCCAAAAAGCCAAATGAAGTCATATTCTGAGAATAATGTCATAGTCTAAATTGAAAGTTTTGATAAGCTGCAGTGATTACTGATAAAGTCCACTCTTCTGCTAACTAAACATTCCATTAATCTCATTACCATGTGATAAGTTATTCATCCATTCCCCAAGGGAGACATCCAACGTGCCCTCATTCAGTTACTGGATCAAATTCAAAGTTCACAATCTCTGGGTGATGCTCAGACTCAAATGTGATTCATTTTAATCGGAAATCTATGAAGTAAAATGATCAGTTTTAGTTTGGAAATCTATGAACTAAAAATCTAATGTATAATGGTAAAACAGGATCAAGATAACCACAATTTTTTTTTCTGTTTAAAAGGAAAAGAGGGCTTCCCTGGTGGTGCAGTGGTTAAGAGTCCACCTGCCAATGCAGGGGACACGGGTTCGATCCCTGGTCCAGGAAGATCCCACATGCTGCAGAGCAACTAAGCCCGGGCGCCACAACTACTGAGCCTGCGCTCTAGAACCCGTGAGCCACAACTACTGAGCCCGCATGCCACAACTACTGAAGCCCGTGCACCTAGAGCCCATGCTCCACAACAGGAGAAGCCACTGCAATGAGAAGCCCACGCACCGCAACGAAGAGTAGCCCCCACTTGCCACAACTAGAGAGAAAGCCCGCGCTCAGCAACAAAGACCCAATGCAGCCAAAAATAAATAAATATATTTTTTTTAAAAAAAAGGGAAAGAATGAGAAACACACAAGAGTCACTGTTCCATAGCAATTCTGAAATCCAGCTGTACAGATGAATGAAGGTGCATTATCATGCACGTAAGGAATTGGGCCCCTTCTTGTTCTCTAGGAGGGCATCCCATCCATGTTCTCCTTGGCCTTCAGTTCCACCTTCTGAAAGACCCTTTCTTTTTCATTAACTTCTCTGACTCCATCTGAATTGGGCACTGGAGAATGTGTTTCCTGGAGAGACTGAGCAGCTTTCTCAGCATGCTTTCGGTAAATCAATCTCTTCTCCCAGAGCTAGTTTCCAACTGAAAAGATTTACTGGGTGCTACATTAATTCGTTCAGAAGTTTAACAGTGGGTGTGACAGCCATATTCTTTATTTGATCTTTGCCACACGGTGAGTTCTAATAAGATTTTGTGACTCAACTGCCATTTCCATTGCACTTTTATTGGGTTGGTATAAGAAGTAACTGCTTAGAAAATATGAATCTCTGAATGCTGTTTTCTTTCTTTTCTACTTGCACACCAGGTGCTGCTTTATATGACCACTTATCATTCCTACAGCACTTTGTCGATACCACCAACATTAACCAATACATACTACTAACCTGTTTTCCCACCTCTTCTTCTATAATGTATCATTATGTTTGAGTGTGACTGTGTGTGTGTACAGTGTAAAAGCATATTTACTATTAGATGAATTGTCTGCCTTGCAAGTTATAGCAAGCAAGAGTTCACCAAATGTTTTGCCACTGCATAGTACAATAACATACATTTTCATTATTTAGCCATTCAATATCAGTTTCTCTGCCACCTACAGCCTGACTTCTAAGACAATGGCACGCATTTTAGTTGTGTGTATAAAGCACTTCATTTCTATGTACCCATTTGTGTACAGATCAGCATAAGATAGCTTACATTGCAAAAATAAACAACTCCTAAATATCAATGTTTTAAAATAGTACTCTTTTCTTGCTTATGCTACATGTCTATCCAGGTCAGTAGGAGTGAACACTCTACATGGTCCTAGAGGTATCCAGACTAGTAAAACAATAACCATGTCATATGTTCCCAGTCTCTGTGTCAAAGCAGAAATACAGCTTTGGAGATCTCATACAAGCAATTGAATGCTCCAATCTGCAAGTGCTACTAGAAGCTCATCAGCCAGAACTGGTTACAAGGGCTCACCCAACTACAAGAATACTAGAAAGTTCAAATCTACCAGATGCCCAGAAGTAAGAAAAACTGAGAATATTTACCAAACAGCTCAGCTTCTTCGTGTTTAAACAATGGTAAATTCTGTTTATTTAGATACTATTTTTTCCCAGATCACTTTCACAAATAAATTTCTTCATTAGTCTAAGAATAGGTACTTCCCTATTTCATATTCAACCTTAAAATTCCATATTTTCAACTGCAAGTGGGATAACAACAATCTTATCTCAATCCAACACAACGAAGCCCCATGTTTAAATATTTTAACAGCAAACGTGACACCGTATTTAGACTGAGGTTAGACTAGGTTAAATTTGTAGAGTGTTATGACACTTAGGCCTTTGGAGCACAATATGTTTATTATCTCATATCTAGAGTACAAAACAAATGATAGCTCAATTAACTACTTCATGAATAGAAATTACAGATACATTCTTTTTAACTAAGAGAAACATCATGTCTTTACTGACTGATATTATTCCCGACATATTTGCCAATCATGTTTCAGATGTATTCCTGGCTTTTTTACGACCTAAGGCTATTGCATTTAGTTCATACAACATCCAGCTCCATCTGCTGAAGGCTAACATTATTTCCCTAGTTGCTATTTCATACAACATGATAAAATTAAATATAGTTTATAAAATCCTCATAAGTTATCAATTAAATGAAAACTAAGGGAACAGAATAAAAATAGATGAAAGATGGTCAGTGAGCCACTGACATTGCAAATTATTTCAAATTGACCTCTAAGATTGTACTTAGATTTTACATTGAGTTTCTGGACAATTGGTTTTGCTCCAAAAAGTTAGTAAATCATTGATAAACAGACACAACAGAGATGAATTCTAAACATCGGCAGAAGAAAACTTGTGATAGTTAGCATTTTTGAGAAACTCATTACGAGAACATATATGTATAACCCATGATACAGTTGAAACTACTTCATTTTTTTCTTGGTTATCTCCCAGTGCTGTTTTCAGGGAGCTGCCCATTTATTGAAAATAGAAGGGAATAGCATTGGTTTTGTTCTAAAATCGGTTGCCTTAATAAGAGTAGTTTAGAGTAATGCTTTCTTAAGTTCAATAAAACATGTTGGAACAATCACACAAGGCATCTTAAACATTCCTATTAAATATAGCATTTTCCCACAGAATAAATTTATACCAGGTATAAGCTGAGAGGAGGGTGAACACACATGTGGTTTTAAAATATCAGACACTCTTTCCTTTAGAGTTGAAAAAGGCAACATTTTTTTTACTGGAAAACAATTTATTTTCAGTGAGGCACTTCAGAAAATTCTGGATCTCATCTCAACCTTCAATCAGAATGGAGAGAATTTTAAGGCCTGAACTGAAAAACACAAAAGTTAAAAATGAACAAGAGGGGCTTCCCTGGTGGCGCAGTGGTTGAGAGTCCGCCTGCCGATGCAGGGGACACGGGTTCGTGCCCCAGTCCGGGAAGATCCCACATGCCGTGGAGCGGCTGGGCCCGTAAGCCATGGCCACTGAGCCTGCGCGTCCGGAGCCTGTGCTCCGCAATGGGAGAGGCCACAACAGTGAGAGGCCCGCATACCACAAAAAAAAAAAAAAAAAAAAAGAACAAGAAATGTAGAGACAGGAAGAAATGGTCTAGATGTTAACTAGTTGTGTGACCCAGAGATACAAATAGGTCTGAACCTCAGTTATTTCACTGTAAGTTAAGGGTAATAATACTAACCTGAAGAGTTTTATAAGGCCTGTTACTTGCTACTACATGCAAAAACGTTGGGTAAAGTGTAAACAACATATTATGCACACAAATGTTATTCCATCCTCTTCCTTTACATGTTTTCACCTATAGCTACAAATGAATACAGTGGACGATTCCTTATATTACATCAATATTATATAAGCTAATATAAAGTGCTGGGAAGAGCAGTAGAACCTGCTTGCATTATGTTTTTTTCTTAAGTAATCATTGTTATAGCCTTTTAAATTTTATTTAGCAGATTCAAATAGTATTCAGGACCATGAAGTTTAGTCATATAGCTTGATTTAGAGTATAATACAAGGCTTGAAAAAGTTACAAACATACTTTAAAATGGTTACAAGTGTGTATGTGCATATATTAAGTGTATTTTTACACAACTAAAGAATCTACATAAGTGTGTGGATACACACATGCATATACACACAGTGATATGTAGCAGAATAATGTAGTAGGGAATTAAAAGCAGCAACTCTGGAGTAAAATGGCTGGGTTTGAATGTCTGCTCTTTAGGAGTTATGTGACCTCAGAGAAATTATTTAGCCTGTCCATTCTTGTTTTTCTTTTTTTTTTTTCAATGTGTTTATTGGTACAATGGGAAAAAGAATAATATCTTCTTCAGTGGGTGTCAGAAAGATTTAAGATTGAGTGAGTTAGTATGTGTAAAGTGCTTAGAATAGTATTTAACATAGTAAGAGTATGTTAAATGAATAAAATCCTTTAAAATTAGGCTATAATATTAGATAACCTGTTTTTAACTTTTTCACCTAATATATCATAACATGGAAATAGCATTACTTTTTTCCCACAACATTTTGATGATTGAGTTATATTCAACTGGACTAGAGAGTGAGTACCTAGCAATGCTTTCTACTTGAATATGTATGCTTTAAAAAATTATTTAAGTAATGGGATCCTTATAGCTCACTTTTTGCATATATCTGTCATAGTTTTCTTAAGGTAAATTACCAGAATTTCTGGATCAAATGATATACACATTTTAAAAAACTAATATATTGCCAAATCTCTCTTTCTAAAGATAGTACCAATTTGTACTCCCATCAATTGTATGAGAGTATTTTTGTATAGAAACTACACATACTAGATTTGGATTTTAAGTACTGAGTATATTCTGGGCTGTGTTAAATTTTAAAAAAGTTACAAAGTAAGGGCTTGGAAATTATTTTCCATGTAAAGATATAGAGAGAAGACTACTGAAAGAATAGATGCAGTCATTATCCTTGGATAGCAGTCATTATCTTTGGATGGTGTGATGAAAAGCCTAGTATTTTTTTCCTCTGTTTTCTACTTTTTAAAGTTGTGTTGAGGGCTTCCCTGGTGGTGCAGTGGTTAAGAATCCCCTGCCAGTGGGGATCCGGGAAGATCCCATATGCCGCAGAACAACTAAGTCCGTGAGCCACAACTGCTAAGCCTGTGCTCTGGAGCCCACACACCTAGAGCTCCGCAACAGGAGAAGCCACCGCAATAAGAGGCCTGCGCACTGCAGCGAAGAGTGGCCCCCGCTCACCTCAACTAGAGAAAAGCCCGAATACAGCAACAAAGACCCAGTGCAGCAAATATAAAGTTCTATTGAGATTGGTTCAAGATGGCAGAGTAGAAGGACGTGCTCTCACTCCCTCTTGCAAGACCACCAGAATCACAACTGACTGCTGAACAATCATCGACAGGAAGACACTGGAACTCACTAAAAAAAAAAGATACCCCACAATCCAAAGACAAAGGAGAAGCCACAATGAGATGGTAGGAGGGGCACAATCACAATAAAATCAAATCTCATAACCTCTGGGTGGGTGACTCACAAACTGGAGAACACTTATACCACAGAAGTCCACCCACTGCAGTGAAGGTTCTGAGCCCCACGTCAGGCTTCACAACCTGGGGGTCTGGCAATGGGAGGATGAATTCCTAGAGAATCAGACTTTGAAGGCTAGTGGGATTTGACTGCAGGACTTTGACAGACTGGGGAAAACAGAGATTCCACACCTGGAGGGCACACACAGAGTAGTGTATGCATCAAGACCCAAGGGAAGGAGCAGTGACCCCATAGGAGACTGTACCAAACCTACCTGCTAGTATTGGAGGGTCTCCTGCAGAGGCAGGGGGTGTCTATGGCTCACAGCGGGGACAAGGACACTGGCAGCAGAAGTTCTGGGAAGTATTCCTTGGCGTGAACCCTCCTGGAGTCTGTCATTAGCCCCACCAAACAGCCAGGTAGGCTCCAGTCCTGGGTGGCCTCAGGACAAACAACCAACAGAGGGGGAACCCAGCCCCACCCATCAGCAGACAATCCGATTAAAGTTTTACTGAGCTCTGCCCACCAGAGCAACACCCAGCTCTACCCACCACCAGTCTCTCCCATCAGGAAACTTGTACAAGCCACTTAGATAGCCTCATCCACCAGAGGGCACACAGCAGAAGCAAGAAGAACTACAATCCTGCAGCCTGTGGAACAAAAACCACATTCACAGAAAGATAGACAAAATGAAAAGGCAGAGGACTATGTACCAGATGAAGGAACAAGATAAAACCCCAGAAAAACAACTAAATGAAGTGGAGATAGGCAACCTTCCAGAAACAGAATTCAGAATAATGATAGTGAAGATGATCCAGGACCTCGGAAAAAGAATGGAGGCAAAGATTGAGAAGATGCAAGAAATGTTTAACAAAGACCTAGAAGAATTAAAGAACAAACGAACAGAGATGAACAATACAATAACTGAAATGAAACATACACTAGAAGGAATCAGTAGCAGAATAACTGAGGCAGAAGAACGGATAAGTGACCTGGAAGACAGAATGGTGGAATTCACTGCCACAGAACAGAATAAAGAAAAAAGAATGAAAAGAAATGAAGAGAGCCCAAGAGACCTCTGTGACAACATTAAACACAACAATATTTGCATTATAGGAGGCCCCAGAAGGATAAGAGAGAGAGAAAAGACCTGAGAAAATATTTGAAGAAATTATAGTCAAAAACTTCCCTAACATGGGAAAGGAAATAGCCACCCAAGTCCAGGAAGCACAGACAGTCCCAGGCAGGATAAACCCAAGGAGAAATAAACCAAGACACATAGTAATCAAATTGACAAAAATTAAAGACAAAGAAAAATTATTGAAAGCAACAAGGGAAAAACGACAAATAACATACAAGGGAACTCCCATAAGGTTAACAGCTGATTTCTCAGCAGAAACTCTACAAGCCAGAAGGGAGGGGCACAATATATTTAAAAGGATGAAAGGAAAGAACCTACAACCAAGATTATCCTACCCAGCAAGGATCTCATTCAGATTTGTCGGAGAAATCAAAAGCTTTACAGACAAGCAAAAAGAGAATTCAGCACCACCAAACCAGCTCTACACAAAAAGAAAATCACAGACCAATATCACTGGTGAATATAGATGCAAAACTCCTCAGCAAAATACTAGCAAACAGAATCCAACAACCCATTAAAAGGATCATACACCATGATCAAGTGGGATTTATCCTAGGAATGCAAAGATTCTTCAATATATGCAAATCAATCAATGTGATACACCATATTAACAAATTGCAGAATAAAAACCATATGATCATCTCAATAGATGCAGAAAAAGCTTTTGACAAAATTCAACACCCATTTATGATAAAAACTCTCCAGAAAGTGGGCATAGAAGGAACCTACCTCAACATAATGAAGCCAAATATGACAAACCCACAGCAAAAATCATTCTCAATGGTGAAAAACTGAAAGCATTTCCTCAAAGATCAGGAACAAGACAAGGATGTCCACTCTCACCACTATTATTCAACATAGTTTTGGAAGTCCTACCCACGTCCATCAGAGAAGAAAAAGAAATGAAAGGAATACAAATTGGAAAAGAAGAAGTTAAACTGTCACTGTTTGCAGATGATATGATACTATACATAGAGAATCCTAAAGATGCCACCAGAAAACTACTACTAATTAATGAATTTCTTAAAGTAGCAGGATACAAAATTAGTGCACAGAAATCTCTTACATTCCTATACACTAACAACAAAAGATCAGAAGGAAAAATTAAGGAAACACTCCCATTCACTACTGCAACAAAAAGAATAAAATACCTAGGAATAAACCTACCAAAGGAGGTAAAAGGCCTGTACTCAGAAAACCATAACACTCGTGAAAGAAATCAAAGATGACACAAACAGATGGAGAAATATACCATGTTCTTGGATTGGAAGGATCAATAGTTTGAAGATGACTATTCTACCCAAAGCAATATACAGATTTAATGCAATTCCTATCAAATTACCAGTGGCTTTTTTTATAGAACTAGAACAAAAAATCTTAAAATTTGTATGGAGACACAAAAGACCCCGAATAGCCAAGCAATCTTGAGGGAAAAAAACGGAGCTGGAAGAATATGACTCCCTGACTTCAGCCTATACTACAAAGCTACAGTAATCAAGACAGTATGGTACTGGCACAAAAACAGAAATATAGATCAATGGAACAGCATAGAAAGCCCAGAGATAAACCCACGCACCTATGGTCAACGAATCTATGACAAAGGAGGTAAGGATATACAATGGAGAAAAGACAGTCTCTTCAATAAGTGGTGCTGGGAAAACTGGACAGCCAAATGCAAAAGAATGAAATTAGAACACTCCCTAACAACATACACAAAAATAAACCTAAATGTAAGACCGGACACTATAAAACTCTTAGAGGAAAACATGGGCAGAATACTCTATGACATAAATCACAGCAAGATCTTTTTTGACCCACCTCCTAGAGTAATGGAAATAAAAACAAAGATAAACAAATGGGACCTAATGAACTTAAAAGCTTTTGCACAGCAAAGGAAACCACAAACAAGACGAAAAGACAACCCTCAGAATGGGAGAAAATATGTGCAAACGAATCAACGGACAAAGGATCAATCTCCAAAATATATAAACAGCTCACGCAGCTCAATATTAAAGAAACAAACAACCCACTAAAAAACTGGGCAGAAGACCTAAATAGACATTTCTCCAAAGAAGATATACAGATTGCCAAGAGGCACGTGACAAGCTGCTCAACATCACTAATTATTAAATAAATGCAAATCAAAACCACAATGAAGTATCACCTCACACCAGTTAGAATGGGCATCATCAGAAAATCTACAAACAACAAATGCTGGAGAGGGTGTGGTGAAAAGGGAACCCTCTTGCACTGTTGGTGGGAATGTAAATTGATACAGCCACTATGGAGAACAGTATGGAGGTTCCTTAAAAAACTAAAAATAGAACTACCATATGACCCAGCAATCCCACTACTGGGCATATACCCTGAGAAAACCATAATTCAAAAAGACACAGGCACCCCAATGTTCATTGCAGCACTATTTACAATAGCCAGGTCATGGAAGTAACCTAAATGCCCACTGACAGACGAATGGATAAAGAAGACGGGGTACATATATTACTCAGCCATAAAAAGGAATGAAATTGGGTCATTTGTAGAGATGTGGATGAACCTAGAGACTGTCATACAGAGTGAAGTAAGTCAGAAAGAGAAAAATAAATATCATATATTAACACATATATGTGGAATCTAGAAAAATGGTACAGATGAACTGGTTTGCAAGGCAGAAACAGAGACACAGATGTAGAGAACAAACGTATGGACACCAAGTGGAGAAAGTGGCAGGGGGTGGTGGTGGGATGAATTGGGAGATTGGGATTGACATGTATACACTGATGTGTACAAAACCGATGACTAATATGAACCTGCTGTATAAAAGAATAAAAGAAAATTCAATAAAAATAAAAGTAACAGAAAACCCTGAAAAAATAAAATTAAAAAATAAAGTTGTGTCATTGTGTAATAAGATTGTCACAGAAGTGCAGATTCATATTTTATTTTCTGTAATGGAGGAATCTAGTGATGCATTCAAGTAGTATTTGATGGTATCATCTATGCCATCAATCTATCATTTTGATCTACTTTTGATAATTAATTTGCATCTTGAAGAGAGTGGAATCTTTCAAATTTATTAATTTTTATAATTTATGCATTTTAAGACACTGCTTAATTTTTTTGAGATTTTTGTTTAGGGTTCTTTTATTTTGTATGTACATTTTGTTCTTTGTTTTCTTATGACTTTGCTAAACTTATTTCTTGAACATCTCTTCAGACACATCCAATTGACAGGGCATCTTGCTGTTCCTGATGCAGATGCCATGAGTTCCATTGTGTAACAAAACTTTCCTAGTTACTACATACACGTCAGCATGTTATGTACTGAGTTGACTTCCTTTGTTGATTTCATTCTTTTTACCAGTTCTGAAGTCTCTGGTCACTATGCTGCTCCTATGCCTTCAAACATCTGAGTACTTTTCTGGTGGAAAAGAAACTCCAGGAAACACTTCTCACTTCAGACATTTTCCCAACCTGTAATACGCACAGGGATGCGGACACTTTCTCCCATGGCAGCTGGGTTGCAAGTAACAGCAGGAGCTGCAACGCTTTTAGAGACCTAAGCTCAGAACTCACACAGCACCACTTGTGCCACACTCTTTATCAGTCAAGAAAGCCATAGGACCCGCCCAGATTCAAGGGGTGGGGAAAGAGACTCTACCTATTGATGGGAGATACTGCAAAGAACTGTGGCCATCTTAGCAATCTGCAATCTACCATGTACTCCACTCAAGGTTCTACACTTATCTATTATTATTTTTCCAATAGAAACCATTTATAAGGTATTGTAATTCTTGGAATTTTGTCTTTCAAACCTACCTCTCTCGATTCTCTTTCTTCACAAATATAGTCTACAAGTTTGAAATCTTTTAAAATTATCTGATTTCCTTTTTATAGAAAACTGTAACAATTTTTATCAATAATTATATATTCGTTAAGCTGATAAGCAGCAATTCATTTCTCATTAGTAGCTGATTATTTAATTTACTTATCTAAATATCTAAAAGGCCTCTAATAATCAGTGAAAACAAATGGATTGTACATTTCTTCTTTAAAAGAGTATAACTGATTCACTTTGTTATACACCATTGTAAAGCAATTATACTCTAATAAAGATGTTAAAAAAGAAAAGAAGAAAAAGAAAATAAAAAAAAGTAAAAGAGTACCTCTCAGGTATCTGAAACCTGCAAATAAAATCTTGAGCAAATGAACTTTCTAAGACCACAAATCTGAGAGGCTCTCCTTGAATTCGAATATGAATGAGAAATGACTGGGTTTAATAGTTGATGATTTTATGCAAATTTGTTCTACAGTTTCTTAGGAAGTAATTACTGTCAAAGATAATTCCAAGTCTGGTCTGACTCCAGTTATTTTGACTGTTATATTGCAATAATGATAACATCTCGCTATAGTTATATGTTTAAACCCATATGTTTTTCCTGTTGACGCTCATGTAGTTGTAAATTGTAGAATTTATTGTGAGACGATTTTTTGCCAATACTATCATACGATGTCTTAGTGTTTATTTCTGCTAACTCACATGTCGTTTTGATGCTTATGTGTTTAATTGGTCTTAGGAATAATTACCTATTAATAATTAACTTCTCTATTGCAAGCTTTAATGCTCTAGAATTTTCAGCCTCTTACCTACAGCTTAGAGATGACAGATTTGGCCCGGTGGTCGGTCGTGTGACAAGTCATATTAACATATATTGTTACAGAAAGGTTTTAAAATATATATTAGTTTGTAGCCATTATAATGTTTTTTGTTTCAGTGTCTCTGCTCATGCTGCCTTCTTCCTGTACATAAATATACCTGTCTCTGATTTCACTGAGTTGTTTGTATTTCTCTCTCAATCTCCCCCTCTTTCTCTGTGTGTGTGTTTACACAGGATCTGGCTCGACTCCAGTACTTGACCACCATGTACTCACTTGACTTAAGGTGATATATTTAAAATATCTTCCCAACTAGCCCCTTTCTGTTACTGATGTACGGCCCTAATGGCCAAAAGTTTGGTTCAGTTATCATGACTGTCACATTTGTGAAGCTATTTCCTTAGATATCTTAGATAAAGAATTTATTTTCTATACTGGCCTATGTACACATAGGATAATAACACTTGGTAAAATTTGATGAGGCAGCATGGCTAATCAAAAAGTAAACAGTTTTGAGTCAGTCATATCTGGTTGGAATTCTGTATCCTCTATTTTACTTTTCATATATTAGACTCTTTAAGCTTGAGTTTTCTGTTCTGTGAAATGGGGTTATCAATATCTAAAATATAGGAATGTTGAGAAACATAAGTGGATGTATGTAGAATGCCTTATACTTGGAAGCCACTAAATCATATTAGTTTCCATTTTGTCTTTCACTATCCTCAGCTATCAAAACATTTTTATATAGTCATTGTTATCGCAACATACTAGTGCAGTGAATTTTTTTCATGTTCAAAGGTGAGGTATGGAGAAATTTTCAAGCCTTTTCCCCCATGATACACGGTTACATAAAAGAATATTAAAGGAATATTAACCAAAAATCTTGTCAAAGAGAAACCGAGTAAATCACATATTGAAATTGCACATAGAAAGTTAGGTTTTAGACTTCCCTGGTGGTGCAGTGGTTAAAAATCTGCCTGCCAATGCAGGGGATGCGGGTTCGAGCCCTGGTCTGGGATGATCCCACATGCCAGAGAGAAACTAAACCCGTGCGTCACAACTACTGAGCCTGTGCTCTAGAGCCCACGAGCCACAAATACTGAGTCCATGTGCCGCATCTACTGCAGCCCGCACGCCTAGAACCCACGCTCTGCAACAAAGACAAGCCACCACAATGAGAAGCCCACATACCGCAACGAAGAGTAGCCCCTGATCGCCACAACTAGAGAAAGCCCATGCACAGCAACGAAGACCCAATGCAGCCAAAAATTAAATAAATAAATAAATAGAAAGAAAGAAAGGTTTTGTGTCAAAATAATCTTTAGGTT
Organism: Lagenorhynchus albirostris; assembly: GCF_949774975.1. NCBI lineage: Eukaryota > Metazoa > Chordata > Mammalia > Artiodactyla > Delphinidae > Lagenorhynchus > Lagenorhynchus albirostris. The sequence continues at coordinate 63,947,279 of NC_083106.1, read as the reverse complement.
TTTTTTTTTTAACAGAAAATGAACTTGGAACTAGATAATATTTGAAAATGTTTTAAAATTAATGTATTTTTTTCATGCACCAAATTTTATTATTAAATACTGATATCATGCTAGGCACTCATATGGGTATTGCTGTGTAAACTGAAAAGTATACATCCATGTCCAAAGACATATCTGAGTGTAATTTCTTCGCCTGTCAATACATATATGAGAGTTGCATTATATAATGCTACTACTAAGAATATAAATGACTTTTTAAAGAATATATAGAATACGGAAAAAGAAACCTGGTGTCGTAAGCATTTTTATATGTCAGGTAACACAGCTGGAGGCCAATTTGGCTCTCTAGCCCTTTAAGTGTTTTCTCTGTAGTTACTTATGCAATGAAGCCAGCCTAAGATGTTCAGTATTTCTGATTTGCCAACTGAGTATCATCCATATATATTAACTGGCATTTAAGAATTTTCTTCACGTTGCCTCAGCTTTCTGTTCCAGATTTTTCTCTAAGGTCTTTCCTATGTATATGGTTCCTCTAAATAATTTGATCTTTGTGCTTTTGGACCTGCCCTGCCCTTTTCTGCGTCTATGATTTTATTCACACATACCTCTTTGTAGATCATCCTACTCCATGTTATTTTTTAACAAAACCAACTCCTCCCTTTTTGAGGAAAAGCCCAGTTTCTGTGTATGAAATCTCTGAACCCCTTAATACAAAAGTAACAACAAATTTTGTACCTACTAAATACTTAGATCTTTAAATAAACTCAGTTAGTCCTTAAACAGTTCTATAGAATACAGGTTTTCCTAATTTTATTGATAGAAACAATATGCCTCAGAGATTTAAGAAAATTGACAAGTAACAGAGGTATAGAGTGGTAAAACTTGATAGTGACCAAATTTTATAAGATCCAATTTTCTTTGTTTTCTCTCTCTTATTTTCTTTTTTTACAGGAAATCCTACCTAACAATGCTTTTCCAGGCATTTATTTATATTTCAGTCTACCATTTATAATGCCTATTTTATCATCCCACTAAGATATAAATGTTTTAAAGGCAGCAACTGTATATTACTCATCCAGAGGAGCTAAATAAAATACTTTGAAAAAATAAAGAAACCTAAAAATTACCAGATTTTGAGACAGCCCCAGGCAAAAAAAAAAAAAGGATAATAGGCCATTTTCTTGTTAGATTTCTGCAAGCTCTAGACAACAACCAATAATCAAGAATTGCTGATGTATTAAAAAAAAAAACAAAGAAATATTCTAAAAATAAAATCATGGAATGTAGTTTAAAAATGTGTCAGCATCGTTTCAACAAACAAGTCTGTAAATAAGCATCCAGATGCTAAACATATCAGAGAATAATAACAGAAAAAGGTCAACTAACTACAAAGCTGAAAGTACAGGCAGAACAGAGAGAGAAAGGCTGTTTGATTCAAAAGACATTAATACAAGCTATACTTTTGCTGTTGTTTGATTTAGAGAAGTATGAAGATCTGCAAGTTTTCCTTCTGTCTTTATTGCTTAGTTTGTTATGGGTCATAATCTTTTACAAGATTTAAGGGTGATTCTCTATTGCTATTTGCCTGGAGCTAATATGTAACCTTTGGGAAGTGCTCTTTGAGCAGATCTTACATCTTTGACGTTTTTTCTCTATTGTTTTTTTGCGGAAATGTTTCTCCTGTTTCTCTGCTGGCTCTGACTTTAATCTTTGTATGTGTTCTTTTAATTATTTTGATGATTTTCATTAGAAGCCTGAGAACCTTTTTAAGGACTCATTGGAAGAAAATAGAAGATTTAAGCAGAATAAATGTACTCTTTGAAGAAATAAACTATTACTACAATTTTCAAGAATCTTTATTTCATGTTGTAGATCTCAAAAAAATAAAAAACCTCATGTAAGTTACGTAAGTTGGATACATAAATTATAATTTTGTTTCAAGCTTCTATACCACTGATTAATAACTAAACCTTGTTTGAGGCCAGAAATCATTCTCCTCAATTCTAGTATAACTTGAATAACCATACCTGACTATAAATGGGCAGAGGGAGCTGACTGTGATTGATTAGATCGACTCCAATTCATATACTTCAGGTTAAAATATCCAAAATATTTTTGTCAGTTTGTTTGTTGTTTCCACAAAGAATCAGAGAAAACTAGGTGAGAAGAATCTAAATGCTATGGGTAACTATTTAGTTTTTTCTAAGTAGCTGTCTATCTCTCTATCTAGCTAGCTATCTAGATATAGATATAGATATATACATATAATCAATTAAAGTTGTTTTCCTGAATTGTGTCCCAGACTTCAGACCTCTGTTGGACTCTGGATTTTTAAGGAGTTTTCAACTCATGTGTCACGAATTATCTGTAGATATATAAACATTTAGATAAATAAATGCATAGCTCATCTTTTTCATATAGATATGTAACCGAGAAGAACAAACCTGACTCTATATTGAATCTATTCCTTTAGTTCTAACCTTTGTGCTCTGTTGCCTATGCTTAGTCATGCTGGCTCTGCACCTTCCCTAAAAGAGTGTTTATAGCCTGAAATATACAGGGTAGCCCATTCTAAAGGCTCTGACCTTTAAAGGTATAACACTTTTCCATTCCTATAGAGATAAAAAGTTGCAAATAGAGAATAACACTTCTCTTGTGGGAGGTTTATAGGAACACCGTGATGGGAGCTATGCGAACAGCTGTCAGACTAAAGGATTCTGGCACCAAGAAGTGTGCAACAACCAGCCACAACTCCTCCCCTTTTAGTAAAAAAGAAGCCTGAATTCTAACTCTAGTGAGATGGTTCTTTGGGACACTAGTACCCCATCTTCTCAGTCTGCTGGCTTTCCAAATAAAGTCACTATTGCCTGCCTCAACACCCCATCTGTCTACTTATTGACCTGTCGTGTGTCAAGCAGTACAAGCTTGGAGTTGGTGACAGATAGATGCTAGTATGCTCAACAAAGTAAAAGAAATTGAATGTTACTAAATTCACAGTCATTTTGTAATTGCTAAATCAACAAAGACTACAACTACCGTCATGTGGAGACCACACTATTTTTTTGAGATCAAATTTAAAAGGGTTTCTCTAACTGGAAATAACTGGGAAGTACAGTTAGAGAGAAATGTATATTTATTTAACTACATACCTCTTCTGTAGGTATATGTGGCTTTGTAACCCAGTTTCAAGAGTCAGCATCTATGTTAATATGTCTGCTTTTAGTTCAAAATGCCTTCTGTCTTTCTGCCCTGTTTTCACGTAGGCTTCACTTGGAATTCCTTGTGTATCATTTGCTGGCATTCTCTCAGAAGCTCTCTGTGCTGACTGCTACAAAAATTCTATTCAATTAGTATACATTTTAAGGAGTCAACAGAAGATTCTAAGTATGCTTGGAGAGATTATCTGTCAAGCTTAATTCTTTATAGCACCAAGAGTTAAAATTCAAACTTCTGCTTTATCCAAAGATGAAGTAAAAGGGACCGGATTTGCCCTTTTTCTTAAACAACCAAACATTAGAAGGAAATGTATAGAACAATAGTTTAAACCATTGGACATCAGGCAACAACAGACAGTGATCCATGAGAAATGGTAAACAGAAGAGGTGAGCCCTATGACTAGGGCAGCTTATTTCCTTGATAAGGGTTTTTAGGCTGCAGCAGAGAGGAGAACAAGCCAGACAAAGTTCAACAGACTCTGAGTTTAATGAGGTAAGGTGGACAGTCTGGGGAAATTGAAGTGAATGGCATACATTAAACAGAGTACAGGGGAGAGAACTTTACAGGAAAAGAACACCTGAGATCTGTTTATGTAACCCTCGGGAATTTCCTGGTGGTCCAGTGGTTAGGACTCCATGCTTCCACTGCCATGGGCCCGGGTTCGATCCCTGATCTAGGAACTAAGATCCTGCAAGACACATGGCATGGGCCAAAAAACCCAAAAAACAACACCTGTTTATGTAACCCTCAAACATCCAGTCAAGTATTGATTATCACAGGACTGTGAAGAAACTACCTGAAACTGGAAAAAGAACCACCCAAAAGGATTAGAGAGAATAGCACCTGGTACATACATAGGGTCAGGAATTATGCCTGGGCCCACCAGCCAGACTGAAAAATTATCATAACTCATAGTTATTGAATGGAGTACGCAGAGGAATCTTGCCTCAGCTGTAGGGCAAACCCTAGACTAAACACTGCTCTGGCTTACTTAGCACATCTTAAAAGTGAGATCTGAAAGAATCAAATGTCCCAAGAGATTTAACTGTGACCCAGAACAAAGCTCATGAATATTTATAGGAAAACAAAAATATCTATTGCCCAACAAGGTAAATTCACAATGACTGGCATCCAACCAAAGGAAAAAAAAAAGGCAGATGTGTAAAGAAGAAGGAAAATATAATCTATAATGAGGAAATAGATCAATCACTTGATACAAACCCAGAATGACATAAATGTTAAAATTAGCAGATAAGGATGTTAAAAGAGTTATCATAAATGTTTTAGTATGTAGTGAATGTATGCATGTATTCCATGTTTTCAAAAAGAGACATGAAAGGTATATTAAAGAAGATTAATTAAACTCTTAGAAATTAAAATGTCTGAGATGGAAAAAAAAAACACACCCTGGATTGTATTACCTGAGTAGATATTTTAGAAGAAAAGATTAGTGAACCTGAAATTAAGACAGAGAAAAAAGTATTTTTAAATGAACAAAGCAATCTGTGGGAAAACTTTAAGCAGCCAAATACACATGTATTAGGGTCCCCTAAAGAGAGAGAGTTGGAATAGAAAAAAAAAAATGGGAAGAAACAATACTCTAAATATTTTCAAATTTGATGATAAAATATAAAACCAGAAGTCCAAGAAGTACAATGTACCCCAAGTATTAGAAACCTACAAAACAACAGCAAGGAATACTGTAATCAGATTGCTCAAAACCAGCGATAAAAATAAATTCCTAAAAGGAGCCAAGAGAAAGAAAGCACAATTTGTACCGAAGAACAAACATACAGATGATGACAGATTTCCCATTGGAAAGAGCCAAAGGGAGAAAATGGTAGAGCAATGTCTTTAAAATGCTGAAAGAAAAAAAAAAACCCGACAATCTAGAACTCTATATTCTGTAAAATATCATTCCAAAACAAAAAATAAAGATTTTTTCAAATCTACAAAAGTTGAAAGAACTTACCAGAACAGACCTGCACTAAAAAAATGTAAAGGTAGTCCTTCAGGCAGAAGAAAATGCATGCCAGATGGAAATGTGGATCTATACAAAGGAATTGAAGTCACTAGGAACTGAGGCTACAAAGAAATATGTGTAAGATTTGTTCTTATTATCTAAATATATTTACAGTGTAATTGAGTGTTGAAACAAAAATTAAAAGGTATACTATAGTATAATGTTGTGAGGGATTTATGGAATATGTATTCGCAAAATGCGTGAAAACAATATAAGGTAATGAGGGGAGAGAGGAAATCTATCATTGTGAGGTTTTTATACTATATGTTAGGTTCTTATAGACATATATCTTGAAGGTTGACTGTGATAAGATAAAAATGCATAACATAAATCCTAAAGCAATCAAAAAAGGAAATAAAAATGGATTCAAAAAATATTAATCCAAAATAATGCAGAAACCCCCAAAGCAAACTTACACAATTATGTATATTGGGATAGCAGTTTTATAGGCACAGAACCATGAAGGACAGTAACTTGCCTGAGGTCCCTCAGCTAAGTGCCAGAGTCAGAAACTGACTAGAGCTCAGGCTCTAGGCCATTATGTTGACAGAAGACATACTTCAGTTGAGGATGGTACACATCTTCCCACTAGAGAAATAAAATCACCCCTACATCTCTGACTCACACTGACTCTGAATCCAGGATTAATAGTCAAAGAGACTTATGCTTCTGTCAAGAAAAATTATGGAAGACTTTAAAGTGGGCAAAATAATGATTATTAGGTTTCCTATCTGCAGTACTTTTCAGGGTCCACTTCTGCCTTTCATAATCTTTGAGCTATGTTATCATTTTGTATTTTATAGAAGTTTGTATTTACAGAAGTTTGATAATAATGCAAGTGAGCCTTGTACATAGCAATGCAAAATGAACTGTGTCTGGTGGAATGCAACTGACTATTGGCCTGTGGGTACTGATCTGTTCTTCCTGTATTCTTAAATTCATTTCAGCATTCCTGGTGGCCTATATATATCTGGTACTTGCAATTCTCCTTTGAACCTATTATAATATCCCACTGGTTTTCTCTCTCTCTTTTTTTTGGCTGCACTGGGTCTTTGTTACCGTGCAGGGGCTTTTTCTAGGGGCGGTGAGCGGGGGCTACTCTTCATTGGCGGTGCGCGGGTTTCTCATTGCAACTGTGGCTTCTCTTGTTGCAGAGCGTGGGCTCTAAGTGCACGGGCTGCAGTAGTTGTGGCTCACAGGCTCTAGAGAGCAGGCTCAGTAGTTGTGGCGCACATGGGCTTAGTTGCTCCACGGCATGTGGGATCTTCCTGGACCAGGGATCAAACCCATGTCTCCTGCATTGGCAGGAGGATTCTTTACCACTGCGCCACCAGGGAAGTCTCTCTCTTTTTAATTAATTAAAGTAATTGACACATATTCATTTTATATTTTTATGAGTTATGATATTATCTTTTAAAAAATTATACTTTAGCATTGTATAACTACTAGATAACAAAATCGAAGTAAACAAGAGAGTTGACTCTCAGATGGATGTCAAGCAGGAATTATGAAGAGTTTTATCTTCCCCATAAAGATACTGGTTGCTTTTAAGTAAAACTGACATTCGCTGCAGTTGATGATTGTTTTTTTAAATTGATATGGTATTTGATAACCAGGGTTTTCAGATTATGTCACTGAAAAAACTCTTCTTCATCCATAATGGCACACTTGGTTGGCCAAGCTTTATTTGGCTGCTGTCTTAACACCAGCCCCTTCCCTGACACACACATAAAACTTGACATCTACAAGTAGTTAAGGCCTGTAGAGACCCCCTCCTGTGATGGCAAAACCTTACAAATATAGTAGTTCAGCCTGAATGATCTTTTCAAGAACTAACTCCCCGTAACATAGCTCCCAACAAAGGATGCAGGATTAGAACTCACTTTGTATAAAAATGGCAGTGGGATCCAACACCTATCAAAGACATACCTAATGTTCCAGTGTGATGCCAATCACACTGGAAATTGTTTAAGTAAGTACTTCTCAAAACTTACTGGGTACTCATGTTAAAATACCCACAGTTTTGGAGAAGATGAATAGATAAACCAATAGCTTATCTTTGCATTTCATAAGACTTCTTCCCCTTGTAAAATAAGTCACTGAAATCCCATTAAGTGATAAGTCCTCCAGTGTATTAATGGTTTTTGAAATAAATTATTTGATGATGAGTTAAGAAAAGAAATTTTAAACTCATATGTATGGAGTATGTATGTATTTAACCGAGGGTCAATAAAAATGACAAGAAATCATTGGGGAAATTATAATGTAAATCAATGGAAAAATTATTCAATTTGAAATGCTATCCAAAAAAATAACAATAATAAGGAAAGAAGGAAGGGAGGGGAATAGAGATTCGATATGAACTCTGAGATGTGTGAGAGTTTAGCAACAGTTAAGAAGTTGCAAGATCCTAAACCTTAGAAAAAGTCTGATTTATTGGGTTTATGTTCTATCCCCAGGTATGTTATAGATTTCAGAGACTTTTCTTGACTCCCTTGTAAACTCAAACCCATGTTAAACCCCATATGTCTAAAAAAATACATTCTAAGCTCCAATCCGATAGCTCACATATAAATATTTAAAGCACAATTCACTCCTAAGTTGCTAAATGCCTTTCTTACTTTAGTTGAAGGGAAAAAGTTTATTAGCCATTTATCTTCCTTCATCTTAATGATGTCAAACAAGCTTCTTTTCATTCCATAAATCAAAACTTAGCAACTTTTAGCATAAGTTCTTTATCAGACATTATTCTATTATTCTCTGATAAATATAACTATTTCTGGGGTTTAGCAGTCTGATTTTGATAACATGACAATACGGTAGTAACAGTTCTTATAGTTTTAAACTACAGTGATTTATTAAGGTGACAAATTAAGATGTCCTAACAAGATTAGTTTTAATAGCCAAGTTCAGGTATAAGGAGGCCTTGTCTATGGAGGTGCAGGACCCAGAACATATCATTAAGTCATCTATTCTATACGCTTAATATCTCTGTGCAGATTAACTTTGGAAGTTGTGTTATGGTGAGTATTTTAACGAATAGTTAGTAACCACTGACAACAAGAACAGCAGTTGGTCGGCAGGTAGATGATTTGAGGGAAGAGGTATCACAGATGACCAGAGACAGCTGAGGCAGGCCTAGGGGGCAGGTTGCATGCTGATGCTAATTGTATTTTACATATTGACACTAATTATATTTTAACCACCAGCTGCTGGCTGCCTTTTTTTTTTCCCCCTCCCCTCACAGATCCCGAGGGTCTGTGGGCAATTGCATTAATTTGCCTTTCCAGGAGGACAACCCTGCATACAATTAAAGTCACAAGTAATCAAGAAAAGGAATCACTTCTAACCGAAAATGGGTATGTACCCTACATAAAATCCATACACTAAACCAACCTTTGACATTTCTTAAATGAACTTGTGTAAAGAACTAACTAAAAGACAGACTTAAAGCGTTCTCCTCCTAAGGCAAAACAAGTTGAAAAGTGACTGATCCCATCAATGGTTGTCTGGCTGTTTTATTACGTGCAACTAAAAATCAGAACTGATTTGACTGGCTGTTTTCACGTTACGTCAACGCAATGGAAGGGGACATAATTCCAATCGCTCCCCTCTGGAATGTTTTATGCTTAAGTGTTTCTTCTTATGATAATACATTTTCCCACTAGGAAACATTATCTATACCTCCCATCAGCAGTTGTTCTCTGTTAACCTTTATTTTCCTCATTTTATACTGCCAAAAACCATATTTTAAATGCTTTTGTGGACAATGAATTTTGAATAATGGGTCTTGAGTAACTCTATAATTTTCACTTGCTATTTTAAATTAATTACTTTGATAGCGAAAAAACTTTAAAGATGGCTTTGTAATTTTCAGCATAAAATAAAATTATTATGGTTTAATTTCTCTCTCTTTCTGCTTCATTCTCCTTTTGTCTGCAGCACTAATGAAGCTCAGAGTAAAACATGAGTGAGAAGAAACGAAACAACTCTCTCTGGTTCTTGTGTGCTAAGGTATCTTCTTTAGAACAAGTCTAATGTGACTTAGAAGCATCTTTAGAATTTCTTCCCTCTTCAATTTTTTCACTCTGCAAACATGCATTTCATTCATCATGTGTTCCCTAGCACTTAGCACTTACAACATTGCAGGTACGTCATAGGTGCTCAATAAATGATCCTTGAATAAATAAATGACACTGCAAATGAATACTTTTGAAGGTTTTCATATAACTTCCAACCCATGAACTGTGGTCTTGGGGAACCTCAAGTACATGAGAATAGCTCATGTAACAGTTAGTCGATTCTTGTCTGAATGATTGGTTTTCGTGTACCTATTTTAGAGAAATATTGGTGACATTGGCTTGGCTGCTTTCTCATACAAAGACTCTCTCATCTTCATATGTCTATCTTCTAACAAATATGTAACAAAAAATCATTAATTCCCTCAGATGTTTTTCCTTGATTCAGATTTCATAACTTATCTGAACACTTAAAAGTGTTCCAGGGGCCAAAGAAATCTTGGGGGAAAGAAGGAGGGCAGGCTTTGCTTCATGGTTGTTTTAGACATACCGTAAGAACACAGGCTATCAGAACACGTAGAATCAAGCCATGGTTCTGAGAAACAAAATAAAAATGTTGCCAATATCTGGATTGTTATTTCAGTGGCAGTCTCTATGAGAAATCTACTACTGGGTAAAGCATAACCTCTCTTGATATCTACATCCATGCATTCTCAATTAAATATGATAAACATCTCCAAAATTCTGAAATAGCACATGGAGAAGTCTCATTGATGATCATGAAGAAGTTATCAATATCTGTGAGTACCTGGGAGTCAGCCAACAATGAAAAATGCCTCTTGTTCTCAAATTTCCCTTTCATTATTGTCCCATGACCCTTAAACTCACACTATTAAGGTGATCACTTCCTAAAAATACCAGATCTTCATCCATCTTTTCAAAAGTGCAAACGTGTGCCCAAGATGACTATCCCTTCAACAGGTGCAGAAGTACCATAGAGTTTACTATTCTGGGAACTATAGGTTGAAGTTCATTAGTGGAATTAAAAATCAATGTATTGAGACCGACCCAGCATGTTCAGTGGGATGAAATCCTACTTAATAGGAAATGTTCTATTACACATAAGACACATAAGGTTTAGGAAAATGTTCTTCCAAATACGTGTGTGTGTGTGTGAGCACTGAATGGCAGGGTGGATTTGTATTTCTCACTTTGGATGGTACTTAAATGTTGGAGTACCTCTGTGTCAAACTGTTTGAATCACGGGATGCCACCGGGTGTCTCACTGTGCTTGACAGGGCAGTGTTAAAGCACTGGTATCTGAAGTAAGGGAGAGAGATGTTAAAGAAAAAAACAAGGAAATCACCAAGCACAATATTACTCAGTAGTTTTTGCCTGGAGCAGTTCCATTAGGATAATATAGGAGAAGTGTAAACTAGTAAAAAGAGAATGAAATGAAATTATAACACAGTCGGAAGTTAACTGATAACGTAATCTAGCACAAGCACCGTACTTAATAGATGAAGAAAATGTATATGTATAACTTGAACAGTTAACAGATTGTTTGATTTTTAAACCCAGTGGATATCCCTTCAACTAAAATGGAAAAATTTCCCCAGAAGAAAAGTAATCTCTTGGAGGGTGAGGGAAGTAAAGAGAAATAGATGAGACTGGAGTATGGCAAAGGAAGAAATGATTGTAGTAAAGTGGAAAGATAGTCTTCCCACCTTTGGGTTCCAGTTATTTCATACACATTCTCAGGTGTTGGGACTAGTAGATTGCTGAAGTGCCTGTATTGCACTTTACCTTTAATTTTGATGAATGGAAAGTCTTCCTGAACATTTCAAGCAATAATCTTTTGACCTTTAATTTACACTTACTATATTTCTCCTGTTGTGCCTTGTAATTGATAAATCTAGGGGAAAGAGGAAGTTCATGGGCTCTCCATGGATACTTATGAAGGGCATTTGACATCAAAATAGAATTAAAAATTGTGCGAAGCACTGGCGTTACACTTTGCTACTCAAATATACAGACTTTATGTTCATAAGTAAGCAGATGAGGACTTCCCTTGGGTGCAGTGGTTAAGGATCCGCTTGCCAGTGCAGGGGACATGGTTTCAATCCCTGTTCCAGAAGATTCCACATGCCGTGGAGCAACTAAGCCCATGCGCCACAACTACTGAGCCTGCGCTCTAGAGCCTGTATGCCACAACTACTGAGCCTGCATGCTACAACTACTTAAGCCCATGTGCCCTGGAGCCCGTGCTCCACAACAAGAGAAGCCACCGCAATGAGAAGCCCGTGCACCGCAACGAAGAGTAGCTCCCATTCGTCAGAACTAGACAAAGCCCATGCGCATCAACGAAGACCCAACGCAGCCAAAAGTAAATTAATTATTTTTAAAACATAAGTGGATGCAAATCAATCAAAACTATTATTTTCTTAGTAGACTAAGCCACTTTTGTCGATTACAGCTCTCAGACAGGCAACCAGCTGCAGATTTCTTGCTACCATTATCTAAGACTGTTTTTTGTCTATAGCTCTTGAAGCCCTGCACCGGTGCTTCATTTAAGCTTTTTCTTTTCCCCTACAGGAATAGGGCAGCTGGACCTTGGACAAATAAATTTCTCACTGAAGTCAATTGGAGTTTTGACTGCCTGAGGGCTGCAGCATCAGGCCCCAAGTCATCTATTATAAATATTTTTGACACATCAGATTCATACACATTCAACTCCAGCTGAAAAGGTAAAAAGATACAGACTCTTACCAGTTATTTCATGCCTTGAAGGAAAACAACTCCACTTAAGTGATATTCTTTCTTCACCTCAGATCCACTTGCGGGTTAAGATAGTCGCCAAAGACTCTGTCTACAAACTGGAAAGAGATGAGGTATTTCTCAGTAAAAAGAAATTAGTTTTGTGCTTAGGCAGGCTGTAGTGTAGCAAGCAAATTCCCACTCTCTACCATATATTACTCACCTTATAAGAATATTTCAGGTAGTGAGTAAAGACATCCATTGTGAATATATATACTTTGATATATTTTTAGTAATACAACTATAAAAGCTTTCCATATTTCTTGATGGTTTACAGAAGAAGAATGACAAATAAAAGAACAAAAGAAAAATACAAAACCTGAAACTACACAAGAGTTCCTCGTTTTTTTTTTTTTAATTGGGCTTTTTATTGCCTGAAACTTTCCTTCCTTTTAAATTTCTTTTGAAGCAAGTTAATGCACAACTGATTTTTCAAACTGTGTAATTTCTCATTTAAGCTTTTTTTTTTTTTTTTTTTTTTTTTTTGCGGTACGCGGGCCTCTCACTGTTGTGGCCTCTCCCGTTGTGGAGCACAGGATCCGGACGCGCAGGCTCAGCGGCCATGGCTCACAAGCCCAGCCGCTCCACAGCATGTGGGATCTTCCCGGACCGGGGCACGAACCCATGTCCCCTGCATTGGCAGGCGGACTCTCAACCACTGTGCCACCAGGGAAGTCCTCATTTAAGCTTGTGATAGGAAATTCTTTGTGGTTTTGTCTATTCTGCATTACAATTTATATCAAAAAATATCAGGAATAGTTTGGGGACAAAAGAAATGCCAAAATATTGATTCCAGTGGTAAGGCTAACTGTAATTCCTAAATAAATATGAATTAATGGGGTACACATATTTGAATTCCCTTTAGTGACAACTTTTACTTTTGGTAATTGAATGCTCTATAAATTGCTTCTCATATATTTCTATTTCTTCATTATTATTGCCCTATTTGTGTAATTCTGAAAGACAAGAATATTACAGTATCATGTTATTTAAACAAGTAATATGAGTATTTGCCTTTTAAATATTTGAAAATATTTTCACTGGCTATATTGAAAAACATAGTCAGTCTTTAGTGCAGTGAGCAAATTTCACCCTTTACTGTTTATCACACTCCTTATACGAATGTAAGAAAATTTCAGGTAATGAGTATAATTGTGTATGTGTATATATATATTTTACATATATTAGGTACATATAAATGTGCACCATTTGGAGACTATATTATACTATGTGATATATGTAGTATCCAAAATATAACAAATAGTAAATTTTTTTTAAATTCATACTGTATTTTCATGGATGAAGTACAGTTCGACACAACAAAAAAATGTTCTCAGTGTTAAAATTGTCTGCAACCTAACTACACAGTCCTGTGAATGGCAGGAAACCAGAAATAATTCTGTTGCTACTTATAGTTAACGAGTCATGACAAATCTAAACAACCAAATCATTCAGTAGCATCAAATCTGACCATTCTAGGCTCTGTCTACCCAAAGTCCAATTATTTGAGCAATTAAGTAAAAATGTGGCCAAACTAAATGGCTTGTACTGTGTAAACAGACCACTGGAATGAATAATTACATTTTTAATTGAATTGGCTTATTTGTGGCAAGTTGACACAACATAGGTTGTCAAACATCTGGTTAATTTCTCCACATGATTTTAAGCAACAAGTCAAATTAAATAAATTAATTAAAAATTTTACTTAGTTTAATGAGTTTTTAAACTTAATATCTTAAGCGAATATGTATTATATACATACATAACTTGACAGCAGTGCTTGTGTGCATAAACATGTAGACACAAGTTAATTATGATGATAAAACAATAGTAAATAAGCTTACTTTGTGCCAGGTACTACTGTTCAAGCTTGTTGGATATATTATCTAATTGATTTATCTTAATAATCCTAAGAAATTCATTCCATTATAATACCCACTTTACGTATGAGAAAACTGAGACAAAATAAGATAATCCAGTTATTTCTGGAGGAGACAGGATATAAACTGAGGTCGTCTGACTCCAGTGCCCATGTTAACCATCTATGTTGCAGCTGTCCACATACAAGCAAATATACAAAAGTGACCAGTGTATTTAATCAATATACTGAAAGAAGATAAAACTCAAATTTGTTGTTGGACCAAATTGATCAGTCAATTGAATGAGAATAGTCAATCTTGTAGTTGTGTTTATACACAGCCAAAAATCTATTCCTTTTAACTCAACTGAATGACTCACCTTTGCCTCTTCCTTTGTGTTCATCCTATGAGACATTACAAAACAAGTGCCAAATCCCAAACAGCTCATTGTGGTATAAAGGAAAGCAAGAAAAGTCTATAGATTTTCCTAACTCCATAGAACTCTTTTAAGTCACATGGCGATAGCAGATATGATGAAACACAGCAGTCAGTCATTTTGACAATTTTACTTCACCTTTAACCATAAAACCCAAAAAAATTCCAAAAGATATCTCCATAGTACCAAGTATTCACCTCACATTTTCTTTACAATAATATTAAGCTTTTTACAACAAATATCAGTTGACAGGAATGTCCATATAACAGATAAATATTCTCATGTTATTCTGCAACAGTCCCAGTGGTATAGCTGCGAGAACCTTTTGAACCACATGAAAAAAATTTTTTTTGCATTTACAGAGGAGATTCAGTTCACTATTTGTGATGGATACAGATGTATAGCGCTAATTTCTATTTCCTTCTACTTCTAATTAGGGAGGAAACCAACTATATGCTAATACATAAATCTGTGGATATAGAATAAGATCATCAATTTAAATCTACATAACAGTTACACAAAATAGTAATTATTATTGACATTTACATTCTTATCTCATAACTCCAAGCATTTCCAAGCTTTCACATATTTTACTAAAAATGTTGATGTCATTTTCACTTACAACTACTCAAAATTAAGCTAAATATTTGATTAACTGATTAACTTTATAAGGTCATACCAGAAATTGGTGAAGGAGTCAATGTTAAAATTGTCTTCTCCATATTATGAATTAGCATTTTATTCCCAGCCAAAGTTAGAAAAGATTAAGAGAAATAAGAAAGGCTAAGTTTAATCTTAGTGGAAGTGTTCCTATCTTTTTATGGAAGGAACTAGGAAAACACAGACTGAGCAGTTCTAGCTACATAACACAGCTATGAAAAGACAAAGGCTTCTTGATTAACTCAGTGAACAAGATGGATAAGCAAGTTCCTTGCTGCTCTGACTTGAGAATATTGAGCAACCACATGCTGATGAGTAGGTTCTGACTGGAGAAGGCAAGGGTAGCCTGAGAGAAGGCTTATTCCAGGGATTTAGGACAGGTACATTAACAACAAATAATCAGAGAGGCAAAAACAGACGATTTGTGGAAATGATGAAACAGATTTTTAGTTTAAATTGTGGTAAAAGAAGAATCAGAATCACATGATTCTGAAAACATATAGGCCCTTGAGCCAGTTCACTGAAATCTGGGGGATCCATTTTTCTTACTAAAAAATAAGGTGCAAATATTATTTGCAGGATTGTGATGTAGATTAAATGGGAACATTATTATATGTCATGTAATATGTCTGACATATAGTGAAAAATGAACCAACAGTAATCATTCATATGTCTTCAAATGCTATGATAAAGATGAGAAATCTCTTGAAAATAAGAAAGATACTGTGGTGTTGAGAATTGTCTGTTTCAGGTAAACAGATATTTATATCAGTGGCTGACAAACAGGTTGCTTTGTTAGCTAAGAAATTATTAGTTCATTAATTTATCAAAAATCAATCTCTTCAGGATTTCTGCAGAATAGCACTATGCTATCTACTGAAGATACATTAGTAAGACAAACAAACACCTGGGTTTGTTCAATGGAGACAGTTACAGCACAGCCTTCACAGGCTAAGATCAAATAAGTATATGAGCACAAAGGAGGGAAAATGTCACCTGCCTTCAGCAGGACCAAGCTACAAGTATAGTCACTGATCCAATCAAAGTCAGACTGTTTTTATTATTATTATTATTATTCCAGACATATTACTCTAGATTTTTTTTGACACATCACACACGGGTCTCTATATGTGTTTTCCAACCTCCTATCCGAAAAACATTTGTAAATTTTATGAACAGCCAAAATAAATCAAACGCCTCTCTTCTTCTTCACACATTGATATCTAAGTTTCTAGCATCTAGTCTAGCCCCCCATTTAATTTGTGAATAAATTTTACCCAGAGAAGACAGTGACTTGATCAAGGTCTCACAGTAAGAAGAAAATGACAGAACTTGAAATAGAAACAAAGTTCCTAGTTTCTTGGTCCATACAGTGCTCTTTCCATGACACCATATTGGATATGGCTCATAAGAGTTAAAACCACCCAACAATCCCGCTATTTCACATTCTGCCCGTTCCCCTATTTCTTCCAAGTTTTATTATTTGCTTGTCTCTTTACCACCCTTTTCCACCATTACACAGGAACCAAAAATATAAATTACTGTGTTTAAGAGAAAAGTGGTATTTTTCATGTATAGCTATACAACACACGCACAAAATATCAAGTAAACATACATGTGGGTGTTCTGGGCAGGAGACATGAAATGATTCCCAGGTGCAAAGAGAGTTGACCCACCTCTCATTCTGCTCCAGGAGTCATGACAATGGTACATCTGGTGACCAGCATCCCAGCCTCTGTCTCCAGCACTGCCAACAGTGTGTGCCCACACTGGGCTTTTGAGGGACAATCTCTTCCCTCTCTCTCTTCCTACTCAGGAGCCTGCCCTGATCTTGGCTCACACATGCTTACGTACACAAACAGCTGTGATATTTTCTCTTCTCTCCCAACCTTCCTTTCCTTTCTCTACCTTTCCATTCTCTTTCGTTTTTACTCTTCTTTCTCTTCCCCCTTTTCCTTCTCCTCTTTCTTCCCTAACCTGTACAGTGACAACCAATGAACTTTTTCTAGTTTATATCAATAGCCTCCAGATCTGGGTGGAAGACCTAGAAAAAAAAATTCTTCTCAATAAGCTTGCTTATGTACTAAGGCTTGAGCTTAAGGAGAAAGAATCAAGCTTCTTGAAGTGACACTCAGGTCAAAGAAATACCCATGTCAGATTTGTTATGTTCCCAGTGGGTTGTACTTAAAATCTCTCTCTCACACAGATGAAACAAGTGCAACATCTCACTGCTAATTAATTAAAAATTAGACTGCTTCTGTAGAAAATTGTGAATTTGTCAGCTATCAAATGTTATCCAGATACAGTTTGTCTAGCCTCTGGACTACTTAACTCAGTGTAACAGAACAGAATAGCTATTGTGAAAGACCCTGTGCCAAACACAATAAAATATTAAATTATAATATAATATTGAATATAATATTGAATATAATATAATATATATAATCTAAGAATATACAGCTGCTTTAAAGAAGCAGATATGCAATGAACTCTAGCAAGTGCTCCAAATGGGCACTGAATCGCTTGTACCCGGCTTCCTTAGAACTTTGATGAACAATTGTCCCTTCTGTCTTCTATACCCTTAAGCTACCTTCTCCCTTGTTCCGTTCCCTTCAGCATAGAAATATACTTAACATACCTACAAATGCCCTCATACATT
This sequence comes from Lagenorhynchus albirostris, assembly GCF_949774975.1. NCBI lineage: Eukaryota > Metazoa > Chordata > Mammalia > Artiodactyla > Delphinidae > Lagenorhynchus > Lagenorhynchus albirostris. The sequence goes on along the minus strand of NC_083106.1, from coordinate 63,929,590 downwards.
TCAATCAGTTATTCTCTTTTTTCCCCCTCTTCTAAATAATAAATTAATATCTTCAATATATAGTCTATGATAACTGACTTTAATTTTTTTTCTCTTTGAACCCACCTCCATGTAGTTTCTTCTCCTATCACTCTACTGGGGGTCTTCCCCCAAGGGTCACGTGTGATCTCCTAACCACCACGTTAGCATTCTAGTTTTGGTCTTTCTAGAATTCTTAGAACAATCCAACAATGTTGACTATTAACACCTTCGTATATCTATTAAAATATACTTGAGTTTTCTGGATTATAATACCAGCTCATTTGTAGAATCAAGTTGAATTAATTACAATAATTATAATTTTACAACACCCCAAATAAGAAGTCTTGACTTTTTTCTAGGAACTTTACTTATTTGGGATTATAATTCTTATATATCACATTTTCACTTAATTTATATTGTTAGGTTTCCCTATGTCATTATAAATTCTGTAACAATATCATTTCAGTGACTACATATTAATTTAGCATAGAGATTAACCATGATTTACAGGGAATGATTATTCCCCTATTTGGGGAAGCTTAGTTTGTTCTCGCCACAAGTTGTGCTATGAGGAAATCTTTGTCTATAACATTTATTTCTGGAAGGGGACTCACCATGTGAAAGGATATGAGTATTTTAATGGTATTAAATATCTGCTACATTCCTTCTCCAAAAAGTGTAAATAATATATCCTCCCCAGTATTACAAGGGAAGGTTCTTCTTTCTGTATATAGATATTCCTGCCAGCTTAAAAAATTGTTGGTAAATATGATATGCTGCATATTGAGCTCTCTTTCTTTGATTTATGAGACAGCATTTTGCAACTTCTGCTCCTTTTACTACTCTTTCTGAATAGAAAGGGCCTATTCTCACCTACTGTTTCACCTGGATCCTCTTCTAGATATGTTTTATTTCTGTACCCATGAGTTATTTCACCCTCATCTGTCACTTTAATTACTACCCTGATGTGACACAACTTCCTACTTCATTGTGAAAGCCAGGCCTATATCTACAACCAGCTCTTGCTCATCTATGCCCACTAGAAAATTTCTCCACCGCTCTTAAGCTGCATTTTCCTGTGGCAGCCATACCCTAGCCAATGGGGCCCAAATCTTAGCCTTGAGGGCCTCTTCTGAGATCCTTCTCAGTTCATTAGCCCTCAGACCAGAGGTAGTAACTACTTTCTGCCCTTGCAATTCTTTTATATAATTTTAGTAATGTTTAACATTTTAAATTAAGAATTCCTTACATTAAATCATCTCTGTTCAAATTACTGGTGTGTTTTCTGTCTCTGCCTGGACCCTGGCTGATTCATCAGCTTTCTTATAATTGATGTTGATATGGTATATTTTTTGTTCATCCTTTTACTTTCAACCAATTTCTAAATGTAAGTCTTTGATCACCTATGTAGGATTTGTCCTTCTTTTAAATTAGTTAATTTAAACTTATTTATGTCCATCACTCTGAGGATTTTTAAGAAAAGTGTGATTTTAGTTTTCTGGGTTTTTTTGTTTGTTTTTTCCAGTTGTTAAGATGAAGTCATTATCTTTTGTTACCTTCTACACCTTAACTAGAAAGGGACCTTCTCTCTAGTACCTTAATTGGGCACAATGCTACCTTGAAAATCTGTTAAAACCAGTCCTCAGTCACCATAATCGTAATTTAAAACCTCATCATTTCTCAGTTTGAAATCAAAATAACTGATTAACTTGTCTCTCTCTCACTCTCCGCATAACTCAATCCACCACACTGCTGCCAAAGTTATGTCCCTAAAAAGCAAATGTGCTGATGTCACTCTTCTGTTTGATGACCTCTGATGGCTTCTTCTTGCTGAGAGGATAAAGTCCATAGACAGCCTTTCACACGGTGAGGCAAACGACTCTCCACCCTCTCTTGTTGCTTCCTACTAAGTAGCCCTATTAGTTCACCACTCAGATTTTCTTCACATGCCTCAAAATAGACTTTGCATTCCTATGAGAACTTGACATTCTTTTCGATCTTGATACTCTTTATTTCAACAAAATCCTCCTGAACTTGTAAAAAGATGGGTTTTTTTAAGTTGTTTAAATTCCATATTTACTGTGAAGTCATCTTTGATCCCCTTAGCTGTAGATTACTTCTTTACTCTTTCAACACAGCAGTTCAGACTTCTGGTTCTCAGACGTTACTATGCACCAGGATCACCTGTAAGCCTTGTTAAAACACTGTGTACTGGGTCCTGACTGAGTTTCTAATTCAGTAGATCTGTAGGGGTGCCAGAGAATTGGAATTTTTAACAAGTTTCCAGATGGTTCTTCCACTGCTGGTCCTAGAACCATATTAAAAAAAAAAATACACTAGTCTAATGAGTTTAGGAAACTATTTCAATAGTTCAGGTAAAAGATAACAGCCTCCTCAATCAATTTGCTATAAAACTGGAAAAGGTTACACTGTTTTCCATTTAAATAATTTTATTTATTTTTATTAAAATATAACTTAAAAATTAACCTGGTGAAACAGTTGAGGATGTGGGTAAGGGCAATTCAGAGGAGAGTAACAAGCCAAAGGCAGTTTCACTTTTCCAGCTATATGCCCCAGAAATATCTCCCAATAGTTAATCCTCAAAGTCTGTAACAAGAGAACAACATACAATTTCAAAAGGAAATTTTAGCAAACTAAAGTTTCTTTTCAGTAATTAAGCTGCTTTTCTGTGCCAGAAACCAAGGGTATTTTACAAATTGTTCCATCATTATGACTGTGTAAAACCTTGCATATCGGTTTTGAGATAATTATATTGGTTATCAGGAATATAAATGCTTTTCAGATAAAGCTAATCTATGGGTAGATTTCAGGGTCTGTCGCACTTCAGTTGCCTAGTGTGATTCTTTGTAAACCTCAGCTTATTAGGAAAGAATGGCCCTTGCCATATGTGCAGCATTAAGAACATCTGGAAACACCATCAAAGCAAGAAATTTTTTACTTTCCACTGGCATGAAGAAGCCATTGGAAATTTCACAGATGTTTGAATCTCAGGATCCCTGGATAGCAGGAAATTGATGCAGACTGCTGGCGTTGACCAAGTAATTTCTCCTAGGAACTGCATTGTTGCTCCAATGAGAAAAATGAGAGGTTGTTCCTAATGGGAATAAGTTTCTTCCTAAATAAAATTAGAAGTGAATAATCTAATTTGTCATTAAATGTCATTGTAATAGATATGAGGCTAAAATCATTAACGCACCCTCAGTGGTTACAATTAGAATCATATGAATGATGGAATATTAGTGAAATGCATGCATTTCTTGGGTTTATTTCAGTTTGGCATTTATCTTCATGATTTGGGGTGTTTCTCTATTTTCCAGGGAGCCTACTTCCAGTTTGTCATTCTAACAAAATCAAAATTACTCACTCTATAGTCATCCCAAATTTAATAAAGTCAGTTTAAACTCAGTTAATTACAGGTTCACATCTAGGATCTGAGGATTTTGTTCATGACTCTGATTTCTAAGCAATGGTTCTAAACCCCCAGTGAAGATATGTCATATTAGAATCATGTGGGTATTTTTACCTATTTTGATTTTTTTTTTCCAAAATACACATGACCAGATCCTCATCTCTGACATTACTGATAAGACTTCAACTCTATTTGGAGAACTGAGGAATGGAGGGAAGATGGGATTAACTATGTGCTTTTAGAAATGGTTCCTCCAATAATTCTGTTAGTATCATTTGGTTAGAATCACCTGCTATAAAGCCTCAGTACTCAAAGTGAGGTCCATTGACCAGCAGTATCAGCATCAACTGGAAACTTGTTGATAATGCAGATTCTCAAGCCCTGTTGCATAATGTGCATTTTAAGGAGAACCTCACATGATTTCTTTGCCCATTAAAGTTTTCAATTAAGTACTACTGTAAAAAAAATTATTGCCTTTAACGTGAAGATAATTGTTTTTCATCATTTCTTTTTGGTCACCGAAAGCTAAAGCCCTTACATAAAAATAACATAAATATCCATGAGGATCACTACTATTTGTCATACAAAATTCATTATTACAGAGAGCCCCTCTTCTAAATTTGGAGAGCATAGCATTAGTGGGAATGAAAATTTTACCTCACGCTACAACTCAGAGAAACGCAGCTCCTTTATGTTGTCTATTTAGGATCTATTTTATAGCACAACTGCCATCTGCCAGCTTGAAGGAAAGAAAAATAAAATGTCCAGTATGAGTTAGAGTAGTCTTTAGTAAATTCAAGTCTATGAAAAGGATTTAAAGAAATTATTTCCTTGGCTATATGGTTTACCCCCCCCGCCACACACACACACACACACACACACACACACACACACACACACACACACACACACACACACACACACACACACACACACACACACTTCTCTATTTAGGATGCTGCCATCCTTGTGGATGTTGGGAGGTGATGGGCGTTTTCACTGCAGTTCCTCTGCCTCCACAAATCTCCAGAGTGATGTTTTCACCTCCTGGAGCTGCTTACCCAGCTGGCTCTCAAGGTTAAACTTAAATGGTGAGTGTAACTCAATTTCTTCTAAGTTTTCTCAGAGTTTAGTTGCCTTCTTCCCTGCCTCAGATACACCTCAGCTCTCCCTGATTATAGTTTCCTGAATATTTCAATTATCTCCAAAGAACATTCTTTGGATATATTGTTTTAACATAGAACTTAATCAAGCAAAACCTTTTAATAATGTCATGCTTTGAAAAAAATTGGAATCCATCAAATTCATTTTAAAATGCTAGCAAATCCATGATATTAAAATTTGACATTTATAGCTTAAAAATAATTACAGTCTCACTACTGAGTTTTTATTTTTAAAATTTTCATGTTAAATATTAGTAAAGAAAGTTAAATATTATATTAGAAATATTACCCACCATGGCCAAGTAGGGTATAGCCCAAGAAATCAAAGATGATTAATATTAGAAAAATTACTTATATAAGAAACTAATTCCAAGACAAATTATCCAATTAAAAAATGGGAAGGATTTGCATAGAAACTTCTCCAAAGAAGACATATAAATGCCCAATAAGTACATGAAATGATGCTCAATATAATTAGCCATCAAGCAAATACAAATCAAACCCACAATGAACGAGTACTTCACATCCACAAATATGCTTATAATTATATAGTTAGATAATAACAAGTGTTGGCCAGTATGTGAAGAAATCAGTAGCCTGGTACACTTTCAGTAAGAATGTAACATAGAAACACCACTTTGCAAAACAGTCTGACAGTTCCTCAAAAGGTTAAATATAGAGTTACCATATAACACAGCAATTCCATTCCTAGGTATTTATTCAAGAGAAATGAGAATGTGTCCACACAAAGATGTGTGAGTGAATGTTCATAGCAGAATTATTCCTATTACCCCCAAAATGGAAACAAACTAAACGACCAACAATTGATGAATGGATGAATAAGATTATAAGATGGAATATTAGTCAGTAATAAAAATGAATGAAGTATGATACATGGCAAATACGGATAAACCTTGAAAACATGCGACTTACGAACATTTTTTTCATAAACTTTAGGAACAAATTTAACCAAGGAGGTGAAAGATCTATACACTGAAAACTAAACTGATTTAAAAAATTGAAGAAGACACAAAACATGGAAAGGTATTTTGTGTTTATGGACTGCAAGAATTAATATTGTTAAAATGGCCATACTACACAAAACCATACAGAGATTCAATGCAATCCCTATCAAAATCCCAGTGGCCTTTTTCACAGAATCCTAAAATCCATATGGAATCATAAAAGACCCAGAATAGTTAAAGCAATCTTGTGCAACAAGAGCAGAGCGGCAGACCTTACTTCCTGGTTTCAAATTATATTACATAGCTATAGTAATCAAAACAGTATGGTACTGGCATAAAAACAGACACATAGATCAATGGAACAAAGTAGAGAATTCAGAAATAAACTGAAGCATGTATGATCAATGAATTTTTGACAAAGGTGCCAAGAATACACAATGCGGAAAGGATAGTCTTTAATAACTGGTATTGGGAAAACTGAAGATCCATGTGCAATATGAAATAACCAAACTAGCATGTCCATGTTTAGACTCATGAGGATGTTTATTTCAAGGTTTTTTGCAGTGGCAGCACCTTGGAAGAAATCTGAATACCTTTCATTTGGGAAGATTTGGGTAAAATGTGGTAGATGCAAACAACGGAGTATTCTGTGGCAGTTAGAAGTAACAGACTACATGTGCACACAAAAAAACATGGATAGAGCTAAGATGCATGATGAGAATTTTTTTAAAAAATTGGAAAGTGATATGTGATCAAAAACACTTCTTGTGTAAATTAAAAATATATGTGTGAATGGAATTACTAGTTTTTCCCTACAATCTTTTCCTCCTTTCTTTAACAGTAACAGACTTAAGCTGGGTTGTGACCTGGTTAGGATACATTTCCCAGGCCTCCAGATACTGGATACACTTTATCAAGTTCTTGCCCATGCGACTTCACATGTGCCATCTCTGGGTTGGGGCCTCTGAGCAGTGGACTGACTCTTCTATACCCTCTCTCTCTTTCCTATCAGTTGTAACTGCCTTCAAGTAAAAAGAAAATCTCTGAAGAGGATGGCACAGAAACAAGGTGGAAGAAACCCCGGTTCCTAAATACCCATTTGAAAACCTGAAACTTAGATCTGGAACAACCACTGGGACTGGAACATGAGAGAAACATAGACCTCTATCAGCTTGAAACATTGCAGTTTTGTTTGTTTGTGTTGCTGTTGTAGAAATTAAGCCTAATCTCACCAGCACACATACAAACATAATCTAATGCACAAATATAAACAAAAGGATATACAGTAAAGGTATTCAGATAGCTGCTGGCTGCTTTAAAGGGTGGAAAAAGGAGTGGAAATAAAAAGGAGTCTATATGTCACACACATTCTCAACAGTGGGCCTCTGCTTAGATGAATGATGATGATGTGCTATAGCATGTGTATATGATAACACAAACCCCTGTGACTAGGTTAAAAAAAGGATAAAAGAGAAAAAGGAAGAAGGCAACAAAATTATAAACTATAGACAATAGTTATTTCTCTACTCAAGAAAAACCTTCATACTTTATTGTATAATACTATAGTCAATAGATTGTAATTAACGTGCATAACTGTGAAGATCAGAACACTCCAAAAATGTTGAAAGGACAAGGGAGCAGGAGAGCTGGGAAGCATTGCACTGGTTAACTCAGCAGTGGCTGTAGCCTCCAATATTCTTCACACATGTCTAGTGCCAGAGCACCTTATTTCCCTGGACAGTATCCCGTTGTACCATACTCTCTAACCACTTTAAATTGCTTTTTTCTTCACATCCAACCACAATCATGAAAGAAACTTTGTTCAGCTGCCATATCTTTATAACTGACCTTTTAGAAACTTCCTACTTATTGGTCCTGATAACAGCATTTTTCAGCTGATGTTTTGGTGATTTTTAGGAACATAATTATAGTTGAATTTTCTTTATTCCAGTGATTAGGACTAGATATTTGTTAAATATGAGTCACTGCTGATTGATTTCGGCAAATACAGACTTAGATACTTCGCATAACTTTTTACCAAAGCTGAAAACCTCTTACCTGAAAATTCATTTACCAGAGTTTTCATGGCCTTTCCTTCCAGGGTGCATCTGCTGCTTTGAACTCTGGGTGGTCATTCTTCCCTAAACCTCACCCATGGGCTTCCCTGGTGGCACAGCGGTTCAGAGTCCGCCTGCCGATGCAGGGGATGCAGGTTCGTGCCCCAGTGCGGGAAGATCCCACGTGCCGCGGAGTGGCTGGGCCCGTGAGCCATGGCTGCTGAGCCTGCGCGTCCGAGGCCACAGCAGTGAGAGGCCCGCGTACTGCAAAAAACAAAACAAAACAAAAAAAAACCTCACCCATTATCCCAGCACAACAAATTCCAGTGCTGTATCCTTTAATGGGAAGGGAGAATTGTCAAGCAAAATCTGAATGGCAAATCTTTCCAGATTATCAACCCATTTTTTCAGTTATCTCACCCATACATATTTCAGCAGCATTTTTTAAAGTCGTGGCCTATCTTTTTACAGTCTTTAGAAATAACTCAACCTAACTTTCAGAAGAACACGTCTCTCTCTTTTTGCATCTATCTTTCATTGTTTTACATAATTAAATAATGCAATTACAAGAATGAGAAGAACTGTGTACAAACCAAAGCAGCACTTGTTAAGCATAATCAAAGGTATGCAGGGTCCTAAGATAAACCAGCTACTATTCATGAACATTAATTGTGCCTAGGACATCAATGACTTACTATAATTTTGTTTGCATCTATAATTATATATACCAGTTTATTTTTAACTGTAATTAGAGAAGAGAATGGTAGAACATTAGTTAACATTAGTTGTTTCATTAGATGAAAGTGTTTTTTTTTAAACTTTCACTTAATAATAAACAATTTGCCTATACTAATTTTTGAAATTTCTTCAGAAGAAAAGATAATATTTGGGGTAGATGAAATCCATCCTTAGCTTAGATCATAAGCCTGTCTTTGAAAAGGTGGTAATCATATAAGAATTTCATAAACACATGTTAAATATTTGAAAGTACACCTTAAATGAATAGCTGTTAATTATGGCACTGCCTGGCTCACCAATGACAGTTTAATGATTTTAAACTAAAATTGTGATTTTAGTTATCACAATTCAGAACAAACCTTCTTCACTGGATCTACCTACCAAGATGTTGTCTGGTTTCAAAAACTGAAAACTTGATGAGTGAATTTTATTTTTTTTTCTTTTATTTTCCTCCTTTTAATTAGTATCTGATTTATTCATATAAGCTGATATATGCATGAAGTACACATATGTGTATGAAATACCATAATTTCTTTCTAGCTAATACTAATAATCCCAACTCTAACCCAGTTTTCTTATTTATATATGACAAACTACACACTGCAAAGTGTTGTTGGATCTTGTAGCTGTGTGTTCTCTTCTGATAAGTGGCTTTGTGGTCCCTCCTACCCTCTGGGCATACTCTGTTACAAGGATTTTTTAGTCTCCCTTTTTAGGCCCAGAAGCATAATGAACTACATAATTGAGTATATTACATAGGAAATCTTACATCATGTGTTTCAAGATTATAAATTCTAGTTTTTAGCAGCATATTAAAATTATTTATATTACAAAGAAATAAATGCCACATTTTTTTTAAAAAAACTACAACATCAAAGCTCACATTCAAGGAGGATGCACTATATAAATAATGTTAAGTATTATTATTCACCTTAGCTTTTTTTTCTTCGTATCTAGAGTTCAGCCTAGAAATGCTACCTATCTCATTCCTTAGCCTCAACTCTCAGCTCAACCCAACATTATTTTAAATATACAGAATTTTTGTGAAGTGTATAAATTTTATACTCATAAAATTATTACTCATTTATTTGTTGCTTACTTATTTTTAATGGGGGTTTGCAGGCAAGACATTTTGCTATCGACTAAACTTATTAAAGGGTAAACAAAATCACTATTAAAAATTAACTTTATTAAGAAACCACTGAAAACCTCTATGTCAATAATGACAAAAATCATGGGAAAGGGAGAAAGAATGATACTTGGGTAGGTTAGATGAGACTATTGAAGAATTCTTCTCTGTGCTACCATACTCACTGATGGATAAAAGAATAAATTCTGGATTAGAATCACAGACATCTTTCAACTTACTTGTGTTCAAGTTTTATCAAGTATATACTTGATGCAGTATACTTGCATACAACACATAATACTAAATTCTATTAATATACAGTGTGTCAGCATGCCAACTAATTATGGTAATTCTCTTTCAGAAGACTGGTAGTCAATTAACATCCACAGATATAGCTAACGATAGGTCACACATACCTTAAAAGACCAATAATATTACTATGATTTGATTACATTTCAAACATTTGAGAGCTTCCTCTGTAACAGACATTGTGCTGAGTACTTAATAATTTATGTAGGAATACCAACCATAAGAAGAGGATAAGAGCAAGTTGATAAATATATCATTAAGAAATTAGTTTACCTGTGTAACCTTTTATATTATTAGTCAACTTGCAGCCAGCCAACTCAAAGTTATTTAGGAAAACAGGGAAAAGAACTTAGGTAAACAAATTTAAAGATAATTCCACAATTAATTGATGTTATGATTCACTCAAATCCATTTAAAACTTTCTCCACTAAGCAAAAAATGACATTTAATTGATTTCTCTTTATAATCTTGGTCCTTCATTTTATGGACTTAGAATCAGAAGACCTTTGTTTCAGTCTTGCATTAGCACTTCTTAGCTGGAAGACTTTGGCCTTTTTACTTATTCTATAAAGTAGGGTTCATGATATCTGTCTACCTACTTCACAGAACTTTCATGGGAACTAAATGTAGCAACAAAAAGAAACCCATTTCTTGAATTATAAATGTCATACAAGTGTAATTTGTTATCAATCAAGTGGGAATGTAATGAAATATTATGTGGTAGAAGATGAAAATGGTAGATCCAAATATTCTTTGAATAATTAGTAACAAGATATCTAAAAATTATCTGCAACCTTTCTTGTAAATTGAATTCCTAAAGTAAGAGTCCTAATTTTAGGTTTCAGAAAATAGGCTTTCTTTTCATACCAGAGTAAATTCAACTACTAAATTAATAGAACTTTTGCCCTCTTTCTAGATTTCTATTATGCTGGTTCATGAAGATATATTCAATCATCCACCACCTCTTTAGTTTGTATCTATAATAATCTATGCCTGCATATTAATTTTAAAGTGATGGAATAAAAGAACTCTTAAACATAAGAAGCAAATGTTTGCCAATGCAGAATTTCAGTTAACTCTCCAAAATAATGATTGAATTGATAAAAGAAGTACTTCCTTTATTGTTGCAAACAAATAGGATGCTTTCACATTTTTTTAAATGTCTTTTATTTTAGGAGGAAGACTCATATTACATACTTATCACTGTCATCTCCCCATTGTGCTCCCATTAATATTAAAGGGAGTTCTATTCAATGCATTAACATCTCAGTGAGAATCTGTCTCATTGTAATTACCACTAACCTTGTCAATTTAAAATTTTAGCTTGGGTCAAAATTAAATCTCAGCTATTAAGAACAAAGTAAAAGCAGAGTGCAAGGTAGAGCATTCCTAACTAATGGACCGATAAATTAACATATTAACTATAAAACTTGAATGTAAACATTAACTATATGTTTGTATGGATGCACATATATACGTATTTATAATGTTGAAGTTATGCCACTTTCATTGATCTTACATTTAAATTGCTCTCAATCTTATATATCATAATCCCTACAGAGCTTTTAACAATTAGGGATACAATGGCAATTCCTAGAGTTTCTGATTCGGTGGGTATGGGTGAATCCCATGCTTGTGTATTTTTTAAAAGTATCAGAGATAATTCTGATAACACTCCCCAGGGTTAAGAACCTCTGTTCTATGTCATAGATGATTTACGTGCATCTACTTTAATATATGAATCTGAACACTAAATCTAGTTGCAGCTCCACTAAGCCTCTCTAACTGCACTCCGAATTGTCATTTTTGGCAAGACTTTGGAGACATATTTTCCATCAACACACAAATCTTGCATTGACCTCAATGACATTTAATAAAGCTACAATTTTCAACCACGGCTCCTAGATCAGATAAATAAATAACTTCTAAGTGAAAAGCTGCTGCAAAGCTACTATTGAGATAGACAACTGAACTGAATTCCCATTTTAGAAACAAGCAGAATTCAGTAATAAATATTTTTCTCCATATCTCCTATGCAACAAGTGTTTACTGATTTCATTTTTATACCTATGTATAAGAATTTGTTTTGGCCTTAGGGAGCTTCATGAGGGAGTGAAGGAATGTGGAAAGGGGAAGGACGAAAGGAGGAAATGGAGGCAATGAGGGACGGCTGGAGGGAGGGAGGATGGAGAACAGAGAGGGGCATTGGGTTGAGTGCTTTGCTTTGTGTCTGTTGACTTCCTTGACTGTTTTCAATCTGAATCTTGCCAAAAACTCCACGTACAAGACAGATAACAAGGGAGCTACCTGCTGAAGTGTGTGTGGAGTGAGGCAGGGCAAGTTTGGGGTGGACGGGGGTAAAAAGAACCACCCACTAAGTCTCTTGTTCACGTTAGGGACCTTTGGGACCTGCAGAAAATGATTTGGGAAAAAAAAACAAAACCCTTGTCTTCAGAATAAAGGGATCTGCTCTAAAATCTGGACTTCACTATTTAATAATTGTATAATTTAGGTCAATTTTCTTAAAAATACTTTTGACTCAGTTTCCTTCTTTATAAAAGTGGTATTTGAAAACCCACTTTCAATATTTTTGTACATAGAACTAGTGTATACAAAGTTCCTAGCACATGATAGATTTTAATTAATAGTAGCTACTACTACTATTATTATTATCACTTATAGGATGAGACATACACTAAATATCTTTTAGTGTGTGACTTCTACTAACAATGTTCGCTATTAGGGTCAGAGCATGTCATCATCTATTTTGGCCAAATATTATTTTTGTACTTCCTTGTTCTCAGCAATATGTTCATAGGAGGGTGTTTTTAAAACATACCAAGAGTATACAGCTGGTCTTCACCAACTGCAATCTCAGCTAAATCTCACCTGTTTGGAAGAGTCGATTCATTTCCAAAAAGTTATGTATAAAGAAGGTTTTACTATGGGTGTGCATCTATAGTTACCTGCATTTGTATGTCTAGATATTTTCCTCTTAATATATAAAGTAAAGGCAGTAACAGTAAGGGAAAGTCCATTTTGTAGATCTATTGCCTAATTTTCCTGAGGGGTATCAGTTAAAGTAGATGTTGATATTTGCTGGGGGGTTTCAATGTAACATTTATTGTTCTCTTCTGATTATAATGACATAGCATTTAGAAAATATAGAAAAGTAGAAAAAAGACCAATTATCTCAAACCTTAAGGCTAATTCCTAGAGGTAAACCTCTGGGGAAAAAGGTTATGAACTTTTCAACACCTCTAATAGATGATAGCAATTTGTTTTTTGGAAAGATAATGCTGATTAATATCCTTATCACCATTTTATGAAAGTAAATGTCTACCCCTAATTTGACTGAAAAAATAATTTGTTTTGTTTTACTTTTCAACTGTCAGAGAACTTTATTCAGCCATGCATAGGCCTTTTAGATGTATTTTTCTGCTCATTATTCAATCATGTCCTTTGACTATGAATGCTAGCATTTTCCTTAAAATATGTGGATCATAATTCAATTGCTTATCTGTCGCGTTGTTATATTTGGAACAACTATTCAGTTTAAGTTATTCTAAGTTTCATTATTCTATATATTTCAGCACAGAAAGTGTTTGTAATTTAATACTCCTAAATAAATATTTCCTTACTGTCTCTTTCTTTTTTATGTTTTCTTAACATCTCTATTAGAGTATAATTGCTTTACATTGTTGTGTTAGTTGCTCCTGTATAACAAAGTGAATCAGCTATACGTGTACATATATCCCCATATCCCCTCCCTCTTGAGCCTCCCTCCCACCCTTCCTTTCCCACCCCTCTAGGTGGTCACAAAGCACCGAGCTGATCTCCCTGTGCTATGCGGCTCCTTCCCACTAGCAATCTATTTTATGTTTGGTAGTGTATATATGTCCATGCCACTCTCTCACTTCATCTCAGTTACACTTCCCCTCCCCGTGTCCTCAAGCCCATTCTCTATGTCTGCATCTTTATTCCTGTCCTGCCTCTAGGTTCGTCAGACCCCTTTTTTTTTTTTTAGATTCCATATATGTTAGCATACGGTATTTGTTTTTCTCTTTCTGACTTACTTCACTCTGTATGACAGAATCTAGGTCCACCCACCTCACTACAAATAACTCAATTTCATTTCACTTTATGGCTAATATTCCATTGTATATATGTGCCACATCTTCTTTATCCATTCATCTGTCAATGGACACTTAGGTGGCTTCCATGTCCTGGCTATTGTAAATAGTACTGCAATGAACATTGTGGTACATGACTCTTTCTGAGTAAGGTTTTCTCAGGGTATATGCCCAGTAGTGGGATTGCTGGGTCGTATGGTAGTTCTACTTTTAGTTTTTAAGGAACCTCCATACTGTTCTCCAGTGGGCTGTATCAATTTACATTCCCACCAACAGTGCAAGAGGGTTTCCTTTTCTCCACACTCTCCAGCATTTATTGTTTGTAGATTTTTTGATGATGGCCATTTTGACCGGTGTGAGATGATACCTCATTGTAGTTTTGATTTGCATTTCTCTAATGATTAGTGATGTTGAGCATCCTTTCATGTGTTTGTTGGCAATCCGTGTATCTTCTTTGGAGAAATGTCCATTTAGGTCTTCTGCCAATTTTTGGATTGGGTTGTTTGTTTTTTTGATATTGAGCTGCATGAGCTGCTTGTAAATTTTGGAGATTAATCCTTTGTCAGTTGCTTCATTTGCAAATATTTTCTCCCATTCTGAGGGTTGCCTTTTTGTCTTGTTTATGGTTTCCTTTGCTGTGCAAAAGTTTTTATGTTTCATTAGATCCCATTTGTTTATTTTTGTTTTTATTTCCGTTTTTCTAGGAGGCGGGTCAAAAAGGATCTTACTGTTATTTATGTCATAAAGTGTTCTACCTATGTTTTCCTCTAATAATTTTACAGTGTCTGGCCGTACATTTAGGTCTTGAATCCATTTTGAGTTTATTTTTGGGTATGGTGTTAGGGAGTGTTCTACTTTCATTCTTTTACATGTAGCTATCCAGTTTTCCCAGCACCACTTATTGAAGAGGCTGTCTTTTCTCCATTGTATATTCTTGCCTCCTTTATCAAAGATAAGGTGACCGTATGTGCATGGGCTTATCTCTGGACTTTCTATCCTTTTCCATTGATCTATATTTCTGGTTTTGTGCCAGTGCCTACTGTCTTGACTACTGTAGCTTTGTAGTATAGTCTGAAGTCAGGGAGCCTGATTCCTCCAGCTCTGTTTTTCTTTCTCAACATTACTTTGGCTATTTGGGGTCTTTTGTGTTTCTGCAAAAATTGTGGAATTTTTTGTTCTAGTTCTGTGAAAAATGCCATTCGTAGTGTGAAAGGGATTGCACTGAATCTGTAGATTGCTTTGGGTAGTATAGTCATTTTCACAATGTTGATTCTTCTAATCCAAGAACATGGTATATCTCTCCATCTATTTGTATCATCTTTAATTTCTTTCTTCAGTGTCTTATGGTTTTCTGCATACAGGTCTTTTGTCAACTTAAGTAGGTTTATTCCTAGGGATTTTATTCTTTTCATTGCAATGGTAAATGGGACTGTTTCCTTAATTTCTCTTTCAGATTTTTCATTACTAGTGTATAGGAATGCAAGAGATTTCTGTGCATTAATTTTGTATCCTGCTACTTTACCAAATTCATTGATTAGCTCTAGTAGTTCTCTCGTAGCATCTTTAGGATTCTCTATGTATAGTATCATGTCATCTGCAAACAGGGACAGTTTTACTTTTTCTTTTCTGATTTGGATTCCTTTTATTTCCTTTTCTTCTCTGACTGCTGTGGCTAAAACTTCCAAAACTATGTTGAATAACACTGGTGAGAGTGGACAACCTTGTATTAGAGATCTTAGAAGGTCTTGGAAGGTTGTGTTTTTGTAATAATTTGTCCATTTCTTCCAGGTTGTCCACTTTATTGGCATATAGTTGCTTGTCGTAATCTCTCATGATCCTTTGTATTTCTGCAGTGTCACTTGTTACTTCTCCTTTTTCATTTCTAATTCTGTTAACTGGAGTCTTCTCCCTTTTTTTCTTGATGAGTCTGGCTAATGGTTTATCAATTTTGTTTATCTTCTCGAATAACCAGCTTTTTTTTTTTTTTTTTTTTTTTTTTTGCGGTTTGTGGGCCTCTCACTGTTGTGGCCTCCCCCGTTGCGGTACACAGGCTCCAGACGCACAGTCTCAGCGGCCATGGTTCATGGGCCCAGCCACTCTGCGGCATGTGGGATCCTCCCTGACCGGGGCACGAACCCACGTCCCCTGCATCGGCAGGCCGACTCTCAACCACTGCACCACCAGGGAAGCCCGAAGAACCAGCTTTTAGTTGTATTCATCTTTGCTATTGTTTCCTTCATTTCTTTTTCGTTTATTTCTTATCTGATCTTTATAATTTCTTTCCTTCTGCTAAATTTGGGTTTTTTTTGTTCTTCTTTCTCTAACTGCTTTAGGTGTAAGGCTAGGTTGTTTATTTGAGATGTTTCTTGTTTCTTGAGGTAGGATTGTATTGCTATAAACTTCCCTCTTAGAACTGCTTTTGCTGCATCCCATCGGTTTTGGGCCATCATGTTTTCATTGTCATTTGTTTCTAGGTATTTTTTGATTTCCTCTTTGATTTCTTCAGTGATCTCTTAGTTATTTAGTAACGTATTGTTTAGCCTCTATGTGTTTATGTTTTTTACGTTTTTTTCCCTGTAATTGATTTCTAATCTCATAGCGTTGTGGTCAGAAAAGATGCTTGATATGATTTCAGTTTTCTTAAATTTACTGAGGCTTGGTTTGTGACCCAAGATGTGATCTATCCTGGAGAATGTTCCGTGTGCACTTGAGAAGAAAGTGTAATCTGCTGTTTTTGGATGGAACGTCCTATTAATATCAATTAAGTCCATCTTGTTTAATGTGTCATTTAAAGCTTGTGTTTCCTTATTTATTTTCCTTTTGGTTGATCTGTCCATTGCTGAAACTGGGATTTTTAAGTCCCCTACTATTTTTGTATTGCTGTTGATTTCCCCTTTATGGCTGTTAGCATTTGCCTTATGTATTGAGGTGCTCCTATGTTGCGTGCATAAATATTTACAATTGTTACATCTTCTTGGACTGATCCCTTGATCATTATGTAGTATCCGTCTTTGTCTCTTGTAATCGTCTTTATGTTAAAGTCTATTTTGTCTGATATGAGAAATGCTACCCCAGCTTTCTTTTGATTTCCATTTGCAAGGAATAACTATTTCCATCCCCTCCCTTTCAGTCTGTATGTGTCCCTAGGTCTGAACTGGGTCTCTTGTAGACAGCATATATATGGGTCTTGTTTTTGTATCCATTCAGCGAGTCTATGCCTTTTGGCTGGAGCATTTAATCCATTTACATTTAAGGTAATTATCAATATGTATGTTCCTATTACCATTTTCTTAACTGTTTTGTTTTTGTTATTTTAGGTCTTTTCTTTCTCTTGTGTTTCCTGCCTAGAGAAGTTCCTTTAGCATTTATTGTAAAGCTGGTTTGGTGGTGCTGAATTCTCTTTGCCTTTCCTTGTCTGTAAAGGTTTTAATTTCTCCATTGAATCTGAATGAGATCCTTGCTGGGAAGAGTAATCTTGGTTGTAGGTTTTTCCCTTTCATCAATTTAAATATGTCCTGCTACACCCTTCTGGCTTGCAGAGTTTCTGCTTAAAGATCAGCTGTTAACCTTATGGGGATTCCCTTGTATGTTACTTGTTGTTTTTCCCTTGCTACTTTTAATATTTTTTCTTTTTATTTTATTTTTGATATTTGATTAATATGTGTCTTGGCATGCTTCTCCTTGGATTTATGCTGTATGGGACTCTCTGCACTTCCTGGATTTGATTATTTCTTTTCCATATTAGGGAAGTTTTCAACTATAATCTCTTCAAATATTTTCTCAGTCCCTTTTTTTTTTCTCTTCTTCTTCTGGGACCCGTATAATTCGAATGTTGATGCATTTAATGTTGTCCCAGAGGTCTCTGAGACTGTCCTCAATTCTTTTTATTCTTTTCTCTTTATTCTGCTCTGTGGTAGTTATTACCACTATTTTATCTTCCAGGTCACTTATCCATTCTTCTGCCCCAATTATTCTGCTGTTGGTTCCTTCTAGAGAATTTTTAATTTCATTTATTGTGTTGTTCATCATTGTTTGCTTGCTCTTTAGCTCATCTAGGTCCTTGTTAAATGTTTCTTGTATTTTCTCCATTCTATTTCCAAGATTTTGGATCATCTTTACTATCATTACTCTGAATTGTTTTTCAGGTAGGCTGCCTATTTCCTCTTCATTTTTTTGGTCTGGCAGTTTTTACCTTGCTCCTTCATCTGCTGTGTGTTTCTCTGTCTTCTCATTTTGCTTAACTTACTGTGTTTGGGGTCTCCTTTTCACTGGCTACAGGTTCGTAGTTCCCATTGTTTTTGGTGTCTGCTCCCAGTGGTAAGGTTGGTTCAGTGGGTTGTGTAGGCTCCCTGGTGGAGGGGACTGGTGCCTGTGTTCTGGTGGATGAGGCTGGATCTTGTCTTTCTCGTGGGCAGGACCATGTCTGGTGGTGTGTTTTGGGATGTCTTTGAACTTACTATGATTTTAGGCAGCCTCTTTGCTAATGCATGGGGTTGTGCTCCTTTCTTGCTAGTTGTTTGGCATAGGGTGTCCAGCACTGGAGCTTGCTGGTCGTTGAGTGGAGCTGGGTTTGGCATTGAGATGGAGCTGTCTGGGAGAGCTTTCACCATTTGATATTATGTGGGGCTGGGAAGTCTCTGGTGGTCCAATGTCCTGAACTTGGCTCTCCCACCTCAGAGGCTCAGGCCTGACGCCTGGCCGGAGCTTCTAGACCCTGTCAGCCACAAGGCTGTCCGCCACCGGGGCCACCACTACTCCAGATCCCCCAGGGGTGCCGTCGGGCTGCCGCTCACGGCACAGCACCTAGAGTCCCATGTGTGCAGAAAGACCAGGGCTGCCAGCACCAGTGCCACCGCCTGAAGAAGCCGCTTCTCCTTCCACCTCGTCGGGCTGGTCAGCCCCGCAGTGCCCTGCCGGCCCAGCCGCACTGCCCCCAGTGCCGCACGTCCACCCGGCAGCGGCATTAGGTTAGCAAGGAGAAGCGACCGTGGTGTTGGCCCCGTGCCAACTCCCTTACTGTCTCTTTATATGCAACACAGGTCCCTCTTCTTTGATTTCACTTCTTCATGATTTTATATATACTTGGTTCCTTTCCTGCATTTGAGGGGAGGTTTTGTTTTTCATAAAAATAAAAAGAGGAGACACATTCCCCATTTTGCCTATGATCTCTTTTCTTCCTCATATTCCCGCACCTCTAGATTAAATATTCATTTGTAATTTGTAAATATTTTTTAAGATTTTCCTAATTAACCTTTATCCATCATTCTTTGACTCATATTAAGGACTATTTGGAAGTTCTTCAGAAGTGGTTATTCAATTTTCCATACACCAGTTATGATTAATCCATTTTTATGCTTCATGGATTACTAAAGATAATGATAGATAGATAAATACAAGGAAAAAAGATGATAGACAGATAGACAAATAGATAGGACCAGAAGTATTGACTACTCCTTCCTTTACTGAAAAAGGAGATTGAAAGAGAACAAAGGATATTGGGAAAAAATATAATGCTGTGCTTTACTAGCATGGTCATTTCAATATTCATATCTTGTCATTAAAGAATAAAAAAGCCCTTTTATTATTCAAACAGGTCCAATTAGAAACAGGAAAATAGATACTATTCTGTATTAACATAAACTAATGGGCTTATGGAAGTTGTTGTTTGCCAAATCTAAGTAAGGTAATCTTAGGTTCATTTTGCCCTGGGGCAGTAAGGATTTACATATGTCCTTTCACTCTCATAAATGACTTGCTTTGGATGATTAGTTCATGGTTACATTATTATAATGCATTTAGAACTACAAAAAAGCAAAGAAGCAAACTAACTAGGATCAGTTAAGACAAAGTGAAAAATAGACCTAAATGGGAGAGCCCATATATACATTGAGTCAAGAGACCTGAAACTAAAAAATCCATCTTCATGCAATTTACTCTTGAGAATTTTGGATGTCCTCAGGAATTATAGACTGCCCTGGTGAAGTCTGTTGGGTGCTACCCAGACAGAGTGAATCAAACTTTGGAAATGTACTCATATAGTACAAAGGAAATCAAGAAAATGAGAACTTTACTTGTACTGAGGTTTCTTGCAGAGGAGTAAAATTTGCAAGGAGCAACTGAAGAAAGTGAGGTGTGTTGGATGGGTGCTAAGTTTAGCAGTGAGTTTCAGCCCACAAAGATAAACCTTATTCCACTTCAGTGTTTTCTTTTTGAATGCTGAAAAATCTCCATGTGTTGTACAGCTTCAAATGTTGCTCTTGTTTATAAAAATTATCACGGTTTAAATTTAAAAGAAATGTGTCTACATTGGATAGCCAATTCTGAGATCTAAAGGAGTGGGAACATTTTATCAAGGGAGATTCTCTTCAGAAGCCGTCTTGTGGTAAGGGGCTTAGCAATGGAGGCAAAACTGAGGTAACAGGACTGAGAATTAGAGAAACCAGTTCTTAATGACATTATGTGAACCTACCATCACACTATTCATGAATCTACTCAAGCACTGAAATCGTCCATGTTTATAAGCCAATAGGTTTATGTTTTCTCTCTCTCTCTCATCTATCTATCTACCTACCTATCTATCATCTATCTTTCTCTTAAAAGTTGTGTTTCCTATCACTTGAAACCAGAAAGACCCTAACTGATTCACTGATTCAGATGGTCAGAAACAGGGTGCTGAATATAGCATTCTAATATGTGATTTGAGTTATCTGGAGTCAGGCAGCCGTCAAAAAGGAGCTCTCTAGCCTGGGCTGAAAATTGACAACCCCTTTTTATGCTGTAGAAAAAGAGTTAAACAGGTGCCTCTAGTTTTTCGGAAAATCAGACTTTGGTCATTTCAATGCTCCAGCATCGGGTGATTTTGTAGGATACATTCAAATGTTGGAATGCACTGAGTACCCGTAATCATTTTCAATAACACTGTACGAGAAAAAAACTGTCCTAAGCTGAAACTATCCCATTTCAAGTAAGAGAGTAAAAATAATACAACTTTAGTAAGAGAGCATCCCCCTTCTGCCTGTTTTGTAATCTGAGATGGTTGCAAATCCATTAATTTGTGTTGGAAGAGAAGAACTCTTTATCCTAAACTAAAATTATTGTTAGCAGGGACTGTGGGGGTGGGGGGATCCCTAGCAGGAGGTAGGATCAGGTCCTGGAAGAAGCCTTATCCACTAGTTCGGATGTGGCCAACCCATATATCAGATTTAGTCCTGTTTGTGTGCTGCCCGCAAGTAATAATGGCTTTTACATTTTTAAAGCGTAAAATAAAACTAAGAATAAGAGATAGAGGCCTTATGTGGCTAGACAGGCCTAAAATATTTACGACCTGGCCCTTCATTTGAAATTTGTGCCAGTCTTGCCAGATCACTCTCAAGAACCTCCTGTCTGGCTTCTCCGCCAGACAAAGGCAACGATCATTCTTGTTGACAAGATGCAACTGGAATGTATCCATGAGAAAAGAAACAGATTAGTAGTTCCTTCCCACTACCGTCTATTTTTTTGGTTCCCAAAACTGTCCTAAGAGAGAGGCTAGGATTGACATCATGTAAACGAG
The DNA here is from genome assembly GCF_949774975.1 of Lagenorhynchus albirostris. Taxonomy (NCBI): domain Eukaryota; kingdom Metazoa; phylum Chordata; class Mammalia; order Artiodactyla; family Delphinidae; genus Lagenorhynchus; species Lagenorhynchus albirostris. Next base: position 63,908,093 of record NC_083106.1, on the reverse strand, counting down.
GGCTTTGGGATCCGTGGAGTACTGAGGCCAAGGCTGCTTTCTGAGAACTAAATATTTCCAGGAAGATTTCCATATTTAAGGCTCAACGAAGTCTTTGACTTTTCTTAATGACCTCTGAGGCTCAAAATATGAAAATTAACTGGAACCATACTATTTTTTTTTTTTTTTTTTTTGCGGTACGCGGGCCTCTCACAGCTGTGGCCTCTCCCGTTGCGGGGCACAGGCTCCGGACGCGCAGGCTCAGCGGCCATGGCTCACGGGCCCAGCCTCTCCGCGGCATGTGGGATCTTCCCGGACCAGGGCATGAACCCGCGTCCCCTGCATCGGCAGGCGGACTCTCAACCACTGTGCCACCAGGGAAGCCCCAGGAACCATACTATTTTTTAAAGAAGATGTAGTATGAGAAAAACTTCATGATTGAACAATAATGGTAAAATGAAATATCTGACTTCTTGAATACATGGTGAAGTGAAATGGCCTCTAAAGGAATGCAGGTCCCTAAAAAGACATCCTGCTAAATGCCCATTTCCAATGTGGTCACGGAACATGATAAAGAGAGATTCAGAAATGATACCTAGCATTTGCATAAACTGGCCAGTCATGGAACTAATTCCACTGCCAGAAGAATGACCCTTCTCATTTCTGTCCAGCATGCCAGGATATGTGCTGTACTCTGGTGACTACCATGTTGTTTCCTACGCCACCACTCCCCGCCCCCGTTTCATATGGAGCTGACTTTATCACGTGTAGTTCTTCTCTTTCTACAATGTATGTTGGGTGTTTTGGGGTGTCTGTAAAGACTACATGACATGTTGAAATCTCTGGCATTTGGAGTTATACATAGGAATGGAATGAGACTCCTAGTTGTCTAGATTAAGAGTTAGCAAATGCTTTTAGAGATGTGATCATTTTTAGGTGCATTTATGGGAAGTGTGTGTATGTGTATTTCTGTAGATATGTACATTGAATATGTGTGTGTGTATGTGTGTATGAGAGAGACAATAAAAATAGTGGACTTTATGAATAACTTCTGTTTGTTCCCACACCATCCAGGCTTCTCTTTCTCGTTGCTTTAAGTAGGTTTCTCTTTGAGGATCAGTTCTATTCCTATTCTTATCCTATATGTTCCTGATGGAGTTGACCTTATCCCTGGTTATGCAGAACTAAACAACCAGAGTATTTCATATATTGCTTGGATAAGGATAAGCATATTATTCATGTGCTTCTTTACCAATGAAATTAAACAAGACTTTTGCTGGAAGTTCTGGAAAAGAGAGTTTCACTCTTTCTTCACCAAATTTCAACCTAAAAGAGCAATAATTGGGAGATTGGGATTGACATATATACACTACTATATATAAAATAGATAACTAATGAGAACCTGCTGTATAGCACAGGGAACTCTGAGCAATGCTCGGTGGTGACCTAAATGGGAAGGGAATCTAAAAAACAGTAGATACATGTGTATCTATAACTGATACACTTTGCTGTACAGCAGAAACTAACACAACATTGTAAAGCAACTATACTCCAACAAAAATTAATTTAAAACAAGAACAATAGCAACAAGACCTATACAATTCTTCTTGTGACTGCCTGAGACCTCAGAAGGGTACTGAAACTGAGTAAGTGGAAAAAAGGGAGAGACAGAGAGAGACAGACAGACTAACTAGTTTCCAGGGACAACAGTTAAGTCCTGGATCAAGTCAAACTACTTGGGTTCTTCAACCACTTGAGCAAATAAATCCATTTCAATCTTAAAAGCCAGTTTCCATTATAGCTTTGTCACATGCAGCATATTCACTCTCTGATGAATAAAATGAAGGTTTTTTTTCATTCAGAGTGTATAAAAGTAAACAGTTAACTAACTAAATGAATAAATAAACCCAACAAGTCAGTCCTCCTCCCATTACTGAATACAATCTCATGTGTACTCCACATTAACTAGGACACTCAAAATCTTACTTTTCCACTGTTGTAAACTCTGTGAGTTATTTCCAATTTTCCAACTGACCTGCTTACATCAGGCACAGTCTTTATCAGAATAAGTTACACACAGTAAGTACTAAGGAGTTCTTACATCCAAAACGATGTTTGAAATCTGGTCTAAAGCCAAGAAATCTGGTCTGAAGAAGTTAAATCTTTCCCAATAGTTTTCAAATTGTTTTGAAAAGAGATATTCAGAGCAGTCAGTAATAAAGGAGAATTGTCCCACTGAATGACTGTTTACAACTATCATGCAACCAAAGACTTGTAAAAATAAACAAACAACCAAACAAAATCTTGTGATTATCTGGCCTTTCAGAAACATCCAGAGACTGGATATGGGGTTGTGGAAATTGGGAGGATGACCCTGAGAAAATTTTCTGTGCCATGTACATGGTGAGATTTCTGTGACAGTTTTATCATGTGTGACAGCATTTCAAATCATCTGTATGGTTTTTCATCAGCCAGTGTATACATAGGAGTAAACATGCACTGATATGTGGCTTTGTCCACCACTGTCAAGGGCCTCTTTTCTATATTTTTAATCTATACCATCTACAGTTTTACTCACCCAATTGTTATTTTTCTAATCTGTATATACCTAGGTAGCAAGGGGAAATTTTGCTCAATAAAGATAGTCAGCAGGACTTGAAAATTCTATTACCCTTTGCTCTTAAGAAGTTTAGGAGTAGCCTTAAGATCAAGTTATATCCAAATTAAGTAAGGGGCCAACTTGATGGTATGATATGCATATACGTTATGAAATGATCACACACAATTAAGCTAACTAACACATAATCAACTCACATAGTTACATTTTTTTCTTTCTTTTTTTTTTCTTTCCTTTGTGGTAAAAACATTTGAGATCTACCCTTTTAGCACGTTCCAAGTATTTTAATTATTTCTGTCACAGAGTGTCAAAACACCTTGGGATTTCCTGAGAAGTAGGAGTGTCTCTGTTATGGTAATGGGGTGACTCATGGTGGGCTCCCTAGATAGCTCAGGAGGCTGTTCACCAGAAAGTCCAACCACATGATCAGAAAGTTAAAACTTTGGTCCAGTCCAACTTCCGGAGAAGAGAAGGAGGCTAGAGAGTGAATTCAATCATGTAGTCAATGTAGTTAATAAATCATGCTTAAGTAATGACCTCAATAAAAACTCTGGACACCAAGGTCCAGTGGTGCTTTATGGTCATGGAATGCAATCATGTGCCGGGAGGGTGATATGCCCAGATTATACCACAAGAGAGCATAAAAGCTTCATGTCCACCTCTTCTGCCAGACCTTTCCCTATGCATCTCTTCAATCTGGCTGTTCCTGAGTTGTACTCTTTACAATAAAAATGTAATAATAAACGTAGCACTTTCTTGAATTCTATGAGTTGGAGTTGTTCTAGTGAAATATTGAATCTGAGAGATCCCTGGGCTGGTTAGTCATAAGTACAAATAGCCCCAGGACAAGCTGGTGTCTGAAGTGAGGGCAGTCTTGTAAAAGACTGAGTTCCTTAACTTGTGACTTGTTGTGATGCTAACTCTAGGTGGTTAGCATCAGAATTGTATTGTAATCCACCTTTGTTGGGGTAGAAATGGAACATTTTGAAATTTCCAGCTTCCTGGTCAGAAGTGTGAATTTGGTTGGGGTCACCGACACTTGTGACTAGTGTCTGTAGTGTGAGTAATCTTATTAAGGTCTTTGCCCTTAACTTGTATCATCTGAGCTATCTCCAGGTAGTTCATGTCAGAATTGGACTGAACTGTAGGACGCCAATGAGAGTCAGAGAATTGTGCAGGAGCATTGTATGATGTTAACTGTGGACTTTTTGTGGATGCCATTTATCAGGTCAAGAAAGGTCCCTTCTATCCTAGTTTGTTAGTGTTTTATCTTGAAAGGATGTTGGATTTTTTAAATGTGTTTGTTACATCTACTGAGATGGTCATGTGCCTTTTGTCCTTTATGCTACTGATACAGTGTAGTGCAACACTGAGATAAAGGTTATGGTATATAATCCTTTCTATATGTTGCTGGATTCAGTCTGCTAGCATTTTACATATATTTCCATAAGACATAGTGGTCTATAGTTTTTTCGTGTGATATCAGTGTTTGTATGGGGTATCAGAGTAATGCTGGCCTCATAGAATGATCTGGAAAGTGTTCTCTTCTATTTTTTTGGAAGAGCTTTTTAAGAATTAGTAATCATTCTTCCTTCAGTTTTGATAGAATTCATTATTGAAACCATCTGGGCCTTAGCTTTATTTTTCAGAAAAAATTTAAATCACTAATTGGGCTGGGCTGAATAGTATACTCTCGAAATTCATGTCCACCCACTCACAATCTGACCTTATTTGAAAATGAAGTTTTGCAGACGTAATTAGTTAAGATGAGTCCATACTGGATTAACATGGGCCCTAAATCAAATATAACTGGGATACTTATAAGAAAAGGAAAGAACACACAGAAAGAGAGACACACACAGGGAAGGCTGTGTAAATGCAGCTACAGGCCAAGAAATCAATGATTGCCAGACTAGAAGGAAACAAGGAAGATTTATTCCCTAGAGCATTCAGAGGAACCATGGATATGCTGACACCTTTATTTCAAACTTCTGGCCTCCCAAACTGTGAGAGAATAAATTTATGATGTTTTCAACCACTCAATTTGTGGTAATTTGTTTCAGCAGCTCTAGAAAATTAACACTCTGATTAAGTCCTTTATTTGCTATAGATCTATTCAAATTTTCTATTTTGGGGAAATCAGTTTCAGTAGATTATGTATTTCTAGGATTTGTATATTTCATGTAAGTTGCCTAACTTGTTGACATACAATTATCCATAGTGTTTATTTATGCTTTTTATTTCTGTAAGATTGGTAGTAATCGCCACTCTTTAATTCTAGATTTTAGCAATTTAAGCCTTCCTATATTTTTCCTTGGTTAGTCTAGCTAGAGCCTTGTCAATTTTGTTAATTTTTTTCAAAGAACCAATTTTTGTTTTCAGTTATAGTCTTTACTGTTTTTCTATTCACTATTTCACTAATATCTGTTCTAATCTATTATTTCCTTTCTTTTTATGGATTTAGGGTTGATTTTCTCCTTTCTACAGTGCCTTAAGGTGGAAAGTTATTAATTGATTTGAAATATTTCTATATATTAAAAATATTTTAATGTGGCATTTACATGTATATATTTCCTTGTAAGCCTTGCCTTAAATCCCAGAAAATATCCCAGAAATTCTGGTATGTTGTGCTTTCAGTTTCATTTACTTCAAAATATTATCTCATTTCTCTTTTGATTTCTTCTTTGACTTATTGGTTATTTAGAGTATTTTGTTTAATTTCTATGTATTTGTGAATTTCCAAAATTTCCCTAAGGTGTTATATTCTAATTTCATTCCATTGTGGTCACAGAACATACTTTGTATTATTTTACTACTTTTTAATTTATGGTTTATTTAATGACCTATGCTGAAATTCCATGATGATTTCTGTGATGATTACTGTGTATAATTTAATGTATTTTAAAGAAGCTGAGAGAATAGAAGAACAAGTAAACTTAGAGGGTTTGCTATATTAACCTTCTTATTTAACACCTCTAGTTCTTTTTATTTCAAACTGTGGATTCACGTGGATTCAAGTTATCATCTCGTGTCATACCCTTACTCCAGTACAGCTCTATTCCCACTGATCTCTTTCATGCTGTTATAGTCAATATATTAAATTTTTCTACATTACAGAAAATCTATGATACAAACCTAACAGTAAAGTTGTGTACATGATGCTTTACACAATTACTTTTTAAGTCACTTAAGAAAAGAAAGGAGAATGCAATTATACTGTCCTTTATCATTCCCTACATAATTACATTTACCAGCACTCTATTTTTTCACAGGGATTCAAATTACTCTTTTACATCACTGGCTTCCATTCTGAAGTGATTCCTTTATTATACCTTATTTTCTCCTACTAGTTGTTCTTTTATTGAAATATAGTTGATTTACCATATCATATTTATTTCAGGTATACAGCATAGTGATTCTATATTTTTACAGATTATACTTCATTAAAAGTTATTACAAGATAATGGCTATAATTCCTTGTGCTGTACAATATATCCTTGTTGCTTATCTATTTTCCTTTGTTATATCTCGTAAGGAGACTTTGCTAGCAACAAAGTTTTTCGGTTTTGCTCATCTTGGAATTACTTTATTTTACCTTCATTATTGAAGGATAGTTTTCTAGATATGATTCTTTATTGACAATTTTTTTTCTTTTAGCACTTTAAATATAACCTCTCACTGCCTTCTGACTTCCACTATCTCTGATTAGAAGTAAGCTATTAATCTTATTAGAGACATTTTTTTTTTTTTGCAATTGGGTCCTTTTTATCTCACATCTTGCAAAATTGTTTTCTTTTAACATTTCAACTGTTGAAGTATTCGAGTATGGATCTCTGTGTTTATCCTAGTTGGAGTTTGTAGTTCTTCATGGATGTGTAGAGTAATGTTTTTCATTATATTTTGGGAAGTTTTCAGCCATTACTTCTTCCAATACTTTTCCTGCTCTTTTTCCTCTCTCCTCTCTTTCTGGTACTCCAATACATACATGTTAGTGGACTTAATGATATCCCACATTTTTTTGAGGTCATTTCCCTCTTTCTTCATTCTTTCTTCTCTCTGTTCTTCATATTGCATATTTATCTACCTGTCTTCCAATTCACTGATTTTTTTTCTGCCAGATAAACTCTACTGCTGAGACCTGTTAGTGATTTTTTTCGTTTCTGCTATTGTATTTTTCAACTCTAGAATTTCCATTTAGTTTTTAAAATAATTTTCTTCTTTACTAATATTCTCTATTTGATGAGCCATTGTCATTATACCTCCTTTTACTTCTTTAAACATATTGACAACAGTTCTTTGAACATATTTACAATATGTTCTTGACACCTTTGTCTGCTATTTCTGACTTCTGGGCCTTCTCAAAGGCAATTTCTGCTGCCTGCCTTTTTTCCTGTGTATGAGTCACACTTCTCTGTTCTTTTTCAGGTCTCTCTCTTTTTGGTAGAAAACTCGTCATTTAAGAGACTATGTTGTTGCAACTCTGGATACCCACACAGAATGATATTTATTTGTTTAGTGACTTAGCAGGACTATTTCAATGAAGTCTATTCCCCTGCAATGCGAAGGCTGATGGCCCTCCTTACCGTGTGCAGCTGGGTCGACTCTGACTCCCTTACCCCTTGCTACCAGGGAGCTAGTGATGTTAGCTGGCCTCTTTTTGATGCCCTTTCTCTTACCTCTCTATTATGATTCAAGCTAGCCTCTATTGGGATTGCATCCAGCAGCTAGTCTCCACTAATTGTTAGCTCATTGTTCTATTGTTTTTGACACGTCCTTGGGACATAAATTGTTCCACAATTTGATCCAACTGAATTCAAGCTCAGTTGCAGGGGTAGTCTTCTAGGCATTTCTCAACACTAGGATACCTCTTCTTAGCTCTTTCCCTAGTTCTCCCTGTGAAACTTTTACCTTGTTTAGTGTTTTCATTTGTCACTGCTGTGGAGCAACCAGCATCCTCTTAAAAAAATCTCCAAGAAAAAAGACAGGGTTGCTTGTGTGGTTACCGAAATAGTCACTTCAACATCTACCACCCTTAAATGGCAAAAAACTCTCACCTCCCCACACCCAGGGATTATGCAGATTCCTAAGGATTGCTTAGAGCATACATACTTTGATCTCTTCTACCTTCTTTATAAAAGTATTGGTATTGACATTATGATGTCTCTGTTCTATTTATGCGATTTTTATAATGAAAGGAATAAGTTACAAAAAATCTGGAGGATAGTTATATCTTGCCAAATGTTATACACATTTTCTTTTTGTAAACATTTTAAAAAACATTTAGCTTCTACACACTACAAAATCATTGGTATAACAGAATATAATTAAATGTAGTTTCCATAACTGCTGAAGTATGAAAATGAATTACATATTCTGTTCGTAAAGTTTAAGACAAAAACATTCTCCCTCTCTGTATATATATGTGTGTATGTGTGTGTGTGTGTGTATATTCACACTGTATTGCCTTTATATGTGTTTATACATATATATTTATTTATTAATTTATTTATACATTTTTGGGGGTTATTAGATAAGAAAGTGAACATTTCTCACTAAAGTGTATTGAGAAGTTTTCTTAAGTTTTAAAATGTCATGCATATTATAATCCCTCTAATTTTATATTACTAAATATTTTTTTTTAATTTTAGCAATTCTAATTTTCCATGGACCACCTTGTCTCTTTTCCTTTATTCTGCTAACATTACCTCCTTCTATGAGAACACAGAGGCTACCAGGCTTGAATTTACCTTATAGCTCATCTGTCTACATTGTAACATCCATATTTTCCATACCTTTTGTTTTCCTTTGAACAATCTTAAAGGTAGTTTTGTCTCTATTATTTCTTTTGGTTATTTTTTGTTGTTGTTCTTTGCTCACTGCATAATTAAATTTCCTTCATAATATAAATTTTGCCCCCCTAACTTGACCTTTATACTCTGCCTAAAAATATCAAGACTTTTCCATTCTAAATATAACATCAATTTCCCCAAAGTCACCAGGCTGATCAGCCATATTCCTTTTTACTGTCCAATCATAAGAGCCTAAACCTCTTTATCATCGTTCTGTAAGTTTAGTGAATTATCAGAGTCTTCCCTGGGCTGTTCTACAAACCTGCCCCGGCTCACATTTGCACCCTTAGCCCATCCTCCTCTGCCATGTGTCATCACCGCCATCTTGAATTTGGTTTCTCTCAGGCTGCAGTTGTGCTCCCCTAAATGTCTCTGGCTCAAGTGTAAGCATAGATTCTTTTCTTCACTTTACATAATGAAAGAAAAACCTAGGCTATGCAAGGCAGTTAACAAAACCTACCTGAAATATAAAAGATTTTAAAAATTTAATGATGCTACAGATACATTTACAATTATTCAGTAGAAGTGCTTGGATTCTGTGTCGTCTGCTGGTCACCTTTTTTATTCCCTAGTGCCTAATCTCTAAAAATGGTTCAAGTACTTAGGCAGTGGAGTCCCACAGGTTTAAGGCTTAAGTTATTAGTATTTGGCAGGAAAACATCTAAGTCAGCAAAGCCAGACAGGTGAACTGAACTAAGAGCTGAGCTAGAGCCAAGTCCAAAAAGGAAAGAGGATAATCCAAGGACTCTATAAACTAAAGGGACTAGAAGCTGATATCAAAACTAACATGAACATTAGGACTCCAAGATTAAGTTTGCTGATAGCAGCACCTGATAGTGACTGACTTTAGTCAGAAAAGAAAATGAAGGAAGTTGATGCAAGAAATTGTCTCCAGCTTATGCTAAGTGTCAGCAAGGACATTTATGTAAGTAGACTGTACCACAATTCATTGTAGATCTTTCATGAAAAAACTAATTGCTCACCATATTGTAAGTGCTGTGCTAAGCACCTGATACAATTGTGAAAAAGGTAGATCAAATTATTCAATAAATATTTACTGGGTACCTACTCTGTACCAGAGATGAATGATGAATAAATTATAGCCAGTGACCTTGAGGAGCTTATACTCCATTTAAGACAGAGTTGTAAACAGCTCATTTCAATACAAAATGAGCAGACACACAAACTGAAAAAAACAGCAAAAACAAACGTCTAAGAACAACAACATTTTTAGGCACATAGAGAAACCATCGGCATGAGTTATTTCTTTTCAAGACTGCCACAAGAAGAAAAGACTAAATAGGCCAATACAAATATGTTCTTCCATGCGGGCATTTTACATAAAAGGAAATGGTTAGCTAATCATTTGTTAGACTGGATATGAAAAACAGTGTCTAAAGATTCTTAGAGCCCCTCATTCTGGTCCTCTATGCAATTGGTTAAGTGGGGACCTAACTTCTAAACATAAGGCTGTGCAAAGAATGTCACTGGCCATCAAAATAAACGACTCCAAATAACTGCTTACAGAGACAGGCAGGCATACAGAAAACTGCCGAAGCAATTATACAATTAGCTAAAGATAATTGCAAAAACAGACATAAATACGTACACAAGCAAAACCCTGCAGACAAAACACAAAATAATTTCCTGCAGCCAAAACATTTCTGAATATAATTATGCAACTTCCTGGCCTCTTTAAGGACTTGGTCATTTCTCACTAACAATATAACAATATAATCCCAACCATGGGATTCTTCAAAACAATCATGGAATTTCTCAAATATAAAACACCGGCCAGATATAATTAGTTATATGATTTCTCAAAGATCCAGGAATCTTTCAGACATAAAACACTCACAAGAAACCTATTGTTTTCAGCATCCGGCTCTCCTACAGAAGACCCCCCCCCAATATTAAATCATTTCTGTAGATTCTTATTCCAAATTCTTAACTTGGATTGGTCTCAAATTCAATGGGACAAACATCTTTAAAATGGCCATAAAACTTTGACTAACAAGGGCTCTGGAAATGAGCCGAGTTTGCCGAGGGTTAGCCAACCCTCACTAGCTGATCTCAACATCCGAAAAATTGGAGAAACACAAAATAATTTCAGGGGTACATCTGTTGCGATTTTTTTCTATTCGGGCATAGCTTGAACGTGTCCTCATGAAGCACGTGAATATTTATGAGACGTTCACAAAGGTTTTAAAACAATTTCTTTGACAAATTAATTATCTGGACCTGTCAGAGTTTTGTTCCAGCCTGCTGCAAGAGGAGAGCCCTGTGCAGTCCTGTTTCAAAATTTCTTCTTGCAAAGGAAATTTTATAAGAAAAGAAGACAATTAGATAATGACAGGTTAAAGATAAGACAAAAAATAATGTAGAAAATCACTGTCAGTTGAAAGTCAGTTGGACAGGTGAGTCATTAACTTATTAGGTCATAATATCATTTACCTCCATCAGAAAATCAAATGTTTTAACAGAAATGCTAAGCTTTTCCAAGAAAGAAATTTGCAGAGTAGATTCTGTTGAAAAGTTATATGAGAAATGAAGTTTCATGTAATTTTTCTTTCAAGTTGATAAGTATACAAGTCTTTCCTTTATTGCCTATGTATTGAATCTATAATGTGTGTCAGGTTCTGGTGCTAGGAAATGAGTATCCAGGAGGAAACCAGACAAAGGAAAACTGATGGGGGTACAAGCTGGGGAAGAGGGTGTCACATAAAGCATTTGAGAAGGTCACACTTAAGCTAAATCCTAGTGGGACAAGCTTTAAAAAAAAATTCAGGGAAGGAAAATCCACCAGTCAATGGAAAAAACGTGACAAAAACCCCCTGAGATAAAAACAAATGTGGTGGGATCTGCGAACCAGAAGAAGGCCAGTCTGACTAGAGGACAGAGACCTTGGCTAGCTGTAAAAATCAATCACCAGGGCCCAGATGACCCAGTGTTGCCAGCCTGGCCAGGAGACTGACTTTTTCCAAAAGCAATAGGAAGCCATGGAAAGCAACAGAGTTTTCAGCCAGAGCATGGAATAATTTGATTTTGTTTTTTAATTGACTTATTGATCATGAAACTTTATTTTTTCTTTGATCTCCTCCTCAGTAATACTCTGGTAACTCCTTGTTTTCTGTCCTCTGGGAAAAAAAAAACCAAACCAAACAAAAAACTCTTGAGCAAGGAGTTTAGATATTAAAAGCTTTTCAGAAATTAAAAGCCTAGGTCAGTTTCAATCTTGGTTCTCAAACTTGTTTTAACTCCCCTCCCTTGATTTATGACTGAGCTGGAGCGTACTCCTGTAATGCACACAGTGAGTTGGGGGTGAGGGAAGCTGCTTTCAACTTCAGCCTTTTCTTTTCATAACCCACTTTCCTTCACTCATCAGTTTTCGCTGCTTCTTTAGTCAACACTGATTGGCTCTCAAGGCCTTCTCCAAGGCAGAACGACAAATGCTAGCCTTTTCAGGGGTGTTGTAAATTCTTCAAAGGGCTCTGCAAAGTCTGTCCACTGCAGTGTCCAGACACATGAGGAATCCACTTCCTGCTGGAGTCTTTCAGCCTACTCCTCCTCAAACTCCCAAACTCACTTGTCCCCCCTAAAGCCCCTTAAGCTGGACAAGCATCCTGGGTGAGATACCAGTCAACACGTCTCTATGATGCTGCAACATACTCCTTCCTCTTTCCATACCAGAGAAAAGTCACTGCAATTCTTGTCAGGCCAACAAGTCTTAACTTGAAAGCCTTGGTGAAGGGAGGCTGGTGGAGGAACTGATTTTGGTAGAGCCAGTTCTGGCAGTGCTTCATTAGCCCCTGGCTAAATAAGCTCAACTGTCGGGCACTCTTTGGGGATTTTAGTGCCTGTTTTTTGTTTGGCTGTTTGTTAGTTCGTGGGCTTTGGCTCTGGGCCATTATGCTTTTCCTAAGGCAGCAGTAAATGTCCGTATTAAATATCCAGTCACAATTGCAAAGTTCATTTTGTTTGCTGTATGGAGAATGGCTTTAAAGAATATAAGAGTGGGAACACAGAGTGGACAGTGCACAAATCCTAAGAAGCATGATGGCAACTGTGACCTGGACAGAAATATCCAATCAGTCAATAATTATTAATGAGCATCTATTGTATGTCAGGTTTGATTTTGTTTTTAAGCACTTGTTTACAAACTTGAAAATGAACAACGCAGACAGAAGCCTTGCTCTTCAGGAGTCTGCATTCTAGTGGGAGAAATGGACAAAGTAAAATGATAATAATAACAATATAATAATATCACTTTTAATAAAGATAACTGCTATAAAACATGATAGTGAATTAGAAAAAAAGTGGATAGCTTTGAGATTTATCATGGACACCTAGTTTTTGGATTTGGTGGTACATAGGTTTAGATGGTGATGTTCAAAGATAAATCCTAGATGTGAGACCTGATCATGCCCATGGTGTGAATGGTCATGCCATTAACTGAGAAGGGGAAGACAGCAGTGAACAACAGGCTTTAGGGGAAATTAAAAATTAAGCTTGGGATATATTAAGCATGAGATCTGTGAGACATCCAAATGAAGATGTCCGTGAGGAATTTAGAATAAAAATTCTATAACTCAAGAGGACAGTCTTCATCCTACAGATGGTATTTAATGCTGTGAAAATAGATGTGATCACACAGAGCCAGACTGGAGAGAAAGAAGAGAATTTTAACATTAATGGGACAGCACAGAGTTCTCATGGAAGTTCCTTAATAAGACACCAGGGACAGAGATATCTTCCCCTTCTCCCTAAAGATCACGTTTGACTTTTATTCTTTCTTCAGGTTCACTTTGGATGCCATTTCCTTCAGAGAGATTTTTCTCAATACTAACCTTGGGGAAAGCAGATTAAGGAGAATAATACCTGTTGGGAGTCTAGAAGTTGAGCTGGGGAAGAGAAAGTGATGGAGCTAGCCTGTGGCCATGGAGCTTTGAGCAGAGTGGGAAGTTAAATGACTCAGTGGTAGGGCTAGTTTAGCAACCACAGAGATGAGCCGAATTTCAAATCTGTTGGGCTAAGAAGAGATATAAAAATATTAAGTTCACAGTGAGTGGATTTACAAGTAAAGACAAACAAAACTAAAAATAATTCGAAGAGGCAATAAGAGCTGAAACTGAAAAAAATGTCCTGAGACACATACATAAAGCTGTTCTTTCCCCATTATGAGGAGCCATAGTGAAAGGTCTAAGCACAGGGAGTTTGATGTTGAGAGGACTGAATCAGTTAGGCAAACAGAAAGAAGAGCATGTTCAAAGGCACTGGGATTGAAATTAGATGGTGTTTTTGATCCCTTTATCTCATGCCTTTTCCTAGTTGGGTTGTTTCTGGACATACCTCCACCATCTTTATATCTATAAACCAAATTTACCTTTGGTTCTCTTACTTGGAGAATCAAGAGCCCCAAAAGAAGTGGGAATAAAAATAAACAGTAAGATGTGAGTGGCATCAGATAAGAACCTGAACCCAGGGAATGCAACTATGTACAAAGGAAATGTGAGTGATGGCAGGAGGAGTCCAAAAATCCCTAGATTTCAAGTATATACTACTGGGATGCCTTTGACTGTATAAAGAAAGTCAAAATGGGTTACTATTTGGGGGCGAAGAAGGAGTGTAAAACTGTTAGCTGCTTCAGGACCAAAAAGAAAACACTCCAAGATCTGACCAAAACTTCAAAAATCTTCTATTTAAAAATGTCTCTTGAGGAGAGAAATATTTATGCAGAACATTCTCATTTTTTATGGCTTCAGAAATGCATGGCTGGGTAGAGTTGAGCTGTGCCTAATCAGACATTGCCTAGGCTGGCAAAAGAGTAAATGTGCCCTGATATGATCGACTGCTTGTTGAGCATCTGTTACATTGCTCTGGATGAGTGAATTGAATCAATTATTGCCATTACATCATCAAATACTTAGAGTACATGTCTCATCCAGCACAACTGGGATCACTGGTTGGTCAGTTAAGCAAATAAGTTGGTTAAAGCAGGGAATTTTTAAAAGAAAATATGATACAAAGTCTTAAAGCATTTTTTAGTTCTCTTGTCCACATCTAATTCAATATCATTTTTTGTTTTGCTTTGTTTTAGTCACTTGGCTTTGAGTTTTTTCCAAATCATTCACATTAACAGAAATAGCCTCTCCTTTCATATGTATATCTCATTAGTGTATTTATTTACATAGTTTATTTATGTATTGGTTATTTATTTACCTAATTACAATAGTAAGTACATCTGGGATAAGCATCTTTTTAGATACAACTTAATGGCTAGGAGAAATGTGTAGCTATACTAATGAGCTGCCTGCCAACTGCCTTGCTGGCATCGGTTAGTATGTTTTAAATTAGGAAATGAGGGATTTGATTATCTGACAGGTTTAAATGGCATTTAAATGAGAGAGATTCTATCGTGTTTACATAGTCTACAATATGTTCTAGTACATAGTAACAGTTGTAAATAATATAATTGTAGCTCCTGAGTATCCTTTTACCTTATTCCAAACACACATCAACACTAGCACTACAGTCACTGAGGGTCCAAAAGGGCTAGACAATACCATGAAGGAATAAGAAAAAGGAAGGCAACTGAAGAGACAAAAATCTGCTAGAACACAAAAAACGGTTTGGAGAAGTGCAAATGGCAAATTGTGTTCAAGAAGAGTAGGAAAAAATGGAGTGGCCAGTTTCCTGATCTACCCACTTCCAGAATTCCTCCATTTGATTTTCCTTTTTATCTTGTATCTCTTCCTAGTACTGAACCTGAAAGTTCTCAGGACTAGAAAACATTGACTAATAGATCAAATATTCTTATTTATTTTCCTGGGATCTAGATTGTTAGAACCACAGCCATACTCATGATATAAATATTCTCATTGGTGCTCATTTCATTCAATCAACATTTATCTTCTACTTCCTGCCTACTGGGCAATAAGATAATCACAATAAAATGAGTCTAAAAAGAAAACTATAAGAGAAATAAATTCTTGCAGAGAGCTGCTTCTCCCTTCCTGCTCCAACCCAAGTACAACTGTCACAAGTGGCATCTGTCATCTCAGATATTTGTTTTCCTATGAGCCTGCCCAGACTCCAAGTGTAGTGCTGACTGATGACTTGCATACCTGAGCTATCTGGATTTGGAAGTTGGTAAATTTCTCTGTAAAAATGTGTCAATGTGAATTTAAGGAAAAGAAAAAGCCACATTTTAAGGTAGAGTTAAAAAATGCTTTGGCAAATCATGGATGGGAGCAGTAAATAGGAGCTTTAGATATAAACATGATCTTAATCATTTTTTCTCAGATTTCTGCCCCTGCTGTATTATAGTCTGAATTCTCAAGGTGGGTTTTAGCCTGCCCTGCACGGTATAGGTCTAGCCACAGAACGTTTTATGTACGTGTGTGTGCATTTATTCATTTATTTTTACCCTGACTCACCTAAAAGACCTTAAAGATATGTCTGATTCAAACAATAATAAATTGTTAGGGAGTCAAAGTCAAAAAGAAATAAATACTAGAAAAAGAAACTTAAAGACAACACATAGAAATAGAGATTATATGTTTCTTTAGAGTTGTGAAATGTTTTGAAATTGACCTTTAAGCTTCCCTGTACTAAAATCAGTGAAGAACACACAATCAGCTTCAAGGTTGATAATCTCTATAATACATAATAAAAATACATAAGTAATTTTGGCAAAATCCACCCTCCCCCCTCCAAAAGGAAAAATGAGAAAGACATTTTAAGAAATGTTTTTCAAACTGTGATACTGGGAAGGACTCAAGGGATCCAAAATTAAAGATCAATGTCGGATCCATCCCAGGTACAAAGGGAATGATGGGTGGAGGGAAAGGCAAGGACTGATATTGAGCACATTTAGAGATTAGTGATATTATCCACATCTTTTTAAGTCATGAAAAAAAGGCTGAAACACTTCTGGATCTATGTGGCCATTAAGTTAGAGTAGCATAAACTGTCTGACTTTAAAGTCTATGTTTTTCTCAATACAACACGTTTTCTCTTCATGGAAGGAGATGATTAAAAAAGGCAAAGACACCAACTTTTCAAAGTTCTCTTATCTAATGAATTATTTATAACTCTTCTTTTTCTAATATGATGGAACTCTCTTCCCTCTAATGCTTTCACTAAGATGTTGCTTTTGCTTAAGAAATTGGTTTTGTAATTAAAAATAAAAATAAGCAGAAAAACATGAAAAATCATTATGTTAAAGGCTATTTTCTCAATTGAAATTTACTGCCCTTTTGGATGTTGTTCCATGTTTTAATGCTCTGAATCTTAAACCAAAGTTCAGTCTTTGGTAGTGGGATTTATAAACTGCCAAATACTTCTAAGGGGAAAAAATGCATTTTAAAGCCTAGGGGGAAAAGGGACTCACTTTGCTTTCTTGACATCAAACAGGCCTTGTAAAACAACACATTGACCGGTTAAATACAAATGAACTTGAATCATATGGATATAATTCTCTTAAATTAAATTTCCTTTAAAATAGGGATGGAATTAAACATTAAAAAAGAGAGGTTCACCAAGTCAAGCTTTTTTTCATTTGACATCTGTCTGCATAGCCTTAAACCCTAAAAGACTAAATCTTAGCAATATTAAATATGTGACATGTTGTCTTATTTAACACATAACTGATATATTATTGTTCATATATTGACCATGAGAGGATTTCATTGGAAAAATATCTCAAAGTAATTATAATTTCCCTCCTCATTTTGCTAGACAATTTAATTTTTTGTTTTCTTGTGTTTCAAGAATTAGGAGAAAATCGTGGTGAATCCAGGGAGAGGAGGTAAGGATTACTCTCTCAGGTTTTTAGTTCCCAAAAGGTCAATGGAAACAAGGACTATAAGTGTGGTGGGCATCACCAAAGCGTGGCGGGAAGCTATTTGGATATCAGGAGAAGGAGGATTGATGCTGTCAGCTGGGAGGAAGCTAAGTCACAATAAATCTTAGTAGAAACCACAGATGCCAGAGAATTGCTTGGAATTGACCCTCTTACATGTGATGTTTGCCCATCTAGATACATGGTGATAACAAAATAAAGGGGCCCAGAAGCTCAAGGGTCATTCATGTGGGGTCTTTGAAGTAAGTCAGTTAAAGTTAGGACTAATTAGCAAAAAAAGAACAGCCTACTTGCCAATGTCAATAACAAAAGAAAATATTATTGGAAAGGCAAAGGCCAAAAGAAAGGAGACAACGTTTGGGGAGGAATACAAGCCTCCTCTCCACTACTGTTTTACAAGTCTAGCCTATCCCGGAGGTAGAAATTAAAGTTTTAAAATGGAATTAATGTGATTCAAAAGTTATGGGATTTGATCATTAATGGGAGTCTACTGTTTAGCAAGATAAGGAGTTTCAACCCAACAAAGATGTTAAAAAGAAAATAGTTTCCTGCTTATACTTCGATGACGTGATACCAGATACACCTTTATTCTACTCTAAGAAAGATTATCCCTTAGTTTCATAATATCCCTCTGCAATATAATTAGAAGGAAAATATCAGACCTTAAAAATGCATTTTTAATTTAATGATTGTTTTGACTGTCTATCATGTGCTTGATGCTAAGCGTATGAGATGAAAAACACCCCTTAAGGAACACAAACTCAAATGGAGGTAACTGTCATATAAACAAATGTACCAGAAGTCAAAAGTCTATTATCTCAAAACTGTTACCAGAATTCCTCTTGGAAAGAAAAAATGTTTGGTACAGCACCAAGATAAGGAGCTTGGGATAGAAAGTGAGACAATGATAAATTAGGGGTTAGCAGCAAACTTCGGGCGGGAACACATCCATGCAAGCAGTGTTGGGATTCTTGATAGCAGTGAGCAGGCAGATAGCAGGAAAGGCCAACTTAAGAAGACTTGAGAATATCCAAAGATGAATTAGATGTGCAGGTAAGATTTTAAGAGGCCAGCATTATCCTGGTACCAAAGCCAGATAAAGACACTACAAGAAAACAAAACTACAGACCAATATCCCTGATGAATATAGATGCAAAAATTCTCAACAAAGTATTAGCGAACTGGATTCAATGCCACATTAAAAGAATCATAACACCATGATCAAGTGGGATTTATCCCTGGGATGCAAGGATGGTTCAACATATGCAAATCAACAAAAGTGATACACTACATTAATAAAATGAAAAATCAAGTCATATGATTACTCAACAGATGCAGAAAAACCATTTGACAAAATACAACTTTCTTTCATGATAAAAATGCTCAACAAATTGGGTATAGAAGGAAGATACCACAACACAATAAAGGCCATATGTGACAAACCCACAGCCAACCTTATACTCAATGATGAAAGGTTGAAAATTTTCTTCTAAGATCAAGAACAAGACAAGGGTGACCACTCTATTTCTATTCAACATAGTACTGGAAGTCCAAGCCAGAGCAGTCAGGCAATACAAAGAAATAAAAGGCATCCAAATTGAAAAAGAAGAAGGAAAAGTGTTTGGAGAACACATCATCCTGTATAGAGAAAAGCCTAAAGACTCCACACAAAAAAACTTAGAACTAATCAACAAATTCAGCAAAGTTGCAGAAATCAACATACAGAAATCAGCTGCATTTCTATACACTAACAACAAAACATCTGAAAAAGAAAGAAAGAAAACGATCGCATTTGCAATAGCATCAAAAACAGTAAAATACTGAGGAGTAAGTTTAACCAAGGAAGTGAAGATCTGTACACTAAAAATTACAAGACTTGGATAAAAGAAATTGAAGAAGACACAAATAAATGAAAAAAATTACCCATGTTCATTGATCGGATGAATGAATACTGTGTTGTTAAAATGTCCATACTACCAAAAACCATCTGCACAGTCAATGAAATCTCTATCAAGATTCTAACGGCATTTTTCACAGAAATAGAAAAAACAATTCTAAATTTTGTATGAAGCCACAAAGACCCTGAATATCCAAAGCAATCCTGAAAAAGAAGAACAAAGCTGGAGGCATCACACTTCCTGATTTCAAACTATAATACAAAGCTATTATAATCAGAAATAATATGGTACTGCCTTGAAAACAGACACAAAGACCAACGGAACAGAATAGAGACTGGTGTATAAACTCATGCATAAATGGTCATTAATTTATGACAAAGGGACCAAAAATATACAATGGGGAAAGCATAGACTCTTCAGTAAATGTTGTTGAGAAAACTGGGTAATTGCATGCAGAAAAGTGAAATTAGGCCTCTATCTCACACCATTCACAAAAATTAACTTGAAATTGTTTTAAACATAAGACCTGAAACCATTAAAATTCCAGGAAAAAGCATAATGAAAAACCTCCTTGACACTGACGTTGTCAACAATTTATTTGGATATGATACAAAAAGCACAAGCAACAAAAGCAAAAATAAATAAATCGGACTACATCTAACTAAAATACTCCTGTATAGAAAAACAGATCATCAACAAAATGAAAAGACAACTTTGGGAATGAGAGAAAATATTTGCAAATCATTTACAATGCTTGGTGTCAGTTTATTTATTTCTTGTAAAAATAAAATTGTGTGTGTGTGTGTGTGTGTGTGGAAAAAATAAAAAATTTGCAAATCATATATCTAATAAGCAGTTATATACAAAATATAAAAATAACTTGTAACTTAATAGCAAAACAAACAAACAAGCAGGTGATTAAAACATGGGCAGAAGTAGTGAACATTTTTCCAAAGAAAACATACAGATGACCAACAAGTACATGAAAAGATGCTCAGCATTGCTAATCATCACAGAAATGCAACTCAAAACCACAATGAGATATTACTTCACACCTGTTAAAATGGAATCATGAAAAAGAGAAGAGATAAATGTTGGAGAGTATGTAGAGAAAAGGGAACCCTTGTGCACTGTTGGTGGGAATGTAAATTGGTGCAGCCACTATAGAGAACAATATGGAGGTTCCTCAAAATATTAAAAATAGAGCTACCATATGATCCAGCAATTCCACTTCTGGGTATACATCCAAAGGAAATGAAAAAAGAATCTCAAAAAAGACATCCGCATTTCCATGTTCATTGCAGCATTGTTCACAATAGCCAACATACGGAAACAACCTAAGTGTGTGTCAATCAATGAATGTATAAAGCAGATGTGGTACATATGTACAATGAAATATTATTCTGCCATGAGAAAGAAGGAAATCCTGTATTTTCTACAACTTGTATGAATCTTGAGGGCATTACGCTAAGTGAAGTAAGCAGACAGAAAAAGACAAATACCGTATGATATCAGTTACATGTGGAATCTAAAAAAGCTGATCTCATAGAAATTGAGAGTAATGGGGAAAATGTGGAGATATTGGTTAAAGGGTACGAACTTCCAGTTGTAAGATAAACAAGTTACGGGGTTCTAATGTATAGTATAGTAATTATAGCTAATAAAAATACTGTATTATATAATTGGAAGTTGCTATGTTAGTAGATCTTAAATGTTCTTACCACAAAAAAGAGATGGTAATTATGTGACAAGATGGAGGTCATAGCTAAAGCTATGGTTGTAATGATTTCCAAACATATAAATGTATCAAATCAACAGGCTGTACACCTTAAAGTTACACAATATTACATGTCAACTATATCCCAATAAAATTGTGCAGAAAAAGGGTAGATATTATTGCAATCTCCATATTAGAGATAACAAAAATGAAGAGCCAAGATGTAAATCCAGGTTTGTTTCAATACCAAAAATATTCATCTTTCCAGCCTTATGTACTAAAGTGCACATGTTGAATGAGAGTATGATCTAGCTCTTAGCAATTGATTTTAATAATGTTCCCAATTCTCCACTGATTCCTGCATATATGCATGCCCCTTGCCATGTAACCTTATAGGGCTCTCTCAGTGGGCAAAGAATAACCCTTATATTTCAACTTACTTTGGCCAATGGATATTAATAGGCATAATGCAATCAGAGTTTTAAAAGCATTTGCATGATTGGGCTTACTTTCTCGCACCTCTGCCAATACCATGAAAAAGACTCACTGGTCTAGGGGAGGATGAGAAACACATGAAACAAATCCACCCAGCCTGGGTCAGCTAAACCCAGGAAGTTATAGACACATGAGTAAATTTAGCCCAGACCAGCAGAACCATCCATCCACACCCTGCCTAGTTCAGCCAGCCCCAGTCAATCTGCAGATCTGTGAAAACAAATGTCATTATTAACATTTTTCAATGTGGAGATAAGGAAAAAGGAATGGCCTATGATAATTTCCTGCTTTGATTCACTGAATGGAAACTGGGGCCACTAATCAGAATATAAAAATTTTAGAGAAAATTTCTAATTCATATCTGATATATTTAATCTGAAGTGCCTTTTGGACATTATCTAATATTTTCAGATATTTGTCAATGGCAACATAATATCTAATCCCATCTATGCTGTCCTCACTCTAAGGAGATACTGTTCCCCATAATTCCTGGAGAAAACAAAAACTCAGTTTCTCACAGTTAATGTAGCAAAAATATTTTCACCAAGCTAATGATCTCCGTATCTTCTCCAAACCCCATCATTGCCCATTACTCTCAGTTGAATGGAATATTTCCACCGTTCAAAGCTAATCATCCTTCCTATCCTTTTGATTGCATTTTCTCCCAAATCCTCAAAAATCAATCATCAGCTGTTCTTTCTCTTTCTCCTGTATGTATTCAATTGCTTCCTGACTATTGATTTCCTTTAAATACACTAATATAAACATGATCAAGCCTTGACTTGTATATACATATGCACATATACACACCAACACACATGCATACACACACACAAATAATCTAAAGCTTTTCTTACATAATGACTAGAAGTCAAAGAAATATGGAAGTGGAACAATCAGGGAGTGCAGGTTTAAAGACTGAAAATAACAAGACCTGACCATATTAAAGGAAGTTGGCTTAAATACTAGCAAAGAGACAAATGGGAGATCCACATAAAATTAGGTCCATGGCATTCAAGGCTTTGGATGCCAGGCTAAGGCACTGAATTGATTTCATATGCAGTGGAAAGTCACTACAGAAAAGAATTCTTGATGTTTACTTTTGTAGCCTGAATTAAAGTAGTTATCATTTCATAAATTTGTTATAAGATTAATTTATGCTTAGCTCTAGCTGAGTCACCAATTCAGTCATTCAGTCAACCACTGTTCACTGAACATATATCTCTCATCACTATCCATCCTGGGAGAGGGAGTTACACGGAAAAGTAAATGTACATCTGAACATTAACATTTTCCCAAGGAATTACTTCTTTAGGACCCAAGCTTTCTATGATTTGCCTCTATGCATATTTTTAAATTATTTTTATAATATTTATTTTAGTTCCCAGTGCTAGTTTCTTAATTTAATTTGAAAATTGTGTAGTTTATTCACTTGGATGCATATCACTAAGATTACAGACCTAGGTTGAAATAAAGATTAATGAATTAGGAAATAACATGACTAATTTTTCTCTTTTTTTCCTCGTCACTCTTCATATTCCTTAACATACAGTCATAAGCCCATTGATTTTTGTCAGATATTGCTCATGTTTGGGTCAATCATTATTAAAGACTTGTGATAAAAGCTTTGAGTCATGTTTTGGCAGGGAAAAAGCAAAGGACATTGCCTATGTCAGAAAAAGCATGTGCAAGTGAAGAGAAAGAAAGCAAACACTTTAATCTACCTCGCTGAACTGTTTAGTTGGTGTTTAAATTTTTTTTAAGATACAGGAAAAATTATTTGGAAAGAACCATGATGATTATGGATATCTGGCAATTAAAGGACAGCTTATTGAATCTTAAAACCAGAAACAGCGTAGTATGGTCATCACACAATAGAGACATGAAATGACTAGACAGATACCAAAAGTGCTTGATGATACCCTATGAAGATAAAACATCTGATTTATCCCTGGACCCCAAGGAGGAAGTTAGTGTTCCTGCTAAAACCTTAGTCTTCCCATTTCTTTTGCTAAAACATGGCAGAAACACAAAAAGATGGCTAACGTTTCAGTAGATACATCTCACTACCTGCTCACTCATAGCTGATCCATCATGACTGTCCCTACATTGTGGCTTTAAGCCCATATACGATCTATAGTCCTCCAAGAATGTCTGATGAGACTTTGTGTATATATTCCTAATTCTCAGGAATAAAGACAAAGGGATAAGTTAAGAAACTGCCCTTGAAACGATGATGCAACTCATACTAAGGTGGCTGTTCATGGGAATGACTGGAAAAAGACAGAATTGAAAATTACATAGAAGGGTGATTTTAAAATTCAAATTACCTACACTCATTACTAACATTTTTGAGCAAGTGTATCGGAATTAAGACAAAAGCAAAACCACCATGAACAATACAAGGGGTTATTAGAGGGATTAATTCTTACAAGATCCTGGGAGATGGTTAGGCAATTTATGGAAGTCTGTTGTCCCTGCATCTGGATGTGAAATGGGGGAGAGTGTGGGCAAACTGGAACCTGAAAGGACAAACTGTAACGTAGGAGGATGAATTGAGGCCCATATCCACCTGACCCAGCTCTATCTAAGCCTTCATCTTAGATGATGCAGATGGCCTGCAGTAGGGCTGGTTCGCTCATTACAGAGCTCCACCTGCCCCCGGCCCAGGATCCAGTGAGGTTAAAGGAGGTGATCTGGTTGGAGCTGTAGGACCTGCAGAGTGAGTCAGCAGATTCACCACAGTGTGGGAGAACCACAACAGTGCCTGACTTGACCTTCTGAGTATACATGTTGGATCCTCTATTTCCATTCCCAAATCCTGTGCAAATGTCTCTTGCATCCAACTTTAACTGAAAACCATTCAGAGAAGAGAATTCTGGAATCATTCAAGATCCTTGTTGCTGGTTAAACAGTCTATGTAAGTCTGCTTCCCTGGCATCTGGATCCAGCTAACTAAACTGACACAATATGAAGACAGAGCAGATACTAGGCATGTCGTGTGTTCTTGTCTTTCCATTACATTAAAATACATGTAATATAAATAAAAAACAATATAAATGGAAGTCTATCCCCAAATCCCAATGGATTGTTTTGATGAGGTCATATTAAAATGACTTAGAAGTCATTTATTTATTCATTTACTTATTTATTTATGCTTCGGGATTTGGGGATAGGCAGTGCCATCAGAAAAATAAAGAATCTAGCAAGGAGTTTTAGGAGAAATTTCATGAGATGGGTCATGAACGATTGACTCTGAGGTGAAGGCAAGATGTTCAACTGGCGTAGTTCAGTACCATATCAAATATATATACACGGAGCATAAAAGTACAATGTCACTTGGGAGACAGTTTGAGGTAATCATAGCTGGTCTGAAGTAGTCATAATAGCCATGAAGGTTGATAAGAATACATAAAGTGAAAAATATTACAACACAATAAAATAATGAAGCTCAGGGCTCAGTTTAAGACAAGTATACCCAGTATTCTTCTTTTTTTTTTTAAGTGAGTTTAAACAAATAGTTATTGTTAAAAATATACTATATTGTATTTTAAATCTTATTATTTAAAAACTCAAGAGATTTCATGGATTTGTGATTTTTTAAATGAATTTGACATGCATGTACTTATGAAACAAAAATAAAAATTTTACTTAAAGTTCTAAGCAACACTATTTTTGCTTCAGAAATATTTTTATGGAAATTATTGAGTTTTTTAAATGTAATAATTTTCTTACATAGAAAATTATTTTTAAACGCAATTATATATTTCTTTTAATTCTCATCAACTTTTGTCTTAATGTTTTGTGACTTTTGATTTTATGTTTCTATTTAAAGTCAGTCTTTTATCTTTTCTGCTTTATAAAACCTTTGTATTTTGGGGAAAGATCATTTTCATTATCAAGGAGTTAATTTTTTGCTTTTAGGAAGGTCAATATTTGTTTTGGCTTGCCCTGTTTATACAGACATATAATTTAACCAGCTCAAATATATGATCTTCATTTCTCATTTAGAAAATTTGCAGGACTTTGAAGAACTACTACAGGAAAAACATTTAGACCTCGATACATGCTGAGAATAACAATTAACAGAAATTTCAACATGGATAATGTATATACAGCTGTCTGGATTATGACTGCAGTAAATCCCTATGGAGACCAGATTTATTGACTTCGATAACTGATATAAATATATATACATACTGTTTTTTACTCACTTTTTCTTAAAGCCAATTTTAAAAATAAGAAACTGGGTTTTATTTTCCATGTAAGCCATAACACCTTGCTGATGGGCAAATACAATCAATTTTAATATAACCAGGAACATATGGGAATTTTCAAGGTTATAGAACAATTAGGTCACATGAAAATGAAAGAGTCATCTTGATAAAATCTGGGGTGGAATAAAATGATAAAAATTACTAATTCTCTACATATATACCTTTCGTAATGACCTTTGCTATACCAATAGCTTTGATGAAGAAATACAGAACAAGTTCCAAGGGAAGCTATTCAAGAGTAAAAAAGCTTAACGCTGACCCAAAATAACATTTTTACTTCCAAGGTTAAAAACAGACATGGAATGCCCTCAGTGGCTGACTTTTTTAGGCAAAGGTAGTGGTGGTGTCAACTATTACCATTATTCAGCACTTTGGAATCGTAATTATTACAGGATCGCATTTTATACCATTGCATTCATTTGTTAGGTGTGAGTGTATTAAAGAGTAACAGTATTCTAACGCTAGGTTATTTTGGGGCTGAATAAGCCCCTTGAGCATAAAGGTCACCACAGAACATATTTTTCTTTCTCCATATTTACATTTGAATTCACCAAAACCCTAAAATTATATAATGGCTTTGGAATTTTATGGAGAATATTAAGTGGCTAAATCTATAATTTCTTAGAAACATAGAAAACTTTTTTTGTCAGTTTTGTAAATTTGTTTACTAAGAGAAACAAACAAATACTACTTTTCCATTCATTAACTGTTGTCTAAATTTTCATTTTTGCAGCTAAAATAAGAAAAAACTTTTTTTCAAGAGTTATGCTACATTACTTATATTTGGGTTGCAAAATCTAAACTATATTTCTTCTAATGAATAATATAATCATTAACTAATAGTGTAAATAGGTAAAATGATATCTCTTAATATTCTTGTATTGGATAACTTAGAAATATACTACTTTTTCAGAAACGATTCAATAATAACTACACTATAATTATAATTGCATTCTGGTCCATTTTAGATAACATTTTTAGTAAGTGCTTACTGATGAAATTATCTATTAAAAGGACTTTTTGAAAGTATTACAGTTGTTAAACTACAGAGAAAACTGACTGATTCTTAGATTTAAAATATCTTAATAAATTCACAAGTTATCTTGCACAATTTGTATTTCCAATTTACAGGATCATTGATAACTGCTTATTTCATTAACTGCCTTTTTTGAGTCAGTTTTTCAGTTTCTTTCTCTAGCATAAAAATTGTGTATATTGGTAATTGAATTTAAAAATGTTTTTCCAATTATTATTATAGGAGAATTAAAGGAAAATTCTTTAAAAAATATATTCTCTGTCTTCAAATAAGAACACGGTAAGTCTGCATGTTTTGATGCTCATAAAGATTACTTCCAAAGGAGAATACCAAACACTGTCAGGTAGTTAAAGGCAAACTGATCATTGTTGTAGTAGAGGAATTGAGAAGAAGTAATTTAAAGATTATGGAGTTTTATTGGGGTTCTTCATTCTGCCAGGCTGCTCAGCACCATACTGTATGTCAAAAGATGTTATATATATATACTCATATATACATATACATATATGAACATATATCTTTTCTCTTCTTTTGTAATAAACCTGTAAATATATCCTCATCTCCTTTTATGGAGAGGGAACTGAAGTTCAAAGAACTAAGTAAACTGGGCCCAAATATCACAGCTAGAATGTTCCATTTATCACCAATTGGCTTTAGTGATATCATTGCCTAGAGGGTCCTGCTATAAGGCAGAGTGAGATAGTATTCATTTTGTAATGTGTCTATCTTATTTCCTTGAAAGCAGCTTCTGTGTGTGCAACTTAAATGTTTTTTTAATATAACTCACGCAACTCATTGATGCACATAATTCCAAAAGGAGTAAAGATTGAAAAACAAAAAAAAACAAAAAAAATAAAGGAAAACAGTTGTCCACTAACTGACTTCCCTCATGACTGAAAATTTAAGATGCTTTAGTTAACAAACTTCTTATTTAGTCATTTAAACTATATGATCTCTCTATTATGCCTCAGTGTCTCAAAGAGCCTACAGTAAGAATCTATTTCTACAAAGACAATTGTGAGAAAACAAGAAACCCAAAATATGGTACAATTTCTTCGTTGTTTCTAAAAATCATCTTTTAATGCATATAGACCTCGAGTGAGCTTCTGGAAGTTCCTTTTCTGCTCTGGTCTCCCAGTTCCCTGCTTTACCTTCAAATGTGTCTCTTTTTCTCCTCTCTCCTCCTGTCAAAAACCCATTTCCACTCCAGAAAAGTTCCTCTAGAAATTAAGCATTACTTCAGGCTCTACCCAGGAGGGAGAGTGTAATCTCCTTAACCATGTCACGAAAGAGATGACTTGGGTCTGTCAGATTCTTCAGAAGCACCACCTGTCATATTCCTATAACGAGGAGTAAGCTCTGCAAAAAGGTAAGTAAGAAGATTAGTGTGATAACCCATTGAAGCTCTCTGCTGCAGGAAATCAGTACCGACAAGAACAATTTGTAAGCTGTAAGAATCTTCAAATGTATAGTTCTTTTCTTAAATATCTAAAAACCTAATATAAATAGTTTACTTCAGGAGAGCCTCCTTCGGACTGGGTACCGTTAACATGAATTCAGGAGTACACTTGCATCTCTTTATAATTACGTTGGTATCAAATACATGTCTCAAGTCCACTTGGAGACATTGGGGGTAGGGTCCACGATTTGTGCTGCTAGTGGTGGTGGTGGTTTGTTGTTATAATCTTCCAAAAGGTGTACTGATCAAGTTTGAGACTATTACTACCAATCAAATGGTTGCAGTGCTTTTTAGGAACTTTGGAAATATTAAATAACTGGGCATTTAGTATAAGACTTTTATTTATTCTAAAATATAATTTTACTTTGCCAAGAAGCTAAAATAACTATGGAATTTGAATCCTAAAAATAACTTTGACAAAACAGGCGTAGTTCTTTCATACGACATCCTTTGGCTCAAAACCGCCCATTTCTAGGATAGTACCCTGGGAACTGAATATAGCGTCTCAGATTTTTTTTCCATTGATTTAAGGGAAGTTTGCATCTGAAGATATATTTAATTCGAGCTTTAAGCTTTTTTAGAGTAATCATATTAATAATAACAGTCATAAATAGTACCCACAATTCCCTAGATTTAATTCTTCCATGAGGCATGTACTGGTGTTAGCTGCATGTAACAAGTGGTCAAGATCACCTAATTAGCCCAAAACTGGGGCAGGATAGAAACAAAGGTCATCATTTGCTTAAACCCTCAGTTTTTCAGGCATCATGAAAAGTACTTTATGTGCTTTATACTTATGATTCCCTCAGTAGCTCAACTTAATGACAAATAATTCCCCCAAATCCCATCTGTTTCCTCAAATTTTCTAAACTTTGAGAGTTGGGAAATATTCCTCTTATGATGATATTTTGAGTTCGTTTTTAGTGATTTCTTTGATCCTTTTAGGGTATATTTTTAGTGGTTTCAACCCAAAAGAAAACGGTTTCCTTAAAAAAAAAAAAAAAAGGTCAAAATGTAGCATAACCTGGCTGTCAAAAGTCCTCTTGCTAAGGGGACACTGTGTCCTGATCTAACGCCATAGTCAATGCCAGCTTTATCTATAAGTAAGGCTGTAGATCCAGCAAGAGCTTTTAATCTTAAATTAAGATTTAGGATAAATTACAAAGAAGCATTCTAGTAGAGTCTGGATAAAACCAAGATGAATTTGAGCTTTGGTTCATAACAGTTAAAATGGAAAAAAAGCGTTGTATACCTAGTTATATAGTCTTTCAATATTGCTTTGTGGTTCTACACATGAAGAGCTATGTTGAGCTGGTGAAGGAAAGATAAGATAGAAATAGAAATGCAGGCTGACCTCCCTGTCAATGAAAAAATGTCTGCTTTAGGAAGCAGGCATGTGAAGAACATGGGATTTTACTCTTGCATCTAGGCCCTGTTCTTTAAAGTGTAAAAGGAAGCCAGAAACCGGCAGGAAAACAAGCTGCCCCTTGTACATGGACACATCATTAAAGTGTTAAGAATCACATCCTCCCTCCCTTTTCATCTCTCATTTCAAATTACATAATGTAGCACACAATTTTATTGTTAAAAAAAACAAACAAAATGTGAAAGCTAATAAACAATAAGTGAATGTTCCCCCTTTATTCTTCTCCTTTCCCTTTATATTCCTCTGCTTTCACCATAAAAAAAAAAACTAATAGTTTGACTAAAATATAAATACACTTATGTGTTAAATTTCTATACAGCATTTGAGTATTCAAATATACTGTAATTTGGGGCTTCCCTGGTGGCACAGTGGTTGAGAGTCCACCTGCCGATGCAGGGGACACGGGTTCGTGCCCCGGTCCGGGAAGATCCCACATGCCCCGGAGCGGCTGGGCCCGTGAGCCACGGCCGCTGAGCCTGCGCATCCGGAGCCTGTGCTCCGCAACGGGAGAGGCCACAACAGTGAGAGGCCCGCGTACCACACACAAAATATATATATATATACTGTAATTTATTTGACTATTCCCTAAGAAACATTTTTAGTTGTTTCTGGGCTTTGTTGTTGTGGTCCTTGTTTGTTTGTGATGTTTTTGTGACTAAAATAAAGCTACACTGAATATCATTTGATAAGAATCTTTCTGCAAATAGGCAAGAATTTTTTTAAAATATACTATTAGAACTACATTATCTACGTCAAATATTATATATATTTCAAGAAAACTTGATATATATATCACCAAGTTACTTACTTCTACTGTTTTGTCAATTTCCAGCACTATAGTTCTATCAACACTAGTTAGTATCTATCTTTTAAACAATCTCAGTCTAATGACAAAAATGATTATTTCTTAACTGTAACTTGCAATTTACTGGTTAAGTGAGATAGAAATTATTTTCATGTTTTTACTGGCCACGTATATCTATTTTACTCAAAAATGACTGATCATATTATACACCAATTTTTCTATTTACTGTTTGTCTTTTCTATTAATGTGCAAGAGTAGATATGTTGATTAAGTATATTGATATTAACCTTTTTTTTGTTTTCAACCATTATTCTCTCTATACTCACTTTTTATTGCTATTTGTTAGTCATATCCTTTTTAACAGCATTATTGCTGTCTTACAGATTGGGAATTTCTAGAGGTCAGTGTCTTTTTGAACTGCTTAACATAGTATCAAGTGCAAATAGGTAATTATGTGTGTGTGTGTGTGTGTGTGTGTGCGCGTGTGTGTGTGAAAACGATAATGAATCCCTACGCTATACATTAATAAGGCAAATATAATTTACTATGCGTCAGATGCATGACTAGATTTCCGTGAATAAAGTGGAATTAAACACGCCAGAATGGTGCCGGGGGTCTGCAGTGTGCATTCTGTGGGCTATGGCAGTCTAGCTGGGTCATCTGGTCATGCTCCTTTCTGCTATACACAGGTAGATCCACGTGTTAATCAGCTCAACTGTGACATATATTTATAACCTATGATTAAACTCATAATAGACTGCCCAGAACAGATCACAAGGTCGTGGAGAGAGCTGGAAATACTAAATGAAAGTGGGGATTTATGGCTCTCCAACCTGGGCAATTCTGTTCATCAAAACTAGTCTCCTCAATTAGTGGTTCAAAAAGTTCATTTCTCACTGAATTACTTAGATAGCTGCAATTACGTAAATTCAATCATATTGTCAAGCTTGTTTGAAAAGAAACAAAATGTTTCATTTGTAAATTTGCGGAGACGCCTCAAATTTTAGCATATTTTAAGTCATAAAACCATATGGGACATGCCAGCTTTTAAAATGGAGTTTAAGATAATTATATCTAGATGCCTTCAACAGTTTAAAATAATTTATAGCATAGTGGAGGAGACTATAGAAGTAAACACCCTGTGAAATACTTACAAAGCTATTGATCATTCTAAAGGTAAAGAATAACTTACAAAATATTTTTTCACTTAGAAAATAAATAATTCT
This sequence comes from Lagenorhynchus albirostris, assembly GCF_949774975.1. Classification (NCBI taxonomy): domain Eukaryota; kingdom Metazoa; phylum Chordata; class Mammalia; order Artiodactyla; family Delphinidae; genus Lagenorhynchus; species Lagenorhynchus albirostris. The sequence continues at coordinate 63,876,446 of NC_083106.1, read as the reverse complement.
AAGACAGCAAGCATACAGAAGAAATTCATATAATATTAGCTAAATATGGTCATGACTAGATGACTGTTACAGAAATGTATAAAATTACAAACTGTAAAACAAAAATGCCTAAGTTACAATACTCTTTCCATGGCAACATCCATGACATGAATGCAGATTATCTGCCCCATCTCTTGTAGAGCATCTTAAAGGTTCTCATCAAAGTAGAAAGACTGCTTCTCAGATGCATTTGATTCAACTCTCTTTGGAAAAGAAAGCACTTCATTAGGAGGCTTTTGCCAGTGCACATATAGCCTAGGATCACATGAAATTATTAGTTCAGAAAGGCAATCAAAGGACCATAAGTCAAAAATCCTACTTGTGGTGTATAAACTAATGTCAAGTAAAATGGTCTATAATATAGAAGAAGATTTATTAATAAATGATATTGATAGCTTAATGTTCCACAGAGGGAAAATATTCAAGAAAAGTCAATCATAAAAGAAAGAATTTTTATATTTGAGGGATCAGGGAAACAAATTAAGAGTAAGTTAATACATATATCCCAGGGTTTTTCAATCTTGACACTACTGACATTTGGGGCCAGATAATTCTTTGTTGTCTCTGTTTGGGGGGGCTGTCCTGTGCATTGTAGGGTGTGTAATAGCATCTCTGGACTCTATCCATTAGATGCCAGTAGCTCACCCCTCCTGGGACAACAAAAATGTCTCCAGACATTGTTAAAAGTCCCTTGTAGGGGCGAGAGGGCAGGATAACCTGGCTGAGAATCAATCATACATTCCTTTAGTATTACTACTGTGCTGTGAAAGAAACTCCTCTACAGAAAGGGTTTTTCTGTAGGTATGGCTGTTTTGCTTTAGTCTGTTTCGTTAAATATTATTTGCTTGGTTGCACATGTAGAAATAATTTGAGACTATTTTCTGCTTGGATAGAACCTTTATGATCAATATACTGGATTGACTGAAGAATACTGAGTAATTACCCTTTAAAACTATATCATGTGAAATTATTGTTTTAAATTTAGGCATGCCTTTCCTTCTGGAACATTACATGTGAAAGAAGTCAAACTTAAGTTTGAAACTTGTACTTTTAAAAGTTTACTTGTCCGTCTTGAAGAAATAGGTATTTTGACAACTGTAATAACTGGACATTACTAGAACAATGCTAACACAGGGGGTTAACAGCTTGCACTTGTACAAAATACTTGAAGTCAGTCAGAAAGCCATTATTATGACCTTGTGCTGACCACATTCTATGAAGTGTTACATGATCAGGGACAGGGAAGTTGGTTAATGGAAGTTATATAGTAGCTAGTTGTATCCTTGTCACACTTCATCTAAACTGATACATTGCAATGGTCCACACTGCTCAGACCTGGCAATTACTGTCCAATTCCAATCTATTCCACACTGCCATTATAATGAAAAATAATTAGGAGCCTGAAAATGAGTTTTCACATGAAATGGTTTCAGTGCTTGGACACAATCGCCTTTGGCAGATGGCTTTGGGTTTGCTTTAATATAATAAAGACAGTTAATCATCTCTAAAGAGTGCACTGAATGAATAAACTTTTAACACTACTTTCTACAATGAAACTCTTATACTGATCAAATGTTTAATGCTCAGGGGTGGAAGTTGCTTTGGTAGAATTGTTTGGAATGAGCACAAAAATTACTGGAAAATAAATGCATTAGAAAAGAAGAAAATCGATTTGAATTGATCATCTATTATTGATGAAGAAAGATTTAAAAAGCTGAACACTAAAATCAGCTACTCTTCCTGAACACTGTTGCTATGATAGATTACGGTATTTTCAGATGTCTTTATGAACACCTGATTTTGGTAAGGCTGAAATACATCACTTTCTAACAAAAAATATACCTGTGTTACATGGAGCAAAGGTATTCTCTTCAACAAATGGTGCTAGAACTGGAATCCACATGCAAAAAAAAAAATGAATCTAGAGGCAGACCTTGCACCATTCATAGAAATTAACTCAAAATGGATCATAGACGTAAATGTAAAACGCAAAACTATAAAACTTTTAGAAGGTAACATTAGAGAAAATCCTCGGTGTAGTGATGCCTTTTAGATACAACACCAAAGACATGAAGCATGAAAGACTCATGAAAGAAGGAATTGATAAACTGGACTTCATTAAACACTTTTGCTTTGAGAAAGAGAGTCAAGAAAATTAGAAGAAAAGCCACAGACTGGGAGAAAATATTTGCAAAAGATATATTTGATAAAGGACTGTTATCCAAAATATACAAAGAACCCTTAAGACTCAACAATAAGAAAACAAACAACCCTATTTAAAAAATGGGCCAATGATCTTTATGGACACCTCGCCAAAGAAGACACACAGATGGCAAATAAGTATATGAAAATATGATCTACATCTTGTCATCAGGGAAATGAAAATTAAATAGCAATGAGATAGCACTACACATCTATTAGAACAGCCAAAATCCAGAACACTGAAAACATAAAATGCTGTGCAAAAATGTGAAGCACCAGAAATTCTCATACACTTCTGGTGGGAATGCAAAATGCTACAGCCACTTCAGAAGAACAACTGGTAATTTCTTACAAAATTAAATATACTCTTACCATATAATCGAGCAATCACACACCTTGATATTTACATAAAGAAGCTAAAAACTAATGTCCACACAAAAACCTGAACATAGATATTTATAGCAGCTTTATTCATACTTGCCAAAGCTTAGAGTCAACCAAGATGTCCTTCAGAATGTGCATGGATAAGTAAACTGTAGTACATCTAGATAATTGAATACTATTGAGTGCTAAAAGAAGAAAAAAAAAGCTATCAAGGTATAAGAAGACATAAAGGGACCTTAAATGCATATTACTTCTGGAAAAGGCAAAACTATAGAGACAGTTCCAAGGTTAGTGATTGCCAGGAATGGGGGTGGGAGTGGGGAGATGAATAGGCACAACACAGAGGATTGTTAGGGCAGTGAAAATACTCTGTATGATACTATAATGATGAATACATATCATTATACATTTGTCCAAACCCATAGAATGTACAGCATCAAGAGTGAATCCTAAGATAAACTATGGACTTTGGGTGATTATGATGTGACAATGTGTGTTCATCCTTGGTAACAAATATACCATTCTGGTGAGTGATGTTTATAATGGGGGAGGCTATGCATGTGTGGGCATAGGGGGTATAAGGAAAATCTCTGTACCTTCTTCTCAATTCTGTTGCCAATCTATAACTGCTCGAAAAAACTAAGTCTTTAAAAAAAAAGTTTGTGAGTGTGTATACCTACCTACCTAAATATAAATAAATATGTATTTATATATACAACATATATAAATTATAAATTATAAATAACATATAATGTATATGTAATTTTTAAATGAATACATAATTTCTCATGAAGGGAATGGAATCTGTTAGAAAGATAATTCAAATTGTACTAAGCTGTGTATCATTTATCAACCTTTTCTGAGAACAAAGGATAAGTGAACTTAAATTCACATTTCTCAACTGGAAAAAAATATTTTACTAGAAAAGTGGAAAAATACCAATGCTTTAGAATTAAATTGATTTATTGTGTGTTAATCAATATTGAATTCCACTGTGAAGAGCCTATATTCAGAAATGAACTGAGCTATGTTCTGAAAGTATTTTTCATAAATAAGATTGTCATTGCCAGTAACTTGGTGGTTTTAGAGATTCTATTTCATAAACTGATAGCATTTAAAGGTACTCAGCTGGGGTAATTTTTCTTCTTTCAATGACTTAATTTTGTAAATTCTGAAAATTTTGATCCTCATAGTTTCCAAACTAAATGATAATTTGAATATTTATATTCAGCAGCACTACTGATGGCACAACTTTTAACTTTACAGATATGCTTAGATCAACTCTCTTTACTGTCCTTTCTGGTTATATAAATATGTTACATCATAATCAGCGTTTGAGGTTTTGATTTGTTTTCCTTGAACTGCCTTTCTCTGAAGGGTAAGTAGTACTTTCTGAAATATACATACTTTAAAAGAATGGCAATACAAGTCTAGAATGGAATTATTGTTTTCATCTCTGGTTACTCAAAATGCTTTATTAGAATCAATGTTTATAAATTTTGAAATATAAATGTAAATCTGTAACTAGCACTGCAAAACTAGACACGCCACTCTTTATTTAGTATTGGCTGTTCACTTTTATATTCTATTTAGAGATTTGACTGGTAGTTTTCTGCTGTCCCAGTTTTCCATGAAACAACATCTTTTGGTGTTCTGGGTACAGAACTTTTTTGTTTGTTGGTTTCTTTAAGTCTTGATGTGCACACATCCACAACCCATGTTTCATTCCTGCATTTCAGGTACTATTAATTGTTATTTTGATTAATAATTAGCATGCCAATTTAAGAAGTATCACTGGTTATAGTTAAGGAGCACTCTTCTTGGAACCTTATAAGATTAAACCTCGTTAGTATTGATGAATAATATCATTATTATGTTATTATGTTTATAATATAATAATAATTATATCATTATTATTAACTTTTGTAGAAAGGATATTACAATGAAAAACATTCTGAAAATGTAGTTACTTTTTTATTGTTTAAAGCAGCATGACATGAAGTTTATTTCCTGCAGGCAAAGCGGGTGTAGGTTGCCCTTGTCACTGTCCCCAGCTAAGTCACCTTAGGCTGCAGCTTTAGACTTGCATCCGGATTCTTTGTGGCTGGGTGGAGCTAATCTGAAAAGCCTACCTTTTGGGAGAATAATCAGGGCAGTGCTTCCTCCACTTGGCCACTCTACTCTCCCATTCCTGAGAGATCACAGTCTAAAATCAAGACGTATCCTCACCTGGAGGAGTCAGAACCATTAAGGCTGTTGCCATAATTAGCGCTGGTTCATCAACTCCTCCTTGGACCAAAATCTCTGATGGAATGTAATTTTTTCTTGTTATGTAACTGGGATTACCACCTCAGTGTTCTAGCAGGTGCTTATGTGAATGGATAACCTAACAGAATTAATCAATGACATGTATGAGAAAAAGTATAAGCTCTGAAATCAGGTAGACAGGCATGTGAATCCAGGATGCACTACTTAGTAGCGGTGTGACCCTGAACAGAAGCAGAAAAAAATAGCCCATGGGGTTTGCTAGAGTAGCAAATGCTCTAATACATGCGCATAGCAAGTAGAAGTGGATCTATGGCAAAGTAAATCTAAACAAATTCTAATATGGTAATTATTCTGTAATTTGAAAACATCTTTTCTTTGTGCCTCTCCATGTACTTCCTGGAATTTGATAGAGAAAATGAAGCACATCTAATGACTTGTGTATTCGTTTGTTTTAAAAAAAAAAGTGTGGCTTATTTTTCTCTATATGCACTACCAATAAGCAAATATCAAGTTAGTTCAACGGACTATGTATACATAGAAAAGATAAAGTGGAAGGTTGACAGAAGTTTATACTGAGCAAACATTCTAGATGAAAAAGAAGACAGAATTACTAAATTTGCCTTTTTCAGAATAAACTGACATAACAATATACATTATACAAATTCAAAATTGATTTCAATTAATCTAAGACATAAAATTAAAGTATATTATGAATTAAACGTAAAGAATACAAAGGAGGTAATTACTTAAATTTTAGTACTCACTTTTTGAAGAACTTTATTTTTTACTTTGAGGAACTTTATTTTTCAGTCTTTTTCTTAGTTGAAAAAACTTCTGGAATTTAGGCCTAGATTTTATCAGCTCAGAAGTAATGATTCTTTATTTTATAAGGGTAAATTCTAGATAAGATCAAAAGGATTTAGTTTCTATTAGTTTCTTTTTCTGTTTTACTCAATACACATGTAATCTACCAAAAATACTAAAAATTCAGCCAGTCAAATTAAAGGATTCCTCTTTTTTAGCAGAGGATTTTGCTATAATTTAAATATTAAATCTCCTATTGTACTAAAATTTAATGCAATTATGTATTAATTACTGACAAAATTATACAGAGTATAAAATGTGTACACATTTTATACATTGAAACATAAGGTACTTCAACAATGAATTCCCAGCGAAGACTAATTCCTCTAAATTATGTCAACAAAGGATAGGGAAATGTAGGAACTTCATCCACATGCTACCTATAAACTTTTTTTTTTTTTTTTTTTTTTTGCTGTACGTGGGCCTCTCACTGTTGTGGCCTCTCCCGTTGCGGAGCACAGGCTCCAGACGCGCTGGCTCAGCGGCCATGGCTCACGGGCCCAGCCGCTCCACGGCATGTGGGATCTTCCCAGAACGGGGCACGAACCTGTGTCCCCTGCATCGGCAGGCGGACTCTCAACCACTGCGCCACCAGGGAAGCCCTAAACTTTTAAATTTGTTTTTAATTTGAGTGCTTTTGTGGTCTGAAGTTAGAGATTAAAGGTTTTTTCCAGTTTTTCTGTACCCAACATCTAATATATTTAATTTCTATTTGTGCTTTAGATAGATTGCATAGACAACTGACAAACAAGGAAAGTTAATATTGATACTTAGAGACTTATTTAGGGTCTATTCCTTTAAGATTTTTGTCATAGTTTTATATGTATACACACACACACATATATCTCTTTTCTTCTTTCAACAACATCTTTACTCCAATATATAGCAACTGAGCTGTGGAATTTGATATCATTTGTTTATCGAAATATCCACTTTGAGCTGCCTTAAATTCATTTAAGACCTCTCTAAAGCTCCTCCCTATGGTAGTCCAACATGAGGCTCTTTTTATCTTGGTATGTTGCCATTTATCATTATCTTATGTTTATATTTGTTCAGCCAACTTACTATCCATGTGACAGCGCTCAGATCCAGGTCAATTTGAATTCATTTTGCAAGTCAACATCCATGAGATATGTCATTGACTGTGTTTCTTTACTTCAGCCTGAAAATTTGTATTTTAGTTCCCCAAACTAATTAAATTTATCTGGTAAAAGATGTTTTTCACAAGTTGCAAGCAATAAAACTATGAAAAAAAATAAGTTTCTTCCCCAAAATAAAACCTTTGTTTTTCAGATGCATTAATAAGGATTTTTCTCTAAGTGCAATCAAATGTTCATTTTTTTAAATGACAAATCTATTTTATCTCTGTGGAATTTCACCTAAAACCAGATAATATTTTTATTTTAAAAAAAACTGAAACATTGAATTTGTTGCAGTATGAGGAAACATGAAAGTTTGAAACTAAATAATATGTTTAATGATTAACTCTCAATGTTGTTGAAAGATACTTATGTGAAAGGGACTGAGGAAAATATGATTGGGCAGTTCAGAAAGTCCATCTTGAAAATAAGCTTGTGCCTTATATCCTAAGGCACTTAAACCTGAACCTTTAAGAACTACGTTCTAGAATGGGAGAAATGATCAGTCCTATAATCTAGAAGGTTCATCTTGTCATCAAGGAAGGGGATAGGTTTAAGGAGGGCAGAATTGAAGCAGATATACTAAAGTTGCAATTTTAATAGTTCAGGCAAGGGGTAGTTAAGGTAATCTAAAATAAATACGAGGTGGACTAAATATTTAAAACCAAATACATTAAAAATAATGAAAATACAGGCAAATATTTAACTCATGTTTGGAATTAAAAGAGTTTCTAAGTACACACATATTTAAAGAAATCTTAAATTGAAAACATAAATTTGGCAAAAAAATGTATACATGGATTCATGTGAAAATATTTAAACTAAGTTAATAATAAAATTAATATCAGCTTCTCAAAACTGAGTAAAAGTCTGCTAAAAAAAGTTAAAACAATTAAATTTTTAATTGTGTAGAGACAACATAAAATTTAAAAAGCAATATTACCAACAACTTCTTAGGAAAAAACTAGCAAAGATTAGTATAAGTAATTCCCCATAAAAGAAAACAAACTGATAATACACATGAAGTTTATTCACATTATTGATCAAAAATATGCAAATTAAATTCAAAATAATACACTGCTTAAACCCAGAGTACAATGTTCTCTCACAAGTTTGCTTAAGGCAGTGCTCGATGGTGAGCCCTTCTACTTTTCATCAGTTTATCAATCTTCATAGACTTCAAGGTTGGTACATTTGTCATCTTTTCAATACATATTCATTGATTGCCTCTTATGGTTTGGGAATGATATATGCATTAAGAATATAATGGTAAACAGGGTAATCATGACCCCCACGATCAGGAAATACATAATCCTGCATGGAAGAATTATGTAATGGGAAAAATTTTATTTCTAGATAATGAGAATCCTATTAATGTACCTTAATTTACTTCTAAGCCTGAGCCTGCTGCTTCTTGATACATTTTTACTCGCATATCTGGGTCAATATTTCACTTGAGGAGTGGGCAAAGTTAAGCCATAGTATCTCATCTGAACATTCCCATTTTTTCCAAAACCTTGTGTAGAGAGCCTTGACGGCATTGGTGAACTCTCTGAGGACTTCAACACTGTGACCACATAATTGGTTAGGAGCTTTAGCCCAGTTCTAACTTATGTCTCTTAATGCTTATAAAAGAGGTGTGGTTTAAATATCAGGATAAGAGTCAAGACCAGTAGGATGGTCATATAACTCTATCACAGGAATACTTTTGGATGCTCTGTTTTTTCTCACTCCAAGATTTAGGTTAAAGTATTATTTTAACAACAACAAAAACTACTATGTTTCTGAAATTAGTCAGGGAATGGGTGACACAAGTGAAGAACATGAGAAGCAAGACTCTGCCTCTCAGGGACCTAAGGGCCTGGTTTCACGGTGCTCTTGATGAACTTGGGGCTTTCCTTCATGACTTTAAAAACAGAAGGATAAGTTTTGTTTGTGCTGGGGATATGGCTTTATTGTGGGCACAAGGAGAATCCTCAAATCCATTCTCACTAGAGTCAAACCTAAACCATTAAAGAGCTCCAGATTCTTCTATCAAGGGGAAGAGGAGGTCTCTTATTAAATTGCTTTATATAGATTTTTATCCCTATGAATTTCTTCATGGTCCAAGGTTTTATAATGAATATGTATTAATTTTGTAATAAGTTGTAAAAGAGTATAATTTTTTTCACAAAAAGTGTAAGACTCTCTCAGTACAATGAAAACAGAGAGAAATATATGCAACTGAATGCTTTCCACGAAGAAAGATACATAGGAAATTACCAATACGATATGGTGGGGGCAGGTTAGGCGGAAGTATAGTGAAATATAGGCGACTCAGAGTTCTAATAATAACTACATAAATTAGGAGAAAAAGGAGATAGATGAAAGAATAAAACTTCACTTTTGGACTCGGCAGTTTAATGTGACACTGGAAGAACCATGTGGAGGGATCCAGTGGGAAGTTATATATTAATACAAGATCTGAAACTTGGGAACTTTCTGAAATATTTGGTGGATATTGGAGAAATTTTCAAACATTCCAGTCTTTAATATTAGGAGTGAATCTTTTGAGTTGCAAAACTGGACGTGATATTGTGCCTAATTTTATCCTACCATATCAGGAAATAGATTACAGCATAAGATTTTTAAATTAAAAAATTAATAATTAAAACTATTTGCCTTACATTTGAATATACTTACATCCTTTGATCTGGGCTCCTAGCATACAGCTCAGGGCTTACATGGCTTCCTAAGAATTCATTGGGAGTCAATGCCATCTCCACTACTAGTTTTGCTAGCTTTTCCAGGGCCTCTAACAAGAAGGGTAGATGCTCTGTCTTCTCAGTTGAGCTGTGCTTTCCCTTTAGGAACCTGTCTACCAGAATTAACACCAGATGCTTGCTTCTCCATTGTTCATGAACACAACTATTACCAAAGATGGGAAAGCTTGGGGAGAATTAAAAATATTTCTTTCTCAAGAAAATAAAAGTCAGCAGCTTCTGACTTACTTAGAAAATATTCAAGAGGTTAACCTGGGAAGTTTTCGCTTAGCTTTCTTTTTCTCTGACAATAATCATGCACATACATATGACTTATGATTTATATAAAGTTAAAATATGCCTTGATTGTGTATAAGTTATCCAAGACTGTCAAGCTTGTTTAGGAAAAACAGAAGGTGGGTATTAACTTTTTTCAGTGGGTATTTGGATGAAGACTGAAAATAACTGTTTTTCTTTCAATCAGTGCATTGCATTTTATAGGACATAATAACCTGCAGTGGAGTCATGTTTCTTTGCTTGTCACTTCACATACAGAATCCCACCATAACACCACCCAGCAAGCAATATTATATTTGTAAAGGCAGCAATATGATATTTTTCCTGAAGTTTAAAAGGCAACTTAATTTCACATTTTGTACCTTCAATTTCAATTCAAAAATATGGCTTGAGCGGGCAAAGGTTGAGTATCAGATCTTGATTATTTTTTGTCATGGGGCCAAAGCTTGGAAACCATCTCAAGTTGACCTGTACTTTCATCTGCAGCCCCAAAGCATAACTGAACTGCTTACTCAGGATGCTGTGCTACACGCAATAAGGGGGCATAATGAACAACTGACTTCATAATTTAGCAGGTGTGCACAACTTCTCTGTGAGTATAGTTAATTAATTTATAAATAACTGCTCAAAGTCAGACATTAGGTCATGGTTTTATGTAGATGAATGCTATATACAGGGGAAAGCAACATCCTTTTATAAATTGTTTCATTTTGATGAATGAGACATACTGAATAATTGTTATTGCAGTTTTAGAAAAAATCTGAAAATTAACATTTTTATCAGTCATCTTTAAAAATGACCTCTATTTTCTTGATTCTTTGTTTATTAAGAATAGCTAGGAAATGATTCTCATTTTATAGTTAAGATATAAATGTACACAAATATTTTTGTAAAAACTTGTTCATATAACTTAAATATATTTAATTGTTTTAACATCTGATAAATAGTTAAAGCAGGAGTATGTTTTTCAGGGAGAGAGGAATAAATACAGTGAAAAATCACATATATTTCCTTACACTTTCATGGAGCAACCATCAGCTGATTTCCATTGCTGTAGTAAAAAGGCCACTTTCTATCCTGTCCATTCGCCACCTTGCATTTAGCTCAGAAGTATTTCAAGACAAAACTGGTTGACAATTCACATATTTTAATAGGTCTGCATCCAAACTGGTGCAATAAAAAAGAACCTTGTGCATGGCTTAGGATTCACACTGACAGCACTGTACGATTATGTATCATTGAACAAATTAATTTGCGGTGAATCTGACTAGTGTGAAGCAGGACTTTGCTGTCATTGTGTGAGTTCTCTTGCCCTGGTTCTTTATTAGTCATCTTAACAAGTATAACACTCCTTGTTTTAAGCCTGTTGGTTTATTATAATTTTTACAGTGGACCTATCATTCCCATTGTTGGCAAATGTACACATTCTCTATTTGAAAATAATTTTACCAAGTTTTCACAGTCAAAAAATAAACTATTGCAAACTTAATGGGCTCCTGGAACAATGAAGCAATCATGCACAGAATAAACATAAGAACAGAGGCGATTATGGAACATAAATGTTGCCCCTAATGTGTCAGTTCTTATGGCAATGAACTCTCCATGTTCTGAGTTGTCAAACGTAACTTAGAGTCATGTACATCAGTAGGAACTATGGTGACTGAAAAATATTGCTAAGGTATTTAGAGTTCTTAACAAACATTCTAAAACACCTGGTAACTTTTGGGGAGCACCCAGGAACTGAGGGAAAAGTAGGTCTGCTTTCCAGATTAGTTATGATAGCTGACTCAGCTTAACAAGGTGCTAACAGTGTAACCAACCAGAAGAACTGCTCCAGGACACTTGGCTTAAGAATTATATTTTATTTGGTCTGTTTCTTCAAAATCAAATGAAATCTGGCTTTAAGTTTCCACTGAGGAGAGTTAGAAGTCTGATGTCAATTCTGACTGCTCCCTTTTCCCACCCATCCTGTCCAGCGTGCCCCAGAGCCCACCTTGGTCACCCACAATGGCTCATGGGGCTCCCATTCTTCTTCTCCCAGAGCGGCGCCCCCTGCTGGCCCTTCACCACACCGCAGGCACTGCTCCTCTACAGAAGGTACTAAGCCATCACCTCTTCCAAAGTCCTGTCTTCTGAGTCTGAGTGGGAGTGGGATCCTGGCCTCCACAACCTGCCGGATCCCTCAAATCAAGGCGGAAGTCCTCTCTACAGAAGACTATGGAATTGATAACTCAAAACAAAAAGCCCTAACTGTCCTTCCAGTGGGCTAGAGGGAAAATGGTCTTTTCATAAATTTTTGCTGAGACTGTAGCAGCAAAAAAAGACAAAATACCAATTAATTCACCACCAGCTCTTTCGAGTATAAAAGGTGAGTGACTGCTACTGTCATCTTCCCTTTGCTCTTCTCACTTTCCCTGCGGAGCTGGGACTGTTCAGATGAGAATGTTCCCCTTTCCTCCTTGGGCTCTTGTTACAGTGTCCACACTTCTTCTGTATATTTTGATGCTGCTGATTCGTTAAGCAACTATGAATTATATACACTGCTTGCCAACTCCTATAAGAAGGTTTAGATAAAAATCTATGCTGCTTTTTCTTAGTACCAATTTTTATTTTTTATTTTTTTTGCCGTATGCGGGCCTCTCACTGTTGTGGTCTCTCCCATTGCGGAGCACAGGCTCCGGATGCGCAGGCTCAGCGGCCATGGCTCACGGGCCCAGCCGCTCCGCGGCATATGGGATCCTCCCGGACCAGGGCACGAACCCACGTCCCCTGCATTGGCAGGCGGACTCCCAAACACTGCGCCACCAGGGAAGCCCTCTTAGTACCATTTTTAAAAGAAAAGTAACTATGCTGAACTTCAAACTGGTATTTTCCTCCTCTTCACTCTCAAGCCCTTGAAACCAGTGTCATATCAAACAGTTCAGTCCTGAGTTCTTACTAATGTTTTCACCACTGCTTTGCCAAACTTCAGGTTACAATATGGGGAAGACAGCAATGATAATTGTATAGTTAACCAAAGCTAAAGATTGTGTTAGACAAGTAGCGGTAAAGGTCTGAGTCAGGGCTTTCACTAACTAGGCAGCAGACTTATAATGGAGAAACTGGGTTGGAAAAGGTTTTGTTCATTTTCAACAAAATATAGTATTTTTTTAAAATTCCCTTTAATAGAAAAATGAAAGTTTTTCCAATACGTTTGAAGAACAGATTTAATTGTTTCTTATCAAAGGAAAGCTTGTCAGGTTGTTCATCTCCACATGGTTTACCTGCTATTGAGAATCAAAGTTAAGAATTATGTACTCTTAGTTTGCTTATCAAGAACACACATAAAGGGGCTTCCCTGGTGGCTCAGTGGTTGAGAATCTGCCTACCAATGCAGGGGACATGGGTTCGAGCCCTGGTCTGGGAAGATCCCACATGCCGCGGAGCAACTAGGCCCGTGAGCCACAACTACTGAGTCTGCGCGTCTGGAGCCTGTGCTCCGCAGCAAGAGAGGCCGCGACAGTGAGAGGCCCGCGCACCGTGATGAAGAGTGGCCCCCACTTGCCACAACTAGAGAAAGCCCTCGCACAGAAACGAAGACCCAACACAGCCAAAAATAAATAAATAAATTTATAAAAAAAGAATACACATTAAAATTTAGGCTTGAACATGTTAGGTGGAAATGAATGAATAGAATATCTTTGCCACGTGTGTTATTGGGCTGAGTTATTAGCAGACTCTATAAATTCTAAACTTGGTTATAGCAGTAAAACAATTTTTTTGTTTCTTGGTCTAAACCTAATGCTGAATAAATTTTAATTTGAGAAGACACCTATTTTAGTATTAAACTAACACATTAAAATCCCACAGGATTTAGGCAGGAATTTATGAAATGCTATCTGATTGCTCTCAAATGTTGCCTTAAAGTAACAGTGGGTTCACCTGAGATCAAGTCCAATTTTTCTCCACATTTACCTTTAAATCTTAATTCAAAACATCTTTGAATTTTCAAGATTTGGTTATCATAACAGATAAAATAAAATATATTCATTTCTTCAACTCAATGACTTGGATTCAGTTTGGTTGGAAAAACATATGACACAATTTTAAAAGTATAACTCCTCTGCCTCTGATGTAATTAGAAAAGTAGCATTCCAGGTGGTCTGAAAATAGAAAAATGTGGCAAAGAAGCCTGTAGCATGGCAGTCTTGAATTTAGGAGATTATTAATGATGTATATATAGACTGAGTCACAGAGACTTCAAGTATTGGTAATAAATGATAGCTTCCTAAGAAGGACTGAGTATGAATTGCTAATGTTATTCATTTTCTTTATCCATTATAAAGAAAAGATTGCCTCTCTTCCTCTAGACTAAGGTTTAGTTTTGTCTATGTGCAATACCCAAGTGAAAAAATTTTCTTTTGACTAAGACACAGTTATGAACTAAACTGATTTATAGCCAGTTCAGAAGCCAAGAGATTAGCGCCAAAATAGTGGTGAGATAATAAAATACTGAACTTGGACAGAATCCAGATTGCTCAAATATGAGTTGGGAAGAAACTGCTGATCAGCTAAGATAGACCACAAAGGCTTGTCTCTGGATCCACTATTAGTAAGAATGATGATTCAGACCCATTTGGGGGTTGCTTTCACTCAAGTTTCCTGTCTGCCTGTTCAAGTGGTATACCCCAAATTGAGAATACACAAATAGTTCCCATGCCTGGTGTCCCCTTATTTCTTAGGAAGGATGTTTTAAGTTCAGTTGTCAATCCACAGCTATGAGGAGCAGAGAATTATTTTAGACTTACTATCTCTAGGCTGGGGAAGGCAGCTTTAGCACTCAGGGTAGGCCTTATTTCCATTTAAGAAAATCCTTGCTTCCTTAAGATTATAAATTTCCATGTTCATTTTCTACTGCTTCACTGGGCATACAAATACTCCGACTATGGTTCCCTACGGCTGTTTCTCATAATAAAACAAAATTCAAATATTTCCATATTAAGAGACACAAGGCGGAGTAAATGGATTTTAGAATGCCAACTCTCATCCCATGAGGTTTGACTTCTTTTGACACTTTCTGATGATCAATTACATCCCACCATTGTTGGCTTCATTTGTCAGCCCTACCAACCCAAGCATACAATGTGGCTTTCCCCTTCATCTCCTAGTTCATTGTTGAAACAAAATTGAAATAGTGAAAGCTTAGTTATGTAGAAAAGGGAATAAATAGAGAATACATAGTTCAATAATGTGCTTTGCAAAGACTGGTTACCACTGTCACTTCGGGGTTCACTTGGCAGGCACTGTCACATCAATGCCAGCCTGCTCCACGTGGCAGCAACCATCTCCCCCCACTGCCAAGAGGTTCTTCAAGCACAGCACGTGTTCAAAGTCCAGACTTCAAAAGGGAAGCTGAGACAAATTATGGTTTGTTTGAAAAAAAAAAAATCCCTTGATCCCTCAGTGCTTCGATTGCCTCCCCAGAAAATGACATGGAATTAAATAAACACACTCTTCAAAAAGAAAGAAGAGTTTCATGACTAAATAAAGGTCTGGGATGGTATAAGCAGATTCTGTTTAACATCAGGGTATTGCCACATTCATCACTGAAAATAATGCTAGTAATTATTTTATGTACACTTAAATTCAAAATATATATGCTTAATGTAGCAAGTTTAATTTCAAAAGGTGAAACAAATATACACACAGAAATGCATACAAGTCTTTTAAATAGACATTACCTGCCCGTCAGCAGCTATATTCACAGGCAGAGATGTCCAACGACAACTGGCAGCTTGTGTACCCAGTAGCTGGTGTGGCCAAGAGAAAACCATGCCCAGCTGAATTCTGGGGGAAATGCTTAAACTTTTTATACATAGAAGTTAAGACGGCTGCAAGCCGGGCATTCAGTCTAACATTGTCAGCATATATAGACTATGGTGTTGGGTGATCTGAATGTTGGACATGCCTTTGAATCGCTGGTCATAGATGAAGACTTTATTTGGATTAGAGCTGGGAATGGGGGCCATGGGCTTTCTGGCTTCTGCTGGGAGTTAGACATCCATGGTCTCTGCCATGTCCCTCTAGCCCACTGACTCGAGCACTTGAAATGGTATGTTCCTAGCCCCTAGTAGTATAAATGGATTCCATCTCCCTATGCCTACCTCCTTCCCTCCATCCCAAATATTATGCAAAAGTTGAGGCCTGCTGCAAGGGCTGATGTCATTGTCTGGGCAGAACTTTGTCCCAACATTCACCCTCTTGTCCCTCTGGAATTCTATTCAGGAAGTGCTGGGATGAGCAAGCAAAGCCAGTTAGTTCTGAGCAAACACGTGATGTGTATGGAGTTCGTCCTCATTTTGCCACTTACTGGCTCTGTTACCTAGAGCATCATTTGACCTCTCTGAACTCAAATTTCATCATCTGTAAAACACAGACAGTAATAGTAACTACCTAATAGTGTTTAGCAGATGAAATAATGTCATGCATATAAAATGCTTGTATCCTGTCTAGCAGAGAGGAAGTTCTCAATAAATTGTAGCTAACATCTTCCAGCAGAATAAAAAGCCCTACCTAGGAAGTTCTCCTCTGTACTCTACTCCCTCACTTGATCTTCTTCAGTCCGATGATCAGGTACATAATGTTTTCATGTTTTGTTCTACAAAATGAATTGAAAAACAAGGAGCAGAGTCGTCTTCTAACCTCAGGATAGTTATACTGGGGAAATGTTTTTTAAAAGTACTGTTAATGGGCTTCCCTGGTGGTTCAGTGGTTAAGAATCTGCCTGCCAATGCAGGGGACACGGGTTCGAGCCCTGGTCCGGGAAGATCCCACATGCCATGGAGCAACTAGGCCCATGTGCCACAACTACTGAGCCTGAGCTCTACAGCCCATGAGCCACAACTGCTGAGCCCATGTGCCACAACTACTGAGGCCTGCGTGCCCTAGAGCCCGTGCTCTGCAACAACAGAAGCCACCACGATAAGAAGCCCACGCACCACAACGAAGAGTAGCCCCCGCTCGCCACAACTAGAGAAAGCCCAGGCGTTATAAGACCCAGCAAAGAATGAAGACCCAATGCAGCTACAAATAGATAAATAAATTTATAAAAAAATAAAATACTGTTAATTTTTGTACATTTCTTTCCAAAGATGAAACATGCCTCTTATTCTCTTTCACTAAAAGAAAACATAAGCTAGAATCAGAGCCTGTCTGGCATTTTTTTAAATGCGCAAACATGTGTTTACTATTGTGCAGAACAGCTGTAATTTGACTGCAGTTGGCTGATTCTGATTATGTTTGGTTTATGTCCTTCAAGAGCAGTCACAGAGAATTTACTTATTTGTGTTTTGTATCATTTTAAAAATTATCTTCACAAAGCCATTACGTGTGGAAATGTTCTCCTTCCTTTTACCTTCATTATTGTTTAGAAAAGCAATTGTATCATGCAAAGTGGCTGTTGAGTCTATAATCTACCAAATTCATGGGGATGGTATTATAATGTCTTAGAATATATCAAAATTCAGAAGTAAATGAACTGCTTTGAATCATCACCTCATAACTATTTTAGTGCATTTATAAAGATCTACTAATGTTTCTGATGCTATAACTATATAATGTGACAAATATTATTTCAACATTAAAAGAAAATTAAAGAACTTAGTAAATCAGAATGAATCACTAGAGACTGCTAAGAAAAGAATATATGCAAGCATCATTTTAGGACTTCTTTTTTTCCTCTAATATCTTCTCCCTTATTCTTTTCCTCCCTTGGATTTTTTTATTCCTACATCTTTTTTATTTATTTTTTGATCCTTATAAAGCTCAGGAATTAAAATAAATAAATAAAACACAGGTCAGTTGCCATTTTAATAGGGATTTGAGAACAACAAAAAGATAAATGTACACAATGTTATTTTAATGACTTTTATGTTTACTTTCTATTAGAGAAATACATTTTTCATAAAGAATGCATTGTGTTGATCAGGCTACTGATGAACTCCTGGTGGGCTTCTGGTGAAGAGAGCAGCAAAGAAAAAAAGAAGAGAGAATTGTGGGGTGTATATCACGACTTCGGGTACACAGAGTCAATTACGAGGGGATAAAAGATGATACTTCAATGTTACTCATGAAAGTAAGATTCTTGGGTAGCTTTCAAATTAATATGCCAGCCCAGATTTTTCTGGCATAATGAGAACATCTTTTATGTGTCAGAACAGATTCTGATTATAACTAAATAAGTGAAAGCTGAGATATGCTGATAAGGTGACCTTTATCATAAAGTTTAAGAGTAATTGTCTAAAGTACTTTTAGAGAAGGCAAAAGATGAATAGGAATAAAGTATGTGAGTCATAGGGCTACCTGACCATATAATTCATGTTTATGTTTGAATAAAAATTGCAATTTCAAATACAAATAAAAGTCCACTTAAATGAGATGCTTATGTCATCACTTAATGCTTTTTTCCCCTCTACCAAGAATAATCAAGATTACTCTTTGGGGCTTCCCTGGTGGCACAGTGGTTGAGAGTCCGCCTGCCGATACAGGGGACGTGGGTTCGTGCCCCGGTCCGGGAAGATCCCACATGCCGCGGAGCGGCTGGGCCCGTGAGCCATGGCCGCTGAGCCTGCGCGTCCGGAGCCTGTGCTCCGCAACGGGAGGGGCCACAACAGTGAGAGGCCCGCGTACCACAAAAAAAGAAAAAAAAAAAAGATTACTCTTTGGCTAAGTCAGACCTTATGCCCACAAATACTTTTGCCCCATAAGAGTTTAGAACATTTGGACACACTGTTGTTAAGATGGCTTATAGCTATCTTATAGAAAGCATTCTTTCTTTTATTGCTTATAGTCTTATCTTTATGAAATCACTCTTTAAAAAGTATACTGTTTTATTTTGTAAATTCCATCTAAACATGAAATCAAAATGGATTTATTTGTATATTTTGGTCAGATCTGGGGAACTGCGTTCAGTGTTTGGTGCCATATTTAGAGTGGGGTGTTTTCAAAGTAGGCTGTGTCCTGGAGACATTGTACTTGTGCTCCTTTCAAAGCAGTTCTAGGAAGCAGTTCTATTTAAAAATTACATATTGAAAACTCCCTTATCTGCCTATTGTATTTAGTTTTGGGGATGATACAGTGAAGTATTTGGCACTGACCTCATAACTTTTTTTGGAAAAGCGCTTCTACAATTCGTTTTTCACATTTTCATGTTTTTTTCTACCTAGCATGCTTTTTTCCTCCAACTCTTCCCTCATCATTTCTCTCCCCTTCTCCAAATTCTTTCATTCTTTAAAGCCAAACTCCAGTGTCATCTCTCTCATAAAAACTTCCTTGAACCTACTTCAGTCATATATATATTTTTTAAATTTTTCATGGAAAATTTTCCATAACCATCTTAGAGCACCTATCACTCTCAAATGAGCCATTTGAGTGGCTAAGATTATAAGCTCTCACTGAAGTGTGAGGCCCAGGGACAGGTAATGATCTGGTACATTGCATATGGTAAGTACTCAATCCATACATGTTCTAGAGATGTTGCCTGAATATAGCATTTTCCTAATATGTAATAATAAATTAATAACAAAAACTAATTGCATGCATGTATGCATGTATTTATACAACAGTTACAACACTAGCAAGTTCATATTAATGACAGGGTCAGCTGAGTAGTTATTTAATTTGGTCACTGAAACTGATAAAGTTACTAATTGTCACTATTTGGTCATTTTATTCATAATAATATGAATAGTTTGCATAATGGTCAAGTTTGCTTAAGAAGGACAAACATGACAATATTAAAATCCAGTGTTGTCAAGTCACTGAACATCAGAAAGATGGTGCCAAACAACCTGTGACAAACTAAATCGTCATCAAGCAGATCTTATTCTTGGTCTTATATTTAGTATATTACGTGGCCCGACCCAAAATTTCCAAAGGTTTCACAGGAATAAAAGTGGAAAAAAGTAAAACAAAAAGCATGCATGTGAAGTACCAGAATTTTTAAAATTCTAGTACTAGTACACAACCATACTTACTGAAAGTTATGGATCTCTAGTCAAGGAAAATCCACTTTAAACTTACATAAAAGTGTGGAAATTTCAACATCAAGTCTTCAGAAATTACACTGAAATGAGACATTGAGATCCCTTCTTTGGAAACAGTCTCTATTGCTACAGCAATAGTTTAATCATATATAGTCACGAACAGAATTTTATTTCTGTGGACACATTTTCCATTCCTTCCAAGTATTCAAAGACAATACCCAACCATAATGAGAGGATGTTAATGAAAGAACATAATGCAAGAACACAGGCTACTCATTTCTACAGGATTCCACAGTTATCTGAAGTCACAGAGTGGTAGAAATTCTGTAACACGCAGAAGCTGAAATGCCACTGAGAATGTTTCATGTTACCAACAGAAAATAGGAAAATGGAAACCAGCATGCATACTTCCTCTATATCATCTGCACTCAATAAATCCTGAGTTAAATTCTTACTTTATTTTTTCCTTATGACAAATATACTTAAGTAATTGGATGTTTCCATCTTATGGAACTGGGGATTTACTCATATTGAAATTCACAATCATGGCTTTTCATATGGAAATGTCTATTCCTCAAGTATACCAGGAAAAAAATCTAGTTTTTATTACTTCCAACTTTGTAAAGTAAGACCAAATCTTGGTGTCACATAATGTATAGTGCATCGTTTACAAGCATTTCAGATTATAAGGAAAATTTATTTACCACAAATATGATGATGGCTCCTTTGAAAACAAGCACACTTTTAAAACTGAATCATAATGGATCTAAATATTTATAAAGGATATCTTAAGTAATATACTGAGTGCCTACAGGACATATTGCGTATAAGTACATATTGCGTGTAAGTACATATTTAGGGAATAATGTTTGTATTCTGTGAATTTTATATCTTCTTACTAATCTTAATTTATCTCCTGACATATAAGCAAATTTAGGCTAAGCCTCTTTTATCCTGGATAGCGCATTTTTCCACAGTCTCAAAACTCTGTTAACTACTTATACTATTGAAATGAGGAGCTAATAAATAATAAATGGAGAATAACAAGCCTACCTTTTTCATTGTTTTGTAACTATATTTTCACATTGCACACTGAATCACAGACACTCAAAATCATATCATAGAATTATTGGGGTGAAAGGGCATTTAAAAGGTCATCTAACCCAATGAGTTATAACTTTATTTTACCAACAGAACTCTTTTTTTCTAAAGAGCTTTGTACATGGAACCCCCAAATTTGAAACAGATGCATAGTGTAGCAGCTCTGGTTTAAGAGAAGTATGCTTGGCCTCATTCCCTGAAGCAGAACTCTGAAGTCCCCCAAAGCACGGTTTGATGACCACTGATCTGGGTGATTTGTGCAATCGGCTCAGGATCTTTTCTAAAACACTTTTTGCCAGATAATCATACTGTCACTTCTGTAATAGTTCCAGGGACAGGATATACTTTTTTTGGAAATGTATCAATCATTATGAAATAAAACTATCCCCTATATTAAACCTCCAAGTAACACTTCTCATTATCTAATTCTTGTTCTCTTTGATTATTTTATATAATAACCCTTCAGACATTTGAAGGCAGTGTAGCCCTATATCAATCTGGGCAGAAATAAACTTGGCTGAAAGTGTTTACATTTCCTATCTGAAGGAGTGAAGTAGGTTCTGGCCTCTGCTTTGATCTCCTTGGGTTATGCTTTGTCCAGGAGACAGAGTGGCTCTGCCCTTTGGTTGTAGTCATGAGCAAAAAGGAATCATATAATGAAATCTAGATGAAGTTTGGGTTCTGATTAAAGGAGCCCCAGGAAGATATAAAGAGTCTCATATTTTCAAGACCTTGGGATCAGGCAGGTATCAAAAACTAGTCTCTAAGCAAGGGGGACTATAATAGTAATTAGACAAGACAGATGAAAACAGTTTGAGAAACAGAAAATAGATTGAAAGTTGAAACCTTATGTTGAAGGCAAAGAACATTTTATGGAAGACTTTATCTCATATACAGGGAATGCACTAATTAAATATGATAAATGTTTATGTGTTTCACCTACTCTGAGAGCCATCATTCTAACTATAAAAGTCTAATGGAATCTTTCAGGTCCATATTGTTATCAATAGCTATACCTGTCATCCATTTGTTTGGGGTAGTAACTCTGACATTTGAATTCTCAGCCCAGTATTTTTCAGTTGTTCTTTTCAATTTGCAGTAGTAACACCGCTGCAAGCTGAATACTTCCCATCTATCTCCTGGCCCTCACTTCTCATGGATTTTTCAATCAGTTAGTCGGTTCAAGTTCTGTTCTATTTACTTTCCATTATGCCATCATTGTTTTCTTAGAAAGTGAGGTTGGAGGTTACCCCAGTTTGGGAGCTAGATTTTCAATGTTTAAGAATGAGTAAACAGGGGCTTCCCTGATGGCGCAGTGGTTGAGAGTCCGCCTGCCGATGCAGGGGACACGGGTTCGTGCCCTGGTCCAGGAAGATCCCACATGCCGCGGAGTGAGCGGCTGGGCCTGTGAGCCATGGCCGCTGAGCCTGCGTGTCCGGAGCCTGTGCTCCACAACGGGAGAGGCCACAGCAGTGAGAGGCCCATGTACCGCAAGGAAAAAAAAAAAAAAAAAGAATGAGTAAACAGAAAAAAAGTCAACAACAGGCTGTATAACTCCTAGAATAAAACATAAGGGAAAATTTCTTGACATTGTTCTTGGTAATGACTTCATGGATATGACACCAAAAGCAGAGGCAACAAAAGCAAAAATAGACAGGAGGGAGTATATCAAACTAAAATGCTTCTGCACAGCAAAGGAAAATATCGACATAATGAAAAGGCAACCAACCTACAGAATAGGAGGAAATATTTGCAAACCATATATATAAAATCAGGTTAATTTCCTAAATGCATAAGGAACTCCTTCAAGTCAATAGCAGAACAAACAACCCAATCTAAAAAATGGGCAAAAGACTTAGACATTTCTCCAAAATAGCAAAAACGTACTATATGAAAAGAGGTTCAACATTATTAATGATCCAGGGAATACAAATCAGAACCACAATGAGATATCACCTCACACTGGTTAGAATGATTATCATCAAAAAGTCAAAAGACTTAAAGTGTTGCAGAGGATGTGGAGAAAAAGAAGGCCTTTCTACACCATTAGCAGGAGTGTAAATTGGTACAGCTACCATGGAAAACAGTACGAAATTTCTTCCAACAATTAGAAACAGAACTATCATATGATCCAACAATCCCACCTCTGGATATACACCCAAAATAACTGAAGTTAGGATCTCGAAGAGGTATCTGCACTCCCATGTTCATTGCGGCACTACTCACAAGAGCCAAGCTATGGAAAAAAGACAAACACTCTTAGAGAAAATGGGAGCCGAAGAAGAGACAGGAAGGAAAAATGAAGAAGAAAATATAAGTATAGGGCACAAAACCCGGAAAAGCTCAATAACTGACTTGTCAACTGCATTAGGGATTGTTAAATCAGAACTGGCATGCATACATTTAAATACATGATGAAGAGAGCTGGGAGGATATCCCAGGATGTGCGAGACGGGGAAAAGCTGGAAAAATCAAAGATGAAGAGGAGAAAGTACAGAGATCAGTCAACATTAGTATAATTGCTATACTTGACAAGAACAAACAGAACAGAAATGATAATCAAGCATATTACAGGAGGGTTCTTTCCTGAAATGAAAGGAAACTGAGTGATCAGATACACATGCTTCACTACATATCATCAAATGAAATTAAATGAGATAAGAATTTAGACACCCCAGAGTGAAATATTTCAATCAAGTCATGCTGAAAAGTACAAAAATCAGATTGACTTTCACTTAAAAATGAAAAAGTTTTGAGATCCAAGAGTTATATAACAAACATTAATTGTCATTCATGTGGGAAAGCAAAGAAAGACATGTATAAGAGCTGAAAAAAGTAAACTTTAACCATAGAGGTTTCCTGAAACCTTTTAGTTTAGAATTAAAGTGAAGGCATCAGGAGCAGGCAAGTCACAGTACAGGATCAATAACAAGGACTGAAATAATTTAACGTAAAATTGAAGGTAGTTTATTATAAAAACAGATGAAAGCAGAATATCATTTGTCAAAAGTAATTACAGTTACTGAATAAATATATGAATATAATGAGAATTAGAGTATACTCTCCCAGATTTGAGCTAAAACATCTGAAATTCAGAAAATCTGTTCTATTCAAAGGACAACTATATTCTCAGATTTGCTAGGAGAAAATAAGCAGAGTGTTTACATTTTGAGGTTGATATTTTTAAAAATATAGATGTGTTCTAAAACTCTATTAAGGAGGACAATAATTGAATTAAATAACTAAGCATGTATACCCCTCCTAATCACTAAAAAAAGAAAAGAAAAGAAAAAAGGAAAGAAGATTGAGAACAAATGCCATGTAATACACGATTTTAAAAAAAGAGAGAAGCACACTGTGGCATAAAAATCAAAATATATAAATGAAATTCCATAAACTATATCCAAGTTAAAAAAATAGAGCCTCAGATTTGGTTAAGATAGTAAATTGGAAAGAAATATAAACTAGAGGTTTAACAGTAGAAAGATGGTTAATAACAAGCCAAGCAAATATTTGGTTTTAAAATGTTAATGTCCAATATTGGCAAAAGTGTTACAAAATGAACACTGTAGTATAATCTTTGTGTATTGGTCAGCTTTTTTCTTGTCTATGCTGGGGCTACATCAAAATGTCAATGGATTACAAAATTCGTATTATATGTGAATTACGGTTCTGTTCTTCTCCACTTGGCTCCTTCATTCTGGGATACAGGATGAAGTAGCAGATACTGTCTGGGACTTATTCACGTTCTAGAAGGAACAAGTAACAAAGGAGCCAGGCAATGACTTGTCAAGCTTTTGCTCAGCACTTAACGTTCACATTTCATTGGCCAAAGCAAGTTACACATCTAAGTCTGAGGTCAATGGGTTGGAAATTATATACTTCCCACTGGAAGGGGCACTGCACATGCAAAAAGAAGAATCAATCAAAATATAACTATCCATTGGTAAGCACCAAAATCATGGTGATACTCAAAATACATACACACTTTTAATAATGGAGATCATGGCACACATGGAGCTTGGCTGGCTATACAAAAAAAAACCCACCGTGCCTTCTTTTTTTAATTTAGTTATGCTGGGGGTTGAAATATCTTCATTGTGGTACCCAGTGATTTTTTTTTTTAAAGCTTTACTTATACAGCAGAAATAAAAGCAATGAGTTGAGTCAACCAATTCGACAGGTAGTTTGAGTTCATACACATGAAACAACTAGTTAATTAGCTATATCATTCATTTTCAACCAATTGTTTTGGCATTGAAAAGTCTGAGCCTGGGCTTTTTGAAAGTGACATATGCCTTCCTATGTTATGAGTGAACTTTTATCTTTCAAATTAGAAACAAAAACAACAACAAAGAGAAAACACATTTCTTTTGGTCTACTCCATATGGGTAACTGACATTATCACAGCTAGAGTTGAGCACAGCCTAGAATATGTAATTTCTTTTTGTAAAATATTATTTTCATTTTGGGAAAGAGCAGTATTTGGCACTGCATCAATTCTGCTGCTTTTGTTCATCATTTGTTTGAACAAAAGTAATTATGTTTACAACAAACTAAGCATCAGAATTTTTCTTTTGTTTTCTGGTAGTGTATTTTACATTCAACTACCAGTTATGTCACTAAATATGTCTGGTTTTCATTATTTTCATGAAAAGAACAATATTCATTTTTAAAAATTTAGGTACAGCATGTTTGGGTTTATTCATGAAAACTGATAATTATTATATTGAAAAAGTCTATACAAATGCCTCAAAAACAAATTATTAAATACCAATGACTATTGATTTTGAGGTAAATTTTAAATCAGTAAACCTTTAATGAATACTGAGTAAATTTTAATTTTATATATTAAATGTGACAAAATTATTTCTTTGTCACCATACTTTAGCACCAAATTGAACTTAACATGTTCCAAATAATAGATGCCATTTATAAGTGTCTTATGATCCCTGAAAAATTCAAGTGTTTCTCAGGCATGACCTGTGGCCAAAATATGTGATACAGGATGTGGAGCTTTTAATATTCACATTTTATTGGTCAACTTCTACTGATTCTCCATGGTCACTTTAGTATAGATAGATTAAAAATTCCTAAATTTTATTTTGAGTAATAGGTACAAACTCAAATCTAAAAGTTGAGGGTTAGATCAATCATAATCTTTTTCTTAAACTTTTACCAAGATCACAAACAAAATTAGACTCATATTTTTTATTATTGTATCCATGGGGGAAGGACTGGTTCCAGGACACCCCAACGCCCAGCAGATACCTAAAGCTATGGACGCTCAAGTCCCTTCTATAAATGACATAGCATTTGCCTATAATCGGTACACATCCTCTCATATACTTTAAATCATCTCTAGATTACTTATAATAGCTAATATAATATAAATGCTGTGTTGTAAATAAAATGTAAATATTTGCTGATGCACAGCGAATTCAAGTTTTGCTCTTTGGAAACTTCTGGATTTTCTTTTTGAATATTTTTTATCCTTAGTTGGTTAAACCCATGGATACAGAGGGCCAACTGTATTTGACTTTAAAAGGCCCAATTTACCACAAAATTACCAGCGTTTAAAAGAAAAAGGTAATTTTCCCAAGTTCAGTTATTCTACAGGGTATTATAAAAAGGTAATAACCATTTATGTATCCATTATGAAACTTCATCACATGACTTATTTACTATGTCTCAGTTTTCTTAAGAGACAGAAGAGTAAAATGATAGCACCTTCCTTTATTTAAAAAGGATTCCTTTATTGATTTGTTTGACTGATGTTGCTTTTGTGGGGTTTGTTATTATTTTTAAGTGATATGTTCTAGAATCTGATTATGAAGTATAATCTTGGATGTTAGATTAAACTACATAAAATTTTAAATATAAAAAAGATTCTTGGGGCTTCCCTGGTGGCACAGTGGTTGAGAATCTGCTTGCCAATGCAGGGGACATGGGTTTGAGCCCTGGTCTGGGAAGATTCCACATGCCGCGGAGCAACTAGGCCCGTGAGCCACAACTGCTGAGCCTGTGCGTCTGGAGCCTGTGCTCCGCAACAAGAGAGGCCGCGATAGTGAGAGGTCCGCACACCGTGATGAACAGTGGCCCCCGCTTGCCACAAATAGAGAAAGCCCTCGCACAGAAACGAAGACCCAACACAGCCAAAAATAAATAAATAAATAAAAAATATGGGAGTCCATGTATTTAAAAAAAAAAAAAGATTCTTTAAAAAAATTAATTAACTTGATTCTTCAGAGCCATTGAGCAGAAACTACAGAGTTCCCACATACCCTCAGCCCCCATATACAAACAACCTTCCCCACTACTAACATCTTACACTACAGCAGTACATTTGTTACAGTCAACCTACACTAACACATTGTTATCGTCCAAGGTTCATAGTTGATATTAGGATTCACTTTTGGTGTTGTATATTCTGAGTTTTAACAAATGTATAATGACATGTATCTAATATTGTAGTGTAATACAGAATACTATATTGTCCTAAATATCCTCTGTTTTCATCCCTCCCTTCTCCTCAGTCCCTGATAACCACTTGTCTTTTTTTGGTCTCCATAGTTTTGTCTTTTCCAGAATGTCATTTTGTCGGAATCATACAGTGTGTAACAATTTTAGATTGGCTTCTTTCACTTGTAATATACATTTAAGTTCCTCCAAGTCTTTTCATGGCTTGATAGCTCATTTCATTTAGCACTGAATAATATTACATTATCTGGTGTACCATAGTTTATTTTTCATTCACCTACTTGAAGCACATCTTGGATGCTTCCAGCTATTGGTAATTATGAATAAAGCTGCTGTAAATAATTGTGTGCAGGTTTTTATGTAGACATGTTTTCAACTCCTTTGAGTAAATTCCAAGGAGTGTGATTACTGGATTATATGTTGAGAATATTTAAATTTGTAAGAAACCACCAAATTGTCTTTGAAAGTGTCTCTGCCATTTTACATTCCCATCAGCAATGAAAGAGAATTCTTGTTGCTCTACAGTCTTGCCAACATTTGGTGTTGTCAGTGTGCTAATTCTGGCCATTCTAATAGGTGGGTATTGGCATCTCGTTGTTTTAATTTGCATTTTTCTGATGACCTATAATATGTAACATTTTCACATGCTTACATGCCATCTATATATCTTCTCTGGTGAGGTATCTGTTAAGATTTTTGGCTCATTTATTAACTGGGTTGTTTGTTTTCTTATTCAGTTTTAAGGTTTTTATATATTTTGGATAACAGTCCTTTATCAGATGTGTCTTTTGCAAATGTTTTCTTCCACTCTGGCCTGCCTTATTTTCTTGACATTCTCTCTCACAGAGCATAAGTCTTTAATCTTCATAAATTTCTTTCTTTCGTGGATCACACTTTTGGTGTTGTATCTAAAATGTCACCACCATACACAACGTCATCTAAGTTTTCTCCTATGTTATCTTCTGACATTTAAGTCTATGATCACTTGATTTAATTTGCAAAGTGTACAATGTCTGTTTATAGATTTTATTTTATTTTTTTGGCATGTAGATGTCTAGTAGTTCCAGCACCATTTGTTGAAAAGATTACCTTTACTCCACTGTGTTGTCTTTATAACTTTGTCAAAAATTATTTGACTGTATTTATTTGGGTACATTTCCAGGCTCTATTCTGTTTCATTTATATATTTGTGTATTCTTTCACCAATACCATCCTGTCTTGATTACAGTAGCTTTACACTAATCATTAAATTGGGTAGTAACAGTCTTCTGACTTTGTTCTTGTCTTTCAAAATTCTGTTGGCTATTCTGGGTCTTTTGCTTCTCCATATAAACTTTAGAATCAGTTTGTCAATATCCACCATATAACTTGCTGGGATCTTGATTAGGATTGTTGTAAATCTGTAGGTCAATTTGGAAAAAAATGACATCTTGACAATACTGTCATCCTATCTGTGAACATGAAGTATCACTCCTTTTATTGAGTTTTTCATTTCATTCATCAAAGTTTTATAGCTTTTCCCATATAGATCTTGAATATACTTTGTTAGATTTACACTTAAGTACTGATTTTTGAATGGTGAACCAACCTTGCATACCTGGGATAAATCCTTCTTGGCTGTGTTGTAAAATTCATTTTATGTTGCTGGATTTCCTTTGCTAATATTTTGGTGAGGATTTTTACATCTATGTTCATGAGATATACTGGTCTATAGTTTCCTTTCTTGAAATGACTTTGGTTTTGGTACAGTCAAACCTCATTTTATTGTGCTTTGTTTTACTGTGCTTTCAGATACTGCGTTTATTACAATTTGAAGACTTGCAGCAACCCTGAATCAAGCAAGTCTATTACCATTTTTCCAGCCACATTTGCTCACTTTGTGTCTTTGTGTCAGTTTGGTAATTCACTCAGTATTTCAAACTTTTTCATTATCATTATATTTGTTATGGTGATCTGTGATCAGTGATCTTTGATGTTACCAATATGACTTGCTGAAGGCTCAGATGATGGTTAGCAGTTTTTAGCAATAAATTATTCTCTAATTAAAATATGTACATTGTTAAGACATAATGCTATTGTACATTTAATAGACTACAGAATAGTGTGAATGTAACTTTATATGCACTAGGAAACCAAAAAAATTTATGTGACTCATTTTACTGTCATATTCACTTTATTGTGGTGGTCTGGAACCAATGAACAATATCTCCAAAGTATGCCTGTATTTGGGTAATTCTGGCCTCATAAAATGAATTAGGTAGTATTCTCTCTGCTTTTATCTTTTTGATTAGTATTATCATGGTATGTTTTTCTCCATCTATTTACTTTTAATCTATATATGTCTTTAAAGTAGAACTCTTGTAAACAATCTACAGTTGGGTCATGTTTTTTCATCCACTCTGACAATCTGTCTTTTAATAGGTATGTTTAGATAACTGACACTTCAAGTGATTAGTGATATAGCTGGATTACAATCTACCATATTTGTTACTATTGATATTTTCTATATATTGCTCTTGATCTTTGTTCCTATTTTCGTCTTCTACTCTTTTTCTTACTTATTTACTTTTAAATGAGCATTAAATATGCTTTCATTTTCTCTCCTTTCTTAGCATATAAATTATACTTCTGTATAATTTTTACTTTTTTCACTGGTTGCCCTAGAGTTTGCATCATACATTTACAACTAATCCAAGTCCACTTTCACATAACACTATACTATTTCATAGGTTGTGCTAATACCTTATAGAAACAAAGTAACCTTAATTCCTCTCTGCCATCCTTTGTATCCTTTATTTCACTTATACATAAACATACATATATACTTAGGCATACATACACAAATGTGTATATATGTAAAAATAAGCATACATAATTAAACACATTGTTGCCATTATTATTTTTGAATAGTTAATTATTTCTTGGATCATTTAAGAATAAGAAAAAAAAGAATAAGAAAAGTAAAAACTCTTATTTAATATTCACTCATTTCTTTTCTGATGCTCCTGCTTTTTTATGTAGATCTGATTTTTTTACCTATATCAACTTCCTTCTCTCTAAAGAACTTCTTTTACACTTGTTGAAGGTCAAGTCTAATGGCAAGAAATTATCTTGATGTTTATCTCTGTAAAATCTTTATTCCTCCTTCTGTTTTGAAGACTAATTTCATAGGGTACACAATTCTAGGTTAATAGTTTTTTCTTCTCTCAATACTTTATCTGTTTGCTCACCTGCTTACATGATTACTGAGGAAAAATTAGGTGTAACTCTATTTTTGCTCCTGTATAGGTTCCTCTGGCTTACTTCAAGATTTTTTCTTTATGCTTGATTTTCTCAAGTTTGACTATGATATGCGTAGGTGTCATTTTTCTCCATATTTATCTTGCTTGCCGTACTCTGACCTTCCTGGGTCTGTAGTTTGGTGTCATTAATTTGGGAAAATTTTCAGTCATTATTGTTTCAAATATTGCTTCCATTCCTTTCTCTTTCTCTTCTGGTATTCCCATTACATGTATGTTACACCTTTTGTAATTATCCTGCACTTCTTGGATATTCTGGGGGGTTTGGTGGGGGTGGGGGGGGTCCAGTCTTTTTTCTCTTTGTTTTTCAATTTAGGAAGTTTCTATTGATATATCCCCAAGCTAGACATTATTTCTTCAGTGATGCCTCGTCTAGCAATGAGCGTATCAAAGGTATTCTTCATTTCTGTTACAATGTTTTGGACCTTAAGCATTTCTTTTCATTCTTTCTTAGAATTTACATCTCTGTGCTTCCATTGTCCATCTGTTCTTCATGCTGTCTACTTTATCCATTTGAGCCCTTAGCATATTAAACACAGTTGTTTTAAATTCCTGGTCTGGTAATTCCAACACCTCTGCTATATCAGAGTCTTTCTTTGCTCTGATTTTTCAAACTATTTTATGCCTCTCAGTATTTTTTTCTTGAAAGCCAGGTCTGATGTACTGGGTAAAAAGGAATCTGGCAAGGGCTCCTGCAGAGGATTCTGCTCATGGGTTTCTGTTGAGTTATGATTTCCTATATTCTCTTGTATGTCTCTCCAATTTGGGGGGGGGGCAATAGTTTGCCCTATGACCTAATTTCTCTGATAGATCTAAGAAGAGTTGTTCATTTTTCAGTCTGTTCAGCTTTTTTTACTTTCTGTTTACTTTCTAGAGTGACAACTTTCAGGCTCTTTACCGGCTGCACTGGAAATAAGAAGTTCATATTTGATTGTTAATGAAGGAAATTTTAAGACAACCCTTCACGGTCTGGTTTAGAAAGTGATACCTAGATAAGAACCATGTGCAGACAATGCAGTAGGAGTTTATTAAAATCACCTCACATCACACTTACTAAAAAATATTTTTAGTTTTGGTTCTACAACTTAGTTAAAATGCTAACAACCAAGGCTCTCTGAATAATTACATTCCTATCCTTAAAAACAAAGCAATAAAACATATGGAAAAATAAGTTTTTTATATTCACTTACTCTATTTTAAGGCATTTGAAGACATGGAAAATGCTTTGAAAAAGTTCTTTTATTCATAAAAGTCAAGTAGTTAAGAACAGCATGCAAAACACATTTGTTATGATGATCTCACATCCTTTTATACTGTTGTTTATTTTATCACTTATTTCAGTGGAATTTGTAGAAATTGATTTAAGTTAATTTAAATTAATATTTACATACTTCAGTGAAAGAAATAACAGTACATAACCCAATCAAAAAATGGGCAGAAAACCTAAACAGACATTTCTCCAAAGAAGACAGATGGCCAATAGGCACATGAAAAGATGCTCATCATCACTAATCATTAGAGAAATGCAAATCAAAACTACAATGA
Source organism: Lagenorhynchus albirostris (assembly GCF_949774975.1). Lineage (NCBI taxonomy): Eukaryota > Metazoa > Chordata > Mammalia > Artiodactyla > Delphinidae > Lagenorhynchus > Lagenorhynchus albirostris. The sequence goes on along the minus strand of NC_083106.1, from coordinate 63,844,065 downwards.
GGTACCACCTCATACCACCTCAGAATGGCCATCATTAAAATGTCTACAAATAATAAATGCTGGAGAGGGTGTGGAGAAAAGGGAACCCTCTTACAGTGTTGGTGGGAATGTAAATTGGTGCAGCCACTATGGAAAACAGTATGGAGGTTCCTCAAAAAACTCAAAATAGAGTTGCCACATGACCCAGCAATCTCACTCCTGGGCATATATGCAGACAAAACTATAATTTGAAAAGACACATGCACCCCTATGTTCATAGCAACACTATTTACAATAGCCAAGACGTGGAAACCACCTAAATGTCCATTGACAGATGTATGGATAAAGAAGATGTGAGATACACACACACACATACACTCACACACATAATGGAATATTGCTCGACCATTAAAAAGAATGAAATAATGCCATTTGCAGCAACAATGGATGGACCTAGAGATTATCATACTAAGCGAAGTAAGTCAGAAAGAGAAAGACAAATACCACATGGTATCACTTATATGTGGAATCTAAAATATGACACAAATTAACATACCTACAGAACAAAAACAGACCCACAGATATAGAGAACAGACTTGTGGTTGCCAGGGGGAGAGTGAGGGGGAGGAAAGGAGTGGGAGTTTGGGATTAGCAGATGCAAACTATTATATATAGGATGGATAAACAACAAGGTCCTACTGCACAGCACAGAGAACTATATTCAACATCCTGTGATAAACCAGAATGGAAAAGAATATGAAAAAGTATATATATATGATATATATATGTATAAATGAGTCACTTTGCTGTACAACAGAAATTAAACACAACATTGTAAATCAACTATACTCAAAAAAATTTTTTTAATTAAAATCACTTGTCATATACTCTAAATTATTTAAAGACTTTGGTAATGAATAATAATTATTCCTTGATAATGCCAATTATGGTCCTAATTTCTTTGATATTTAGTATCAACGGCAATTCACATTTTCACACATTCTGTTAGTAATAGCATTACATTAACAACCAAAATCCCAAAAATTGATACATAACGCTTATTATGTGCTTGCACAAATATTCATTAGAATGTTGCCTTAGATTTTCAAGTAGCTACAATATAGGTAATATGACGATGTAATCAAAAACTAGAAATGTTTCATCAAAGAAAATGTTCAAAAACAGAAATGTTCATCATTAAAAAATAGCAATCTGTTTGAAATTATGAGATGTTATCATAATATTTTCTTTGAGGTAAACAGATCAGATCTACATTTTCAGTATTCACCTGAGCCATCCTCATGGAAATGCATTCATGACTATACCTCCTCCACTACTCTGGAATTCAACAACTAATGAATGCAACTGTGCATGGCTCAGTTTTAGAAATGAACACAGTTACTCAGAGAGAAAATTTGACTAAAGTATTATGATGTATTTTGTTCAGGTAAGTTCATTCCCTTGATAAAATATTTCTTGGTTTTGTGACCTTCACATTCAATCCAAAGGTTATTTGGGAAAACAGGATTAAATATGAGAATCAAATATGATCCTAGGGACTATTGTCCTCATTAAGGCTACAGGATACAACTTCCAAAAATAATTCTATTGCAAAAGAAAAAGCCAACTGTTATATATGTGTAACATATAGTTTGCCATTTAGATAAAAAGTGTGAGTTACATGTGTATAACAGTGGCTTCTTTCTTTTTTATTAAAGTTATTAATACATGTGTCTATGTATAGTTTTCCCTGGTTCTATTTTATACCCTAAAAATAAGGATCATGGATGTCAAAATAAAATAGAAAGTTAATGAACTCACTCCAACCTTAGCAGTGCACCCACACAGTGGATCTGTCTAGAGCAACCACCCACTGGTAATGGTGGGAGCATCATCTAGGCTTGAGATGTCTCACTTTAGTTCTGGCTAAAATGGTGAGGGACAGTGACCAGGACTTCAGGATTAACTACTATAAGTAACATGCTGAGTACTTGGTATTTTCCCTAAGTATTGGCTCTATGTAGAACAGAAGAAATCTGTCAAAAAAGGGAATATGGGAACTTATGCAAATATTAATATATAAAGAGAAATGTAGCCAGAAAGTAGAAATATATATTGAACTTCCAAACAAATGAACAAGGTCATATTGAAGTTATATATTGACAGAGGTATAAATATTTGTATGTATATGTAGCTACATATATGTGAGTATAAAGATAGAAAGACAAATATATAGACATGTTTTATATGTAATCATATATATTATACATATAACTTGATTATAATTTAAGTCATTTTCCCATTTCACTATATTGCTTGTTATTTGGATGAAAGCATGAGATGGAAGAATGTGAAGGGAAATATTTCAAAACAAATATTTGTACAAAGATTTTTTGGTTTATGAGCCAAAATGTCTTTTTATTAAAAATCAGCAAGCATTTCAATGACCAACAACACTCACTATGCTAATCAATTCCAATAACACATTCAAATCCATTATGGGATAAAATGTATACCACCTACAATCCTGAGTGTGAGTGTTCTCTGTGGACATTAAATCTCTTCAATAAACAAATATTTTACAAGTAATTTTGTAAGCCATATACCATGTACAGCCTAATTTACAAACAATGAGGGCAGAACAATCCATCTCAAAGGTGAATTTATTCATCAGCAGGTGTGTTTCATGGCTTAGGTGGAGAGTCATACTTTGGCAGGTAGTATTGGTTCTTTTTATTTTTTTTTTAAGAATTCTAAGGCAGAATTGTACTTCATTTTTGTTCCAATTCGAGAAGGTTAGCAATTATGTGGCATTGGAAGCACAATTTTGCCCATGATTTCATCAACTTTATATGAGTCTTTAAGCCTAAGTAAACAAATTTAAATACATATCACCTTTAAAAAGTGAAATTAAGCATAAATTGCTATACATACTAGAGTTTGTGACTAAAAAGCAAAAGTATATCTCACAATTAAGCTCTACAAAAGCAAAGTGTTTATGAACATAATATCAGAATAAGTACAGCAGGAAAATGTATAAAATGTATTGAAAATAATTATTTATTAGTGTATCAACTATCCACACAAGTAATTTTTGCTCCACCTACTATTACAATGTAGCTTGAATCTGACTAACACTCCTGCAGTGCTATCTGGAAAAAATGGAGAAGTTATACTTTTTTAGAAAACAGAAGCACATGTTTTGAGCTCTGCATTTACCACAGCTTTTTATCTGAGGGCATTTTCCAAATCAAATCAATAAAATAAAGCCCAAGCAAAAGCAGCAGTCTCAGTAGAAAGAGCATAGTGTTCAGGCCTGGCAAATGGTCTGGGACTTGCCAGGCAATATCCCCCTCAAAAAACAGACCAGTAGAGAAGTAGCCCATGAATCTGCATCTAATGTTCCTAAAATCACTGGTGAGGTTCTAAATTGTACTCTCACGGGGCATGAATCCAATGACCCAATAGAAAACATTTGTAATATTAGCGAGCTGAGCAGTGATTTCAGCAGCCGTGCCTGTTGAGCAAAGATTCTGGAATTTAAACTCCAGCAAGGTGGAATGACCTTGGTAAACACCTCAGGATTTCAGCTGAAATCTTAAAGGGCTAGGAATTGGAATAAAGTTTACATTTTAGGACTAAGAACCAGAATCCAGAGTAAGGGACATACCTTTGGAGTAAGGACAAAACTGAAATAGGTCAGCTCTAACAAAGCCTAAAAACAACTCTTTTTTTTTTTAATTAGCGTATAATTGCTTTACAATGGTGTGTTAGTTTCTGCTGTATAACAAAGTGAGTCAGCTATACATATACATATATCCCCATATCTCCTCACTCTTGGGACTCCCTCCCACCCTCCCTATCCCACCCCTCTAGGTGGACACAAAGCACTGAGCTGATCTCCCTGTGCTATGCGGTTGCTTCCCACTAGCTATCTATTTTGCATTTGGTAGTGTATATATGTCCATGCCACTCTCTCACTTCGTCCCAGCTTCCCCTTCCCCCTCCCTCTGTCCTCAAGTCCATTCTCTATGTCTGCGTCTTTACTCCTGTCCTGCCCCTAGGTTCTTCAGAACCATTTTTTTTTAATATATATTCCATACATACATGTTAGCATGCGGTATTTGTTTTTCTCTTTCTGACTTACCTCACTGTATGACAGTCTCTACGTCCAACCACCTCACTACAAATACTCAATTTCATTTCTTTTTACGGCTGAGTAATATTCCATTGTATAAATGTGACACATCTTCTTTATCCATTCATCTGTCGATGGACACTTAGGTTTCTTCCATGTCCTGGCTATTGTAAATAGAGCTGCAATGAACATTGTGGTAGATGAGTCTTTCTGAATTACGGTTTTCTCAGGGTATATGCCCAGTAGTGGGATTGCTGGGTCGCATGATAGTTCTATTTTTAGTTTTTTAAGGAAACTCCATACTGTTTGCCACAGTGGCTGTATCAATTTACATTCCCACCAACAGTGCAAGAGGGTTCCCTTTTCTCCACACCCTCTCCAGCATTTATTGTTTGTAGATTTTTTGATGATAGCCATTCTGACTGGTATGAGGGGTTACCTCATTGCATTTCTCTAATGATTAGTGATGTTGAACATTCTTTCATTGTTTGTTGGCAATCTGTATATCTTCTTTGGAGAAATGTCGATTTAGGTCTTCTGCCCATTTTGGGATTGGGTTGTTTGTTTTTTTGGTATTGAGTTGCATAAGCTGCTTGTATATTTCGGAGATTAATCCTCTGTCAGTTGCTTCATTTGCTGAAGAATCCAACAGCACATTAAAAGGGTCATACACCATGAGCAAGTGGGGTTTAATCCCAAGAATGCAAGGATTCTTCAGTATACGCAAATCAATGTAATACACCATATTGACAAATTGAAGGATAAAAACCATATGATCATCTCAGTAGATGCAGAAAAAGCTTCTAACAAAATTCAACACCCATTTATGATAAAAACTCTCCAGAAAATAGGCATAGAGGGAACTTACCTCAACATAAGAAAGGCCATATATGAAAAATCCACAGCCAACATCATTCTCAATGGTGAAAAACTGAAACCATTTCCACTAAGGTCAGGAACAAGACAAGGTTGCCCACTCTCACCACTATTATTCAACATAGCTTTGGAAGTCCTAGCCACAGCACTCAGAGAAGAAAAAGAAATAAAAGGAATCCAGATCAGAAAAGAAGAAGTAAAACTGTCACTGTCTGCAGATGACATGGTACTATACCTAGAGAATCGTAAAGATGCTACCAGAATACTACTAGAGCTAATCAATGAATTTGGTAAAGTAGCAGGATACCAAATTAATGCACAGAAATTTCTTGCATTCCTATACACTAACGATGAAAAATCTGAAAGAGAAATTAAGGAAACACTCCCATTTACCACTGCAACAGAAAGAATAAAATACCTAGGAATAAACCTACCAAAGGAGACAAAAGACCTGTATGCAGAAAACTATAAGACACTGATGAAAGAAATTAAAGATGATACAAACAGATGGAGAGATATACCATGTTCTTGGATTGGAAGAATCAACACTGTGAAAATGACTATATTACCCAAAGCGATCTACAGATTCAGTGCAATCCCTATCACACTACCAATGGCATTTTTCACAGAACTAGAACAAAAAATTTTACAATTTGTATGGAAACACAAAAGACCCCGAATAGCCAAAGTAATCTTGAGAAAACCAATTCTTAACAGGATCAAGTTCTTCTACCAGTATTCTATCTGCCAGCCAAAAGGAAAATTAACCATCAACAAGAACCTCTTTAGGTTTTATCCACAATGTCCAACAATCAATAGAAATTTGAAAGACGTGCTAAATATCAGAAATACATAACCTAAAGGAAATAAAATGAAATGAACTAAATGAAACAGAATGACTAAAATGAAATAAAACAGACACTGGAAATGCATATTGCAGTTGACAGACAGGGACTTTAACCGTGATTAATATGCTTGAGAAAATAAATAGAAAATATCAAGTAGATGAAAAGTTAGAAAATTTCAATGGTAGGTTTAACTCTATAAAAAAAGAATCAAATAGACATTCTAGACATGAAAAATGAAATATCTGAAATTAATAATTGGATTGACTTAAAAACAAACTGAACACAGTAAGGGAGGATTAGGGAAGAGGACACAAATCTAAAAATATATCAAAACTAAAATACAGGAAGAAAAGAGAACGGTAGTAACAAAAGAAATACGTGGAACACAGTTAATAGTTCTAAATTAATGATACTCTAGTCCCATGGAGAGAGGAGGAAAGAATGGGAAAAAGCAATATTTGAAGAGATAGTAGCTACAAGTTTCCCTACATTGACGAGATGCATCAACTCAATGGTTTAAGAAACTGTTAACTCTAAGGAAATATGCAAAGATAACTGTATCTTGATAATTCATATTAAACTTCTGGAAAAAGAAAATAAGACAATGAAATGAAGCCAAGCCAGACCATTAAAAAAAAAATTCTCTTCAAAGGAACAGGAATAAAATGATCCTTGACTTGTCAATGAAAACTATGGAAACCAAAAGATAAGAAATGGCATCTTTAAAATATTTAAAGAAAGAATATAAAAGCCCATCTTCTCTTCTATAAGTCTATACCTAGCAAATATCCTTCAAAAATGAAGGAAATATAAGGATATTTTCGGAAACACACAATCTGCATCTTTGTCACCAGCCGCCTTGCAGTAAGTGTCATAGCTAGTTCTTCAGGTTGAAGGAATATGACACTAAATAGAAGCTAGGAATCATTGAAAAGAACTAAGAGCACCAAGAAGGGTAATGATGCAGGTAAAATAAATGCATATTGTTGTTTAAAACAATAAAAGTAATGTCCTGAGGGGTTTATAATATATACGAAGCAAAACAGGAAAGGGTAAAATGTACTTAAATCCTTCTAAGGTGCTTGACTTTTGCGGAAGTAGTTAAAGGACTAAGTTAAGGTAGACTGTAATAAGTCAAGGATGCATATTGTAATCTCTAGGGTAACCATTAAAAGAATAATAAAAATGATACCTAAAACGCTGATAGAGGAGAAAAACTGAATAATTATTCATACTTGATAGTTTTTCCATTTAAATAGATGAACAGTGGAAATACTTCACTGGTTTAATTGAGTAACGTGTAAAATATAGTTTGTTCTTTTCTTTAATAAAAGAGCATTAAACTTCAGTAAAATTTTATACCAAAATTTTAACTGAAGCTATTTAAATCTTTTAAAGGAATTCATTTGAAATATTTTATTTTCTGTTAGAGCAAAGTGATCACCCTAATAATTGCACATACGTTTATAATTAAATAGTACATTAAATGTGCATATTAAACTATATCTATATGCCTGAAAAAATATCAAATATAACTGAAAGATCTAGCATCATGTTTGTTTACATCCCTCTTAGGGGAAAAGTGGAGTACAATAGCTTTAAGAGCTATTCACTTTCTTTTGTAGTGGACTACAGATGTACCTGGATAAACAGAAGGAGATGGCAAGTTAATAATGTTCAGCAGGATAGGGGAAAGCAAGGATGAATCCATTAACTATAAAATGGTCAGCTAACCCCAGTACTTAGTAGTAATATGAAACCATCATCAAATAAGTTTGCAGTAACTAAGAAAAATATAAAATACTAAGAAGAAATAGCATGGTTCTGTGAAAAGGAAAAGCAAAATTAAATGCAAGGTTTATTTCAGTGAATTGTGCTCATTAATTTAATATTTCACAACTTAAAACCAAAGTTTACCAACCACAATGGTTTGAATATTGAAGAAAATTCATTTTGCTGAAATAAATGTTTTCATCCAAAATTAACGATAGGGAAAAAAAAATCTCACTTTGGGGCTCTAAATAGTAGTAGGACTTGGGATTTCAACTCAAAATAACTCTAACTTTCTTAAACATTTATTTTTCAAAGATATTAAAAATCTTTAAAAGTCTCTCCAATATCAAAGGCAGTATAATCTTTCAATTCTGAACACAGTAGAGAATTACAGCTAATTGATCAAGCAGGAAAAAGTCTATTTAAAAGTAGTCAAATGAATCTCTTTTTGGAATTGGGATGAATAGGGAAATAAGCAAAGAATATTAAATTCATAACATGAAAATGAATACTAATAAGTCTGGAAAGCAAGTCATAGGATGTTCAAATGGCTACTTATTATCAGAGAAGTTGACATGCAATGTATAGTTGAGAGAAACTACAGGGAAAGATTTAATACACAGGCCAGGAATGGCAATAAGCCCATCTTCATAATCCTCAAAACATTATAGGGTCGTATTTCTACTACCCTTTTTTCTAATTGGGGAAATTGAGCCTTAGAGAGATTTAATTCGTTATTCCAGTATCCACAGCAAGTGAAAGCACATCTGGGATCCCACCCAGGTCTTCTGAGGTCTATCTACTATGTGCAATAGCAACCTTCACTTGGCAGAAAGCATCTAGTCTTTTCCCAAATATTCTATTAAAAGAGAAACAATTCTAAGTTCCATGCAGTAAGTGAAGTGAGAACAAGATTACTAAACAGCTATACCCTTCCAATTGTAAAAATATCACCTACATTCCTGGCTCCATCAATTCTGTTTCAGGTCTGTGAACAATGCATCCAATCTTTCCTATTCCGCACCAATTCACTTGCTTCCTTGTTTGTTTATTGAGCAAGTGGTGACTGGAGTTTAGATTCTTTTTTTATTATTATTATTTAATTTTATTTATTTCCTTTTTATGCAGCAGGCTCTTACTAGTTATCTATTTTATACATATTAGTGTACACATGTCAATCCCAATCTCCCAGTTCATCACACCACCACCACCCCCTCCTGCCACTTTCCCACCTTGGTGTCCATATGTTTGTTCTCTACATCTGTGTCTCTATTTCTGCCTTGCAAACCAGTTCATCTGTACAGTTTTTCTAGATTCCACATATATGAGTTAATATACGGTATCTGTTTTTCTCTTTCTGACTTACTTCACTCTGTATGACAGTCTCTAGATCCATCCACATCTCTACAAATGACCCAAATTCGTTCCTTTCTATGGCTGAGTAATATATGTACCACATCTTTATACATTCGCCTGTCAATGGGCATTTAGGTTGCTTCCATGACCTGGCTATTGTAAACAGTGCTGCAGTGAACATTGGGGTGCATGTGTCTTTTTTGAATTATGGTTTCTCTGGGTATATGCCCAGTAGTGGGATTGCTGGGTCATATGGTAATTCTATTTTTAGTTTTTTAAGGAACCTCCATACTGTTCTCCATAGTGGCTGTATCAATTTACATTCCCACCAACAGTGCAAGAGGGTTCCCTTTTCTCCACACCCTCTCCAACATTTGTTGTTTGTAGATTTTCTGATGATGCCCATTCTAACTGGTGTGCAGTGATACGTCATTGTAGTTTTGATTTACATTTCTCTAATAATTAGTGATGTTGAGCAGCTTTCCATGTGCTTTGTGGCCATCTGTATGCCTTCTTTGGAGAAATGTCTATTTAGGTTTTCCGCCCATTTTTTGATTGGGTTGTTATTAATAGTGAGCTGCTTGAGTTGTTCATATATTTTGAAAATTAATCCTTTGTCCATTGATTCATTTGCAAATATTTTCTCCCATTCTGATGGCTGTCTTTTCATCTTGTTTGTAGTTTCCTTTGCTGTGAAAAGCTTTTAAGTTTTATTAGGTCCCATTTGTTTATGTTTTTATTTCCATTACTCTAGGAGGTGGGTCCAAAAAGACTTTGCTGTGATTTATGTGTCAAAGAATGTTCTTCCTATGTTTTACTCTATCTGGTCTTACATTTGGTCTTTAAGCGATTTTGAGTTTATTTTTGTGTATGGTGTTAGGGAGTGTTCTAATTTCATTCTTTACATATAGCTGTCCAGTTTTCCCAGCACCACTTATTGAAGAGACTGTCTTTTCTCCATTGTATATCCTTGCCTCCTTTGCCATAGATTAGTTGACCAGAGATGTGTGGGTTTATCTCTGGTCTTTCTATTCTGTTCCACTGACCTATATTTCTGTTTTTGTGCTAATACTGTATTGTCTTGTATTGATGACTGTAGCTTTGTAGTACAGTCTGAAGTCAGGGAGTCTGATTCCTCCAGCTACGTTTTTTTCCCTCAAGACTGCTTTGGCTATTCAGGGTCTTTTGTGTCTCCATACAAATTTTAAGACATTTTGTTCTAGTTCTGTAAAAAAAAAAATGCCACTGGTAATTTGATATGGATTGCATTGAATCGGTAGTTGGCTTTGGGCAGTATAATCATTTTCACAATATTGATTCTTCCAATCCAAGAACATCGTATATCTCTCCATCTGTTTATGTGATCTTTGATTTCTTTCATCAGTGTCTTACAGTTTTCTTACTACAGGTGTTTTACCTCCTCTGGTAGGTTTATTCCTGGGAATTTTATTCTTTTTGTTGCAATGGTGAATGGGTTTGTTTCCTTAATTTCTCCTTCTGATCTTTTGTTGTTAGTGTATAGGAATGCAGGAGATTTCTGGGCATTAATTTTGCATCCTGCAACTTTTCCAAATTCATTGATTAGCTCTAGCAGTTTTCTGGTGGCACCTTTAGGATTCTCTATGTATAGTATCATGTCATCTGCAAACAGTGACACTTTTACTTCTTCTTTTCCGACTTGGATTCCTTTTATTTCTTTTTCTTCTCTGATTGCTGTGGCTAGGACTTCCAAAACTATGTTGAATAACAGTGGCGAGAGTGGACATCCTTGTCTTATTCCTGATCTTAAAGGAAATGCTTTCAGTTTTTCACCATTGAGAATGATGTTTGCTGTGAGTTTGGCTTTTATAATATTGAGGTAGGAACCCTCTATGCCCACTTTCTGGAGAGTTTTTATCATAAATGGGTGTTGAATTTTCTCAAAAGCTTTTTCTGCATCTATTGAGATGATCATATGGTTCTTATTCTTCAATTTGTTAATATGGTGTATCACATTGATTGATTTGCACACGTTGAAGAATCCTGGATTCCCTGGGATAAATCCCACTCGATCATGGTGTATGATCCTTTTAATGTGTTGTTGGATTCTGTTTGCTAGTATTTTGTTGAGGATATTTGCATCTATATTCATCAGTGATACTGATCTGTAATTTTCTTCTTTTGTATTATCTCTGTCTGGTTTTGGTATCAGGGTGATGGTAGCCTTGTGGAATGTGTTTGGGAGTATTCCTTCCTCTGCAATTTTTTGGAAGATTTTGAAAAGGATAGGTGTTAGCTCTTCTCTAAATGTTTGATAGAATTCACTTGCGAAGCCATCTGGTCCTGGACTTTTGTTTGTTGGAAGATTTTTAATCAGTTTCAATTTCAGTGCTTGTGATTGGTCTGTTTATACTTTCTATTTCTTTCTGGTTCAGTCTCAGAAGGTAGTGCTTTTCTAAGAATTTGTCCATTTCTTACAGGTTGTCCATTTTATTGGTATAGAGTTGCTTGTAGTAGTCTCTTATGATGTTTTTTATTTCTGCAGTGTCCATTATAACTTCTCTTTTTTCATTTCTAATTTTATTGATTTGAGTCCTCTCCCTCGTTTTCTTGATGAGTCTGGCTAAAGATTTATCAATTTTGTTTATCTTCTCAAAGAACCAGCTTTTAGTTTTACTGATCTTTGCTATTGTTTTATTTCTATTTCATTTATTTCTGATCTGATCTTTATGATTTCTTTCCTTCTACTAAGTTTGGGTTTTGTTTGTTCTTCTTTCTCTAGTTCATTTTGGTGTAAGATTAGATTGTTTTTTGAGATTTTTCTTGTTTCTTGAGGTAAGATTGTATTGCTATAAACTGCCTTCTTAGAACTGCTTTTGCTGCATCCCAGAAGTTTTGGATCAGCGTGTTTTCATTGTCATTTGTCTCTAGGTATTTTTTGATTTCCTCTTTGATTTCTTCAGTGATCTCTTGGTTATTTAGTAATATATTGTTTAGCCTCCATGTGTCTGTGTTTTTTACGTTTTTTTCCCTTGTAATTGATTTCTAATCTCATAGTGTTGTGGTTGTAAAACATGCTTGATATGATTGCAGTTTTCTTAAATTTACCGAGGCTTGATTTGTGACCCAAGATGTGATCTATTCTAGAGGATGTTCCATGTGCACTTCAGAAGAACATGTAATCTGCTGTTTTTGGATGGAATTTTCTATAAATATCAATTAAATCTTTCTGGTCTATTGTGTCATTTAAAGCTTGTGTTTCCTTATTAATTTTCTGTCTGGATGATGTGTCCATCACCGTAAGTGAGGTATTAATGTCCCCCACTATTATTGTGTTACTGTTGATTTTCTCTTTTATAGAGGTTAGCAGTTGCCTTACATACTGAGGTGCTCCTATGTTGGGTGCACATATATTTATAATTGTTATATCTTCTTCTTGGATTGACCCCTTGATCATTATGTAGTGTCCTTCTTTGTCTCTTTGAACAGTATTTATTTTAAGGTATATTTTGTCTGATATTAGAATTGCTACTCCAGCTTTCTTTTGATTTCCCTTTGCATTCCATCCCCTCACTTTCAGTCTGTATGTGTCCCTAGGTTTGAAGTGGGTCTCTTGTAGACAGTATATATATGGGTCTTGTTTTTGTATCCATTCAGCAAGCCTGTGTCTTCTGGTTGCAGCATTTAATCCATTCACATTTAAGATAATTATCAATATGTATGTATTACCATTTTCTTAATTGTTATGGGTTTGTTTTTGTAGGTCCTTCTCTTCTCTTGTGTTTCCCACTTAGAGAAGTTCCTTTAGCATTTTTTGGAGAGCTAGTTTGGTGGTGCTGAATTCTCTTAGTATTTGCTTGACTTTAAAGCTTTTGATTTCTCCGTGGAATCTAAATGAGATCCTTGCCAGGTAGAGTAATCTTGGTTGTAGGTTCTTCCCTGTCATCACTTTAAATATATCATGCCACTCCCTTCTGGCTTGTAGAGTTTCTGCTGAGAAATCAGCTGTTAACCTTAGGGGAGTTCCCTTGTATATTATTTGTTGTTTTTCCCTTGTTGCTTTCAATAATTTTTCTTTGTCTTTAATTTTTGTCAATTTGATTACTATGTGTCTCACTGTGTTTCTCCTTGGGTTTATCCTGTATGGGACTCTCTGTGCTTCCTGGACTTGGGTGGCTATTTCCTTTCCCATGTTAGGGAAGTTTTTGACTATAATCTCTTCGAATTTTTTCTCGGGTCGTTTCTCTCTCTCTTCTCCTTCTGGGACCCCTATAATGCAAATGTTGTGGTGTTTAACGTCCCAGAGGTCTCTTATGCTGTCTTCATTTCTTTTCATTCTTTTTTCTTTATTCTCTTCCACAGCAGTGAATTCCACCATTCTGTCTTCCAGGTCACTTATCCGTTCTTCTGCCTCAGTTATTCTGTTATTGATTCCTTCTAGTGTATTTTTCATTTCAGTTATTGTGTTATTCACCTCTGTTTGTTTGTTCTTTAATTCTTCTAGATCTTGGTTAAACATTTCCTGCATCTTCTCGATCTTTGCCTCCATTCTTTTTCTGAGGTCCTGGATCATCTTCACTAACAATATTTTGAATTCTTTTTCAGGAAGGTTGCCTATCTCCACTTCATTTAGTTGTTTTTCTGGAGTTTTACCTTGTTCCTTCATCTGGTACATAGTCCTCTGCCTTTTCATTTTGTCTATCTTTCTGTGAATGTGGTTTTTGTTCCACAGGCTGAAGAACAGTAGTTCTTCTTGCTTCTGCTGTGTGTCCTCTGGTGGATCTAGTGCTTAGCTTTTTGACTCAGGTTTTCAGCAGTGACCATGAAGGGAAGGAATTGAAAGAGAATGAAGGTCCATCTACCCTGCCTTCCTGCTGTATCAGTCACCTTCTTTTTTTCACCATTATTTTGGCAGAACCATTTACTTTATTCTGGTCATAAACTTTCTGGTGTATTTATTTTGATGTTCATAGGATGCTGTTCAGGGTTATCAGTAGCAATGCCTTTTACTCATCACGATGCAGTAGACTATCAGAATAAAAAGCATTCATTTCCTGTTTGCTTGTGTTTCCATCCTCTGAAGGTTTTCTGGATGAAATTCTTGTAGTAGTGCTACACTATTTCTCAGAGCCCATTTTCCCTTTATGCCAGTGTAATTTATAAGCTCAGTTTAGTTCCACTGTCTTTTCAGGATAATAAATGTTTTAAGAAGAACATGGTAATTCTAGGATAGTGTATAATTCTGCAAAATATTCTCTTATGAACACCTGTGTCATTTACAGTGGCCATGTCTGGCATTCTTCACCATGAGATTTCATGTCCAAGAAAATGAGACTGATATTAGTATAAACTGAAATATAACTGTGATTCACCATTATATCACATATACAGAGGCATTCTTTCTACTTTTTACATAATTTGTTTGTTTTTTAATTCATTTCCTGATGCTATCACCTTCCTAGTTTACATTTATTCACATTGGCAATGTAGAAAATGCTAAAGCAAGAGATGCCAGCCTCCCTGGCCCCCGATCCAGAGTCCCATTATAAATATTGGAAGACACTATAGGCCAAAATGTGATCAAACCTTTGGGTTTAGTAAACTGTAAGAGCAAAATCATCCAAGCACTTATTTTAAGTGAAGTACAATAGAAAATGTTTGTAGCAATTGTATAGTCATAAATTTATTATTAAAGTATTTCTTAGGATTATAATAAAACATAATATATAAGAATATGTATATTTATTTTATTGAAAACAACCTTCACTCAAATGTTAATACTATTTAAAATTTCAAGATAATGGACTAAACATATAATAAAATTTCTGCCTTCCCATTGGAGCTATAGAAATATTAGAAAATATATATTAAAACTAATAAATGCATAATAATTCAAAAACACAACATAAGAAATTGAGGGCTTCCCTGGTGGTGCAGTGGTTGAGAGTCCGCCTGCTGATGCAGGGGACACGGGTTCGTGCCCCGGTCCGGGAAGATCCCACATGCCGCGGAGGGGCTGGGCCCGTGAGCCATGGCCACTGAGCCTGCGTGTCCGGAGCCTGTGCTCCACAACAGGAGAGGCCACAACAGTGAGAGGCCCGCATAGCGCAAAAGAAAAAAAAAAAAGAATGAGTGAACAGAAAAAAAGTAAACAACAGGAAATCCAGGAGCAACATCAGGCCACTGAGATACATTGGGACACAGGAGTACAAAGCACAGAGGAGGGTGTAGAAGAGCATCCTCATCATCAGTGTCACCATCAGTACCACACGAGTTAACATTATGGAGCACCTACTATCTGCCTGGCTTGGCAGATGTTTCGTCAATATTCAAACCATTGTGGTTGGTAAACTTTGGTTTTAAGTTGTGAAATATTAAATTAATGAGCACAATTCACTGAAATAAACCTTGCATTTAATTTTGCTTTTCCTTTTCACAGAACCATGCTATTTCTTCTTAGTATTTTATGTTTTTCTTAGTTACTGCAAACTTATTTGATGATGGTTTCATATTACTACTAAGTACTGGGGTTAGCTGACCATTTTATAGTTAATGGATTCATCCTTGTTTTCCCCTATCCTGCTGAACATTATTAACTTGTCATCTCCTTCTGTTTATCCAGGTACATCTGTAGTCCACTACAAAAGAAAGTGAATAACTCTTAAAGCTACTGTAGTCCACTTTTCCCCTCAGAGGGGTGTAAACAAACATGATGCCAGATCTTTCAGTTATATTTGATATTTTTTCAGGCATATAGATATAGTTTAATATGCACATTTAATGTACTATTTAATTATAAACATATGTGCAATTATTAGGGTGATCACTTTGCTCTAATAGAAAATAAAATATTTTAAATGAATTCATTTAAAAGATTTAAATAGCTTCAGTTAAAATTTTGGTATAAAACATCTCAAATAAACAACCTAACCTTACACCTAAAGCAATTAGAGAAAGAAGAACAAACAAAACCCGAAGTTAGCAGAAGGAAAGAAATTATAAAGATCAGATCAGAAATAAATGAAAAAGAAATGAGGAAACAATAGCAAAGATTAATAAAACCAAAAGCTGGTTCTTTGAGAAGATAAACAAAATTGATAAACCATTAGCCAGACTCATCAAGAAAAAAAGGGAGAAGATTCAAATCAATAGAATTAGAAATGAAAAAGGAGAAGTAACAACTGACACTGCCGAAATACAAAGGATCATGAGAGATTACTACAAGGAACTATATGCCAATAAAGTGGACAACCTGGAAGAAATGGACAAATTCTTAGAAAAGCACAATCTTCCAAGACTGAAACAGGAAGAAACAGAAAATATAAACAGACCAATCACAAGCACTGAAATCGAAACTGTGATAAAAATCTTCCAACAAACAAAAGTCCAGGACCAGATGGCTTCACAGGCAAATTCTATCAAACATTTAGAGAAGAGCTAACACTTATACTTCTCAAGCACTTCCAAAATATAGCAGAGGGAGGAACACTCCCAAACTCATTCTACGAGGCCACCATCACCCTGATACCAAAACCAGACAAAGATGTCACACACACACAAAAAAACTCCAGGCCAATATCACTGATGAACATAGATGTAAAAATCCTCAACAAAATACTAGCAAACAGAATCCAACAGCACATTAAAGGGATTACACTCCATGGTAAAGTGGGGTTTATCCCAGGAATGTAAGAATTCTTCAATATATGCAAATCAATCAATATGATACACCATATTAACAAAGTGAAGGAGAAAAACCATATGATCATCTCAATAGATGCAGAAAAAGCTTTTGACAAAATTCAACACCCATTTATGATCAAAACCCTCAGAGAGTAGGCATAGAGGGAATTACCTCAACATAATAAGGCCATATATGACAAACCCACAGCCAGCATCATTCTCAAAGGTGCAAAACTGAAAATTTCCACTAAGATCAGGAAGAAGACAAGGTTGCCCACTCTCACCACTATTACTCAACATAGTTTTGGAAGTTTTAGCCACAGCAATCAGAGAAGAAAAGGAATCCAAATCGGAAAAGAAGTAAAGCTGTCACTGTCTGCAGATGACATGCTACCAGAAAACTAAAGGCCTCAGATCCTAAAGATGGTACCAGAAATTTACTAGAGCTAATCAATGAATTTGGTAAAGTAGCAGGATACCAAATTAATGCACAGAAATTTCTTGCATTCCTATACACTAACGATGAAAAATCTGAAAGAGAAATTAAGGAAACACTCCCATTTACCACTGCAACAGAAAGAATAAAATACCTAGGAATAAACCTACCAAAGGAGACAAAAGACCCGTATGCAGAAAACTATAAGACACTGATGAAAGAAATTAAAGGTGATACAAACAGATGGAGAGACATACCATGTTCTTGGATTGGAAGAATCAACATTGTGAAAATGACTATGCTACCCAAAGCAATCTACAGATTCAAAGCAATCCCTATCAAACTACAAATGGCATTTTTCACAGAACTAGAACAAAAAAATTCACAATTTGTATGGGAACACAAAAGACCCCGAATAGCCAAAGCAATCTTGAGAAGGAAAAATGGGGCTGGAGGAATCATGCTCTGTGACTTCAGACTATACTACAAAGCTACAGTAATCAAGACAGTATGGTGCTGGCACAAAAACAGAAATATGGATAAATGGAACAGGATAGAAAGCCCAGAGATAAACCCATGCACATATCAAACACCTTATGTTTGATAAAGGAGGCAAGAATATACAATGGAGAAAAGACAGCCTCTTCAATAAGTGGTGCTGGGAAAACTGGACAGCTACATGTAAAAGAATGAATTAGAACACTCCCTAACACCATACACAAAAATAAACTCAAAATTGATCAAAGACCTAAATATAAGGCCAGACACTATAAAACTCTTAGAGGAAAACATAGGCAGAACACTCTATGACATAATAGAGTATGTCATAATAAAAATACTATTAGAAACTGAGAAAAAAAAAATTGAGATGTGCCTAAAAGAATGAAGGAGAAGGAAAGCCACAATTGGAAGCCAAGATTAGAAGTATAAGCCAGTCATCATCAGAAAACCTACAAACAATAAATGCTGGAGAGGATGTGGAGAAAAGGGAACCCTCTTGCACTGTTGGTGGGAATGTAAATTGATATAGCCACTATGTAAAACAGTATGGAGGTTCCTTATAAAACTAAAAATTGAACTACCATATGACACAGCAATCCCAGTACTGGACATATACACTGGGAAAACAATAATTCAAAAAAAGTCATGTACCACAGTGTTCATTGCAGCACTATTTACAATAGTCAGGACATGGAAGCAACCTAAGTGTCCATCGACAGATGAATAGATAAAGAAGATGTGGCACATATATACAATGGACTATTACTCAACCATATAAATAAACGAAATTGAGTTATTTGTGGTGAGGTGGATGGACCTAGAATCTGTAATACAGAGTGAAGTAAGTCAGAAAGAGAAAAACAAATACCGTATGCTAACACATACATATGGAATTTAAAAAAAAAAATGGTTTTGATGGACCTAGAGGCAGGACAGGAATACACAGATGTAGAGAATGGACTTGAGGACACAGGGAGGGGGAAGGGTAAGCTGGGATGAAGTGACACAGTGGCATGGGCATATATACAGTACCAAATGTAAAATAGATAGCTAGTGGGAAGCAGCCGCATCGCACAGGGATATCTACTCGGTGCTTTGTGACCACCTAGAGGGGTGGGATAGGGAGGGTGGGAGGGAGACGCAAGAGGGAGGGGATATGGGGATATATGTATATGTATAGCTGATTCACTTTGTTATATAGCAGAAAGTAACACACCATTGTAAAGCAATTATACTCCAATAAAGATGTTAAAAAAAATAAAAAGAAATAAAAATACTATTAGAAACAAAAAAAAAATTGAGACGTGGCTAAAAGAATGAAGGAGAAGGAAAACCATAATTGTAAACCAAGATTAGAAGTATAAGCCAGTTATCCTCAGAAAATCTGCAAACAACAAATGCTGGAGAGGGTGTGGAGAAAAGGGAACACTCTTGCACTGTTGGTGGGAATGTAAACTGATACAGCCACTATGGAGAACAGTATGGAGGTTCCTTAAAAAACTAAAAATAGAACTACCATATGACCCAGCAATCCCACTGCTGGGCATATACCCAGAGAAACCATAATTCAAAAAGACACATGCACCCCAATGTTCACTGCAGCACTGTTTACAATAGCCAGGTCATGGAAGCAACCTAAATGCCCATCAACAGACAAATGGATAAGGAAGATGTGGTACATATATACAATGGAATATTAGTCAGCCATAAAAAGGAACGAAATTTGGGTCATTTGTAGAGATGTGTATGGATCTACAGACTGTCATACAGAGTGAAGCAAGTCAGAAACAGAAAACCAAATATTGTATATTAACTCATATATGTGGAATCTAGAAAACCAGCACAGATGAACTGGTTTGCAAGGCAGAAATAGAGACACAGATGTAGAGAACAAACATATGGACACAAGGGGGAAAAGTGGCAGGGGGTGGTGGTGGTGGTGGGATGAACTGGGAGATTGGGATTGACATATATATGCTAATATGTATAAAATAGATAACCAATAAGAACCTGCTGTACAAAAAATAAAATAAAATAAAATTCAAATTAAAAAATAAGTTATAAGCCAGAAAGCAAAACTTACCTAGGAAAATATCAGGGAATCATTTCATAGAAAATAAACACACCATCAGAAATATTTACAAAAACAAAAGTACATAAAAGAAAGAAATTGACTCCCACTAAAAAGTTACTAGAAAATCATAAAAAGACATTCAAATAATCATTATAAATATCACAGAGATAAAGGGGTCACACGAAAGGAGAACAATCATGAATATAAATCCCTTAGAGGTTTTGGGAAAGACACTATTGAATAAAGTCAAATAGATGGCATGAAAAGCAAACAAGACCCTCGAAGAACGAATGGACGACGCAGAACCGAGGATTTTTTATAAGAAGTCTGCACAAATAAAGAGAGAATAAGAGAAACGCACGACAGATGCTAAGTTTCCAAATTCTTCTAAAAGGGGATATAGAACGTGAAGATGTAGGTAAGAACACAGAAGAGACAAAACCTGATGCAATAACCGACTAGAATTTCTCAGAACTTACCATTCAGATCAGATATTGACGACTCTTGGACTGGGCGCAGTGGTGGCGGAGGAGTCCTGCCCCGCGGCGCCCGGCTTCCTCGCCGTGGGCCACACGGCGGGGCCCTCATCCGAACAGGAAAAGCCGAGGCTCAGCCCGCACTGACCAGCACGCAGACAGATAGGAACCTCAGCCGCTTCCCAGCCCCTGGCTGCCAGACCACCCATTCCAGCCGGGAGGTGCTGCAGAGCTGCTCCCATTGCCACCAACCCGACATCCTGCAGGCCGGCCGGGCGGACATAGCTCCCGTGGTCACCGCGAGCACAGGCTGATGTCCGTGGGCGCCGGGGTCTCTCGCAGCACCTGGAGGAGCTGCTGCCCCAGACCCCGCGAGTGTTGCTGGAAGGCTTGTCCAACCTGCCCTGAGTAGCCTAGGAGGGGGCCGTGGTGGGGAAGCAGGGCCGCCACTCCAGAAGCAACAAGTCCCGGCTCCTGCGGACCCTAATGGGGGCCGGCGGGCCGGGGGAGGAGGTGCCCCAGGCCCCCGTGGACGTCCTCACCCGCCTCAGGAGCAGCGGCGTGGCCTCTGTGTGCGCCTCCTGAGGCCTTGGCCGAAGGTGCCATCGAGCTGAACATGCCCAGTGGCCTGGCCCACCGCCTTGCTGCTTAGACCCTGGCGGACAGCCAAGATGCTTCTGCGGAAGCGGCAGCAGCCGGCTCAGCTGCAGATCCATGCGCGCACGCTGTGCGGCACCGCCATCCACGAGCTCGACGTGCCGGAGCAGGGCGGGGCGAGCAGCAGGAAGAAGGGCGCAGGCGCTGGGCGTGGACCACGGCCCCCCCCAAGTACCGCCCCCTCCCCTCCTCCCTCCCTGACGCTTTCCGGAGGACTCAGGTTCCTTGCAGCCTGCAGGCCAGTGGAGGAGGTGCTTGAGGTCTGGGAGGATGGGTGGAGGACGGATCCTGCCAGCAGGGAACACAGCTGGATGTGATCCCCCTCCACAGACTCTAAGCTCCTGGTAAATGGCAGGTGGAGCTGGTCCTGACGACCCTTCCCTTGGTCAAGAGTCCTGGAGGGTCCCCTCGCCTGGCATCCAATTGACTGCAGGATTTGGTTCTTTAGCATACCCATGAAGGGACAAACAGACCAGGAAAGCCAGGAACTTGGGGCCCTAAGCAGGAACTTGGGTGGGGGCAGGCTGCCTGCAGCCCAGGGCTCATGGGGGCCTCCCTATCCTACGCAGGACCGAGTGCTGGAGACCCTTCCTTCCACCCACCAGCTGTGAGGCTCGAGGCAGAGCGATCTGCCTTCTGTCAAAGGGCTAACGCACCTGTGCAGCAGCCTCCCACCCACTCCCTGCGCACCTGCAGCTCTGTGCTGCCCTCCCTGGTGGTCTGCCCGCGACCCACCCACCCAGCCCTGAGCCCCCACCCCCATTCCAGCCTTCATCGACCTGCTGGCCCTCAGCCAGCCACTGTTTGTCTGACCCTGGCCCTTGTTAGAAGGGTCAGCCCAAGTCCATTTCTGCACCTGCTTTTTTTACTTTTGAAATGGCAATAAAGACGCTGTCCTATTAAAAAAAAATAAAAAATAAAAACAAAGATTCTAGGTATAGACTTACACAAGAGACATACTTAAAGGGGAAAAAACCGCCAGTCAAATACTAATCAAAAGAAAGTTGATATAATAATATAACATTAGAAAAAAATAAAATGCAAAGTGAACAATCATTGAAAGAAATAAGAACGATAACTCATTTTGATCAAAGGAACAATTCAGAAGAATATAAAGCAATTAATTAGATTATGCGTCATCAATATTACTTTAAAACTTATAAGAAAAAAGATAGTAATACAAGAAGAAATCGGCAAATCTACTCTCATAAGGAAAGGTTTCACACACTTCTCTCAGAAACCAAGTGAACGAATGGAACACCTCCTAAAAATAGGATACTGAAGAGTTGAACAAAGCAAAGCATTATAGAATTCTGCACTCAACAAAAAGAGCATGCTATTTTCAAGTACCTGTAGAGCATACAAAAAAATTGATATTTTGCCTTAATGTACAGTTCAACAAATACAAACAACAAAAACAACTAACAGGACACATTCTCTGACCATAACAGAAAACAATTGGAAATTGACAACAAAAATATGGCCAAGAAACAAACAAATCACACTTCCCTAATTAGGTAATTTTGAAGATTAAATCACAACAGAAATAACAGAAAAGTGACAAAAATTGCACTAGATATGAAAAACTTGTACATTCCAATTCAAACAACTCACAGAGGGAAATGTATAGTCTTCTTTCACTTCCTCAACACCTCCATTTACTATAGACCATTATTTAACCAAGTCTCAATTTGCTTATCACAAAATTGTGTTAGGGCTGCCTCCATGGGCACTTATCTAGATATTAAGCCTTCAGTCATTGTGAATGCATTTTGGATAGACTTCATGCATTTAAACAGTACTGTGTTTCCCAGGAGTCTGTCAACTGTGCATGTATTTAGGTGCCTTGAAGCCCCCCTCAATCAGCCCTTTTGGAGCTTCAGAGAAAAGAAACTGTGGCCACCTTATCACCCTGTATTAATTATCTAGGGATGCTGTAACAAATGACCGCAAACTGGATGGCTTAAAGCAATAGAAGATAATTGTCCATCATTCTGGATGTTCAAAGTCTGAAATCAAGGTTTTAAGAGGTCTCTTTCCCTCTAAAGACTCTAGAGGAGAATCCTCTCTAGCCCTTCCTGCCTCTGGTGTCTCTAGGCATCCCATGGCTTACGGCTGCATCACTCCAGTCGGCCTCCATCTTCACATGACCTTCTCTCTGTGTGTCTCATATATGGACACTTGTCATTGGATTTAGGGCCCACCCATATAGTCCAGAATGAGCTTATCTCCAGATCCTTACTGACATTTGCTAAGACTTTTTCCAATAAGGTAATATACATAGGTGCCAGGAGTTAGGACATGAGAATATCTTTTTGAGGGTCACTATTCAACCCACTATACACCCTTATATGACCCTCATTATCAACACCATCCTTTTATTCTTTAATTTTTGAGTTCCAACCACAATCATTTTTGTTGAATTATGGAAAAAAAACCAAAATTGACTGAATTCCAGCATACGAAGATAAATTGTGAAAATATGTCATTCCTTGCATCCAGCCAACTACCTTAACAGAGTGTCGGTCTAGTTCAGTCACACAGTGCACAGTCCTTTAATTATTGTACAGTTTCTGGCCCATCTGATTCAGAAATACTCTCTGATTTCTTGCAAAAGAACCAAAGTGGTAAATTTAGCCCATGAACTGTGAACCAAATGAGAGTTAGCATTTAGCTGAGTCATTAGAAGGTGCAGTGTCATATATTTCCAGCAGACTACCCAAGTTGAATTTTCAGGGAAAGCTTGAAAATTAGCTTCAACTCAATTCTGATTTCAAAAGAAAAGTATTTCTAGTCATTTCTCCCAACATTGCCCATCATTCATGAGAAAATCAGGGAAGATTAGCTAAGAATGTTATTCTGTTCCTCTAAGATGTACTTGAAAAGAACAGTATTTATATATATTTTTTGGTGTAGTCACTTACTCCCTGGTTTCTTTCCCTTTAGCAACCATTTATCCCTTTCTCTGGGTCATTCCTGGTTAAACCATTCTCTCCCATGGTGAGGTATAGGTAATAGAGATCCTTTTGCTGAAAAACCTCAGAGTGGCCACTGTGAGGCGCCCTAGCTTGCATACAAGGGTGTTATATTATTTAAAGATTTATAAATAGTGTCTTGTACTGAAATATCCCCTTTAGCTAGGAGCTACAAATTCAACCCAGACTCCGACACTACAGGATTTGATAACACAAAGGAAAGATTCTGAGAAATGGGAAAGTCAGAGAGAGCATAAACACCACCCCCAAGAAAACTCCTTTAAAGAAGACCCCCTCTCATTTCCTTTCGTGCTCACACATTCAACAGATTATATAAGCCAACCCCTTCTTTTTCTCCCTTAATTTTGGCATTAAATGTTTTAATTTCATATTTAAAGTTTCTATAAAATCACCACTCTGAGTATGATAAACAATGTGATATTTACAAGAACCGCTGCCTCTTTATAGCCCATCCCTTTAAAGTAGTCACTCTGAAGTGGGTATCTTGGACCAAATAAACAGGGGTGAGTGTTCCAAAATGAAATACATGTTGTTCCAATCCAATCTTTTAATAATATTCAATATCTATCAATTATCTCTGTATCTATTTTTCTATCTTTCTGACCACTTAAAATTTGAACTTTTTCTCTTTGTAGCAATAGAGGTATCACATTGAAATTAAAATAAAGAGCAATTTACTTATTCTGCAAACATCTTTATTGTCCCTTTTCAGTTCTATGGAAGTAAAACGATGTAAACAGGGACATTCTGGAGAAGAGAGCATATCAAGTTGCTCCTTTCCTTGGAAAAAGCATAGGATCAACTATGGGAAGTGGATAAAAGAGGACAGATCGCTTTTACTCTACATCTTTTTCGTATGTGCACATTTATCTTGGATGCCTCTGAGAGTATGGTGAAGACCTGTTCCCTTTGAGGCTCAGTACTTCAGAATATTTCTAAGGGAATATGGCCAAACAGGACAAGAGTTTTCCTCCACTCCCCAAGAAAACTTACCATGAAAGAGAGAAAAGTCTGTCCTGGTCCTCCTGATGCAATTCTAGGGTACAGGCTTTTGTAAGTGAGAACTCCTTGTAATAAAGACTGGATCACTTTGGAACTTCTCCCAGCCAAGCCATCCTATATGAGCCCTAGGGTAAATGACTGTGTGTACATGTGGTGTAAATAGCAGGTTCACCTTGTGTGACAGAACTGTGTGTCACACTAAGAAGAGAGGTCATCTCCCACAGTGAATCCCAAGAAACAACTTTGACATCACTTTTCCAAATAGGGTTTCTTCTAACATCACAACATTTTTTTTCCATTTTGTGTGTATGTGTCTGTGTGTGTGTGTGTACCATGAAACTAAAGAATTGTATATTCCATACTTTGAATTAATTAATAAGCAAGCACAAGGAAATGATACTTGTCTGCAGAGGGTGCATGCTGGAAAGTTGTATAGGAAAAATTTGAATATTTAGAATGAAGCCAAATGATGGAGGACCTTGAAAAGAGAAGAGAAAGGCTCAGATTGGTAAAGTAGGCAACAGAAGACAGCAGAAATTGTTAAGGTGTATAAGATATGGTTAAAGTCTGTTTAGGGAAGATTTGTTTGGTGGTGATGCTAAGATTCTTTGAAAGGAAAAAAAGTTACTTAATTTCTGTACATTTTAAGGTCCTCACCTGTAAAAAAAAATGGTGAATAATAATACCTCCTATTTCACAAAGTTTGGGTGAGGAGTAAGTGAATTAATATATTTAGAACACAAATATGTACAGTCCTCAATAACATTATCATCACCATATGCAACCACCATCTCCACCATCCTCACCATCTTCATCATTTTCTTCTCTTTCCAAAATAAGCACATGCAAAAAGAAAAAAATCCCTATAAATAGAGAGATAATCCAGGTTTATGATTCTTAAAAAAGTTTCACAGATGATGAGGCCAATTCCTGCATCCAGTCAGGAGCAGGACATGTTGGATAGACGACATAGTGACACAAACTGTAATTTTGTACACACAAAAACTTGTCATATTTGTCTTTCACATAGACTTATATGTAAATATAAGCATTAAAATACAATATGAAGTTAAATTTTTTTTATTATTATGAGGCATCTTATCCATACTGCCTTTCTCTCACCACGTCTTGTAGAAACTTTATTTTTTCCTTTAAAATGTAGACTTTTTGAAAAATATAATTAAAGTTACTGTTAATTAATACTTCACTATTTAAATTTTATTTTTGACATTTATTGTTTTTTTCTAATTTTACAAGTAACACATGTTCATTGCAGACAACTAGAAATACATAAAAGCATAAAGTAAAAATTAATCACCCATAATCCCCAGCCCCCAGAGACAACCCTCATTGCTATTGATGGTTAATACATCACTTTAATACCTATTTCCTCCTATGCTTTTTAAATTCAAATTACATACTTTATCTGTTAACTGAGAATACAAAATAATTTTCAAATAGTCAGCTAGAACACCTCATGAGTATCTGTGTGTGTGTGTGTGTGTGTGTGTGTACCATACTTATTCTTGATTTCTTGAATTATAATACAAATTTACTTTGCCATAAAATAGATCAAATGTTAAAAAATTATTTAAGAAAGATTTTATTATATATCACTCTTCTTTAAGCAAGAGTTTGGAGATTATTATCCCTCTAAATATCCATGTACTTGCAGTAATAAAATGACTCTCCTTCAATTGTATCCAAATTCTTTACACAAAATTAAATTCATAATTCCACTTTTATAACTAGTGTTAAATTAACAGAAATTAAAATACATTATCACATTTCCAGATTCCTTTTTTTAATTAACTGCACAGCATACATATAACAGAAAACTGCATTATCAAGGGCACAGAAATTAGCCCCACCAGCCAATACCATACTTCAGTCAAGCTCAACCGACCTTATTACCTAGATTTGGCTGTGTACCCTCAGGCATATTATGAACCACATGAGCAGATGACTGAATGCGAAAAAAATATCTCCATTAAGAAAAAAATTGAGATTTTGGATTCGGCTGCCTGTCCATTAGTGACATAAAGTGCTGACAAGCAGAACAAACAGTGAGCAATGTAATGTCAGGGCCTCTAGTGAAATGAAGTTTCATAACTTCACTAGGGTTGATGGATGGGTAATAATGACATTTTCAAGTGTAGGAATATACTCTATTAGGAACATCATAGAATTATTCTGCACAAAGTAGTTGTTACAGCTTGGTTGCTCGGGGAAGATGACTCCATAGAGTAAGAAAACAGTCATGTGCTTATAAATGTTTAATCAGGTTAATATTCTGTTGCTCTTCACCATGCCAGAGAACGTCACTTATTTGGAGTGTAATAGTTTAGAATAGAATTCTCTTAGACAGTCAAAGGACAGTAGAGAATTCTACAACATCAAATACTCAAATATTTGACACTAACAACGTTGTAAATCTGACATGAACAATTTATCAATTTACTGGGAAACTTTGCAAAAATGCATTACTGAGGGTGTTATCTGAATAGTAAATAATCTTTTAGGTCTTTGCAAAATGCAACTTACCATATTCTTTATAGATTAAATCACAAATACAACTATCAACTTTCAACCAGTCAATTTGCAAAGGAACTGTGTGTCACTAATTTATGTCTTATCCTTAGACAAGCTGGTTGCAGTAACATGAGGAATAAAATTGGATGATTTTTGTAGCTACGTGTTCACATTTATACCATTTGGTCTTTAAGGATAAACAAGGGAATATTGTTTTTTTAAGAAAGGAAGATTTGCTGGCATCAAAACTCACTTCAGGGCTCACAGAATCACAATTTTTTAAAAAAAACTTTTTCTAAAAAGCATAGAGTGCCTATATTTGAATGGTACTTGGCTACTCAGATGTCCCTGGGATTATGATTTCCAGGATCCGTAAAGACATTTCAGCCCCACCTGAATAATAAAAATCAATTGATAAGGAATTTTCATTACAGTCCTAAACTTTACAAGTGATGATTTTACTCTAAAACTTTCAGCAGATGATACTATGCAAGTCATGTATTATAGAAAACCAAACAACTCAGTAAAGTTTGATTGCCACAAAATAACATTTTCTAATTTATAAGCTTTTATTTTCTAAATAATTTATTTAATTATAAAATTAAAATAATCTTGTTTTAAATGTTTGTCTAAAGTGAGATTGTTCAACCACTTCACTTAGTTTATTTTTCAGCTAAAAAAAGAATAAACTTCAAAGTTGAAGAAATGAACCATCCTAGGGCAGAAAAAATAGAAAGAAAGAAAGAGAGAGAAAGAGGGAAGGAGGGAGGGAGAGAGGGAGGGAGGAAGGATATTGTGAACAAAGAATCATGAGGTCAGAGAAAGATTTATCTGAAGTCTTTCTGTAATCACACATCCAGAAATGAGGATATGACGATGGAAACAGTGATATTTTCCAAACATTTAACATGTGCCATGTACTGTACTAAATAGATACTCATATAATCTTCACAATTATTCCAGGAGGTGGATACTACTGTTATCTCCATTTTATTACAAAAAGAAGAAAGAGAGAGAGAGAGGGAGAGAGGAGAGAAAGAAGGAAAGAAAGGAAGAAGGAAATTCAAGAACTACAAAACTCTTTTCTTTCCATCTCTTTTTCTTCTTTTGTCCTGCCACCTGCCTTCCTTCCTTCTTCATTTTTTCTTTCATTCCTTCCTATTATGGGTACAGTGTTCATTACATAATGCCCCTGATGACCTCACTACCTTGTAATAAGCGGGGGAAAAACTGTCAATTGTACCTGAGAGTTTTACTTGCACTATTCTATTTTGTATTTATGAAAGGCAGCTTCATAATTAAAGTCCAGGATCTTCTGCAATTTAAATTCATATTATATATCGATCCAGAGATGCTGTCTGACTCTGGCATGTATTTTTCTACATTACTGAACATGCCAACAATGCAGCATTTCTCAGCCTGAACTGTATCCTCAGGAGGAATTCAGGGCTGGAATTGCTTGGAGTATTACAGGCAAAGTGTTCACTGAGAGGGAAATGGAGCAAAAACAGTTCCATTGCCTAAATAAATTAATTGATTTAAGACATAAGAAGGAAAAAAGGGAAAATTTTGTTGACTACCCACTATTTAACCCTATCTTGAAGAGTAGGTTTAAGGTGGCAAGTGTCTGAGCGTTTCCATCAGAGGTGTCCTTGTTCATACCTCTACACAGAACAATTAGTGTGAACGGTTCTGAGGTACACAGCCCTGCTCAGGCAACCACATATTTTACAACATTTATTGCTGAAACTTCAAACTCTATTTCCTTAGCAGGATCCCTGGACTAACTTCTTAGTGTTAGCTGTACAGGCATTTCTATCAAAATAGCAATTGGATCTAGAGTTAGTTTTTGATACTACATGAGAATCACAGGCATCCCTTGGGGAAATATATCTTCTAAAAATCTACGGGTATTGACCACATGTCTGCAGATGTCTTTTATCACTATTAGTTGCTTTTATATGTCAACTATGAAATACCTTCTAACACATGGAGCTATTAAGGTTGAAATTGCAGGGAATTGCATGGTACTGGTGAAAATCTGTCCCTTGTGAAAGGCTGGATGCAAAAATACAATGTTCCAGAACTGTTTTATATATGTCTGTGTACATGTGTACATGATACTTTAATATTCCTCATTCAAGCATTTCATTCACTCTGACAATAAATTGTCATGTTAATCACTTTATATGTAAACAGGATACATGAAGATGACAGATGCAGACACAATTCTGTATTTATCAAAATAAACCCTCATATCAGTCTAAACTCTAAGTTGCATTTCAAGAAAGAAAATTCAAATTGGCTCAACATGAAAATGGAAAACAACAGCTTACATAATTTAACAAGTCCAGGAGTGGGTATCTGGCTTCAGGCTTAGGTGTTCATTGATATCTCTCTCCCAATTCTCTTTTTGGAATCTCTCCCAAGACTCACAGAATTTTATTTATTTAATGTTTTAGAGTCAGTCAGCTATGATTATTTATTTTTATAGATGCTAAGATTTTCATGTTTTCTCACGTGAAACATTCCTCTAGGTCAAAAGTAGAGAGTATATAAAGTTTACTCAGGGAAATATCACTTGCATCTGTGTTCTCCTGTCATCTCCTTTCATCACCATCCTAGGGTCATCCATTTTCTTCAGGCTTTTAAATTTATTTTCCTAAAACTATAAAGTTGATTTTGTGATTTTTTTTCAGTTGCTCTATTTCAAATGTTATTATCTCCTATTATTTCTCTTTTTTTGCTATTTTTTCTCTTATTTATTATTGATCATTTTAATTAGTGATTTACTTATTTTGATTATTTTTCAAAAACCTCGGGTTTTTAATTAAGTAGTTTTGTTATTTCTATGCTTTCAACCTCTTCAATCTCACATTTTATATCCTGACTCTGCTTACTTTATTTTTTCCTAACTTTTTGAATTATATGTTTAATATGTTTATTTCAGTCTTTTATCTTTATTAATATAGTTACTTAAACCTATACATTTTCCTATGAGCATTGTTCTAGCTGTTCCATGAATTCTTATATATAAATGAGTGCATGACAATTATTTTCTAGCAATTTTGGAAGTTTGGTTTGTATTTTTCCTTGACCCAAGCAATGTTTAATAGACATTAGTTTTTTTAATTGTCAGATGAAAATATCTTTTTTATTTTATTATTAATTTCTAGTTTTAATTGCCATCAGTGTTGTTTGTATGATTTCTATACTATAGACCTTATTGAACTATTCTTTGTGCCATGACATAGATGTAGTTACATAGAATATTAAATAGGATTGACTTTCACAAATATTTCATGAGAACTTGAAAGAAGATGTGTGTGTGTGTGTGTGTATACCTTGCTTTCACCAGTAGTACTAGTATATATATGTTCATAAAAATCTTTCTCACTCATTATAATATTTTGATCTTCCATATGCCCCTTTACTTTTATACACTTGTTTTAGCTTAGACTGAGAGAGGTATTTCAAAATTCTGTCTTAGTTTGTTTCCATTTTTCCTTTCCTCTCCTTTGGTTTCATTATTATTAAGGTGCCACTATGTTATTTGGTGCATAGATAAGTCTTACATCTTCATTTTGAAATGAAGCTTTTTTCACATTATAAATAATCCTTTTTTTTTTTAATTGCTCCTGCTGCTGAATTCTGCTATGTCAGATGTGAAGATCACAAGCCCTGGTTTCACTTTGTTTCACTGTCAGGTGACTTTGACTCATCTCTTCATTTTTAGGCTTTTGAAATCACTGTTAGATGTATTTACAGTATAAAGCATACAGCTGGGTTTTGCCTTATGACCCAATCTGAAATCCTTCTTAGCAGGTGTGTTAAGTCAATTATATTTATTTACATGATGCATACTTGGTCTCAAGTTTTGTTTTGTTTTGTTCTTTCGTGGATTATTTACTTTGGTTCTCTCACTATAGGCTTGTTTTCTCTGCTTCCTTTTTTTTGGTAAATGTCTTTAGTTTTCTTTGAATTTCTTCTGGTTTTAAGAAGGTTAATATTTTCATTTTAGTGCCACCTTCACACTAATGTCATTACACAGAGCTTGTAGACCTCTTTACTTAGGCTTCTCCTTCTTTTCTCAACTTTAAACTCTTTAATTTCCATCTTTTATCTCAGAGACAATCAAATATAGCTAATTCTGCTTTACACTTCTTCTCTCTCTTCTCCTCCTATATTTTTTAGTTGCAATATTTCTCTTAGATTATACAACAAATAACATATAACTCTCCCATCCTTATACCCACATTTATTTTAGTCTTAATTCTCAATTAAACATTATTTAATGCTTATCACCAGCTCTTTTGCTGAAGTTGCCTCAACCATATGTTGGTTGGATGAAGCTCATTCTCTACTGTCTTGCTGTCCCTTTTTCACATTTTGCTTTGCATTTGCGAGTGGGGGATGGAAGCGCTATATTATTATTATTATTTTTTACTTTCCAGTAGCCACTGCTCTGTTCCAGCAGGTCTCAAATGAGTTCCTGATACTTCCAGTCAAAATTGGGTCTTTCCTTCAGAGGCAAATTCAAATGAATATTATCTATGTTCTACCAGCACTCAGATTCTGCTGCAAGCTCTGGGGCAGTCCCTAAGGAGAAAGATTATTTTAAAAGATCATCTTTTTAGTCTCCTAAATTTTAGGCTGCTCTAACCTACAAAACTCCCAACTTTAATATGAAAGAAATCTGTTATAAAGACTTCCTTTTACCGTAAAGAATTTGACAAAAATTTTAATTAAAACAAGAAGAAAAATGGAAACCACTAAAACTACAATCACATTCAAAACTGTATAAATATGGTTATTTTATAACATAAAATTTGATACGTTCAACAATAATTTATTTCCAAAGTGCTCTATTTCTGGCACCATCTGCTTACCTCAGGGAAGAAAGTCCACATTTTCTTGTGTTTAAATGCATAGTACACTGATTTAAAATGTGTGTCACATAAACAACGCTGGTATATCCCAATTTATATTTACAGATGGTTTACCCCCAAGTGTTTCTTAAATAAGTGTGAAGGGGGAAAAGCCAGAATTTAATAAAAATAACCTCAGTGCTTCTTAATAGAGACATGAGTCAGAATAATTTCAGTTCCTTAAGTTTTCAAGTTTTAGCTTAATTTTCTATTACATTCATTATTCTTTTAAATATTAAAATTCTTAAAAACACTTTAAAAATCTCATATCCCCTAGGCATCTCCAGATTTGAAAGGAAATAGCAAAAATAATTCTGAAATCAGTGACGTTTAATGAAATGCATTGTGACTCCTTTGGAATAAAGAAAACTCATTTTTGTTAATGTTGGCAGGTAGAAACCACTCCTTCCCTTTTACAATTTACACTTCATTCTCTAACATGGATATTAAGGAGGTATGTATGTGTAGAGAGTGTGTTTTCCTTTTGTTTGGAAGCTTGAAGTGAGGAGAAAACAATCTTCTATGACCTGTGATGGGCATCCACTTGTCTAAGATTATTTTGGGATTGAAAAAGGTAAATGAATAAACATGTGCATTATGTAGGTAAGTACAAAGATGTCTTATGTACTTATTAATAAATAATGAGACATATAAGCATCACTGGAAGAGAAATGTTTTTGAAAGTCTTTCATATTATCTTTGAAAAATAGTATTATAAGTTGAAGTAAATATGAATATTTTTCTTCAGTATAATCCTTCCTAAAATTATAGTTATTTTTTGAAAAATAGTCTTTCATAACTAGCACAGGTAATAGGGTAAATTATACCAATGGACCACAAAATAAGATCACTTTAGTTTTATCACATGACAATGACTATTACTTGAAACATGTCACTTTCATTTCATATTCAGGGATGATTTTCCAAGGTCAGAAAATTATAGAAGGAAAATAATTGCAAAGGTCTTTTCAATAGCATTTTCTCCCCCTCTATACCTAATAAATGAAACAAACAAAATATAAATACAAGTAAAATGGTTAAATATGCAGAAGTCTAATTTTTATTTTAATATTGTAAAAGTAATTGTCAGGATATTAAACGCTGATAACTCATTTAGTGACCCGGGTAGAGTAGCTAATGTACAGGAGGAAGAATCATTTTCCCCCTATTCTTCTGAGTTTTTAGCCGAGAACACCATAGTTAAAGATATTAACAAGAGAAAAACAAACAGAAGTTTATTAACAATATCCTTATGTGTACCTGGGTAATAGGGGGAAATGAGTATGTCCTTAAGATGGCTTAGAATTCAGAATTAAGTACCAGCTTAAGAGGAAAAGTAGGGGTTGGGGTAGGCATTTTAGGAGAGTCAGTGATTTTTTAGGAAAGATGAATGGGCCCTTAGACTAGGTGGAAGGTAAGACAGTTTGTGACTAAGTTTGTCTGGGTGTGGTGTCAACTTCTAGTTTCCTCTCCTATGATCAGACTCTGTTGATGCAACTCCCAAGGAGAGGAATTATGACTCAGTTCCTTTTGGAGGAGCTGTCTTCAGGCCAATAAGGAGAGTTCAGAGAAAGCTTCTCCCTGCATTTACTGTTTTTCAAGTGTCTATAGCTCCAAAAAATCAATAAGTTAAAATATTGTGGGGTGGCATATTCTGCTACTCTTCACAATCTAAGGACATGTTCCATGTAGGAGCATGATTTTTCAATCAAAACGTTTCTTCTGATCCCAGATCAGCTCCTGACTTGCTGCATGATCATAGGCCAGCCACCAAGTCCTCCATGTCTCAATTTCATCATCTCTGTTTTTGTGACAATAATGAATATTCTGCATGTCATGGTAAAATTTAAATGGAATGGCAGCTCTGAAAAGTAATTTGAAAATTCAAAAGCCCTGCACACATGCTCAGTCACGTACGTGGAGTCCTTGGTTTTCTTTTGCAGTAGGAATTAATGGATAACACAATCCAGCCCCAGGACCTCTTTCTACATTTGTTCTCTAAGTTTTTATATACAAAGGGATGCTTGGAG
This sequence comes from Lagenorhynchus albirostris, assembly GCF_949774975.1. Classification (NCBI taxonomy): domain Eukaryota; kingdom Metazoa; phylum Chordata; class Mammalia; order Artiodactyla; family Delphinidae; genus Lagenorhynchus; species Lagenorhynchus albirostris. Next base: position 63,809,801 of record NC_083106.1, on the reverse strand, counting down.
TAACATTCACATAATATTAATGATAATTATCTCTGGATGGTGGGTTTGTGGATTTTTTTCTGCTTTCCTTTACATTTTCCTATATAGTTGAGTAGTTTTATATGAAGTATAAATTATTTTACAAATAGATATTTTCCTTAGGCAAAATTTAAGGATAAATAAAACACAAACAGAAAATTTCCAACATAGTGCTATATCTAAGATACATTTTAATCACCATAAAATATTCCTACATAGCAAAAATTTAAAGGGTATACAAATGATCATAGAAGTTATAAAATGCTTGCTCTTCTAGTAATGAAATAAATGCACGTCTTTTTTTTAAAAGTTTGTTATTGTAAAACTGCTGAAAACCAAAGTCAAAATGAAGATCTTCAGGCAGTGAAGGTGGGGTGGGGGATCATATTACCTGCAAATTAGCAACAATAGGAGTAACAGCTGACTTCTCAACATAAACAAGAAAAGCCATAAATTAAAAGGCTGATTCTAAAACTCATATGAAATACATAGAGACAACAATTACCAAGGCAATCTTAAAGAAAAAGAACAAAACTTGAAGATTTATGCTCCCAGGTATTAAGAATAATTACCAGGATATATTAACTAGGACAGTACAGTACTAGTGCAAGGTGAGAAAAATAGGCTAATGAAAGAAATAAAACAGAAAAAGGTCCATGTAAACAATCATCTTAGTTTCTTTTTGTTGGTTTTTTTGTTTTTTACCAAGTGAGGCTGTGATGCAGTAGGGAAAGGATGGAACTTTCTATAAATGATGGTGGACCAACATTAAAAATTTAATCACCGCAATTTCCTCCTATGCATAAAAAATAAATAAATCTTAAGCTACTCCACACAGTACATGAAAATAAATTACATATGGATTACATCTAATGTGAACAGTATTACAATCAACATTTTTTTAAATAAACATAAAGAATAACTTCATGTACTAGGAGTAAGTTAAGATTTCTTAAAAAGGACCAAAAAAAAAAAAAGAAATAAAAAAGCAAGCCATAAAAAGGGACAGACATTTGCAATGTATGTAACGGACACGATCCGTATCTAGAGTATGCAAAAGATTCCTATAAATCAATTTAAAAAGGCAGGCAATCCAGTAGAAAAATGTGTTTGAACAGATGCTTCATACAAAAGAATATCCAAATGTCCAATAAACACACTGAAAAGAAGCTCACCTTCATTAGTTATAGGATATCCACATTAAAACCACAATGAGGGGCTTCCCTGGTGGCGCAGTGGTTGAGAGTCCGTCTGCTGATGCAGGGGACACAGGTTCGTGCCCCGGTCCAGTAGGATCCCACATGCCACGGAGCGGCTGGGCCCGTGAGCCATGGCCGCTGAGCCTGCGCGTCCAGAGCCTGTGCTCCGCAGCGGGAGAGGCCACAGCAGTGAGAGGCCTGCATATGTGTACTGCAAAAAAAAAAAAACCACAATGAGATGCCACATCACACGCACACCAGAATGTCTATAATGAAAGCAACAGACAATACTAAGTGTTGACAAGGATATGAAATGTGGAATTCTCATACAGTGCTTGTAGGACTTTGTGAAACTGTTAGGCTTTATTTAGTTTATCTGAACATACATGTACCCTATCACCCAGCAATCCTACTCTAAAATATATACTAGCAGAAATGTATACATATGTTCATCAAATGACATATATATGAGAATACTCACAGCATCACAATTCTTTACAGACAAAATCTAGAAACAACACATATGTCCAGTAATAGTAGATAAATTGTATTTTTTCATGCAAAGCAATTCTCTATTGCTACCTGTAACAACATAGATGAATTTCATAAATATAACTCTAGGTGAAAGAAGCCAGATTCAAACAAGAGCACACTGTATGATTTCATTTCATATGACTTTAGGTTCAACAGCAATAGAAACTAAGGTGTTATAAGTCAGAATAACCATTAGTTTTCAGGGGAGTGACTAGGAAATGGAAGGAAAGGACATCTGGGATACTAGTAATTTTCTAATTCTTGATCTGGATAGTGGTTATACAGGTATATTCACTTTATAAAACCCATGGAATTATAAGCATAACATATTTAAATTTTAAAAAGGAAAAGCATTCAATGTGATAGTTTTCCAGCTATCATCATTTTTTTTTTCAAGACAATATCTGTAGTCAGAAATGAGGCAGGAAATATTTTATAATTCACTTAATGGAATAGATATTGATGTCAATTTTCTGGAAACAATTGGATAATATCTAGAAAAAGCTTTAAAATAGGATACCCTTTTATCAAATAACACAATTTCCAGGACTTTCACCTATAGAACTAATCAGAGATATAAAAATAACCTTATGTGAAAGAATATTTCACACAGTAATATTTCTGTATCTAGACATTAAAAACAAACTAATTATTTAGAGATTAAATTGCATATATCATGGTACGAATTTTGATGACAGGCTCAAAGCCATTTAAATTCATACATTCAGACAGCATTTTCTGACTAGTACAATCTTAAAATTAAAATACGAAATGATAAGCTGGTTACAAAGCAGTATACAAAAGGATTAAAATTATACTTAAGAATATATTTTTATATATGAAGCTAAACACAGTTTTCTGAGTAAGGAATTGATTTTCTGTATTACTTTTTTCATATATTCTTATATTTTCTAGTTCTAAAATAAGCATATATTACTTTTATAATGGAATTCATCAGGTATATTTTTTAAAAAGTAATCTAATAATACAAAAGTCTAAAGCAGGCATTTACAAATATATACGACAACACTTTAGCATCATTTATTTTTTCCACTTTAAATGAATGTATGTCTTCAGATTTTCAATCTGTTTTCATACTATTGTATCATAAATTTTACTAAGCTTTTCTTATACTGTTTGTTATTCAAGTTGTTTCCAATTTATTTTGAAAATTCAGATAATACTACAACAAACAACTTCCAGATATAACTTTTGCTACTGTTAAATTAGTTCCTTACTATAAGATACACAGTGTGAGAATCCTAAGTCAAAAAGTATAAATGAAATATCCAGCAAAATTTAATTTTCTAAAGAATATTTAACTTACTACCTTGAAAGTATTCAAGTCTCTCTTACGCATACAGGGGAAATGAATATCTGAGTGTTAATAAAGTTGAAAGGTTATCAGTGAGGGCTATGATCAAATATAACCATAAAAAGGTAAAATATAGTTGGTGGAAGAGAATCCCATGTTTGAAAGGAAAAAAATGCAAACATTTAGTATGTGCCATCTGATTAAAGCCCATCATCACAGCCACGTTGCCCATTGCTAGATCAAGCCCTAAATAACTATTGTTCTACCTCTTTGGATTACACACGCTTATTAGTTATTTGTCTCCAGTTGTTGGCTGAGACTTAATTCAGGTCAACACTCAAGATGTTGTGTACAGAAAGCTATTATCTTTAAATCTTGGTAGGATGTGTCTGCCTTTTGTAGCTCCAAATTGCCCTGCCTTTATTGTCACCATGTATCACGTTTGTATCAAATTTCCCTTCTACTATTTTCGCTGCCTCATCTATATCATTATGTATCTCCCAGCTTCAAGCCCCAGTTGAGCTCTTTCCTTAGATTAGTTTTCCCCAAGTGTATTACCTTGTGTTTTCCAGGCTGTGTCTAATTTGGTTATGTTCTTCTATATCTCACACTTGCTGATCACTCAATAAGTGTAACGTAATTGTTTGAAATCTACTGCTACACTTTGTTTTGGAATAGTTCCCTGAACTCTAAATACCTGAGCATGAAAATAATTAAGGTGAAGTATTGAATACAATTGATTTTTTTGTACAAAATATTCAATATGCTCTTTAGATTTAAGGCACTAAAAAGGCTTCCTCTGGATGATATTAAAACCCATTCTGGGCTTCCCTGGTGGCGCAGTGGTTGAGAGTCCGTCTGCCGATGCAGGTGACACGGGTTCGTGCCCCGCTCCGGGAAGATCCCACGTGCCGCAGAGCGGCTGGGCCCGTGAGCCATGGCCGCTGAGCCTGCGCGTCCGGAGCCTGTGCTCCGCAACGGGAGAGGCCACAGCAGTGAGAGGCCCGCGTACGCGTACCGCAAAAAAACCCAAAAACAAACAAACAAAAAACATTCTGTTGTTAATGCATATTCTGTAAATCCTACTGTTTACACATTTATTTTCATTGACAATAGTACAAATTTATTCTACTTACTATCCAGAACTCTTTTAAGTTACAACTAAGTTCCCAGTGTATTGCAAAATGTTTTGATGAACACAAGAGTGAGGAATTGGGAGGAAAATAATATTTAACCATATCACTGCAGAGGAAATTGGTATTTACAGGGTCTACTAATGTAGCTGTCAAGGAGACAAATGTAACTCAACCAATTTGATGGAATTATGTTCCTGGACCAATTTATCTATATTGCAGAGGGATGAGCAAGTCAATTTTTGATACTGAAAAAATCAGGTAGAATGTCTGTCAATTCTAAAACAATAACATGACATTCTATATCAATGTGTGATAAGTACAAATGGCATATTTTTATAATATATCATTTTATCCAGTCTTAATAAAGTATCTGTTCTTTAGAGATATAGTCTTGGTTTGAGACCAATCAAATATTTTAATAGTAAAGATAAAATGAGACACTGCAATAAAAATAACGAACATTGATGAGGACCCTCTCCTTCCAGAAATGTTCACGCCCTCAGTATCCACGATAATATGTCTTACGTTGTCTCACATTTCCCACACCCAAAGAAAACTCCTACAAGAGAAAAAGGAAAAAGCAATTATTAGGAAAGGAGATCCTTGAGCATAAAGAGAATTCTCATAGAGAACCTAACCCGCTGCTCAAGTTATTTAATCTACATTTGTGTATTTCAAGTTACAGATGAGATGGGGGATTTGAGCAATCCCTGTATGTTTTCTTTACCATTCTTTCTTCTTATGTACAGATTAGAGGCAAAAAAACAATAATTCTTAAACTAAAATGTGCCTGTGGTCTTTATTTCTACAACACTATAGAATTTGTTACAAGATAGATAATGTTTCCATATACAGAAGTTTAACTGCTCAAATGGAAAGAAAAACATATAATAATAAAATGGTTTCACCCAGTCTGTCATTCCATAGCAAGGAATATTAGAGAAAAACAATTTCAACATTCACTTTCAACAGAATTAATTTCAAAAAGCTATGCTATAATTTTCTAATTTGAGTTAAAAAAATCAAATCATCAGAATTAATTTAACTGGTTTCTCTATTTGGAGCATCGGAAGTCACAAAATTGCTGTTGTATTTAGCTAGATTTCTTCTGCTCCTGAGGGAGACCATATATTCAAAATTATTGCCTTACTTTTCATACATGTATAAGAAAACTTGAAATTGAAAACGGACAAAATTAATTTGGATGAAGTAAATTGATCTAAATGAAAGGTCACGCTTCACAGAGTGAAATATACCACATTTTCTGCAGCTGTACATTTTTGATTGTCATTTTAGGCATGGCCCTAAAGTAACTACTAACTTTTTAATAAATATATATATAAATTAATTTATTTAATTTTGACTGTGTTGGGTCTTTGTTGCTGCGCAAGGGCTTTCTCTAGTTGTGGCGAACAGGGGTTAGCCTTCCTTGTGGTGCCAGGCTTCTCATTGTGTTGGCTTCTCTTTGTTGCAGAGCACCGGTTCTAGGTGCACAGGCTTCAGTAGTTGTGGCATGCGGGCTCAGTAGTTGTGGCTCCTGGGCTCTAGAGCTAACTTGTGAAGTAGTATTGCTGATACTTCATATGATTTTTGTATTCTGAGGAGTCTGTACTCAGTGATATAAATATACACTTGCTGGAAGCCTGCTCAGCATCTACTTCACACATATCTTCAACCAGCGATTGTTTTACAGCTGACCCCCCGGCAGGCTTCTTGCATCTCCCCAGCACAAGACATAGGTCATAGTATTATTGGTCAGCATGTCAAGTGGCTGGCAGGGAGAGCAGTGTCTAATGCTTCTCTCATCATCACCTGACATTAGCGTTGACTCTCTTTAACCACTTGTGTTCAAGGGTCATTCATTTTAGCAGTGCATACCTTACAGTGTTGTCCTTAAAGAGAAAAGTTAGATATATTACATTAGGAAAGTATTGGACAGAAACAGGCTAATGCTGATCGTCTTTCAGATTTAATCATGTGTTAAAGCAAGCACTCTGTTCTTTGCACATATGTTGCACATACTAATAGAAGAGACCATAGCAGAAACTGAAAATATAAATACCATACCAGTTTTGATATACTTCTATAACTCTATTAATAAATTTAAAAACATGAAAAATTTAGACAGATGCTAAAAAGGATGGGAAACCTTGACAATAAACACAAAATGAGACTGTCTTGGGAAAATAAGACCTATGTTCACCAATGCCAATGAAGCTTAGAGTTTAAGTAATTATAGATCTTCTTCTAAGGCATGTTCTTTCTAATCCCATTTTGCCTCCGATCTGCTTTCCCAATCTGTTATCACTGGTCTCTGAACCCTTTTTCCCATCTTCCACGCTTCTTCGTTCTCCAAAACTATTGTCCTGTGCTCTTTGAAATGTATAGTTAATCCTTAAACTCTTCTCTGTTTATTTCACATTGTTGCCATGACATAAACCTGGCTGTTTCCCAGTGAGACTATTTCCCTTGACGTCTCCCAGAGTAACGAGTCTTTTACTCCTCACTTCTCAAGCAGAGAAACTTGGGACCTGCAGTGGAAAGTAGCTATCTCTTGCTTCTTTCAAACCATTTTCCAGCAACTTTCCTCAAAAACTGCAAATTTGCAAAGTTCATGACATCAGACTATACCACTTACTTTTCCTTTCTTGTGGTCTTGGATGTACCTCATTCACTGATGACTTGATATTGAATCAACACAAATCTAAGAGCCCTGAAGGAATCATGCACGTATCTGTAAAGGATAACTGGACCCAGGCACCCCAAGTGACTTTGATTAAAAATAGAATAATAAGAAATTGGGATAAAGAATTTTACACTTTAATTTCTTTGAACTGTAACTCATAATAACAAGAGTATATGATTTCAGACTTTATTCCTTTGATTTTAGTGTTTTTGGATTTTAACTCAAAAGAATTTAATTTCTGAATCTTATTTTCTTCCTGGAATTAATTTGAGGACATAACATTTGAATTTGAAGCTATCTACTTTGTTAGCATTTTATTATTGAAGAGTCTTTATGCATTTGGAGTATATTAATGTTGTCATTTAACTTCACTTTAGTATCTCTGAGAGGTTCTATGAGATAACATGACTGGATACAATTTGTGATGAAACATATAATTGGGAATGGATTTTCAGCCTTGGGTGTTTTTTTTTTTTTTCCGGTACGCGGGCCTCTCACTGCTGTGGCCTCTCCCGTTGCAGAGCACAGGCTCCGGACGCGCAGGCTCAGCGGCCATGGCTCACGGGCCCAGCCGCTCCGCGGCATGTGGATCCTCCCAGACCGGGGCATGAACCCGCGTCCCCTGCATCAGCAGGCGGACTCTCAACCACTGCGCCACCAGAGAAGCCCCAGTCTTGGGTATTTTAATTAACACTATATTTTTGACCCACAGTGGAGCCTCCTAAGGCCAAAATCTATACAGCCTCAATAATAATGAACAAGAAATAGTTGGTATTAGGGAAGCACTTTGTGAAGGTGGAAAAACGCTTGCCACGTACTTTGTTGATTTTCTCCTCTTCAGGAGGACACACACCTGCCATTGTCCTCAGCTTAGTGGTGAAGTCTAAGTTGATAAGAGAATACAAAGCTGGGAATGTTTGAAAATACTTACTCCTCTCTCCTAATAATTCCTTCTGTGGATAGGGATATCCATTGTCACAACACCCCTGGTCTCTCCCTACCCCTTCTCCTCACTAACATTTAGTGAGTGCTGTGTACCAGGAAATTTTCTAACTGCTTTACATGAATTAACCCATGTGAACCCTATGAGGTACATAGATGTCAACAATGGTTTGTGTCAATAATATAGAACCTTATTACTTCTATACTATGGTGAGACAATGAGATACAAGGAGGTTAAATAATTTGTCCAAGGCCACTAGTGACTGTTATATTGCCAAATCAAAACTCTAATTCTCAGTGTCCATTACAGTCAGCGTTTCAAGAGCTTTCAAAACCAGTTGAACGCTTTCTTCTTCAGGAACCTTTCTTCCCCCTTGGTTTCTGTTACACACCCAACTTCTGATTGCCTTATTTTCCCAGTGGCCAGTCCCTCTCAGTCTCCTTTAGTAGGTTTTAGCTTCCCTGCTTAATCTGTTAATATTGGAATTCGCTGGAGCTTTGTCATGCACCCCACTCTTGTCTGTATCTACATTCCTCCTCTGAGTAATCTCATCTGAGACCATGACTTTATAAAGCATCCAAATGCTAATAACATGAATATTTATATCGCTGGTCCTCATCTCTACCCTGAAAACTAGAAGTGTAATCCAAATACTTTATTGCAATTTCAACACAGATTTCTAAAAGGCATTTCAAACATAATATGTTTAAATAGAACTATTGCATCCCTTTCACACACTCCTATCCTGCTCATATCACAACAATCTAGGAGTTGTCTGTGATTTTTCCCTTTCCATCATGTAAATGCATGTAAAAGCACAGAAAAAATACATACCAGGGCTTCCCTGGTGGCGCAGTGGTTGGGAGTCCGCCTGCCGATGCAGGGGACACAGGTTCGTACCCCGGTCCGGGAAGATCCCACATGCCGTGGAGCAGCTGGGCCCGTGAGCCCTGGCCGCTGAGCCTGCGCGTCCGGAGCCTGTGCTCCGCAACGGGAGAGGCCACAACAGTGAGAGGCCCGCGTACCGCAAAACAAACAAACAAACAAACAAAAATACCAAAGTAACAAATGTTATTGCCTCTAGAACGTATGTTGATGGGGAGAGAATAGGAGGTTATACATGTGTACACATATATATTTGCATGTGTTTTACATGCAAGAGAAAGGGGTAAATTTGAGCTTTTGCTTTTTTCTCAATGTGCCTCTTCATTACTTAACATTTTAAAATGTATTCATATATTACTTTATAAGTCAAAACAGTTTTACAAGTCCAGTTGCATTTCCAACCAGTTCCAGAGCCCAGGCTCTTTACTAAAGCAAAATCTACATTTGGGTATGTTGATAACTTGCAGTGTTCTTCTGGGTTGAGAGATAATGCACATAAATGATATAAGATAGTAACTGACATATTAGTTGTTTCATAAATGCTACCTATTATTAATATATTGTTACGCTTATACTTTTAGAGTTGACATTAATCTTTATGCTGTCAGTTTCACCTCCTATGAGTCATTACAAAATCTTTATTCTCATCCCTGATGTCGCCTAAGTTCTGGTTCAATATTTCCACTTGTCTCCATCAGAGTTCCACATGAATCTTTCGGCTTTTAATCTACTCTTGCTATTGGGAAATGTTTCAGTGTAATGAAGTTAACCCTAAAATCAGAATCAAAAGATTGTGTTAAAAAATAAGACTGTGTTCAAATCTACCTTTAGCATAAATTGTGTGATTCTGGAATGCAGTTCAATTTCTTCCTTTTTAGTTATTTGAACAGGAAAAATTAGAGATTTTAACTCAATGAGGTATAGAGTGCTTGCTAATCTAATTCTGCAACCAGATTGTAGATTTATGAATCATCTGTGGTCCTTCCCAACTCCTTCTTCTTCAGACAAAACATGAAAAATAGTGGCAGTTGAGCTTCTATGCTCATGATCATTTTATGATTAATTTCCTTCTATTCTTCCTTACTCTATCTTAGATTTGTCTGGTATTGTTTAATATCTAGGCTATTACAATATCACCCTGGCTGGCCTCTCTGACTAAAGGCTCCATCACATCCAATTAATACTACATGATGCCACCCACTTGGTTGTCCTAAAGCATCGTTTTGATTATTTTATTCCCCTCCTCAAAAACTTTTGTGACTCACCATGACTTTCAGGAAGAGTAGAACTCTTGTAGTTGACATTCAAGGACAAACATGGCAGGTCTAATTTTTAGCCTTTTTCTGACAGTTTCCCACTCCAAACATGCTATTTGCAAACCTCAGACATGGTTTGTGCTTTTTTGTTTGTTTGTTTACCTCTGTGTCTTTCTTCGCACTTTTAAAAAAAATTTCTTCAACACTACATCCCCCCACAATACTCTGAATATAAATTCCACTCATTTTTCAAAGTCCAGCCACAGTGCCTCCCCCCTCTGAAGGCTTCACGTATTGTTTTATCTGCTTTTGAACTTATTTCAGTATAACGAATACATCATTTTTAACATATTACTCTGCTTTATAATTATTTGCATATACATCTTAAGACCTGTATTTGATTTCAAGATTTTGGATGAAATAAATCATCACCACAGCACCTAGCGTGACGCCTGGCATGCTGAATGTCCTATAAATATATACAACATGAATTGATGCATTTTTCCTTGAACAAAACAAATAAGGCTTCTTTCTTTCATTTTAAGTGTTATCAAAAACATACGATGAGGCCATTGACATTTTGCTGCATAGATTTACCATTAAAATATATTTTGTTAAGAAATAGCAATAATGTTGAGATCTATTCACATTTATAATTTTCAATCAATGTGCATGATAAAATGAAAACACTGTTGTTCAAAATTGCCTCATCAGAGAAATAGAAACCAAATAAGCAAGTATTGGTCAACTATTTCTGATAAGAATATTTTTTAAAATACCCAGCAATTAAATAATTACATAAACCTTGACTTTTTCTGCAAGCTTGAAAAGCACAAGGTAACAACTGCACTCCCTTTAGTATTGACAGATAATAAAAATTCTAAAGCACAATATAGTAAAGCCTCTGGAATAATCATATTAGGATAAACCTTTTGCTTGGAATTCCAGCCCTGAGTAGATTGCTACTGTGGTTCATAAAGTGCTATATAAATACAATAACCTTCACCTATAAAGATAAAATGACTCTCTACTTTCAGTGAAATATATAGTTGGTGTTTATACATATTCTGCTTGTGAGTAATGATATTGACTAATGAAGAATTTGACTCCTCATGACAAACATTAGTCAAAGAAATTTTTCTGGTAAAGAGATCTGAGCACTAAGAAGTACTTGTTGACATTTAAGTATATACTTTTTATTCACCAAATGTGGAATAAAACAAAAACATTTAATTACATTTATTTGTTAAGCAACTTGATGACTGCTATCCTCTTTGTGGTGCTGTCTGTTCTTAATCACAATTCCTCCTAGCATTCATGAAAACTTCTGGTTGATACACTTTTATGACATGGAATTCCCATGCTATTAGAGCATACTTGTTGCTTCCTGATGACAATGGTTTCCTTAAGGGCAATTTCTGGACACTGATTCCAGAAATATTTAAAAGGGCTATTGAGAAATAACTAAAATGAAATAAAAAATATTAGGGCTAAAAGCATTTTTAAACATTGTAAGACATATTGGAAGATTATGTGTGCAATATGAGAACCCAAAATAGTACAAAATTTAGAAGAACACTTTATATAAATAGTATAGAAAGGAAATGACATGGGCTCCTAATTAAATCTGAAAATGTGATATTTCGAATTCTTAGACATTGCTGTAATATTTCTGGCACGTAGGTCCACAAACAATGAACATTTTCTCTACAAATGAGTTTATGGAAGATACAGAAGTGATTTTTCCTATTGACCAATCTGACTTTGTTTTTTTTTTAACATCTTTATTGGGGTATAATTGCTTTACAATGGTGTGTTAGTTTCTGCTTTATAACAAAGTGAATCAGTTATACATATACATATGTTCCCATATCTCTTCCCTCTTGCATCTCCCTCCCTCCCACCCTCCCTATCCCACCCCTCCAGGCAGTCACAAAGCACCAGAGCTGATCTCCCTGTGCTATGAGGCTGCTTCCCACTAGCTATCTACCTTACGTTTGGTAGTGTATATATGTCCATGCCTCTCTCTCGCTTTCTGACTTTGTTTTATGTCTCCCAAGCCACTCATACAATGATGTTACATAAATACTTCTAGAAGTAACATCTTCTATTCTAGTAAATTTCAGAATCCAACAAAAGCGCAACTTAAAAATTTAGATCGTGACATTAATATGGCAAAATGATAAGATCTGACAAAGTTACAATGGTGGCTAAACATGTTACTGTATATACATCTTTCTGAGCTTCAAATATTTCATAATAAAAAAATCAAAAATGATGGTAATAATTTGCCCACGTTACAATGCTAATTAAGGGCAGAACCAAAATTTAAATTCACTTCTGTTAGACTCAAAAGTTCATGGTTTTTTCCCCACAATATTGTGCTGGTTGTCTCTCCAAAACTGGAAGTATGACATGTGCTTGAACTAGTATATAACCAAGTTAGAAGACCTGCAAGGTGGCTGTAACTCTTTATTACATAGTTATTATCAGCAGAAATAATAATACAAATGTGGCAAATATGTTGGATGCATATACTACCTTTTTTCCAATGTCTTTGAGATGGTTCAGTAATCCTAGACCAGGAGATTGTGAAAATTATCCCCTATTCTTAAATGGCCTCTTAGGATAGAGCCCACAAGCTTAGAACCAGTCTCTCTTTCTTATAGTCCAAGACATAATTAAAAATAAGGAGCATTAAAAAATTAGATCAGAATATAGTTCTAAAGAAAGCATACACTTAAAAGATATTTACTACTTTCACATTAAAGTCAATTTTTCACATACAGGCTATAGACAACTTTAAACTGAGAACAAAAAACTTTAGAAAACTGCATCAAATATAGATATTAGTGTGTCATGGTTACTTAAGAAAATATTTATCATTTTCTTATCCATCAGAATCCATTCTTAAACCCATAGGTTAAAATAGCATAATTGTAGACATGGTTAGGGTCTAAAGATTAGATCAGACTACAAAACAGTAGAAGACTAATTGAGATTAAGTTTTGTTTTTTTCTAGAAAACTGTAAGCATTGCATTACTGAGAACTTAACAGGCTCTTCTCTCCACTTGATAGTGACATGACCCAAGGCATTATAGAGAAGTGAAGGAATCTTCTCCAGACAAGGGCACATAGGCTGATGTAAGGATGCCTAAGAAGGCAAACCTGTTCCCTGTCTCTCATGGTACCTGTGGCATTCCAGAAGAGGCTGGGGCCAGGTGAAAGGCACATAGATGAAAGATGCTCACAGCTCAGGCAGAGGAGAGAATGGTTCCCTAACATGTCTACTTATAACAACCAAAGCTTGTATATTCATCATGTGTGAGTTCTAGTCAATCCTAAAACTGCTGACAATTGGACAACTGAGACAGATAAATCTGAATTTCTTCAAAGTTTCATATTATTTGGCTAAGAGAGCAATGAGATTAAAGTTTTTTTTCTGATCACTGACAGTACAAAATTATTATTATACGTGGAATAGGATAAAGAAAAATTTGTAACCCAATTAACTTTTTTTAAAGCTAAAGAATATATAAAATTATGCTTGTATCGTAAAAGCCCCGACTTCCAGTTTATCTAGTCATAACTAATATCTATCTCTCTAGGTATCTATCCTTTATCCATCCATCCATCTATCCATTAAAGAGATTACACAAAGCTAGCCTTATGGAGATATATGTGACATTCAGAATTCCATTACTGACTGTGCCTGTAATCCTAAAGAAACCATGTTCTCCTCACAATGAGTAAAAAGTGATGATTAGAATTATGCTCAGATAGATTTTTCTTTGACATTCAGCTCCAAGCATTCTATCCACTTCTCCAATCTATATTAATATTAATATAATAACCCTACCTGACTCATAGCTGCAGTCATTCTAACTGAATCTGCATCTTCTTTGCACAATACTACCAATTTTAGGGATGTAAAATTAGTAACAATTGAAATGAAATGGAGACCTGCATTCCTCACTTCATCCTCTGAGCTGCTGTCACTGAAGCAAGAAAAGGGGTCAGGAGAGTGGAATGATCTCAGGACCTTTCTGAGAGCCAAGGTCAGAAAATGTGGATATAAAAGGAAAGGAAAGAACTAAGATAGTTCACACCAGGTAAGCTAAGATACCATGACATGGGATCTAAAGTTAAGAAAGGGATCATAAATAACAAGTACCACACACTCATTTTTAATTTTTTATTGTATAACTTGAAAATGAGTATGGTTACCCATAAAGAACAAGAAATATTCAGCGAGGAAAGTATCAGTCTCTGTATCTATCTACATAGATACATATCTACTTATAGATATTTATAGACAGGACCAGGTATGTAATCTTTGCTGGTTTGGTTGGGCTTTTGTTTTGCCCTATTGTGTCTGTGTATCTGGATTCACATTTCCTTTCTCAAATTTTTTCCTCATCACTCTAGGTTTCTGAACACTGAGAAAAGATATGTGCAAAACACTAATATATATCCATTTATTCTGCAGAACATTTCAAGAACAACTACCTTTCTGCTGGTGTTCAGCTGTCATAAACCTCATAGGAGAAAGTCTTCCTTACCTCATAGAAATAACTTCTCTGCTTGCTACACTCAAATAAGTTTGTAGGAAAAGTAAACATATTAAAATATAACTTATTCCCAGGAGTCTCAATAACAATTTTGAAATGAAGAAAATCAGAAGAAAGGTACAAGCATTCATATTACTATACAAAAGTTTAAAAGGAAAAAAAAAAGTAGTTCTCATAAATGACTAAATACATTGCTTGGCTATAAAGCAAACCCCAATTGCTGAACAAAAAAATTATAAGAAGTATACAAATACTCAGATTTTGGAGATTGCTAAGATGTGAATATTTTAGAAATAAGTTTCCATTCTTAATCCCCTTTATATATAGGGGATAAAAACACTCAATGTTATAAGAAATTTTGAAACAGAAGGAAAGAAAGAATCTCTGTCTTCATAGCCAACATACTTTTCCCATCATGTCACATAGTGGTGTTCTGGCTTTATCTGCCAACTCTCCCGTCATCTACCACAGGCAAGATTTCCTCTCACTGCGTTCCATTCAGTCGAGAAGCTGGACTGCCAGCTATCTTGGCTGCACATCCATAAACTGCCTGTTTCGGTCTTGAACCATATATACTCTATTGGGTATGTTTGATTTCTGAAAGCTTCCAGAGATCTCCATTCACAATAGACTCAAATTCGCACATTTAATTCCTGGTCGTTTGTCAAACAAAGAAGAAAGTACTAGATATTCTAGTAGATCTTTTTTTTCCTACAGGAGGAATCAAAGACTCCTGAGTAAGGAAAATATCTGAGTAGAGCTGATATTCCAACTGACATTCAATGATTCAAAACAAAACCCAAAACAAACAAAAAAAATGATCTTCACTCCAGGTTTTTATGCTTCAACTGTGATTCTTCTTCATCCCATCTCCACAAATTATCAAAACGTGTGAAGGCAGTCCATGAAATACAGAAGAAAATTCTCCAGTTTCATGAATCAAGTATAGTGGTAGATGCAGTAGCCTTTAGGATGAATTTTAACTCTACTCCATACATTTGGGGATCATAATATATTTCATTTGTATATTTGTGCTATTATTTGCCCTTTGATGCAATGGGTTAAGCTGAATAAATAGAGAAACACCACCATCTTATTTACAGTTCTTAAGTTCTTGACCCTGGTCACACATTTTTTAAAAAAATTTATTTTATTTCTTTAATTTTTATACAGCAGGTTCTTATTAGTTATCTATTTTATACACATCAGTGTATACATGTCAATCCCAATCTCCCAATTCATCCCACCACCACCACCCCCACTTTCCCCCCTTGGTGTCCATATGTTTGTTCTCTACATCTGTGTCTCTATTTCTAACTTGCAAACCAGTTCATCTGTACCATTTTTCTAGATTCCACATATATGCATTAATATACGATATTTGTTTTTCTCTTTCTGACTTACTTCACTCTGTATGACAGTCTCTAGGTCCATTCACGTCTCTACAAATGACCTGGTTTCGTTCCTTTTTATACTGGTCTCACATCTGAATCAGTTGAGAAATTAAACTCCACCCCCAGAAATTCTATTTTAAACTGAGATTTTTAATACCTAGAATTGACCTGATAGTTGAATCATAAGCCAATAAACTAGAGAGTTCGTTCATAAAAGGACTAAAATGAAGTTAAATAATAAATAAAAAAGGAACTAAAAATAAAAGAAATTCCCACAGGGTTAATCTCTTATGAGTTGCTACATAGAGGCTACTTCCTGACACCTATATTCCTCAAACAGGATTATCTATTTAGTGATTGTGGTAGGCAAAATAATGGCCCCCCAAGATGATCATGTCCTAAGCCTTGGAAACTGTGAATAGGTTACATAGCAAAGGGGAATTAAGGTTGCAGATGGAATCAATGTTGCTAATCAGCTGACAAAAATAGAGAGATTATCCTAGGTTACCCAGATGGGCCCAATATAATCACAAGGGTCCTGAGAAGCAGAAGACTGAAGCAGAAGAAGAGGATCAGAGAGAAAGATGTGATGACAGAAACTGGGTCAATGTTACTGGTTTTGAAGATGAAGGAAGGGTGCTATGAGTCAAGGAATGTGATGCCCCCTAAGAGGTATAAAAGGTAAGGAAACAGATTTGCTCCTAGAGCTTCAACAAAGGACAACATCCCTGCTAATACATGATTTTATCCCAGTAAGATTTCAGCCCAGTAAGTTTTGGATTAATAACTTACAAAACTGTAAAATAACACTTTTGTGTTCTTTTAAGCCACTGGAGTTGTGGTAATTTGATACAGCAATATTAGAAGACTCATACAACCATTTTATCATAGACCTTTAAAATTTGCTTGCTGACATTAAAATAAGAGTGTAATATAATTATGGTAAACAACTTAGAGCCGCTAGTCATAAACCAGGGTTTAAAATATTCATGCCAGTTGGTAATCTAATCAGTAAATTCAATTTTACCTAAAAAATAGAAATCTCTATAATTGTAGATTACTTAATAAAAACAAAATTTTGGAATGATAAATGAGTCAAATAACATTTATTAATTTAGTATTTTACTTAAAAATAGAGACATACGGCATGTAAATCATAACCTGGATTGCCACAAGATACAGATTAAGGCACTAGGCTTGCTAGAAAGTGAAAAAGCTCTACATACTACTTTTGCTAAAACTAAGAAGAGATATAATTTTCTACCTATATTGGAAGCATTAAGTGCTCAGCAAGGAGCAAAATGATTTATGATCACAGAGGTAGCATAATGTTCTGGAAAAGAAATTAAGATAAAATTAGGGAGAGACCTTCAAAACAGCAGAGGAGTAAGATGTGGAGATCACCTTCCTTCCCACAAGTACATCAGAAATACATCTACATGTGGAACAACTCCTACTGAACACCTACTGAACGCTGGCAGAAGACCTCAGACTTCCCAAAAGGCAAGAAATTCCCCATGTACCTGGGTAGGGCAAAAGAAAAGAGAAAAAACAGAGGCAAAAGAATAGGGACAGGACTTGCCCCTCTGGGAGGGAGCTGTGAAGGAGGAAATGTTTCCACACGCTAGGAAGCACCTTCACAGGCGGAGACAGGGTGGTGGAGAGGAAGCTTCAGAGCCACAGAGGAGAGAGCAGCAATAGGGGTGCAGAGTGCAAAGTGGAGAGATTCCCACACAGAGGATCGGTGCCAACCAGCACTCACCAGCCCAAGAGGCTTATCTGCTCACCCACTGGGGTGGGTGGGGGCTGGGAGCTGAGGCTCAGGCTTTGGAGGTCAGATCCCAGGGAGAGGACTGGGGTTGGCTGTGTGGACACAGCCTGAAGAGGGCTAGTGCGCCACAGCTAGCTGGGAGGGAGTCCGGGAAAAAGTCTGGAACTGCCTAAGAGGCAAGAGACCATTGTTTTGGGGTGCGCGAGGAGACGGGATTCAAAGTACTGCCTAAACGAGCTCCAGAGACGGACACGAGCCGAGGTTATCAGCACGGACACGTGATGGGCATGAAATGCTAAGGTTGCTGCTGCAGCCATCAAGAAGCCTGTGTTCAAGCCCAGGTCACTATCCACACCTCCCCTTGCGGGAGTCTGTGCAGCCTGCCACTGGAACAACTTCCCCGGGAGAACACATGGCATGCCTCAGGCTGTTGCAATGTCATCCTGGCCTCTGCCACCACAGGCTCACCCCTCATTCTGTACCCCTCCCTTCTCCTGGCCTGAGTGAGCCAGAGCCCCCTAATCAGCTGTTACTTTAACCCCGTCCTGTCTGAGGGAAGAACAGAGGCCCTCAGGTGACCTACATGCAGAGGTGGGGCCAAATCCAAAGCTGAACCCCAGGAACTGTGTGAACAAAGAAGAGAAAGGGAAATCTCTCCCAGCAGCCTCAGGAGCAGCGGATTAAATCTCCACAGCCAACTTGATGTACCCTGTATCTCTGGAATACCTGAATACACAACAAATCATCCCCAAATTGAGGTGGTGGACTTTGGGAACAACTGTAGACTTGGGGTTTGCTTTCTGCATGTAATTTGTTTCTGGTTTTATGTTTATCTTAGTTTAGTGTTTAGAGTTTATTATCACTGTTAGGTTTGTTTATTGATTTGGTTGCTCTCTTCCTTTTATTTATATATATATATATTTTTTTTCCTTTTTCTCTTTTTGTGAGTGTGTATGAGTATGCTTCTTAGTGTGATTTTGTCTCTATAGCTTTGCTTTTACAATTTGTCCTAGGATTCTGTCTGTTGGTTTTTGTTTTTGTTTTCTTAGTATAGTTTTTAGCACCTGTTGTCATTGGTGGATTTGTTTATTGGGTTGGTTGCTTTCTTCTGTCTTTCTTTCTTCCTTTCATTTTTTATGACTTTTAAATTGTTTTATTTTTAATAATATATTTTTTAATTTCTATTTTATTTTATTTTATTTTACTTATTTATTTTCTCCCTTTTCTTCTGAGCCGTGTGACGGGCAGGGTCTTGGTGCTCTGGCTGGGTGTCAGGCATGTGCCTCTTAGGTAGGAGAGCCGAGTTCAGAACATTGGTCCACCAGAGAGCTACTGGTTCCATGTAATATCAAATGGCAAAAGCTCTCCCAGAGAGCTTTGTCTCAATGTTAAGACCCAGCTCCACTCAACAATCAGCAAGCTACAGTGCTGGACACCCTATGTCAAACAACCAGCAAGACAGGAACACAACCCCACCCATTAGCAGAGAGGCTGCCTAAAATCATAATCACAGACACCCCAAAACACACCACCAGACGTGGTCCTGCCCACCAGAAAGACAATATCCAGCCTCATCCACCAGAACACAGGCACCAGAACCCTACACCAGGAAGCCTACACAACCCACTGAACCAACATTAGCCACTGGGGGCAGACACCAAAACAACGGGAACTATGAACCTGCAGCCTGAGAAAAGCAGACCCCAAACACAGTAAGTTAAGGAAAATGAGAAAACAGAGAAATAGACAGCAGATGAAGGAGCAAGGTAAAAGCCCACCAGACCTAACAAATGAAGAGGAAATAGGCAGCCTACCTGAAAAACAATTCAGAATAATGATAGTAAAGATGATCCAAAATCTTGGAAATAGAATGGAGAAAATACAAGAAATGTTTAACAAGGACCTAGAAGAACTAAAGAGAACACAAACAATGATGAACAACACAGTAAATGAAATTAAAAGTTCTCTAGAAGGAATCAATAGCAGAATAACTGATAAGAAGAACGGATAAGTGACCTGGAAGATAAAAAAGGCGTAATAACTACGCAGAGCAGAATAAAGTAAAAAGAATGAAAAGAATTGAGGACAGTCTCAGAGACCTCTGGAACAACATTAAACACACCAACATTCGAATTATAGGGGTCCCAGAAGAAGAAGAGAAAAAGAAAGGGACTAAGAAAATATTTGAAGAGATTATAGTTGAAAACTTCCCTAAATGGGACAGGAAATAGTCAGTCAAGTCCAGGAAGCACAGAGAATCCCATATAGGATAAGTCCAAGGAGAAGTACGCCAAGACACATATTAATCAAACTATCAAAAATTAGATACAAAGAAAAAATATTAAATTCAGCAAGGGAAAAACAACAAATAACATACAAGGGAATCCCCATAAGGATAACAGCTGATCTTTCAGCAGAAACTCTGCAAGCAAGAAAGGAGCGGCAGGATATATGTAAAGTGATGAAATCTACAACCAAGATTACTCTGCCCAGCAAGGATCTCATTCAGATTAGATGGAGAAATTAAAACCTTTACATACAAGCAAAAGCTAAGAGAATTCAGCACCACCAAACCAGCTTTACAACAAATGCTAAAGGAACTTCTCTAGGCAGAAAACACAAGAGAAGGAAAAGACCTATCATAACAAACCCAAAACAATTAAGAAAATAGTAATAGGAACATACATATTGATAACAACCTTAAATGTAAACAGATTAAATGCTCCAACCAAAAGACATAGACTGGCTGAATGGACACAAAACCATGACCTGTATATAAGCTGTCTAACAGAGACCCATTTCAGACCGAAGTACACACACAGACTGAAAGTGAGGGGATGGAAAAAGATATTCCATGCAAATGGAAATCAAGAGAAAGCTGGAGTAGCAATTCTCATATCAGACAAAATAGACTTTAAAATAAAGACTATTGAAAGATACAAAGAAGGACACTGCATAATGATCAAGGGCTCAATCCAAGAAGAAGTAACAATTGTAAATATTTATGCACCCAACATAGGAGCACCTCAATACATAAGGCAAATACGACCAGCCATAAAGGGAAATTGACAGTAAAACAATCATAGTAGGGGATTTTAACACCCCACTTTCACCAATGGACAGATCATCTAAATGAAAAGCAATAAGGAAACACAAGCCTTAAATGACACATTAAACAAGATGGACTTAATTGTTATTTATAGGACATTCCATCCAAAAACAACAGAATACACTTTCTTCTCAAGCGCTCATGGACATTCTCCAGGATAGATCATATCTTGAGTTACAAATCAAGCCTTGGTAAGTTTAAGAAAATTGAAATCGTATCAAGTATCTTTTCCGACCACGATGCCATGAGACTAGATATCAATTACAGGAAAAAATCTGTAAAAAATACAAATATATGGAGATCACTGAAGAAATCAATGAGGAAATTTAAAAATACATAGAAACAAATGACAATGAAAACACGACAACCCAAAACCTATGGGATGCAGCAAAAGCGGTTCAGAGGGAAGTTTATAGCAATACAATCCTACCTCAAGAAACAAGAAACATCTCAAATAAATAACCTAACCTTACACCTAAAGCAATTAGAGAAAGAAGAACAAAAAAACCCCAAAGTTAGCAGAAGGGAAGAAATCATAAAGATCAGATGAGAAATAAATGAAAAATAAATGAAAAAAACACTAGCAAAGATCAATAAAACTAAAAGCTGGTTCTTTGAGAAGATAAACATAATTGATAAGCCATTAGTCAGACTCATCAATAACAAAAGGGAGAAGACTCAAATCAATAGATTAGAAGTGAAAAAGGAGAAGTAACAACTGACAACACAGAAATACAAAGGATCATGAGAGATTACTACAAGCAACCATATGCCAATAAAATGGACAACCTGGAAGAAATGGACAAATTCTTAGAAAAGCACAACCTTCCAAGACTGAACCGGGAAGAAATAGAAAACTATAAACAGACCAATCACAAGCACTGAAATTGAGACTGTGATTAAAAATCTTCCAACAAACAAATGCCCAGGACCAGATGGCTTCATAGGCGAATTCTATCAAGCATTTAGAGAAGAGCTAACACCTATCTTTCTCAAACTCTTCCAAAATATAGCAAAGGGAGGAACACTACCAAACTCACTCTATGAGGCCACCATCACCCTGATACCCAAAACCAGATGAAGATGACACAAAGAAAACTCCAGGCCAATATCACTGATGAACATAGATGCAAAAAATCCTCAACGAAATACTAGCAAACAGAATCCAACAACACATTAAAAGCATCATACACCATGATCTAGTGGGGTTTATTCCAGGAATGCAAGGATTCTTCAATATATGCAAACCAATCAGTGTGATAAACCATATTAACAAACTGAAGGAGAAAAACCATATGATCATCTCAATAGATGCAGAAAAAGCTTTCAACAAAATTCAACACCCATGTATGGTAAAAACCCTCCAGAAAGTAGGCATAGAGGGAACTTACTTCAACATAATAAAGGCCATATATGACAAACCCACAGACAGCATCGTTCTCAATGGTGGAAAACTGAAAACATTTCTTCTAAGATCAGGAACAAGAGAAGGTTGTCCACTCTCACCAGTATTATTCAACGTATTTTTGGAATTTTTAGCCACAGCACTCAGAGAAGTAAAAGAAATAAACGGAATCCAAATTAGAAAAGAGGAAGTAAAGCAGTCACTGTTTGCAGATGACATGATACTATACATAGAGAATCCTAAGTGCTACCAGAAAACTACTAGAGCTAATCAATGAATTTAGTAAAGTAGCAGCATACAAAATTAATGTACAGAAATCTCTTACATTCCTATACACTAATGATGAAAAATCTGAAAGAGAAATTAAGGAAACACTCCCATTTACCACTGAAACAAAAAAATAAAATACCTAGGAATGAACCTACCTAAGGAAACAAAAGACCTGTATGCAGAAAACTATAAGACACTGATGAAAGAAATTAAAGATGATACAAACAGATAGAGAGATATATCATGTTCTTGGATTGGTAAGATCAACATTGTGAAAATGACTATACTACCCAAAGCAATCTACAGATTCAATGCAATCCCTATCAAACTCCCAATAGCATTTTTCACAGAACTAGAACAAGAAATTTCACAATTTGCATGGAAATACAAAAGACCCCAAATAGCCAAAGCAATCTTGAGAAAGGAAAACGGAGCTGGAGGAATCAGGCTCCCTGACTCAGACTATACTACAAAGCTACAGTCATCAAGACAGTATGGTACTTGCACAAAAACAGAAATATAGATCAATGAACAGGATAGAAAGCCCAGAGAGAAACCCATGCACATATGGTCACCTTATCTTTGATAAAGGAGGCAAGAATATACAGTGGAGAAAAGACAGCCTCTTCAATAAGTGGTGCTGGGAAAACTGGACAGCTACATGTAAAGGAATGAAATTAGAACACTCCCTAACACCATACACAAAAATAAACTCAAAATGCATTAAAGACCTAAATGTAAGGCCAGACACTATCAAACTCTTAGAGGAAAATATAGGCAGAATGCTCTATGACATAAATCACAGCAAGATCCTTTTTGACCCACCTCCTAGAGAAATGGAAATAAAAACAAAAATAAACAAGTGGGACCTAATGAAACTTAAAAGTTTTTGCACAGCAAAGGAAAACATAAACAAGATGAAAAGACAATGCTCAGAATGGGAAAAAATATTTACAAATGAAGCAACTGACAAAGGATTAATCTCCAGAATTTACAAGCAGCTCATGCAGCTCAATATCAAAAAAAACAAACAACCCAGTCCAAAAATAGGCAGAAGACCTAAACAGACATTTCTCCAAAGAAGATATACAGCTTACCAACAAACACATGAAAGGATGCTCAACATCACTAATCATTAGAGAAATGCAAAGCAAAACTATAATGAAATATCCCCTCACACTGGTTAGAATGGCCATTATCAAAATATCTGCAAACAATAAATGCTGGGGAGCGTGTGGAGAAAAGTGAACCCTTTTGCACTGTTGGTGGGAATGTAAATGGATACAACCACTATGGAGAACAGTATGGAGTTTCCTTAAAAAACTAAAAATAGAACTACCATATGACCCTGCAATCTCACTACTGGGCATATACCCTGAGAAAACCATGCAAAAAGAGTCATGTACCACAGTGTTCATTTTAGCACTATTTACAATAGCCTGGACATGGAAGCAACCTAAGTGTCCATTGACAGATGAATGGATAAGGAAGATGTGGCACATATATACAATGGAATATTACTCAGCCATAAAAAGAAACAAAATTGAGTTATTTGTAGTGAGGTGGATGGACCTGGAGACTGTCATACAGTGAAGTAATTCAGAAAGAGCAAAACAAATACCGTATGCTACCACATATATATGGAATCTAAAAAAAAAATTGTCTGAAGAACCTAGGGGCAGCACATGAGTAAAGACACAGACGTAGAGAATGGACTTGAGGACACAGGGAGGGGGAAGGGTTAGCTGGGACGAAGTGAGACAGTGCATGGACATATATACACTATCAAATGTAAAATAGATAGCTAGTGGGAAGTGGCCACATAGCACAGGGAGATCAGCTTGGTGCTTTGTGACCACCTATAGGGGTGGGATAGGCAGGGTGGGAGGGAGATGCAAGAGGGAGGAGATATGGGGATATATGTATATATATAGCTGATTCACTTTGTTATAAAGCAGAAACTAACACACCATTGTAAAGCAAATATACTCCAATTAAGAGGTTAAAAAAAATTAAAAGTAGGCTGGATATCAGAAACTCTCCCAACAAAATGCAGTAATCTCCCAAATAAATTGGTGGGACCTATATCACCTGAAAACTTCATATAGTAATGATTTTCAAAATGAAATACTCTTTAAGATGTTACCAGACTTGGGAAAAAAAATTGCTTAGGCTTATGAAGCCACATACATATGTCTCATTTTCAGAATGGACGTTTCCTCTTAATATTTATTTACATGGGAATACACAAGCATATATATATATATATATATATATATGTGTGTGTGTATATATGCACAAATGAATATATATATACACAAATGAAAACATGTTCAACATTTTAAAAGATGCAGATTAAGTCTATTATGTAACAGATCTATCAGAATGACAACAGAAAAATACTGATCATAAAAAGTGTTGACAAAGATTTGGAGGAACTAAAACTCTCATACATTGCTGTTAAAATGGTGTAATCACTTCAGAATAGTTTGGTAGTTTCTTAAAATTTAAGCATTCACCTTCCATCTGATCTAGCCATTTCACTGCTAGGTATTTATCCAAGAGAAATAAAAGCATATGTTCATACAAAGACTTGTACATAATGTTGATAGTAGTTTTATTTATAACAGCCTGAAGGTGGAATCAACTAACATGCTCAGCAACACCTGAAAGAATAAACAGAGTAGTGCATCCATGCAATACTTCTCAGCAATAAAAAGGAATGTTATTGCTGCATGCTACAATGGATAAATCTCAAAATAGTTATGCCGAGTGAAATAAACCAGGCAAAAACAGAGAAAATACTGTAAATATTTAAATGGAAAATGCTGTGCTTCCATTTTTGTAAAATTCTAGAAAATGTCAGTTAGTGTATAGTGACAGAATGGAAATTAAGAGATTACAAAGGGGCATAGAATAACTTCTGGGGGTGATGGATATGTACATTATTTTGATAGTGGTCATGGTTTCACAGGTACATACCAACATCAAAACTTATAAAATTGTACACTTCATGTAGATTATTGTGTGCCAATTAGATTTCACTACAACTGTTAATAAAAAGGCAAAATCACTGAATAACATATAAAAGAGCAAAACTATGTATATTGGAAAAATATACAGAATATTTTAATTACTCCATACATGAATTGATTTTATAGCAAGTCATGGGAAATATATAATAATTATTCATAGATATCAAATATAAATAGTAATATCAATTATAAAAATTAATAATAATGGAAAATTCATGCATCTCCTGATGGAGGTACATATATATAAATCAAACCTGAATCTAATAATCCTCTAGGACTAACTAAATTACTGATTTATGGAAAGTACAGATGACAGAAAAATATGGTAACAATACCAAGGGGTTGTAAGCAGCTATATTCAGTCTATGAGAATTTCTACCCTGAAAATAATTATTTTGATGCAACAAAATAATGCAAAATAGAAAAAGTGATGAATGTAAACCTTTAGTTTAAGAGATATGTTAATGAGTCCTAACAAATGAACCTAAATTTTATCCTGAATTAAACAAAATGTAAAATATATTTATGACAGTTGGAGAAATGTGACCACTGGCTCTCTATTGATGATATTAAGAAATTATTAATTTTTTTCAGGTGTGATAATGGCATTATAGTTATGTTAAAAGAAAAAAAAGGAAGAAACCCCATTACTTAGAGATAGAAACCAAATATATTTATAGGACAATGAGTAATGATGTGATATTTTGAATTTGTTTGAAATAGTATTGAAAGGGCTTGTACAGGATAGTACATAGGAAACAAATTTAGGCATAGGTTGATAAGTTTTATGAAACATAGTAATACATTTCACCATTAATACAACACAACACATTACTTTTTTCATGTTTGAAATTTTTCTATAATAAAAATTTTCTTTAAAAAATAAAGATTCTGAATGAAACAGATGATGTAACCAAGTTTAGAAAACAATTATGAAAAAAATGTGTATATCTGACAGAGGATGTTCCTAGAGGTTTTCTTTTATAAAAAGTAATTTTCAAAACTTTAAAAAATTATAAGCAAAGCTCAGTATAAAAATGGGCAAAGAAAATGAAGAGGAGTAAATACTAATATATAATAAAAGTGTAAAGATTATTATTTTACTTAAAACTAAGAAATCTGAAACAGAATTGAGATATCACTTCTCACATTTCTGGAATCTAGAAGTCTAAAATCATGGTACCAGCTTGGTCAGGGTCTGTTGAGAGTCCTCTTTGGGCTGCAGATGGCTGATTGTTTTATCCTAATGTGATGAAAGAGGGAAATGGGAAGTAAGCTCTCCCATAATTCTCAGAAGGGCACTAACTGTATTCATGAGGGCTCCATCATCATGACCTCATCTATTCCTTACTACCTGTTAATACCATCATATTGGGAGGTAGATTTTCAACAAATGAGTTTTAGGGAGGGAGGCAAACATTCAGTCCATAAAATCACTTTTCATCCAACAAATTGGGCAAGACAGGATAAAATTGATAATATTATGCACTGACAACAAAAATTGCTATATGTTGAGAGAGAATGCTGATTTTTAACTTTATGAATCTTACAAATTGCTGTCTAAAGTTACTGCTCTGATTTACATTTCCACCAGCACTGTAAAAGATTCTCTCTCTCTTCCCAAATGGTCATCAAAGCTGCTATTGTCATATATATATATATATATGTATGTATATATGTGTGTGTGTGTGTGTGTGTGTGTGTATTTACATTTAAAAGTTTCACAAATAAAAGCATGGCCTTAATTTAATTTACATTACCTTTATAACCCATGGGGTTGAGCAACTTTTTATACGGTGTCTCCTTTTGCACAAGCCCAAACTTTTAAATACTACTTCATTTGTTACATAAAAAACAAACAAACAAACTAATTTGTTAACCACAAAAGCATGAATCTTGTACTGATTGATCCATATGGATATTTTCCAGACAATAAAATTATTAACAACGAAACAGGTATTAACATGAACATTAGCACCAAAGCACCTATCAGTCATCAGGTAAGCATGTATAGATGCAATAACTTCTAATCCTTGAATTTACATGTGACCTTGCCATGGCACTTAAAAAATATTTGGAAATTACATTCAATGTATATTAACTGAAGTTTTTCATATGATGTTATAATGTTTTCACACAAAAAATAAAATGCTGTTCTTTTGATTTATGATGAATATTTAAACTCATATTCTTACATTAAGAAATACAGCTTGAGCTGGTACTACATAGCAGGTGGACACCTATCAAAAATTACAGTTAACTTGAGACCTCTCAATTGTAGAATTTCTGGTACCAAGTGTTTACAAGACGTCATCACTTTAAGACTCAGGAAAACAAGAATTTGTACTCTGAATTCTTGAAAATACAAGTATAATTTTAAAAAGCTGAAATATATCATAAAGAATACCAATGAAAATCTTCTGTTCTTATGCAGTAGACTTTTCTATTAGAAGTACACTATTTGCATAATTTAACATTGTTGGTCATTTAACATTACTTACGTTCACTTTACACTCTCTTGTGTGACTAATGAGAAGGGCAAGGAAATGAGCAGAATGAATGTAAGGTAAGCTATACTTCTTTCCAATTTTCTTTTCTGCAGTTGTATAGGCCACTCATATTCGGTATGATTCATATATGTATTAAAAATTCCCCAGAGCGCAGCGTTCTCTTATTTATCTCTAGGAGCCCCAATGATCCTTTTGATTAATACCAAATTCAATTTACAGAAAGCTTTAGAAATGTAAAGGTATGATTTCGATTTCTCCAGATATTATTTGTGGAAAACCTTGCATAATCTCTGCTAAAATATCAAGTCTCATCTTTGATAGGTAATTCATGACCAAGGTCAAAGGGAGAGCAGTGCTCCCTGATGGACAACCCACCTCTGGCTGACTAGAGTAATACGTTGTGAAAAAATGATTTGAATTATGCATGCAACAGTAGAGGCATGACACTGTCATTTAGTTGGTTCTAAAAAAAATATTTGGTGCACAGTAGATACAACTGATTTTTATGTATCTTGGAAGATGACACTTTATTATAAAGTATGTCACGGTCATCCTCTGGCTGTTAAGACATCTAAAGTCATGTTGGTTTTACAACCTTCCCCCAGGATTACAATTCTGAAGGGTGGTTAGTGACAAGTGTGCAGTGTTTTGTCAAGCTATTCCGTTTATACAAATGGAATGCTGTTTCACTCACCAAATCCATTACAAGTGCAAACATGTGACTAAATGGACCAGCGCTTGTTTTAGATGTGAGTGCAGCCAGTAACTAGAAAGCTTTAGAGAGCATCTCCTCTAACTTTACTGAACACAACTCAACATTCCACATTTCTTTCCAGTAATCATCTATTAACCCTTTTGTAGCTCACATTATTTTTAGTGTAGCACAGCCATAAACTAGTTCCCATAGGAACTCTCCTAGGGACACAAACCCATTTGGTTATATCTATTGAAGGCTAGAATGGTTCTAGCATTTTAGTTTAGGGATAGCCTCATTTTTTCCCTTTGATTTTAAAGGCTAATTTAGAGATGACCTTTTATAAGTGAGGATAAGGAGACATGTTCTTAAAAATCCTAGTGAATAGAAATTGTTTTACTCCTTTCAAGGGAAATTTGTTTTGCTGGACGTCACTCATGAAGGAAGAATGGTAGTCACATCAGCTATTTGAAATCCCAACTAAATGAAGAAGCAGAAAGTAATACAAAAGGGAAAACAAATGATTTGTCCCTTAATATAGAAAAGGCACAGCAATCACCATGCTGGCGGGTTCTTGTGTCATTAATCTTTTCCTACAGTGCAAACTGTCACCATCAGGGCTCCAGTGGACACGCATGTTCCCAGGTCCACATTAAGGATGAAGAACTATTTTGCAATATTTTAGAATCTGTCTAGTTTCATGGATAGACTGTATTTTCTCTACTGGATAAAAATCAAAACAAATCCATGATAATGGATCATAGATTTGAATAGAAAAATATTTCTTGATTTTTTAAAGTGATGTAGCCCAATTTATGCCTTTCTGAGGTACAGCTAAGGTCTCTCTGACTTAAAAGGAAACTTACATTAAAGCTTGGCAGGGTCTCAAGTAATGATATTCAAGAAAACTAGAAAATGATCTTGCAGATGTTTTATCTTTACACCATGTAAATGGAATACACTCTATCTCCTAAATCCGTGGTCTGGTTCATTTTTCTTCACATCATGATAATGCCAAAGATTTTCCAAAATACTGAAAGCATTTTCCAACTGAAACCACATCTAAAAGATCTTTTTTTTAGTAAAATATTCTTAATTGAATGATAATAAATACAAAAGTGTCATGAAGACTTTTGTACAAGGTTCTGTAATTTGTCTCTGTTTTTTCTAGTTATGTTTCTTTCTCCATGTCAACATTCTATATCATCCGAAAACCATAAGGGTGATGGAGACCATACTGAGTCAGAGCGATGAATCACAAAAGTGTCAGAAACCGTTGCCAAAAAATACGCCATTTCTCACAGCATGACGAGTGAGTGCAGTCTTAGCCAAAAGAGCCAGTCTTGCTCCAAAGCACAGTTGCATAAATCCACCACATTTATTTGTCCAGGAAGTTAACTATGGAAAAATATTGTGACAGTAAAGTGGTGAGAAAGTAGAAGAGTTGTGGAAAGAAACTACACTGAAAAATGAAGACAAAACATTTATTATAATATTGAATATGATAACAATACAAAACCCATCAGGGCTATTAACCTCAGAAGGTGTGAGACACAAGTCCCAGATTTGTTCATGCAGCAAGCACGCAGACTTTCAGTTCTGTATCTTGAGGATGACTTAGAATTTGCTCACTGAGAGATAAAACTGAACGTAGGCCAAACAAGTGCACAAAACTTAGTTGAATTAGATAAAACTCTCCAAAAGATGTCTATTCTGCTGTGTATTTCTAAATCTAAACCAACCATCAAACCCAGGAAAAATATTTTGTTTTCCTCTGACATGGGTTGGCTAGGATGAAAGTTGCCTTGGCTTGAACACTTGTACAATTTGATTTAAGAGCAAAACAATTAAAAATATAGATTTCCAAAGGTTTTAGTCTCTAAAAAAAGTAAGAAAATAAAGTAAACTTAATCTTTAAGAAAAATAAGATTAGAAAATAAAGATCTAAGTACAAAAGGTAAAAAGCAAGGAATTGTAGAGCAAAGAAAAATGTCTATACCTTACCTTCGGGTTGAACTTAAATAGCTTGCAAGGTGTTTTCACATTGCCTCACAGAATTACTGTGCAAAGGGCAAAGAAAACATGGCCTTTTATGCAGTTCAGTTGGGTTCCGACCATTAGAGTTGTGAAGTCAAAGGGAAAAAATGAAAGTATCAGGTACATAGGAGAGATATGCTAGTTACAAGAGGGGATAGTCATTAGGAGAAAAATATTTTAACAGATTCAGGGGTAGAAAGGACATCACAGTAATAAGAAAGGGCAAACGAACCACAGTCACTTAACTGAGTTTGGTTATAAAAAAAGTCAGGTAGAGGATAAATGCAACACATGGTGTGTTCACACATATCCACCAGCACAGAATATAAACAAGACCGTTCTTCTGGACCTGAACTAGTAAGTCTAAAATGGAAGGAGAGAAAATGTTATTTTCCCCAAATCCAAATGAGTTACAGATTATTAATAAATGTGAGCCGCAACTACTGAAGCCCGCGTGCCTAGAGCCTGTGGTCCGCAACGAGAAGCCACTGCAATGAGAAGCCCACGCACCACAGCTAGAGAAAAGCCCACGCGCAGCAACAAAGACCCAACGAGCAAAATATTTGCAAATGAAGCAACTGACAAAGGATTAATCTCCAAAATTTACAAGCAGCTCACGCAGCTCAATAACAAAAAAACAAACAACCCAATCCAAAAATGGGCAGAAGACCTAAATAGACATTTCTCCAAAGAAGATATACAGATTGCCAACAAACACATGAAAGAATGCTCAACATCACTAATCATTAGAGAAATGCAAATCAAAACTACAATGAGATATCATCTCACACCAGTCAGAATGGCCATCATCAAACAATCTAGAGACAATAAATGCTGGAGAGAGTGCGGAGAAAAGGGAACCCTCTTGCACTGTTGGTGGGAATGTAAATTGATACAGCCACTGTGGAGAACAGTATGGAGGTTCCTTAAAAAACTACAAATAGAACTACCATATGACCCAGCAATCTCACTACTGGGCATATACCCTGAGAAAACCATAATTCAGAAAGAGTCATGTACCACAATGTTCATTGCAGCTCTATTTGCAATAGCCAGGACATGGAAGCAACCTAAGTGTCCATCATCAGATGAATGGATAAAGAAGATGTGGCACATATATACAATGGAATATTACTCAGCCATAAAAAGAAACGAAATTGAGCTATTTGTAATGAGGTGGATAGACCTAGAGTCTGTCATACAGAGTGAAGTTAAGTCAGAAAGAGAGAAACAAATACCGTATGCTAACACATATATATGGAATTTAAGAAAAAAAAGTCATGAAGAACCTAGGGGTAAGACAGGAATAAAGACACAGACCTACTAGAGAATGGACTTGAGGATATGGGGAGGGGGAAGGATGAGCTGTGACAAAGCGAGAGAGAGGCATGGACATATATACACTACCAAACGTGAGGTAGATAGCTAGTGGGAAGCAGCTGCATAGCACAGGGAGATCAGCTCGGTGCTTTGTGACCGCCTGAAGGGGTGGGATAGGGAGGGTGGGAGGGAGGGAGACCCAAGAGGGAAGAGATATGGGAACATATGTATATATATAACTGATTCATTTTGTTGTAAAGCAGAAACTAACACACCATTGTAAAGCAATTATACTCCAATAAAGATGTTAATAAATAAATAAATAAACTTAAAAATAAATAAATAAATGTGAGCAGGTACCCTACAGCACCTGGCACCACAAAAATTAGTTTTATGTTAAGAAAACCATACAAACAGCATTTCCATCTCTGTATCTATCAATCACATATGGCATATCTAGTTTTGATAAAGCTGGTGCAGAACAGATGCCCCAGGAGAGATGTGGTCTCCCACGCGTGGCAAATCTTCCTTTCTTCAGCCCTTTTCTGGTGAGATTTGCACCATAAACTGCTCTTTCTGTGACCCTTTATCTTAAACAGTTTTTTTCAGCAGGACTCAGAATTGCACTACACAAGAAAATGGACTTTGCCAAGTTGCAAGAACATTCAAAATATATAGAATTTTCTTCCTGAACCTAATGTTCTTCAGAATGCAGCAATCATAGCAGCCCTGACTTCCAGGCTTTTACCATGCTCTGAAGCAGTCTGCCTTTGTTGACCTCAATTATCCCTTAATAAGTGCCCACAGTTTACTAATTTTAAAGGCATATTACCATATGCCTTTTCCTTGTAACAAATGCATAACATAGCATCTTCAGTCTTTTGTCTTTACATATATCTTTGGCAAGTGCTGCTTTCAGCTTTCACCTTTCAGCTTTTGAACAGTTCGGAACAGTAATGCATTTATCTGTAGATTGGCAAATGGGGATAAGAAAGATGCTATGGGCAGCATTAAACCAAATCCCCTAACTGAAGTCCACATTTTTAGGAATAGCTAACATAAATATTTCAGTTTCCCCAAACATCCTGCCAAAACAAATGCGAAAAAAAAAAAAATTAAGAGTGGTGTTTTTATATCTATACACATTCACACATATAATTAATAGAGTCTGAGTTGACCAGATCAGAAATATTATGTCTATAGTTATATACAAACCAGTGGGCAGTGTATCTTGAACTCTGCTAAAGTCACATTAAACTGCAGTAATTACCGTTAGGGGCATTTCACTTCCAACACTCAATATCCTATTGTTTTCTAATTTACCCACTTACCTGAGCGTTTGCCTCCTAATTCGAAGCACCTGTGGATATCTCTACCTGGATTTCCTGCCAGAATCTCAATTTTGATGTAAAAAGAAAAAGCAGCCATTACCTTTTTAAGTTAAACCTGTTCATTCTCTTGGAATCTCTGTGTTGATTGCAGGCAGAGTCACTCTCCTTTTCACGTGACTGGACACGAGTATAATCTGTGCCTCTTCCTTTTGAGGCAAAGGTTCTTGCTGAATCTTCTGGGCATTATCTTGGTGGCTTCTCTGAAGTCTTCTCTCTCATTTCAATCCCCAGAGTCATTTTCTGTCTTAAATAGATAGAACACTTCTTCACTGGGCAGATGTCTAAAACCTCTTTCTACTCTAAGTCAACATTCACTAAATACAATGGTCATTAAATCTTCACATATCCTCAGAACCCCTACTATGTGGTGGCACTGAACTAAATATTGAACTAACTAGACAAAGATGTCACCTACCTTTTTATTTATTTATTTATATATCTATTTTTGCGGTACGCAGGCCTCTCACTGTTGTGGCCTCTCCCGTTGCGGAGCACAGTCTCCGGACGCGCATGCTCAGCGGCCGTGGCTCACGGGCCCAGCTGCTCCGCGGCATGTGGGATCTTCCCGGACCAGGGCATGAACCCGTGTCCCCTGCATCGGCAGGCGGACTCTCAACCACTGCACCACCAGGGAAACCCGTCACCTATCTTTATGAAGCTGAACATCTTGTGAGAGAGACAGGAAAACAATGAATCTCTCAATCAGCTAATTAATCAATAAGTGAATGAATACCTAAAATGACAACAAATGGTCGTAGGTGCCTTGAAAACGGTTTTAACCCCCTTTCTTAGGAGGTAAAGGTTGAGCTGAACAATAAAACCTAAACAAAAATAGAGAAAGCCAAACACAGAGCATGGGATAGAGTATTACAAAGAAAGGAAGAAAATATACAAAGCTCTTAAATTAGAGGAAGTGGAAGGGGGGGTTATAGTTGGAGTACAGAGAAAGGAAGGCTGCAAGTAGAAAGGAGAGGTTGGGAAGGGCTGAATCACGTAAGGTCTTAATGTCTAGAGAATTTTATTACAAGGATAAGAGCAAGTGCTCTGAAGTGCTACGGGAAAGCAGCACAGTCTCATTTCTGTTTCAAGTTATTCTGTCTGATGTAGAGGATGTGAACAAGTCTACAAGTCAAAACACCAGGCAGATCCATGAAGCCATTCAATGTTTCAAACCACACAGTGCCCCCCAATGCGCTTGCCTGAAACACAGCATTCGCATCTGTGCTTCTGAAATTAAACCCATTATTCATAAGACAGTCTGTAAAAGTCAACGGACCACTAAACTGGAATCAACATTTACATTTTTGTTTGTATTTCAATTATTGCATCTATTGCCTTCTACCTAAATATTGCGGTTTACATTTTAAATCCCATACAAGGTTTTCCTACCCTCCCTCCCTCCATTCCTCCTCCCTCCTCCCTACCTCTCCCTGGTCTCCTTTTCTTTCTTTTTTCCACCCCTCCGCTTCACCCATTCCCCCCCACCCCGCCAATTATTTATTGAGTATTGCTACAGCTGTGGGCACTGTTCAGGTGCAGCATCCTTCTGTAGTATTATTAGTAATCTCTATATCATTTAGCACAGTGGTTTGTAGGTAAAAGTAACTTTTTAAAAATAGTCTAGTTAAAACTATTAAAGTGACATGCTTATACCTGCTATTTATAAATTAACTGTATTTTCCATTAGAAAATATTAAAAGCAATCCAAGTAAAGCTATAAATTAACATTTTAAAGTCAATATTTCAACATAATTCTTTTTTAAAATTACACTTAATGTTGTCCCTGATAAGTGATCCTTGCCTATGGTTGGAAAAGTAGGCAAGAGAGGAGTATTTTTTAAAAAAAATTTTATTCTATCAGAAATAATTGTATTGCTTTTATTCTATAGTTTCTTCTGGTTTTACACACATAAATACATAAAAATAAATAAATAACAGTTTTGTCAAAATTGGGAAGGCACTAATGATACAGTTTTTTATTGCTGTTAATTAACATTTTATCCTGAGAATTTTTCTGGAAATAATTATAATAGCTATGCAATTTTCATCAGATAAATGAATCATCATTTACTGAATTTCCTTCTTTCACTGAGTTTTTAGTTTATGTCCAGATTTCTTATTAGAAATAATTCCATGAGGAAACATCTTGACACATAACTTTTCTCACTGTATCTCCGATTTTTCCCTAAAACTTAGAGTTTTGATAGAGGTAGGACACATGTTTTCAAATTGCTTGCCAGAAAGTTTGATTCAGATTATTTTTTTCATCGATTTTTTCCCTGCATTTTCAGCAGCATTAAAGATTATTATTTCATCATCATTATCATCATCATCATCAGTTATTAAATGGTAGAGTTGGGATTCAAGCAGAAGCTGTACAGCTCCTGGTAATGAAAGAGATGAAAATTAAAACAATAATAATCTAATTTTTTCACTTAAAATTTTGGTAAAAGTTGAAACAGAAAACTTATACTTCAAAATAGGTTTTTTATACCAAAATGGGGCAATTCTCGTGCAGATGAAAAAGCCTCAATATATGGTTTTCAATTAAACTTATAAATAGTAAAACACTATAAATTTAAAACAGTGAAAGAAATTATGTTTTGATTCAATTTTCATTCTATGGCATCTACTATGTACAAAAACTGTGTTGGTGAAAGGATAGGGTGAAAATCTTATTTTCATTAGCTTGCATTAATTTTTCCACTTTCTTGCCTCAAGGGGAGAAAAAAATTATTAGCATGGTTCTCCATCTACCACAACAATATTTTTAATTGTCAAGTAAATGAAGTCTCATCTCTTGATATACCTTCAAAACCTCAGCAACACCTTTCCCTTTCTTTGGAAATACAGGAAACCTAGCTTTTTTTTTTTTATTAAAACAAAAGAGAATTTAGACAGTTAATTTCATACATAATTTTTTCAACACGAGTGCTCTTTTCTCTCTGCTTTGTAATATATCCACTCTTAATAAGGGAGAGGTGTATTAGTCTAAACTAATTGCAACATGAGTGATAAAGACAATTAGAAAGGAAAGCAGTTACCATTTTTTGTACTCTAAAGTGGAATTGAAGGGTAATGTTTTCTATTCTTCAATTAAATTAATTTTGACAGAGGACAAACTATAAGTTTTCTAGAAAAAAACAAAACAAACAGACTTTCCAGCATTTCTTCAGGTTTTGGTAGGAAAATTCATTTTCTTGGGTGTGTGTCTGATGAGTCACTTACAGTCACTTACTAAAAATGTGTTCATACAAATAACCACTTCTGCTCTGCCCTACTTTCCCACTGCATAAGCCTTGCCACTCCATTGGAGAAACAATGAAACTAACAAAGAAACAAGCAAAATCCTGGGCAAATCTGTGTTTCAGGCACAAGGGAAGGAAAGAAGCACATGCCTATAAGCCAGGAAAGTCAAAAATAAAACAAACTTAACATAAGACAAGATACCAAATTGAGCTAATATGTCTTCTTGGTAACACCACTGCACCCACAATATCTTCTGACACTTGTCTTTAATTATCTGCATCCTTATTATATACTGTTACTCGCGGTACGCGGACCTCTCACTGTTGTGGCCTCTCCCGTTGCGGAGCACAGGCTCCGGACGCGCAGGCTCAGCGGCCATGGCTCACGGGCCCAGCCTCTCCGCGGCATGTGGGATCTTCCCGGACCGGGGCATGAACCCATGTTCCCTGCATCGGCAGGCGGACTCTCAACCAGGGAAGCCCTATATACTGCTACATTTTTAAAGCTTGAGGATTCATTTGGTGTAACAAATTTCTCTTTTGAAATTAAAAATATGTCTGGGAGGGGTATAGTTTTTTTTCAGCCATTCACACATGTATTTGAATTTGTCTGATTAGACTGCTTTCCTTCTCATACTTAGCCTAGATAGACGCACAGAAAAAAAGGGAGGAAAGATTTAACATAGAGAAGGGTAGCAGACACATTTAGATATTATGTACATTGAATAAATGGGGGATAGTAGGACACAAATTGAGTTTCACATGATATGGCCTGGGGCAACTACAAGATACAGGGTATGAGATGAGGCATAAAAAGAAGTTGTTAAATTAAACAAGGAGGTAACCGGCCTCAGGTGGCTCTAATGCCATGACCCCTACATAAGCAAACAAAAATCCAAGCCTGTAAATGTCTCAAGGTTATGACATCAAAACCTAAGGACAATCAATCACAAACAGCCAACTAGGTTTTAAGCTATCGCTAATCAATAGGATTTTTTTTCTTTCTTCTGCTTTTTCTTTGTAAAAGGTTTCCCCCAGCTCCCATCAACAGAGTGCACTGCCCGATTCGAATCGAGTTGTGCTCAAATAAATTCTTAAAATATTAATATGCATCAATTTACCTTGTAACAAAGTGATGAAGGAGCACAGAAAGAGAAACAGTAGTACACCAAAACAAACTTCCACTTGTCATACTTTCAAATTCAGTCCTATGCCCGGGAATAAGGAGAGTTTCTTTCCTTGTCACCTGGCCACTGTAGCATTTACCTCTCCTGTTAGGAACCAGAACTTGAGTTATTGCTATAATTCATTCAAGTTGTAGATTAGATCATCTTTGGGTTGGCTTGGGATCCAGTCAACTGATTATGTTCTTATTGTAAGTGAAAAATGTGCCTAATGTTCCAGACCATTTAATGTTGTTGTTTTCTTTTATGAGGTAATGATACAGTGAAATTATCTGTAATCTGTTATTTTGTGCTTTTTAAACTACTTAAGTAATATATTTAACTATATTTTGTGGAACATATATAATTACTTTTATTTGTTTATTTTAATTTATTCATTAAGAACTTGTAAGGGCAAAAATACAAATTAAAAACAACAGGCTTAATCCTCCCTGTTGAAAATAAGGAAACATAGTTGCCTCCCTTCCTTTTCTTAGAGCATTTACTTTAGAAAACACTTACTTTCTCCTCTTTGAACCATTTTGGTATCCTTTTGAAGACTAGATATGCCTTTGTCAGTTTTAGGACCCAAAAATGTCGTTCTTAAGGGAGCCATCTCTTTGGGGAAACATCAAAGGAGATAGCACCCTTATCTACCAGTTTCTGGGGGGCAGGCAAAACTACCTCCTGTCATAAAGGTCTGAGAAGTTTGTTCTTCCTCTGGATAAAGTCAATGAACTAACAGATCTTCACTCCAGCTACCAGGTAAAATTAGGATGAACTATATGTGATCAGTGGTGTTATCAAGTTCTCTTACCTGAGGACTAGTTATGGTTATCTGAAAACACATATGCAATGGGTTGTATCTTCTTGTCTATAAGAGGGAGTGTCTTTATAATCTTTCTGTTTGAGAATCTCTTATTAGATTACCTGTGATACACATCATGTTCTGGTTTAATGCTCATTCAATAATAAACGTGTGTTCTTGTTTACTCTCTTTGTGGAGAGGAATTCTGGGTTGAGAGAAGATGTTGTTTTTGATTATAGTTCCCCAACAAACTCAAATTTGTGATATTATATGATGCCAAGATTTTAATTTATTTACAATTGCTTCATTCTATGAAGTATTTGAAGTTGTCTGTAAGTATAAAATATTTTTAAATATTAGAATTAATAAGTAATAAGTAAAAGATGCATTTATAATAGGAGAGGTATTTTTGTAATGCATAAGTGCATTCATAAGGCCTCAAAAATTAAATAAGTTGCACTTCCTTATGGGCAAAGAACAAGGAAAACATGATCACTTTTAAGATTTATAGGGTCCATGAAACAACAATAAACCAATTGCTCAGCAAAGGGAAGATTTTCCTGGCACAGGGTTCTGAGACACTTTTCTCTTGAATATTCATAAAAGGCATACAGAGTGGTCTTGTGGAAAATAACCTCAACATCCTGCCTGTAATACCCAAAATAAAGTTTTCCATGCGGTTGTTTATAGCATCCATTGATGCAATTGAAGAGAGAGATGTAAAAATCAAATGTCATAAAAGCTGAAACAATGAGTTTTGAATTTGTACTCCCTGATGGTCTGACTTGAACTGTGATTAAAATTCTGAATTTTGAGATCACTGGATTACTTTTTGTGCATTCATCCTTGAATGTTGTTTCTTCCAGGCAGGCAAAAGTAATTCAAGGTTATATTCTCTTGCAAGAACCTGGATTGTGGGCATTCTGTCCTGATACTCAAAGGCAGATTCTCATATGTTAAAAGTAAATAAATAAATTAGAGGTTAGGGTCTCATGGAAATGATGAGGACCAAACCAGGACTCCTTACATTCAAATGGATGGTTGAGAAAATAGTGGTCAAAAAGCCATATATTCTGCAATAATAGCAAAAAGATTACCTACAAACTTTTGTGATAGAAAAATAAAATTAAAAAAAGAAATAAAATAAAAGCCAAGAAAATTTGGATAAAATATAACAAACATCCTTAAAATGCATAGATGAGCTTTCCGGAAGAAAGGTCCCAGAGGCCCCACATTAGAGGAAATGGCGAAGCAGAGAGAAATCACTGTGCTGTGGCAGCCCTGGGAAAGGCTTACCTTTCCCAGAATCATGGGGACTTTGGTGCAGATGTCCTGTGGGAACAGCAGATGAGGCCATGGGGATGAGGTGGAAAGTCTATACCAATGTCATCATATAAACCTGGACAGTTGAAGGGCTTTCCCAGCAGTGATGGGATGGGCTAGAAAAAGTTCTCTGGTTTACAATGTTTCTCTTCTTCAAGCTGCTCTCATATCTGCTAGATAATTCCCCATCCAGAAAGGAACAGGAAAGTTGAAAAAAAACATGTATCAAAAGACTTTGAAGGCAACTACCCTACTGGTAGGTAGACAATTATTTACAAATCCCTTCTTCCAACAATCATCCGAAATTGCATCATTTCTTTCATTAGTATCATCATTCTGCATGCCACTAAGCTCAAAATGCTAAGAATAATTTTCTTAACCTGCATATGTGCAAATACATATTATAGAAACTTTTTTTCTATATATGTTTAATTTTTTCAGACCTAAAGGCACAATACATAGAAGGTTTTCATATATCTATGTATGTGTGTATATATTTATACATATACATATATATACACTATACATATAGTAAAGATGATATTCTGTACTTTTAATTCTTTAAGGATTATTGAAGGTTTTTAAACCATTGCTTGTTTAAGTAATGAAACTAACTAAAAGCACTTCTGACTGGAAAGTAAAATGCTAAAAAGGAAACATATGGAAGGGAAAGAGATGTATTGATACATTTATTTAATTCATAGAGCATAGAATTCTCATTAATACATAATGTCAGAAGACCTTACCAGAGAACTTACATTTCCTTGCTATAAAGGAAGTATAATAAAACCAATTTTTAACTTGTAATTGGCAAATGTCCTTCTGAACATTTTTCTATTTCTGAATGTCTCTAAATTCATTTCTTTACATATTTCTTTGCCTCTTAATATGGGGTCTAAGTAGAGGTAACTTCACTGGAGTTTTCTATGGCTCTAGCTCAAATCCTACGTGCCAGGACTTATACCTAAATTTAATGCCCAAAGATTCTAATAGCATTAGAGATGTTCTACCATGGGGGAAAATGTGAAATTGACAGCCACGGTGAAGCACTGAGTTTTTAAAGAAATTTTGGAACAAATACAAAGAAGTCTATGAAATTAGTGAGTTCAAATATGTTATTACCATTAAAATTTAGGAAACTATTAATTTGCTCTAGTTTGATTACTTAAGAAAACAATCCATACCTTCTATTTTTTAAACTTCATGAGAGTTGGTAATCAGATTTGCAGACTTTTTCATAACAAGTGCTTTCTATTATCTTTGAGAATTCCTGCAGGGGGGTGAAAAACAGGAAAAAGGACAGGTAACATGTCGAACACAAAACTAGCACTGGGCCAACTATCAGAGGTGAAGAACATCTCATTGACTATTTGGGGGAAAAAAGTCAAACTCTTGTACCTTAAAAACAAAAAAAGTAATAAAAGCATGTTTACGTGATTCTGTATTTATTCTCAGGGTCATGCAAGAACTTTATAAAGTATAATGTCATTAAAATTTTACAAATTTGACTAAAAAGCAATCTATAACATTTATTCTCAGATTATGAACAAAAATTTTAAAATAAGACTTGAAAATATTCTTTGGGTTAACATCCTTAATTTCTGATAAGCCTAACACCACACACTTCAATGAAATCTTAATTACAACAAAAGCACTCAATGAGCAAAGCCACAAATATACTGATCATAGGTGAGGATATGCAAATAGCTAATAAGCGTAAAAAATATTCAACTTCCACCAGTAGTCATCAGGAAAATGCTGTTTTATTTTGATTTTTATTGTTTTTTTATTCTTCAAATTGAAGCAAACAAACAGGATAAAACTATAATAAATAATTCTTGCAGGAGTTCAGTGAGATAAGCTCTCACATATTATTAGTGGGAGTAAGAACTTTTTGCAAACTATTTTGGCAAAGCAGGCATAATCTGTTTAATGTTAGACCTCACCATGTGAATTTGTAAATGTATCTGTTTCTAAAGTATTTTCCTTGGAAAGGGGAAAGAAAGAGAAATAGATAAATATAACTATAGATAGAAGTAGATACTCTCTTTGTAGCATAATCTTAATGTGTATATGTATAAATATATATATATATATATACACATACATATATCTCATGTTCTGAATGGTACTTAATGCTCTGAGCCAATGAGACTTAGCAAGGCAGACACCAATATATACTTTTGTCCAATGAGTATTAGAACATCACAGACACTACTGTCCACAAAAGCTCTGCATTAATCTATCCTGAGTTGCATGTGATTTGAAATTTGCAGTGTATACTTTACTATGACCTTTCATTCCAATACTTACTTCCTTTTTCCCATATTGATTGATAAAACTGTAAAAATAGGTAATACAAAGGAAAAAAAAGTGTATAAATATACAAATCTTCATGTTAATTAAGCTAAAGACTAAGTATGACATCTTTCAGGAAATGGAGGAGGAAACAGAAGGTACAGATTAGCAAGCAATTAGGGTTGGTGAGGATTCTTTAGCATTTTGAAACACATCACATTTGAAGCACAGAAGGGGAGGACTGACCAACAATTACAGGAATAGAAGTTGGGAAATTAAAACCTGAGGCATGTAGAATGGAAGACCAATTCCCAACATAGGATATTAAGAAAGGGTTTCCATGGAGTCTACGCAGTAAGGACCCATGTACCTCTGATTTAGCTAAAAAAAGCGCCCCATATCCAAGAACACATACCCTGAACTGCATTGTAGCAATAGGTATATTTCAAAGTTCTTAAAAATATATTCATCTCAAGACAGCTATTTTCACTTTTAGGAATCTACCCTAAGAAAACAATCAAGATCTATAGGTAAGAATGCTTATAAAACATTATTTATAATAGCAATTGATTATTTATAAAATAAATATTTAACAGTACATGCAGAGTTGAATAAAGTAATGATGTGCATATGATCAATTATTGCAGCTTGTATAACATGGTATTTGCGGAAATAAATAATTACATGAGGCAGTACATACAATGTATTACTGCATAAAAATCAACGCAAGGTATAGGCAGTATATTATTCCAATTTTGTCAATATTTCATATACTTGTATAAAACCACAAAAATGTTAAGTGATCATTAGCAGCAGATGAAAGTATTAATAATTTTTATATTCCTTATTTTTCCTGAAATTTTACAAAAACTGTCATGATTATTACTTTTCTATTTTAGAGTAAAACAAAAGCTTTAGAAATGTTTGCTCAAGTAGCCCCCACTCGCCACAGCTAGAGACAGCCCCTGTGCAGCAACGAAGACCCAACGCTGCCAAAAATAAATAAAATTAAATCTTAAAAAAAAAAAAGAAAGAAATGTTTGGTCAATTATCCTAGTGATGAATTTAATAATAGATTTCCTTTTGGTTATTGTGACGATCAATCTAATCAAGTGTAACAATATTCTAAAATGTGTGTATTACAATATACTTAAAGACATGTCAATACACTGGTTGCTCAGTATCTGGACTTCCTTTAGATTCTCTTGGAAAGAGTGGACCTGAGAAATGCATCAGTATTTAAATAACTAACAACTATTTCTGACTTTCCATTTTAATAGAATAGAACTCCTTCTACCCTACAGCTTCAAGGATTATTCAAAAGTTTGAAGATCTTTGTGGGTGAAGATTTATTTTCCTTTGTCTCTCAGTCACATTCTGAAGATATCCTACCACTTCCCCTGAAAATTTATCCCTGCCAACCGAAATTCTCACAAGGACAGTGCCATGATGTTTATCTTGCTTCTTATTGTTCTGTAAATTTCACATTTCATCTTTTCCTAAGGTAGTAAATACCAGTGGCAGTGGTGGTAGTTGTGGTGTGGTGGTGGTGATAGTTCTATACGTATAATAACCTTTTTAAATTAAAAGAAAATTAAAACTTTTTTAAGAGTTCAGTGTTTTAAAATAGGGAGTTATACTCAGCAATTTTCTCCTAAATTCATGTGCGGGTAGAAAACAACTAAATTATTTATCCTGTCATACTTGACTATTACTGAACAATCATTGCCTCATCTGTACGTTTTCCCCCAAATAAGCATCACTATCAGTTAACTTTGTTTTATTACAGGTAAGCACAGTAAAGTTTTCTGCCAATCAATTTGCTTCCTCTTACTCTTCAGTGAAACTTTTCTATCCCCTGTCTTTACCTACCTCCCACCATCCCCACCTCAGGACAGAAAATAACATCTGGACAATTTTATGTCATTTTGCATGGCAGAGTCTGTTCCTTAAATTGCCCTAAGCAACAATAACAATAACAACAATAAAAAACCCTCAATAATTGCAAATTACATACAAGCTGTAACAAGTGCAATTAAACACAATTCACTCTGACCATTAGGTCACTCTCTTTTCAGTAAGTAACATTAAGGCCAGAGGGATGACTGGAATTCATTTAACTTAATCAAGGCATGATGACATAGATCATGCTTGGAAAATGCACCTGAACAGAGCCTCAATTGGGGTTAGACAGGGCAAATGCCCTTATACTAAATACCTGCACAGACAGAAAGAACTCAAAATGCTTTCCCTGGGAGTTTGGCAAAGACCAAGGCTCTTGCTGTGTATTTTCCATTATTCTGGAATAATTCATTAGCAAACATTATGAGTTGGCAGTATCAAGATATGCATTAGAATAAAATTATTTTTCTCCTTCGAGTTCATAAATAAAATACATTTAGTCAGTAACTCCTGCAAATGGGAACTGCCACTTTTTAAAGTACTGTATTATTCACTAAGTTTAATGAAATTTAGCCAGAAGTAAGTTAGCTGAATGCCTTCCAAAACCAGATACATAAAAACATCTCAGGACTTTTACCTGCAAAGAGTAACTATGTTTATTATGCTTATCATGTGTTAGGTACTATTTAAAGTATGTTAAATGTATTAATTCACTTCATATGCCCAAA
Source organism: Lagenorhynchus albirostris (assembly GCF_949774975.1). Classification (NCBI taxonomy): domain Eukaryota; kingdom Metazoa; phylum Chordata; class Mammalia; order Artiodactyla; family Delphinidae; genus Lagenorhynchus; species Lagenorhynchus albirostris. The sequence goes on along the minus strand of NC_083106.1, from coordinate 63,764,851 downwards.
GAGGTAAGTACTACTATTATTCCAACTTTATAGATTTATAAAAACTAAGATGGAGAAGTTAAGTAATCTAAGCTCACACAGGTAGAAAATGGAAGAGATGTATTTCAAATCTAGGCGCTTTGGTTCCAAAGTGCATAATTTTACCTATAAATTTATCCTTCCTCTCAAGCATTCATGTGTATGTGTGTGTGTTTGGGAGAGGAAGGGTGTCATCTATATTCATATCTTCAAAAGAGGCATTTTGGTGCAAAACATACCAAACTGAAAAGAGACAAAATCCAGGATAGAATAAATTTTTGTCCAAAAACATATTTTTATATTATAAATTCAATCATAAAACCTAATAAGAAGGATGACTTAAGGTACTAAATTATTTTTGCCAAGTAACAATTGCTAAAATACCAACCTAGAATAATATTTACTATGCCCCAGCCACAAACTGCTCTTTATGAATATCTCGGGTCTCACAAACCCCCCATGTTATGAGAACTACTATTACTCCTAAAAATAAGGCAAGGAAGATTCGGGGACACACAAAATCTCCTGCCCAACCCTACTAAGTGGTTTATGCCATTCAAACACTCACACACAGAAAGGCCAGTTTTAAAAAGGTAAATGTAAAATGGGATAGAGAACCTTTAGAACGAAGAAGTGATGGTGCCAAGAACCAGAGGTGGGATCTAAATTCCATGTAACTCTCCCTATCTGTACTAGTCAGCTTGCGTGCCATAACAAACTACCATGTTGTGCTTACACAACAGACACTTCTTTTCTTACAGTTCTGGAGGCTAGAAGTCTCAGATCGAGGTGACAGCTGATTCCGTTCCAGGTGAAGCCTCTCTTTCTGGCTTGTGGACAGGTACCTGCTCTCTGCATCTTCATGTGGCCTTGCCTCTGTGTGCTTGTGAAGAGAGATGGAGAGAGAGAGTGCTCTGCTGACGCTTATAAGGACACCAGCCTTATCAGATTTGGGCCCCTTCCTTATGACCTCATTTCATTTTACCTCCCTAAAGGCCCCATCTCCAAATACAGTCACATTGGGGTTAGGCCTCCAACATATGAATGTAGGGGGAAACAATTCAGTTCATTTCACTATCCAAGTACCTAAGGTATAAGGATAATAGGAGGAGACGTGTTGTGATCCTTGTCTGGCAAAAAATCTGCCAGCTCCTCTGGAAAATGGATATTTTTATAGGTGTTCAAGGGATATGTCATACAGAAGTTCACTGAGGAACACAATGGACTATGTCCTTGACTATAGATTTGTTGAAGGTAAGGAAATGTTCCTCACAGTGTCATTTCTTTTTCTGTCCATTAGGAAATTACCATTTTAGGAAGCTAAACAATTCTGATTAAGATATGGGAAGATATATGACTTCGATACCATATCTTGAGAGTTAAAAGAAACACATTTTTTTACTCATACTACAAGCTCGGTTGTAATATAGCTAAATTTCACTAAGTACATCCGTGAATAAATGAGCATGTTATGTAGCGGCGCTAGAGGAAAACTAGGAACATTCATTTCAAGTACTAATGCTCTGCCATTAGCTCTACTTCAAGTATCTTCATTTCTTGTTTCTCTTTAAAGCTCATATACTTCTGAGAAAACCAAAATCAGAATACTGTTATATTGTATCATTTATCATTGATAATCTGAAGGCAAAAGTTAATATTATTGGTCTAATAATACAAAAGTCATTATTTCCTGGAAGACAATTATTCTTTCTATACTAATTTTTAAAAATTAATACCTGTTGGGCTTCCCTGGTGGCGCAGTGGTTGAGAGTCCGCCTGCTGATGCAGGGGACACGGGTTCGTGCCCCGGTCCGGGAAGATCCCACATGCTGCGGAGCGGCTGGGCCCGTGAGCCATGGCCGCTGGGCCTGCGCGTCCGGAGCCTGTGCTCCGCAACGGGAGGGGCCACAACAGTGAGAGGCCCGTGTACTGCAAAAAAAAAAAAAAAATTAATACCTGTTATGTGCCAGATGTTTTCTGAGATATTGTATTAGACCCTGTCTAACTGATTCAGCACATATTAACCAACAACTATTTAGTAATTATATAACTCACACATATATTATCTCCTAGAAAGTACTTGGCTTTTGTTGAATAAAGTTTTTGGTCTTCCGTATTTGCATCTTAGAAAAAATTAAAAACAACAAAGGTAATCACTAACATTTACTAAGCATGTATTTTGTGCCAGGTACAAGAGTTTTTAACATATAGAATCTCAATTCAGCTTGATGAACAAAAAAGTTCTATAAAGTTGTTATTTTATATAGGTAAAAGTTGTTCCTTAGAGAAATTAAATAACTTGCCTTGAAAATATCGTTTGTAAGGGTTTGAACAAGAGAATTTTTACTCAGGAATCCAAGTGCTTAACCACTGTGCATTACAATACCAGAAATTTTAAAAATTATTGTAGTGAGCTGAGTCACATTCATAGTTACTTTCTTCTGAGCTGTTATTCTCATTTTCGTTAGATCTCTTGCTTGGGAACAAACATTTATTTTAACTGCTATTTGTCATCAGAAAAATAAGAAAAAATGCAAGATATTTTTCTTGTACAGATAATCCTTATTACAATTATATATGTAAGTATATCAATTTTATTTTATTTTATCATTTGGGGTCAAATCTAAATGGATAGTGGAAAAAAAATCATCCGTTAATATGAGTTGAATTTTTATTGGTTTATAGACTGTTTATATGAAGCTTTGATCAACCATTATCTATAGGCTATATTTGAGTGGTCAGAGAACCACTTCATTTACACATAAATCTGAAAGTATTGCCGCAATGCCTTCCTCACAATACACACTTCATCAGTGCCCAGTGGTGTCAGAAGTGGTGATGAGGATGAAGTGAGAAGCATCCAGTGCTGGCCAGATGGTGTAGTGATCGTTCTAACGTCAGCAGAAGAGCTGCCAGGAATCTATCATTCCCTTAAGAAGGTGCTCAACCAATTACCTTGGTTTTGTTCAACATCTTCATTGAAAAGGCATTTGTCTGACCAATTTAAACCATGCAGCTAACAATTCAACAAAGGTTATAATTGGCAAACAATTACCTTCTTGGCTCTCTGAGAACTGCTTTAAATATTTGTCTATCTCACTATTATAAATGAATGACAAGAGACAATTCAAATGAAAGAAGTAAAGGAGTAAGGAGTAATCCTACTGTCATATCATTGTCACAAGCAAAGTTTATCACTATATGCATAATTTGTTCTAGATATAATCTAAAGGCTTTAACTTTATTTTTGCTTATTTTTGTCTTATGGATTAAAAGGCTCACGCTCAGGTTTTAGCTGCTTTAAAAATGGGGCTACAATGAAGACCAAAAAAAAAGGATATGTTTCACTTGAATTAAAATAGGACTGTTCTACCAGGTTTATACTGCAAGTTTTGGGAATTTCAGTTTATTCTTACCAGTGTTAATTAGGAAATCAAAATGAGTAATAACAAAAATGAGTCAATAACAAAAAAATAAATTAATACTTTATAATGAAGCAAATTGTGTGTATTTATTCATTTATCCTGTATTATTCTTCATTGCTACAATGAATATTGTGTCAGTTCAACAAATATTATTGAACTCTTACTGTATCCCAGGTATCCTTCTCCATGTCGGGGATACAGGCGTGAAAAGCATATAAAAAGTCTCTGCTACTTATATTTTACTGAGAGAAAAAGACATTAAACCTGTAGTGATCTCAAATAGTGATAGATGCTATGAACAAAACAAAACAGGTTCCAATGGAGAGACTGATCAGGGAGGAGCTTCTTTTGGTAGAGTGACCACTCAGGGCATCTCCAAAATAAGGACATTTGAGATGAGGCCTAAATAAAAGTAGGCATGGAGATATGAAAATATGAGATGAGTGTTCCAGGCAGGAAAAAGCCCTGAGATAGAAGTGATCACAGAGTGTTTGAGAAATAGATGAAAAACAGAGTGGCTGGAACAAAGAGAGAAGAGTGGTGTAAGATAAGTTTAAAGACATGAAGACCAGATCTAAGTTCAATGTGAAGCCGGTGTAGCATTTTATAAATGATCAATGTAATTTAATCTATGATGGAAAAAAAATGTTTTGACCACTGTGATGAAAACAGTGGACTGGTAGAGATTCAGGAGTGCCAACAGTGAGATCTAGGCCTGCTCTATCCAATACACATGTGGCTATTTAAGTTTAAATACGTTAAAATTAAATAAAATAAAAAATTCAGAATCTCGTTCACACTGACCATTTCACGTTTCCAGTGACCACATGTAGCTAACACCCAGTAGGACAACAATAATATAGAACATTTCCATCATCATTATCCTTCTAGACAGGTGATGGATAATGGTGATACTGAAGTGTTGGCAGTGAAAATGGAGAGAAATTGATGGATTTGGAATATGGCTTGAAGGTAGGGTTCAATTATATCTATGAACACACGACTGTTAAAACTAAATGTAGAAAGAACTCTTCTCCCGGGATAACATTTGATAATGTCCAATAGTCATTAATGAAAAGTAAAAATACTCTCATATCCATGACTCAAGAATAAATGCCATTCAAGATATCAGGGGTAGAAAGATGTCAATATAAAATGACAAAGAACTTTAGGTCTAAAGAGACCTTCTAGCTTACTCAGTCCATTTATCTGGAAATAGAGACCAATAGACTTTGGAAGACTTGCCCAAGTGTTAGTTACATTGTTAAGCACTGGAACTGAGAGTAGAAAATAGCTCTCCTAAGTTCCATTCACTGCTATTTCAATAATATGCTTCTACCTCTATTAGTTGTGTGACCTGGCTACCCAGCACCAGTTTACCCTCCTTGGAGACACAGACAACCTCATTCTTGTATCCCTAGAACCTATCACAGTATTTAGCACCTAACAAATGCCAACAAAATTTAATTATATGAGCATCTGGTTTCCAATGATGGAAGAAAGAAGGAAAGAAGAACAATTACAAGGGTTTTTAAATGTGTGTATCTTTCTGGGATAGGTTGAAAGTCTATGTTCCCCTAAAACTCATCGTTTGACAACTAATGCCCAAGGTTAGGCATTAGGAGGTGGGACCTTTGGGAGGTGATTAGGTCATGAGGACAGAGCCCTCATGGGTGGAATTACTGCCTGAGAGAGCTCCCTTGCTGCTTCCACCATTGGAAAATACAAGGAGAGGTCTGCCACCTGGAAGAGGGCCCTCACCCCCCATGCTGGGACCCTGATCTTGGACATCCCAGCCTCCAGAACTGACAGCAAAAAATTTCTGTTGCTCATAAGCCACCCAGTCTATAATATTCTGGGATAGCAGCCTGAATGGGCTAAGACAGACAGCAAGAAATCGATAGTGATTAAATCAGTTTACACAGGTAACATTTTACTTATTTTTACATCTTTCACTAAAAAATATGAGGTTTATGATATATGTATAAGTAAGATATTTGACAGCAATATCACAAGGCCAGGAGGAAAGAAAGGGAAGTTTACTACGGTAAGTTTCTTACACCACATGAGAAGTGCTATAATCTTTCTCTCTTTTTTAGAACTGCTTTATTGAGAAATAATTCACATACCATACAAATCACCTACTTAAAGTGTATACTTAACTTCAATGGTTTTTAGTATATTTGTAGAATTGTGCAACCATCACCACAAAAAGAAACCCCATACTCATTCCTGGTCACTCTCCCTACACCCTCACCCCCTTTCTCTGGTAAACACGAATTTACTTTCTGTCTCTATGGTTTTTCTTTTTATGGATATTTTATATAAATGGAATTATACAATATCTGTTTTTTGTGATGGTTTCTTTCATTTAGTTTTACAAGTTCTGTTCATAGCCTGCCAGGTGTCTGCACTGCATTCCTTTTTATTGCTAAATAATTGTCCATTATATGGATAGACTATATTTGATTTATCCATTCAACAGTTGATGGACATTTGGATTGGTTCTATTTTTGGCCATTATGAATCATGCTGTTATGTTTGTATACAAGGTTTTTTTTTTTTGTAAACATATGTCCACATTTCTCTTAGGTATATACCTAGCAGTAGAATTGCTGAATGATATGGCAACTCTGTTTAACCTTTTAAGGAACTGCTAGGCTTTCCATTTTACATTTTCACCAGCAGTGTTTGTGGGCTTCAATTTCTGCCCATTCTTGTCTTGTTGATTACAGCCATCCCAGTGGAGGTGGGAAATTTGATTTCTTGATAGCTAATATGATGAGCACTTTTCCAGGTACTGATGATTCTATTTTTCCCCAACATTAATTGATATCCATTCCCTTGGTTACAGAGAGCAGGAAGGAAGAAAAACAGAGGTTTTTGAGAGCACTACTTGATGCAATTGAAACCAGAACTATATGCTTGTCACTTATATATGCTGTACCTTTCTTGACTGTGAGCGCAGTAGTTTTGAAAGGGTAACAGTGAAAGACAATACACAAAATTACCATTGTTAGTTTTGTTCTGAGGCACTCTTCTTAATAGTGATGTCTTCTGCTTGAAAGCTATCTCTTTGGGCTTCAAACACAGAAGCAAATGCTGAGATGCACAGTAGCCTGGCCGTGGGAACCACATACCATACTCTGCAGAGGCCAGTTCTTCTGGAAATGTAATAATAAGTTAGACTTTTATTATTATTCACAGGACAGGGAACAGGATTATATAGTATAGGCAGTATATCCAGAAGTGCGACCTCTGAGATTAGTGATTCCATGACAACTTGACGCTGAGATTCTGAAGAGGACCATGTGCTTGAATCCTTACCTAGGTCTAGTAGGTGAAGTGCAGACTTGAACGTCAGTCAAAGCAAAGTGAGTGGGAACACAAGGGAAGAACTCAGCACTAAATGGTGCAGCACAGAAACATACAGAAGTCCAGGGAAGGCAGAGTAAGGACAGTAAATGTAGCAATAACAATCAAGGCTGGTGCTTTTTTGTGGTCAGGGTAGTAATTAGACATGAAGAATGCAGAAGCAGCCCAGACACATCAGTAGTAAACCAGTAAAGTTCTTAGCATGGTCCAAGAAACAGAAAACTTAGGCCTAAGACACAGGAGAATATATATACATAAAAATCAGGATGGATGTTTTGTCTCTAATTATCCTTGGTTAAAACATTTGCTAATGAGAGGAGAGGCTGATGATTAAAGAAGACCACAACTATGGTACACGAATTCTAATTTTTTGTGAAATAAACACATCTATTCCCTTCCCAGTGCTATTTTTTAAATACAAGTTAAAAATATATTTAAGATATTTACATTGGTCATACCTAAACACATTACCCTCTTGGTGCCTAGAATGTGACCAGTCTCCAAAAAAGTTTCTAGGAGTGAGTCACAGACATGTTTATATAAGTAATTACTCTGAATTTGAATGCCAGGCAGCAGGGTCCACAGGTACAAGACTGCATCCATTTTACTAATTACGGTTTTTCCTATTCCTGGCAGAGTACCTTTTTCTCAACAACTATGTATTATATGACCATTACTGAGAAAATGGCAGTCACATGTTTTGTGTGGATGAACTAGACCTTATAAATTCACAAATACACATGCATTTTAATGATACATTCACAGTAAAAGATGTATACTGCCGTAGACATTTTAAGGAGATTGTTCAATTAATCGTATAGACTTTATGAATATGTCAAACATGTCACAAGGTTGAAGAGACAATCTACAACTTATCATATTGTGATTGTTTATTTTATGCATCAACTTGTCTGGGCTACAATGCCTGGTTGGTTGATCAAGCACTGAAAAGCATTTTTTTCCCAAGAAAGTCTAGATGTTACTGTGAAGGTATTTTTCAGATGTGATTAATATTTAAATCAATAGACTTTGAATAAAGTAGATTGTCTTCCATAATATGGGTGGGCTCCATCCAATCAGTTAAAGGCCTTAAGCACAAAGACTGAGGTTTCCCAAAGAAGAAGGAATACTCCTCAAGACTGCAACATAGAAACCTTGCCTGAGATTCCAACCTGCTTCTCGGAAGAATCAGATTCAAGACTGCAACATCAACTCTTACCTGAGTTTCCGGCCTGTCAGAATGTGATTCGGACTTGTCACCTTCCATAATCATGTGAGCCAATTCCTTAAATGAATTTCTCTCTCTCTCTGACTCTATTTCTCTATCATTATATATATATATATATATATATATATATAAAGAGAGAGAGATCTATTAGTTGTGTTTCGTCAGAGAATGCTAACTAATACACATTTTACATTCTCAGTTAACTGTTAGCACCAAAACCCCTCATTTTCAATCCTAGAGACTTGCTTACATAGAGTTAGATAGTCATTTTGTTTCTGTACACAATATTAGTAATAATAAATACTGCATTTCCCAGTCAATAGAGATAATAAAAATTAATCCCCAACATCAACAAGATGTAAGGATAAATGAGAAAACATTAGAAATTCATTCTGTAGTCTCCAGGGGGCAATGATTTTATATAAGTAGAAAGTATTATCACATTATTCAAATACATATAAAGGATCTAATACTTCATATCAAATAAAAATCAAATATTATATTTTCATAGCATTAGTACACTAGAAATTGTACTGCTAGGGGAAAAAGGAGTAGAACCTGAATATCCTGAATTTTCCAGCTATGGTATTTAGATGACTTGATAAAGGAATATGTCTTAGGATCTTTATTTGTTTTCTGTATCTTAAGAAGAACCTTAAGAATAATATAAATAAAAGAGTAAAGGGACAATGGTGGCTGTAAATGTTAATTAAAGAATTGGGAAAAGTTACTAAATAATGATTAACAACAATTGTTCCCCATGATCTTTGAGGCTAGAAGTAAAATTCTAGCCTGTTGATTAACGTGCATCAATATCAAGGTTTTTTTCCTGAAAATGAGTGTTAGTCATCCAATAAATTACGTTCTCATCCATCTGGACTTCTATTGTGGGCAAGGAACAGAACCACTGAAAATTCTTCAAACTTATGAGCTCATAATTACATGCTGCAAAGAAATCACACACACACACACACACACACACACACACACACACACAATCACATACTCATGGGCGCCTTAATGGATGGACATAAGAGAGCTTTCTTATGCAGAAACAAGTACATTGTAATAAAAAAATCATAAAATGTTGCTATTTCTCTTGACAATTGAAGCACGTCTTTATTATCCTATTAGAAATTTGAAATGGCAAACATAATAGTGTAATATCTACCAACAATATATTTTCACTATTTGGTTAGGGCAGGAAAAACGAACAGGCAAATTTAACGTACATAATTGCATAAATACCTATAACATCAGGAATAATATGAGCTTTTCTTTTTCCAAAGCAAAGGTACCGAGAAATACCACATGCCTCCTGTTAGAATGCACAACGGGAATTATCGACAAATCAGGGGTGGATGTCATGGGGCACCAACAATTATTTTGGACTGAAATGTCAATAAGAGACATGGATTATTTTGAAATCAAATGAATAATAAATATTCTGTGCTAAAGAAATCAACCTACATGAAATCACAAGGATAAATTAAATATCTAAAACTAGGGGAGCTTGTGGAGTATTGAGTAGAGCCTTACTTGCAAATAGAACTCAGTAAATTGTGAGTCGATGGAAATGTTGGAAGTGGTATGTCCCTCCCATGATAGAGTCATTTGAGAGATGGGGCCAAGTGAAGCCAAGAGAATTAAAGAGGGAAATAACAGTTACACCAAACCCATCTTCGACATCGTCGATATGGATACTAAAATCACCTAAGATTAATAGGCTGTGTGATTCCATAGAGAGTTGAGAAAGAAAATCTATAAATTCATTTAGCAAACTTGTGCCTTCTCAAAGAGGTCTGTAAATTAAAAGTGTTGCTAAAGTTGTATGTTAAAAGCAAATATATACGTGGAGAGAGACAAAATTGAGATGCTTTGATTTTATAGCAAAATACATTTTAGAAAAGATTTAATTCTAACCTTCACAGCCTAAAACAAATTTCTACTATATAAGTTAGGGATATAACAAGATTTATGAAGCCCAGAACAAGATTTTAATTGCACAGTAGCCTTAATACCCCAGTTAATTCAAGCATTTTTAGAATGTTGAATTTACCACCGACTCTGCAGTCTTGGTAGTAATTATTCATTAGCTATAATATATCATTATACTATATTACAAAGAAGTCAATCTACAGTATACAATTTAATATGCAAAAAAATGCAATTTATGTATTTGAGGTTGTACTCAAATGGACATTTCTCAACCCATCATACTAGAGATAAAGAAACTAAAGCTCAAATATATAAAATAAATTTACTCAAATTCTCATCGATTTTTTTAGTTCATATCTAGGATTAGATCATAGATCCATGGAATTTCATTGCAGTGTAATTATTTTTTTAGTTTTAAAAATGCTGTCACTTCCATAAAGTGAGGAAAATTCTGCTTATCCTTAAATCTAGCCCATATGCTGACTAGCTGTGTGGCAATGAGTGAAGAACTTTACTTTTCCAAGAATTAATTATTTATCTGTCAAGTCGAATAATCCTAGTACTTAATCCAGGTGGTTGCTCTAAGTAAAGTACTTCAGCAAACCCTGAGCGTCGTGTCTGGCACGTGCTAAGCGCTCATTACCTACTAGGTGTCATCATCATAATCATCATTATTATTATCAAATCCTCCTGGCAAATGGCCACACAGCAAATATTTGTTGACTGTTGGATCAAAATAGGAGAAGAAATTTTGGAGCATACAAAAAAGTGTGCTTTAAAAAATCTGTGTATAATTGAAGAAAATGTGAGGGAAAAGTCCCTAGCTACTTTGCCTTCATAAATAATTACTTTCTCATTTTAATTTTGTCTAGAAAGCTTATTTTTATGCCTTTAAACACATGGCATTAGAATATCTGTGGGTTCTGACTGTTTATATTCATTTATATTCCCACTGGATCTTGCATCCACTGTTTTAACCAATCAACTGGGATAAAAAGATTAGCCATTCAGAAATTTACATCAGGGGAAGGCTCTCTGGGTCATCTTCAGTCCATGATGCAAGGTAATCTGTGGTACCATAAGAACTGTTACATTTTCCTCCAAAACGGGGCAAAGACTTTTTGCATAAGTCACTTTAACAGGAAAATACTCAAGTATTTCTGTATTTCTTTTCAGAATTACTCTCATCCATTTTATCTTCTGTGGTGATAAAGCTGAATGAAAAGCCACAGAATTTAGACAATCCAGTATAAAGGGCAAGTCAAATAGATGACTAAGATCTTAACAATTCCAGCAATAAAATGAAAAGACAACCTACGGAATGGGAGAAAATATTTGCGAATCATATATCTGATAAGGGGCTAATATCCAAAATATATAAAGAACTCATACAACTCAAGAGCAAAAAGCAAAGAATCCAATTTAAAAATGGGCAGAGGATCCCAACAGACATTTTTCCAAAGACATACAAATAGCCAGGAGGTACATGAAATGGTGTTCAATATTACTAATCATTAAGGAAATGCAAATCAAAACCATAGTGAAATATCACCCCACACCTGTAAGAGTGGCTATTATCAAAAAGATAAGAAATAATTAGTGTTGGTGAGAATGTGGAGAAAAAGGAATCCTTGTGCACTATCAATGAGAATGTAAATTGGTACAGCCAATTTACAGCATGGAGGTTTTTCAAAAAATTAAAAATAGAACTACCATATGATTCAGCAATTCCACTTCTGTGTATATATCCGAAGGAATTAAAATCAATATGTTGAAGAGATATCTGCAGGCCCATATTCATTGCAGCATTATTTCCCAACAGCCAGGACATGGAAACAGCCCAAGTGTCCATCAACAGATGAATGAAGAAAGAATGTGCCTTTTGGGATAACATGGATGAACAGTGAGGGCATTATGCTAAGTGAAATGTCAGACAGAGAAAGACAAATGGTATATGATCTCACTTACATGTGGAATTACAGAACAAAAAACAAAAACTCATAGATACAGAGATCAGATTTGTGGTTACCGAAGGTAGGGGGTGATAAATGGATGAAGGCTGTCAAAAGGCATTAACTTCCAGTTATAAGATAAATAAGTACTGGGATGTAACGTACAATGTGAGGACTGTAGTTAACACTGATGTATAGTATATTTGAAAGCTGCTAAGAGAGTAAATCCTAAAAGTTCTCATCACAAGGAAAAAAGCATTTGTCCTTTTTTGTTGTTGTTAATTATATAAATGGTGGATGTTAACTAAACTTATCGTTGTACTCATTTACGATTTATGTAAGTGAAGTCATTATGCTGCACACCTTAAACTGACACAGTGCTGCACATCAATTACATCTCCATAAAACTGAAAGGACAAAATAATTTAATGCACACTACATGCATTCTGTATTATTTTAGTTTCATATTTTCACTTTTTTGTCTACTTGGCTTTTTCTTCTAACTAATGTCCTTCTCATTTATTTTTTTCTATTTTCATGATGTACTACAACCTGTGTAAACTTTCTGTGGTGACTTTCTTGAGTTTGTAATTCAAAAACATTTCTTTCTGTTCCCTTTCAGTTGTTTGATGCTGAAAGGGAATAGAAAGCTCATATTCAAAATAAAGACTAGCACCTTCCTTTCTCAATGTCAACATAAAAGACTTGTCATTTCAATTATTTCAAGTTATTGATTCTTCCTGCATCAGGAAATTCAATATGTATCACAGAAATTTCCGTGTCACCAAATATTCTCCACAATTTTTTAATCTAGAAAGAGGATATGTAAAAGGTCCACACACAGACAACACTCACCACATATGTTTTTTTAAATATGCTATGAGCCCTTCCACATTCCCTCTAGGTAAATATCTTCTTTGGGTTCATGCTTCTAATTTTAATTAAAGTAAATAATTACACCACAAGAACAATTATTCTTACCTACTATAAGGTCTATATGGCAAAGTGTAAAGGAATTTCTCCTTGTTTATCCTAGGCTCAGAATTTTATAAAAACATTTTTAAAATTTAAATATTATAAGGGCATTTACATTAAAATTTTTTAAAGATCATATTTAAACAAAAATCTTTGCATTCCATGTATGTGGGAGATTTTGCCAGACTTCAGGTCTGGTTCTAAGTAATTTTTCTGACATATCACATTTTTCTTTATATAAAAAACTACTCATGTAGCAGAGATTCAAAACACCTTAGCCACGTTATAAAATATATATATATATACACACACACATACACATATATATTTTTTTTTAATTTTGGCTTTGATTATCTAAATCATAAAGTTCACAGATTTACAAAGGCAATAAGGTGACTAATAAATATTACCACTCAAATTCATATGGCAGTAATTGAACACATTTCTTTCTTCCTTTACTAAAATAAAGGTTTCTTAAACTCAAACGAGGAAAAAAATAAAATTTCTAAAATATTACAATTAATGTTTGTCCTTGAAGACCTGGACTAATCTATAGGTCACTCAATTTCGATAGCACCTCTGCTTGAGAATAAATTATCAATATATATAACAGATGCTGCAAATTTCAAAACTTGAAAAGAACTTTACCTTCATCTGTTTGTGGTCTATAGTCATTGCTACTGGCATTTGTAAAGAACTAATGCTTATAAAAAACAATTTCAACACCGAATACAAATTTTGGAACCTAACAGATATTCAAACAGCAGCTAGTAGTCGTTTGGCTTACAGCTTTTAAGAATGAACTATGTTGCATGTGCTTTGAGAATGCAAAGATTCATTCAAAAAATAGCCTCTCAGAGTTTGTGTAGCTGACCTCAGGCCCAACTAATCTATAAGAATGCAAGAACATTTATTTTAGCTAAATAATTAGATATTTGCCTAGTAAAATCTTTTAAGATAATTAGAAAATTATACTATCTTTTAGTTCTACCATCACCAAAGCATCACTATTATTAACATAACATGGAATTGGTATGTGCAGAAACTAAAAAAAAAAACGAGAGTAAGAAAAAAAGAACACTGGAACTTCAAGGGAACAAATACACAAGAAATCTATAAACAAACTTCAGGAAATTATATGTGTATATGGAAAACTTTCAATTAAATATTTGGGAATCAAGAAGCTCTTCTTTTGGTTGTGATTTCATGGAGTACCAAATTCTGGGAAGAAAAGGGAGTTAAAAGACATCAAGCCTTAATTGCATTTAGTTAATATATGCATAAAATAAACATTCAGTTTTTGGCATTCCTTAATTATGTTTTAAATTATATATTTTAGGAACTTGTAAATATTGAATCCCTTAGAGCAATAGTAAATATTTTTAAACCTCCACAAAATATATCAGATCTCAGCAGCTGGTAAGATGTAATGATACATATTTATTATTCGTTTAAAAGTAAATTTGGGGCTTCCCTGGTGGCGCAGTGGTTGAGAGTCCGCCTGCCGATGCTGGGGACACGGGTTCGTGCCCTGGTCCAAGAAGATCCCACATGCCGTGGAGCGGCTGGGCCCGTGAGCCATGGCCGCTGAGCCTGCGCGTCTGGAGCCTGTGCTCCGCAATGGGAGAGGCCACAACAGTGAGAGGCCCGCGTGCGGCAAAAAAAAAAAAAAAAAAAAAGAAAGAAAGGTAAATCTGCTGGTTTCATTTTATTTTCTTCTAGAAAGATTATATATACCACTATGCGTGTTTAGGTAGATAGCTTTGATACTCATATTTACTAATAGGCTGTTTTCTTTGTCTCTGTGAAACATCAAAGGCATAAATAAATAATCTGTGATTCTTCTAATAGCATTCCCATTGCTAATAGAAGCTGTTAAATTATCAGTGCATTCATAGCTTAACGTTTACTTAAAAAAGCAAAGTTGAGCCCGACAGATATGAAGGAGTATAGGAAGATTCTGCCATCTCACTTGAAAAATAAACAAAAATTTTCTCCACTAGTCTCAAAACAGAAAGCTCTTACACATTAACAATTGAAGCCTGATTCCTCAGTAATCATCTGGACTTAGAGAAACATCAGCAGAACTGATACTATTAGGGAAAATGACTCAATTTGGAGAATGCTGAGTGGATAACACTTTAAGATCTGCTTGATAGATATGATTTAGATGAGAGGAAAATGTGAAATAGTGTGTCATCCACTGCCCTCAACTTTTCTTGTCCACTTCTGATAATCACAGCTAATCGGAATTCATCCCACTTGTCAAAATACCTCCGCATTTAAGATGACAGGCAATGGAAGCAGAAACACAGACAATGATAGGTGAATGTGTGGAGAGTGGCTGAGTGGCCCCTAACATCTCAGAAGAGAGGTATCAAGAGGGCTAAAACAGAGAGAACTGACAGACCTCCAAGTAGTAACTTCCTGTTACTCTTACATAGCAGATAAATTGCAGGGCTTGGGAGTGGCAACCACGGCTCTGCTGGAGCACCAGTGGATGCAGAAAATGTAAAGGATTTACACAGATTTCTTCCAAGGGGCTATAGTCAGGCAATGAGGCAACCAGAGAAAAGAACATCACCAGCCTGTACCACTCCTGAGTGCTTTCCAAGTCACGGCTGTGATGAATTTCAGTCTCCAAGGTCTATGATCCAGTATGTGCTCCAACCAAGCTCCTAAACTATCATCTCCTTAAGGAGTCACTGCCCTTCGAACACAAGAGGGAGAAAAGTGGCTTTCATTCAGGAAGGACTTTTTGGTTTTTGGGTTTTAGGGTAACAAGACTAATATAGTTCCTTGTGCATAAAGAGTACTACCAGGAAAGCTGGAGAACTAGAGTAGAGGGAACTTTAGTTCATAATTTCAAAACCATTTGCCTGAATTTTCACTTCAATCCCTATTTCCACTTCTCTGTGACTATCAATAGTGTTTCGTACTGTGGTGATTTTTAAATTAATACATGACCTTTTTGATGAAGAAAATACAATAGTAAGGCTTTCTGACTTGGACTTTTTACAACATGAAGAAGCACAAAAGAAAGAAAACATAATTCGACAGATGGAAAATTTCTACTTAAAAACCAGTCAAAGCGCACTGTTACTGTATCTTCAAGTCTATCTGCATTAGTTCTATTTAGATTTACTCATCACTCATATTATACTCTATTTCCTCAATTCTAAAGGTTTTCTCAGTCCACTATGGGTATCACTGCTCCTAAATTAGGTACTGATGTAAAGACTAGCTCAAGAGTACTTGGCTTAACTTTAGATTATCTTCTTTTACATTTATACTCAAGATTCCAATTCAAATCAAGCCAATAGGCATGTCATCTGGTGAGAGGAAATGTGGAAAGTACCTCATTATCAGGGAGTTTAACATGATATACAGGATGTGGAAGCTCTTGAGAGTCTTATGTTTTTTTCCAATCTTCACGCACAATAACAATACCCGACCAGAGTTAGACCGGCACAAGTATACTGTCTGTCAAAGGTGCTTCAAGATTTATTTGGTTCTTAGTCGACTCACATTACTACAAGCTCTTTGATACACAGAGCACAAAGCCACTTAACACTGTTGCTATTAGTGTTCAAACCACACTGAAAACACTTCATTAAACAGCCTACTGCAGTGTAATTGTTTACTAATATTTTGATTAGGTTGTTTAGTAGACAATCCATGCTGTAAAACATTCTCTTGCTGTCAAGTGAATCACTGGTAAAAAGGCTATTGCAAAAGACTTAAGAGAGTCTCTGAGAAAAGAAATCAAAGTGGGGGGAAAAAAACCCCTAAGTCAGTCTGCTTTTAGTACCCACTGTATTCATTTCCTATAGCTTCTGTAACAAATCACCACAAACTTAGGAGCTCAAAACTACATGAATTTATGAAGTTACAGTGCTAGAGGTCAGAAGTCTGACACAGATCTCACTGGGCTAAAATCAGTGCCAGCAGGTCTAAGTTCCTTTCCGGAGGCTCTAAAGGAGGATCCATTGCCTTGTGTTTTTCATCTTCTAAAGGCTTCCCACATTCCTTGGCTTCCTTCATCTTCAAAGCCAGCAATGGCCAACGGAGTATTTCTCAAATTGAATCATGCTGACAGTGACACTTCTACCTCCCTCTTTCATTTGTAAGGACATTTGGACCCACCCAAATAATCAAGGATAATCTCTTTATTTTAAGGTCATTGGATTGACAACCTTAATTCCATCGGCAATCTTAATTCCCCCTTGCCAGGTAACATGCAAATTTCCAGGGATTGGGATACAGACATCTTTGCTGGGGTAAGGAGGGGATTGATTATCCTGCCTACCACACACCCACCATGTTGCCTCATGAAAGTTATTTAAAACTCATATTTCACACAGAAACACTTCTTTGAGTGAGTGGAGTGGGAATTTTAAAAGAATGTTGTGCCTTTCGTATATCATATATTCCTTGGTCATCTTCATTTTAGCACAGAATCTAATTTCAAGGGTTAATGTCTAGAGTGTGGATATTCTGAACATATTTTATTCATAAAATACTTTTTAGGTCCATAACACATGGGAGATATGATTCTATAAGGCTTGATTACAATGTAAGAAGGACTTCCGGTGCTCAAGAGAAATTACTGGGTAGTTTCCCTTTCCTTTACAACATTCTCCCTACTAGATGCAAATAAGCTGTAGCTCTCAAGAATGAAGACATAGGCTTACACCATTTTCATTAATTCCCTTTTCATGGCAATGATAACATTTGGACATTTTTGTGATGAAGGTTTTGCTTACTCTAATTACTGGCCTCAAAAAGTACTACTCTTTAGTGCCATACAAAATAGTCATTATTTTCCCAAACATTGGGAATGCATGTTTACTGAATGCATGTTTACTGAAAAAGTTTGCATAATTCTGTTGAATAATAAAATTTTTTGTCATTTTGCTCAATAAATAATAGAAAAGTTTCCTAATTCTTTGAGGTGGTAGGCAAAAATACATAAATTTTGAAATTTAATAAAATATTATCATTATAGTACCATAAATTTCAGAACAATAAACGCCTTTAAATATTATGTACAATAACTTTCTAAACTCACCTCTTTCCTCGATGGGGGAATCCAGTATTTCTGAAAACTTTTCCCATCTTCATTAAGTTCTGAATATTAAAAATATATTCTTTATATCAAGTCCAGTTTTTTTCACCTTGCATGATATTTTAATCTGTTTGGTGAAGTCCAGCTTCTTCATTGTCACATAGGACAATTTTAATTCTGTCTCTATGTCAACACTGAGAATACTTAAAGAAAGCTACAGTCTATGCCCTAGGATAGAATAAACGTACCAAACTCTATTATGGCTTGGTGTCTGATCCCTTCATCAGCCTGGTTGGGTACGTTTAAAAAGAGTCCTGTTTACATCAGTCTTTCTCTTAAAGTCTTGCTCCTGAAAGGAAATAGTAGGTTCTGTAGGAAATAGGTGTGATCGGATCAGACTTTTCCCATTGCCATGCTTAGACTCTGCATTTCCATTGATGCAGACAAAGGTCCTGTTTGTGGTATAAGCCATCACAATTCACTTTCTATTTTCACAGTATGTTTTCAGTGAAAATTGCTGGTGTTTTTATTTTGCATTTTACTTCATTTTACAGTTGACCCTTGAACAGCACAGTGTTAGGGCACTGACCCTCATACAGTCAAAAATCCATGTATAACTTTTGACTCTCCAAAAACTTAACCACTATAGCCTACTGTTGACCAGAAGCCTTACTGATAACATAGACAGTAGATTACCACATATATTGTATGTTATACATAGTATATACTGTATTCTTACAATAAAGTAAGCTAAATAAAAGAAAATGTTAAGAAAATCATAAGGAAGAGAAAATACATTTACAGTACTGTATTTATTGATACTGTTAACATCATCTGTTTACAAGATGAATCATTTGTCAGTACTTATATCAATATTGTCTTATATGATATAAAACACTGTACGCATTATATATATTACTAATACTAGAAATAAAAATGAAAAGGTAATGTGAAAAAGAAATTCATATTTATTTACAGGTATTATGAGTCATGCATTGATAAGGAAGAAGCGGCAATATGATTGCTTCACCATAGACTAGCTAAACACTAATAAATGAATTGTTATAAAATTTTTATGACATTGAGTATTACATATTCATAATACAATATTGGAAACATTGTTACATTAAAAAAAAACACTTACCTGTGATAATAGGCTGATAGTTCCTCCAATAATGAGAAAGGCATACTATACAGTAATTTGATTCTTTGAAAGCAAAGTTATAAACAGTAAGAAAAGTAACACGTTGTTTGTATTAAATATCACTTACTGTATGCCTATGTAAGAATAGGCTATCCACTCAAAGAAGCCTTGCGTGTGATCTTCTGCACGATGAACACGTAGGTGATGATGTTGATACAACAATGTCTCATACAGTTCTTGCTCTACAGTTAATTAGATTTTCACAGGAAAACACTCACACATATGCAACAGGTAAGTTTATTAGGCGTATGACATGATGATTACTTACTATTCATTACATGGAGGTGGACCATAATAAAGGTCTTCATCCTCGTAGTCTTCACCTTGAGTAGGCTGTGGATGAGGAAGAAGAGGAAGGGTTGGTCTTGCTGTCTCAGGGGTGGAAGAGCTGGAGGAGGTAGATGGGGAGATAGGAGAGGTAGGCATACTCGGTGTAACTTTAAGGAAATACATTATAATCTCTGTCTGACTTCCTTGCTTTTATGTTTCTCTAAAAATGTTTCTATACGCTATCAATCCTTCCACTGTTTGCTTTTGTTTCAGTGCCCATATCACTGAAAGGTCCATATCATAAAAGAAGTCAAAAGCAATCTTGCATAATTGGAACTTTCTGCCAGATTTTCTAATGCAAATTTTTTTTTTTTTCTGGCCCTGTTTCCTCTATGTCTTCTCCCTCCTCATCTGGCACTGGTTTGGAAGCACTCATCTCCACCAAGTTGTCTTTTGTTAATTCCTCTGGTGTGGTGTCTATTAGCTCTTGAATTTCTCCAAGATCCATATC
Organism: Lagenorhynchus albirostris; assembly: GCF_949774975.1. NCBI lineage: Eukaryota > Metazoa > Chordata > Mammalia > Artiodactyla > Delphinidae > Lagenorhynchus > Lagenorhynchus albirostris. The sequence goes on along the minus strand of NC_083106.1, from coordinate 63,744,887 downwards.
TCAAAACCCTTCACCCCACACTTTATTTTTTTTTTCCGCAATATTCACAATCTCTTTCATGATTTCCTTGATCGGCTGTGTCCTAAATCCAGTGAAGTCATGCACATCTGGACACAGTTTTCTCCAGCAAGAATTTATTGCTTTGGGTTTGATGGTTTTCATGGTTTTCCCTAAAACAACGATGACACTGTCAATGGTGTAATCATTCCAGATTTTCATGATGTTCTCTCTATCGGGGCTCTCTCCCATAATGTTGATAATCCTTTCCATAGAGTCCTCTGTGTAATGAGCCTTCAAGATCCTTATAACCCCCCATCTAGACACTGAATTAGAAAATTGTGTTTGGGGCAAGTAGACCACTTCAGTGCCTTCGGTATTAAGCTCATGAAGTGCTTGCTGGGCAGAGGCATTGCCTAATAAAAAAAAAAAAAAGAAAAGAAACAAAGAAAAAATTTAAAAGGCAACCCCTTACTGGCAAGATACTTCCTGACTTCAGGGGAAAAGCATGGATGGAATGAATCTAGAAAAAGTTTTCCGGCTGCCCAGGCCTTCTTGCTGTACAACTGAAAGACTGTTGGCTGGTGTTTACATTTTCCCTTCACGGCTGAGCGATTAGCAGCTTTATAGCTAAGGCCAGTCCTGCAGTTTGCTTCAGTAGCACTGCTGTTAAGTCTCTTTCATAGTCTATGGTACTTTTAGGTTCTCTTATTAATCTATTTTTCAATCTTTTATTTTACATCTGAAAAACAAAACTTTAAATACGGCTTCAGTAAACTTCACCTTATTAGATGTAGTCCAAGCTGACTGAGAGCTTTTGGGATATTGACTCTCTAACCCAAACTTATTCAGTTTCCTTCCTAGAGTTATGTCTGCTGCGCAGTTGATTAAATGCCCTGGATGTCTTCAGTAAAGTCATGGCTAAAAGGTGAATAAAATCAGTCTGAAGAATGCCAACAAGGGTGGTCACCAATGCATGAAGCAACACATTCCCAGCAAAGGCTTTCTCACTCACCTGACTTACATATTGGCTATTACAATAATTCCTAAACATCAATTCATTTTTTTACTTAGGATCCTTAGTACTTTTCACATAAAACTGAATGCAAAATGCTGTTGTGAGGAACATATAAATGGAGATCCTCTTGTTGAAGCCGTGCTAGAAACCCAGAGCTTGTTGCCCAGTGTGGGCTTTACTGGGTAGGTAGCCCCAGAATGCCACTGCTGAACTTGAGGGCCTCAGGGCATGAAAAGTGTCTGTTCCGGTTGTTTGCAAAACAACAACAGAAACTTTAGTTCAAACCTCATTAAATATATGCTGTGAATCAGTAAGTTTCACAATCAAGTCCACTCTTTTTTAGTTAGTAATTTACATTTGTCCTTTCAAAATGTCAATTACTAGAAATCACTTAACTGTTTCCTGATGTCAAATTTCAGGTTGGGGTATGAAAACACGATATTATCATTATATATTAAGCAAAATTTCTAGTCCTTATTCTAATTGAGCATTACAATCAGAGAACACAAAATTTAGAATTAGACAATTATTTCAGGCAGAAGAGATTTTAGAAATTGTTGAGTATGAGTCTCTTATTTTACAGATGAGAAAACTATGGCCCGAGGAAGCTAGAGAACATTGTTAATGACTGTGACACAGCTAAGTGTTAACAGAACAAAACGCTCATTTGAATCCAGTGATATGTCTCATGTTTTTAAGACTGACATGGTTTTTAAAAAATATGTGTACTAGACACGTGAAAAAATGAAACCTAGAAACATTTGAATGCAGTTAGTTCTTTTTGTCGCCTTACAAACCATATATGCATGTTAGTCTCCATACTTTCAGAAAATTACAAATTTCAACAATGAATTTGATGAAGACTTACAAGATTTTGTGACGAGAATTTATTATCTCTATATAATTTAAAGTGTAAATTATATAGGGGTAATGCTGTGACTAATACAGTATTATCCCTATATAATTTGTATCTCAATGTAAAATGCTTCTGAGGAAAGTAAGGGCATAAGAAGGGAGAATCTGCTATCAGTTTATATGAAAATTTGCCAGGCTCCTGGGAGCTACGAAGATTTTACCTGTCATTGAGCTATTCCAGGAGCAGAATACTTTTAAAAGATCTGAACTACAAAACCACTTACTGATGATCGTATAATGGCATTCATTTACATACCCATGCATATATTAACATACATCTTAATGTGGCAAAGGGACAAAAGGGCATTCAAGGCACGGTTAATTGATAATCTTGATAACAAACACATTTGTGCCAACATTCTCTATATACTGAACAAAAATTATTAGAGTACCTGCTGAAATATATAATCATCAGTTATTAAAATGAAAAAAAGATGATCTAAGAAAATAGTACCTTCAATGTTGAACAAACAATAGTTTAACAGCAAAATTAATTCCAACATTTTTTTCTGTTCTTTAATGTTTCTACCGTGTTTCAAAATGTTGGACTCGATTATCTAAAGAGGATCTTCTAGGCAAAAGAATCTGCATAGAAGTTTTTGCTTTACCAATATCTTCAGTGCATTAAAAGCACTCTGAAGAACAGGGCATTTTTTTTTTTTGCGGTACGCGGGCCTCTCACTGTTGTGGCCTCTCCTGTTGCAGAGCGCAGGCTCAGCGGCCGTGGCTCACGGGCCCAGCCTCTCCGCGGCATGTGGGATCTTCCCGAACCAGGGCACGAACCCGCGTCCGCTGCATCGGCAGGCAGACTCTCAACCAGTGCACCACCAGGGAAGCCCAGAACAGGGCACTTTTTAAAGGGTGGAATTTAATCTTTATTTACAGGACACTGCAAGACATAAAATTTCACACAGAAATAAGAAACCCACTGAGAGGAGAGGCTTCATACAGGATGTACAGTTTGGAACTGTTAAAGTATAGTATCATTGTAAAAAATGCTACAATAAGAAACCACATTTTTAAAAGGTTCTTAGTAGAGAAACAGTATGATGCAGTATGTGGGTCAAATGAGGATAGTTTTGTTGCTAGGAACAGCCATACATTTGGAATTTAGAAAGTTAGGAGAGTCTGCTTTGGTTTGATAAAGGTTTAAAAAGATATTTTTCTGAAAATTTAGGATAGCAAACTAAGATATAAGAAACATCATAGCACTCTGAGTTATCATAATTTATCTCCTCGTTAAAGCTTTATTATTATTTGTACCCTAATTTATTTAGGAATAGTTTCATGATAGACATATTGGTGTGAAAAGCATGTACTAGTTAATGGAAGCTTAACTAGTTAATGAACCTGATTTCATATACACCCATACATATACATAACATACAGTTCTAAGAGCTTTGAAATATCTGTTTTCCTTGATTAATTTGCTTGTCTTCTTTTTTCTTACATGATTATCACCAAGTATCATGTTCTACAAGTAAACAAGAACCAATGTAATTCTTCTGTTATCATGGATACATATCTTGCATGAGAAACTTAAAGAATTAAATGATTATCCAAGTTACTACCTGATATTAAAAATGTGATGAATTTTATAGAACAATGATTAAGCTGACATAGTTCCAGCATAACAAATAAGTCCAAGATATGCAGTCATCCTCACATCCTCATGAGCTGAATATTAACTATAACTGCTCCCAACTGGGAATCTTTAAATGATTGTGGCTCCTACTCACAGTAGAATCAAAATGATAAAACATTTTTTTGTTTCTTGAATCATAAACTAGTATGACAAAATATGGTGTAGTGTTTAGTTTGGTTCTTAGTCCACTAGTCTGTCAGCAGCTAATCATGTTTAAAAATCATTATTTAACTTTTGCCTAATGGTCTCAAGCCTTAGAGTGCTTCACAGAATATGTTCAGTCAAAATCTGAATCCAATTACAGTAGTTCATCTAACTAAAATAGAGCAGGGGAAAGGCCTTTGAGTTAATATCACTCTTTGCAGTGGTAAATACATACATGACTAATGCATATTTTAATTAACAACTGTGAACATTATTTAACCAATATAACAAATCAAACGTAACTTTTAAGATGGGACAAGATTAATCAAGCTTTGGAAACTTTTCAGAAGATCAGTCCTGTAAGCAATTTGGCATATTCTTATCGGAGAGAAGACAGTGCTTTAATTTTTTAAATGACATTATTAGAAAGCCAGGTTTTTCCTTAATTCATTGCATTTGAATTTCCATCTAAAAATCATGGAATGCAAAACTAAAGCAACTTTTCAAAACAAATAGCAATGCTTTCATCATTACTTTGCTCACAGCAGAACTTTAAAAACAAAACGAAACTAAAAACCCTATTTTAAAAATTCTTAGAAAGCAAACCAAAATTAGCATAATCTAAAATGTCAGTGTGGTTTGAACTTAAAAATTGGGCTAATGTGTATTAATGAATTTAAAATATTTTCCAGGAAAAATATTTTAAATTGTTAGTCACTGCGTAGCTTTTTGGCTGTCATAAAGATGCAGGGTCTTCCCTGCAACCTAAGTAAATACACAGGATAGTGTAAAATCCTCTCCTTATCCCGGCCTTTCTTTATCACTACCCAGATATTGCTGAAGGATGATGGTGATGCAAAGTTAGCAACTCACATAACAATGGTTATTTCCTATGACATGTTCTACATTTACTTTATAACATCTATCTCCCAATCAAGATTTTTTTCCCTGAAACATATGCCCCCAGCCCTTCTCCATAACCATCTTTTCCCAGTGATATGTGACAATATTAATCCAAGCTATACTTACTGGGGCTAATTATAAATTCAATCTACTGAAAGTGAAATTTAGTCTTGATTTACCTGCAAGACTACGAGGTTAAAAAGAAAAACTGAGCATTCAAACAGCAGAATTTTAAATATGCCAATATGGCTATCAGCAATAAAGTTTTTGTTGCTTTGATGCATTTGGAGACACAGAGCAAATAGGGTTTCAGATCAAATGCTCTTCGTGGATAAATTAGATCTTGTAAGTAACGTAAGGAATAGTTAAAGGAAAGGTTGCTAACATAGAAGGGTGTCCACTTCCCCAAGGCTCCTAAAGAAAGAAAAAGAGCTTCAGATAATCCTTGAAACCACGGGAGCCTCTCTTTCACTGCCCAGCTCAGAATTCAATTTACTTGCTTGTTTTTCACTTGGGTTAAGTCAGAAAAAAAGACAGATAGATGTGTTTTCAGCGTCAGTGTAATACGTTTACCTGATCTAAGGGAAAATTCAAAATTGATTTTCACCATGTTTTTGAAGTCAGATAAATTTTCCACATTCTAGAATTCATGAAGAAGTCAAGTCATTGATTGCTGTTAAAGTTAAACAGGTGAGTAGCCTGCTTGAGAGATTAGAACAAAGTCCCTTCTTTTTACTAGGACCCAACTGCATTTCTTGTGTCAGCCTATTAGTTTGAAAGCACTTGAAAATTACTCCATAATTGTAAACTTAATGATCTTCATCATCTAAGATTCATCATAGATGTCTAAAAGATAAGAGAAAAATCAAGCTTACTTTGAAAGTACAGCAAAGCTGTTCCCATGCTATATCAACTCATTTAGTCCAGCCCTTATCAAAATTTTTAAAGGAAATTTTAAAAAATGAATATTCCAAGTTTGTATATTGCCATTTTAAGACTTTATCCTTTCCCCAGTTACTTTAGAAAGTATAAGTAGCTCATGTAGACACCTAGAGTACCACTAATTGTGTTGAACTGTCTGTGCTCTACTGCCAAGGTCTCTATGGTTTCATTATCCCAAGCTGCCTAGAGTACCACAGATTGTGTTGAACTGTCTGTACTCTACTGCCAAGGTCTCTATGGTTTCATTATCCCAAGCTGCCATGATGCTTCTTAACGTCAGAGCCAATTTATGCATGAGAGATAAAACCATAGAGCAATGAAATAGGGTCCTAAGAGAAGAATTATTTAGAAGATACAAATATGATTTTTTTCTTTTAAAAATTGTAGTTACTGAATGCCCAGTTGATAAAAGTATTTAAATGTGTGTGTGTGTATGTAGATATATGACCAAATGCCAAAGAAAAAGGACATTATCATTACCTTTTATATGGCTTGTGTGTCCCTCCCCAAAAGTATACCCATATCTGCCTCCTCTAAGTATGCATATTATTAACCTTTGTATAAATCATTTCTGTGTTTTTCTTTATAGTTTTTCCATCTCTGTATTATTTAATATATACTCTTGTGCCTAGTTTTTTACTTCATATAAATGGAGTCATGCTGCTTATAGCTTTTAGTGACTGGCTTTCTATGCTCAACATCATGGTCTAAAGTTTCATCCATGTTGTTTCTTATAGTTGAAATTAATTAATTGATTTTTTATTGACTAGTAAACCACTCCATGAATATGCCAAAGTTCTTTTTTTCTCTCTCTCATCTTCCCTCCTTCCCTTCCTTCCATCCTTCCTTCCACTCTCTCTCTCTCTCCCTCCCTCCCTGCCTCTCTCTCTCTCCTCTCTCTTTCTTTCTCTTTTGAGATGCAGCAGAGGGAGAACACCAAGATGCTGTCCACAGCCTACATTCACTGAGAGCAGCTCCTAGACACTGGATGTGTGCTAGCCTGAAGCCTGCCCCTCAGGCTGAATCTCCAAGACAAGCAAAGAGGCCTCCTTCACAGAAAGACTGAGCAGTGTGCTCCAGTCAACTGGCTGTGCAGTGCCCTGGGCATGGGAGCCTACCAAGTACTCTCTCTCTGATTTCCACAGTCCCTTGGGACCCAGAAATGCCAGCCCCTCAGTCACCAGAGCCAGGTGATCAAGGAGCATCTCCTGAGCAGCAACACAAAAAAACAGGACACCAGACAGAAATATCAGGATACCTGATGCATGCGAAGCTCCCCTCCAGGAGACACTGGCACTCTGGGAGATGGCAAAGGGGGAGCTTGTAGATGGTTCCTGCCCTCTGTGGTCTCTGCAAAGGATTACAGTCAGCCCCTAGATGAGTGTTTAATTAGAAGCCTGCCCCTCAGGCTACAGCCATGATAATTAGTTAATGGCCTCCCTCACAGAAAGACCAAACTCTTGTTCTGTTTCCGCTTATTGTGCCCTGGGGGTGGCAGCTATTTAAGAAATCTTTCTCTGTTGGTTACAATCCTGTGGGACCCACAAGCATAAGCCCCACTGGCCACCAGAGCCAGGTGATGTAGAGGTGACCTGTGGCACAAAAATCGGGGCACCAGGCAGAGGTATGAACTCCATTTGGGTGACTCCAATTATTTCTTCCTTTTACTATTGATGAGCAGTTGTATTTTCAGTTTTGTTCTGTTTTGGTTTTGCTATTAAAATTTTTGCTATGAAAATTCTTAAGTCTTCTGGTTCATGTTTGAAAGAGTTTCTTTAGGTGTATAATTGGGAGTAGAATTGCTTTGTTTAGGGTTAGTTCATCTTCATATTTATTAAATAATGTGCAGCTGTTTTCCAAAGTGTTTGTACTAATTTACACCTTATGAGTATCAAATTAGAGTTTGTCATTGTGCTACATTTTTTCTAACATTTGATACTGTCAAGTGTATAATATTTTTGCAAATCTAGTGGACAAGAAACTGTGTCTCATTGTAGACTTATTTTACATATTCCTAAGTACTAATGAAGTTAAGCATCTTTTTATAGGCTTATGTGCCATTTAAGTTTCATCCTGTGTGAAATGACTATTCAAGGTTTTTTTACCAGGTTCTTTGTTTTGATTATATTGATTTGGAGGAGCTCTGCATGCTAATCCTTTGTCAGTTACATAGGTTGCAAATATCTTCTCACTTCATTGTATATTGTTAATTTTTATGGTGTGTTTAGATGGAAAGAATTCTTAACTTTACTGAAGTAAATTTTATCAATTTTTCCTTAATGGCTTGTGTGTTTTCTGTCTTGTAAATATTTTCCTACTCAGAAAATATGAAGATGTTCTCCTACACTGTATTCAGAGTTTTACAATATTTCCTTTCTATTGAAATTTTAATCTATTTAATATATATTTTTGTGTATGGTGTGAAGAATCTCCTTTAATGCATTTACATATGATTAATCAATTCTCCCAGGACTATATATTGACTAAGAAAGGCAGAAAAACCTGAATCTGTTCACCTTTTGTTTTTATGCTTTCTTTTTAAAAATTTTTATTTTACTGTGGTAAGAACAGTGAACATGAGATCTACCCTCTTAAAATGTTAACCGTATAATACAGTATTGCTTACTATAAGTCGTATACTGTACAGAAGATCTCTAGAGCCTATTCATCTTGCCTAACTGAAACATTGTGCCCCCTGGTCAGTAACTTCTCATTTCCTCTTCCATCTAGCCCTTGGCAACCAACATTCCAGTTTTTGATTCTAAGAATTTGATTATTTTAGATATGTCATGTAAGTGGCATCATGCAGTATTTATCCTTCTGTGGTTTACTTCACTTAGCATAATATCCTGAAGTATCATCCATGTTGTTGCATATTGCATAATTTCCTTCTTTTTTGAGGCTGAAAAATATTCCATTGTACGTATAGACCACATTTTCTTTATCCATTCATCCATCAATGAACATTTAGATTGGTTCCATGCCCTGGCTGTTGTGAATAGCACTGCGATGAACATAGGAATTCTAATATCTCTTTGTGATTCTGATTTCAATTATTTTGGATAAATACTCAGGAATGGGATTGCTGGATCAATGGCAGTTCTTCTTCTTCTTTTTTTTTTCCTGGCAGTGCTGCACGGCTTGTGGGATCTTAGTCCCCCGACCAGGGAGCGAACCCGTGCCCCCTGCAGTGGAAGCATGGAGCCCTAACCACTGGACTGCCAAGGAATTCCCATGGCAGTTCTGTTTTTTAGGGCCTCCATACTGTTTTTCATAGCAGCATACTTACTGTTAAATTTATTGGGTCTTTACTGCCATTTAATTTGTAAGTAATCCAGTTCCAAATCCATCATGAGGGTCAAGATTTTAGGGTCACTTCTGGTACAACCTGGATTTCCCCAAAAGCAAAGCCTCGGAGAAAGCTATGTATATGAGTAGTTTATGTAGAAGTGTGATTCCGGGGAAAAGGAAGGATGGAAAGAGAGATTGAAGCAAAAAATAAAGAATATCAATTTGACTGTAGTACCAGGCTACACATTTATTGAAAAGTCTTTTGAAAAATATCTCAGGATCATCCAGCAGGGAAAGAAAGAGGAAAGCATCTGTCAGTTGGTGCCTCTCTTCTACTAGTGATTAGATTGTGAGTTCCAAGATGGTAGAGAGAGATTTGTATCTGTTTTTTTTGTTTTGTTTTGGGTTTTTTTTTGCAGTACGCGGGCCTCACTGTTGTGGCCTCTCCCGTTGCGGAGCACAGGCTCCGGACGCGCAGGCCCAGCGGCCATGGCTCACAGGCCCAGCCCCTCCGCGGCATGTGGGATCTTCCCAGACTGGGGCATGAACCTGCGTCCCCTGCATCGGCAGGCAGACTCTCAACCACTGCACCACCAGGGAAGCCCTGTATCTGTTTTATTCACTGTTATATACCCAGTACTAAGTTGACAGAATAAATATTTATGGAATGAATGAATTTCTTTGTAATTATAATCCATTATCTCCCAGATATTGTTTCTGCCCCATTCTCCCTCTCTTCTGATCGCAGAATTTCAATTATATGCAAGTTAGACCTCATTCTTCTCATATCTTCATGTCTTTCAAAAACTCTTTCATATTTATCATATTTCCTTGCCACTACATAAAGGAAAGTTTCCTCAGATACATTTTTTTTTACTTCACTAATGTACTATTCGGCTACATCATGACAGAAATTTTTATCTCAATGATTGCATTTCATTAACAGAATCTGTGACTTTTCTTCAAACCTACATGGTTATGTTACATCATTTTTTTGGTTTTTACTCATATTTTCAATTTGTTTGTTTCCTTAGACAAACTAATCCAATTATATTCTATATCTGCTAAATTCTAATATTAATTTTCAGTTCTGAATCTTCTGGGATTTATTTTTCTGCTGGCTAAAACTCATCATATATTATTTCCTTGTGTATTTTTGCTTTTTGGTTATGTGCTTCTATTTCATGTAACACCTTCTACCGAAATAACTTGAGAATTTTGTGAAGGCAAATTTCTGCAAACAAGATTTGCGTTTGTTTCTTAAGTCCACTGGTAGCATCAGTCAGCAGGAAAAACCAGTTCTTTTTTTTTTTTAATATTGTTTTATAGATGGTTAACAATGTTGTGTTAGCTTCAGGTGTACAGCAAAGTGATTCAGTTATACATATACATGTATCTAGCTCTAAGCTAAATTAAAAGACTTTCAATGTGGAGTCATATGAATAGAGGTTAGAGGTCATGTTAAGGTTATTTGAGTTTTGGTATTGATAGGGGAGAGCTCTTTTTGTTGCAACTCATTTCTAAGGTTTTAATAAGCAATCTTCTGTTTCACGCTTTTGGAAAGTAAGTTTGGGCAAGTTTACTCTTACATTGGTTATGATGCCATTTTGACTCTCAGATTTATGCAAATACATCTTCAATTGGACTCCATAACTTTGGCCATTTTGGACTTTGAATTCTATACCTCATTTTCCATATATGACCAGAAAAATAAAAGCTCAAGTTCACCTGTTTGGCTCCTAACAAAAAATTCAGATTTAGTAGTTGTTTACCACTTCAGGGTACTACATTCACTAAATTTTTGGCTTCTCAATATTCTTTGACTTCTGGTCAGCCATTGATGCATCTAAAATAATTAAAATTTTTGTCAGTAGATTTAGATATTTTCAAGGAAAGATTTTAGTGATGCTATCTTGTCTGACCCACTGCTAGAAATAAAGATTAATATGTAATTCTTTATGACCTGCTAAAAATAATTAAATTAATAAAGAATGATACAATTTAACAATGAATATTCATTTATTGCATATATTCTATATACCTGGCCTATACCAGGTCCTTTATATATACCATCTCAATAAATGCCACTACCACAAAGTGAAGTAAGTCAGAAAGAGAAAAACAAATACCGTATGCTAACACATATATATGGAATCTAAAAAAAAAAAATGGTTCTGAAGAACACAGGGGCAGGACAGGAATAAAGACGCAGACGTAGAGAATGGACTTGAGGATACGGGAAGGGGGAAGGGTAAGCTGGGATGAAGTGAGAGAGTGGCACTGACATATATACACTACCAAATGTAAAATAGATAGCTAGTGGGAAGCAGCAGCATAGCACAGGGAGATCAGCTCGGTGCTTTGTGACCTCCTAGAGGGATGGGATAGGGAGGGTGGGAGGGAGACGCAAGAGGGAGGGGATATGGGAACATATGTATATGTATAACTGATTCACTTTTTTATACAGCAGCCATGAACACAACAATGTAAAGCAATTATACTCCAATAAAGATGTTAAAAAAATAAAATAAAATAAAAAAATAAATGCCTCTACTAATCTACCAACATTAGAAGAGGGTATTTATGAGGATTCTCAGCTCTGAAAGGTATGTAATAAAATGGTGAATATCACACAGACTGCAAATAGTGAAGTCTGCCTAGAAGACTGACTTCAAAAAATGGAACTATGAAGATTTATTCTTTTGGAAATGATTTATGCTTTCAAGAATACCATTAAATATTTTCTAGGAAATATGAATTTATAAGCCACCAAGAAAGCACAGGCCAATTTTAGACGGACAATGAACACATTTCACTTTGACGCTGTTGCTGCCCAATTGCTGTCCTAATCACTACTAAGCAATTTGTGACCCCAGAAATCCAATAACATTTCATTTTGCATCAGTCAACATGACAAGTCTATTACACCCTAAGAAGTAACTCCTCAAATCTTGTTTCCCAAAACAAATTGTAGTGAACATTCATTCATCGGTGATACCAAAATATTATACAATTCTAGGAAACTAGTTACCAAATGATGTTTCAAAGAAGAGGTTAAAATAAAGTGAATAACAAATAAAAAATAAAATTCATAATCAGTTTTATAAAAATATTTTTTAAATGTCAAAGCACAATTTCATATACTTTGCAATAATTTACTATTATTCTTTATAAAGATAAATTGCCTGACATCATAGAAATAATTTAATTGGTCCTCATTACTTACCTGAAGTATAGTGTCAACAGACCCAGAAATTCAACAAAAATCATAAACCCTTCAGAAAAAAGCTTTTTTTTTTTTTTTTTTTGCTGTACGCAGGCCTCTCACTGTTGTGGCCTCTCCCGTTGCAGAGCACAGGCTCTGGACACGCAGGCTCAGCGGCCATGGCTCACGGGCCCAGCTGCTCCGCGGCATGTGGGATCCTCCCGGACCGGGGCACGAACCCCTGTCACCTGCATCGGCAGGCGGACTCTTAACCACTGTGCCACCAGGGAAGCCCCAGAAAGAAGCTTTTGAGGTACAAAACTCTATTTCATAAAAGACATATCCTTCATTCAGAAATTGAATGCTTTTATTTTAAAACTCAAAAATATCCACTGAAACTCTCACTGGAAGCATAAAATAAAAACATATTTTTGACAGTCAATAAACATGTTTAAAAATCAGGTACAAGAAGTGGTGAATTTTAAGGAAGGAACAAAACACCTTAATATTCCCTGGATATTACTTCTAGTCTTTTTGTCTAAGATCAAGTTTAGTATCTGTTCTTATCAGTTTAATATTCCCTGAATATATCAATAAAAAAAAAAAATGTTCCCTGTCACATCTTAAGTCACTACGAATCATTTTAAATGAGAATTTATAAATGGTTAAATTCCATTTAAATGAAAAAATTAACAAAGAATATTATTATTGATCTTGAAAAATTAAAAGAATATTATTTGTGGCACTGTTGATCTTCTTTAAATATAAGTATATATAAGATAAATACTTAGATTGAAGCTATCAGTCAGGTGCTCTAGAAATATCCTTTTTAATTTTGTCTACTTAGCATGCCTGTCTTTTTTAGAAATAGCATCTCATTTCATCTGTGTACTGCTTCTTTTTTCACTCTAAACTTATTCATCAACTTGTCATACAATTTCTCACCAACAACATTGAATATTAGAAGGTAATAGTGCAATATCTTTCAACATCCAAAATAATATGATTTTTCTACATGAAATCCTATACCAACCCAACAATCAACCAAATGTAACCACTTCTCCCCATATCTCCCAATTCCCTACCATCCTTTCTCATTCACACTACTGAGATCTCTTCCTAACTCTTCTACCTTTCACCGTTATAGTTCCTGCCCAGATTGTCCTTCACAAAGGAGTCAGAGTGGGGTTTTTTTTCAGAGTGATATTTTTGAAATACAAATCCAAACATGGCCACCCCCTGCTGTATGTAATCTGATGGCTTCTCATTGTACTTAGAATAAAGAGAAAATTTCCTACCTGCCCTCTATGCTCTGCAATGGTTTGGCGCCAACCTGTCTCCTTTAATCTCAGTCTTTCCCTCCCTTCCTCTCTGCCACAGGTGTGTTGCCCTCACATCCTTAACCTTAACAAGCTTTTTCATGCTCCAAGACTTTTATACTATATTATTCAGGGAGCAAACTCTTCAGTTCCTTCTTCTAGTAGTAAATTCATACTTATCCTTCAGTTTCAGCTCAATAATCCCTTTCTCAAAAAAGGCTTCCTCCATCTTATGTATTAGGTAACTCCTCCCCCATCAGACAGCCTAATGGTATTGAGCACCTCATATGTGAGGCTCTTAAACACAGCTGCAATTTTATATTTTTTGTGTAACTAGTTGGGTATTTTTTGATACAATATAATAAGTGCCATGAGAATAAAGGCCTTGTCAATTGTCCTATTTCCGATACATAGCAGAATATCTAAATAGACATTTTTCCAAAGAAGACATACAAATGGCCAACAGGTACATGAATAGGTGCTCAACAGCACTAATAATTAGGGAAACACAAATCAAAATCACAATAAAATATCACCTCTCAACTGTTCGAATGGCTATCATTAAAAAGTCTGGAGATAACAAACGTTAGTGAGGATAGGGAAAAAAGAGAACCTTTGTGCACTGTTGGTGGGAATGTAAATTGGTGCTGCCATGATTGAAAACATTATGGAGGCCCCTCAAGAAGTTAAAAATAGAACCATATGATCTAGCAACTCCACTTCTGGGTATACATACCAAGGAAATGAAGACAGGGTCTCAAAAAGTTATCTGCACTCCCATGTTCATTGCAGCATTATTCTCAATAGCTAAGACATGGAAACAACCTAAGTGTCTGTCAACAAATGAATGGATGAAGATGTGGTGTGTATATATATATATATATATATATACACACACACACACATAACCACATATAATATATAACGGAATATTACTCAGCCATGAGAAAGAAGGACATCTTGACCTTTGCAGCTACATGGATGGACCTTGAGGACCTTCATTACGGCAAATGAAATTAGTCAGACAGAGAAAGACAAATACTGTATGATTCACTTACATGTGGAATCACGAAAGCCAAACTCATAGAAACAGGGACTAGAGTGGTGGTTACCAGGGATTGGAGGGTGGGGGAAAAAGAGACATTTTGGTCAAAGAGTACAAACTTTTGGCTAAAAGATGAATAAGTTCTGGTTGTTTAACGTACAGCATACGGATTATTGTTAATAATACTGTATTATATACTGGAAAGTTGCTAAGAGAGTAGACCTTATGGGGTCAGGTCTAGAAGTAGCATATATCATTTCCACCCACATTATAGCGACCTGAACGTAGGCACATCATCTCACCCAACTTCAAGAAAGTCTGGGAATATCTCTGTACCAAAACAAGAAGTAAACTTGATTATCTAGGTACGTAGCACAATTTCTACAGCTTAAGATAAACAACTTTTCATTTTGCTGTGTGTTTCTGTAAGGGGCTTTTTGTGGCTTTAAATCGTACACTCTAGTTAAAATACACTTTACAGTAAGCAGTCTTCTAGAGGATCAGAATAACTTACTGATAGGAATGTAATAATTTTTCAATGCTATATGGGCTATTCTGTTTTAATACTTTATCTCTAAAGAGATACTATTTATTTTTTCTGCAAATTTACACAATAGAATTAGAGAAAAAGCACATCAGATTTGAAACAGGTCCACTTCCCCTAGGCTATACAGGAAATACCCCAGAAGGAAGTAAACCCTTTTGAAACACTACATGGAACACACTTTTTAATTGTGTTGAACAGTACTATTTACATTTTTTAAACAAATTGAAAAAAGCTTTATCTATGCACCCAGATACAGGTTACATTGATTGATCAACCACTACCCTTCTTTTCGAAAGTAGATAAATCACAAATCATAAAATGGTTAATCAAACAATGATTTTCAATTTGGGTGGGTACTATTTACTATTTAGTATGTCCTAATTACTTCGTCCAAGTACTATTTTTGGTAGAAGTTTATATGCTAAAGGCAGTTTCTTATACCTTGTATATAAACCAAACAAAATGGAGAAGTCACCTTTTATGCTGAAAATTCTATTTGGAGATTTTATATACTGATAACACAGTTACTCTAATTATAGGAACACTATTTTCTAGAATTCAGCATAAGCTTCCAAGAGGCCTAAAGTATTCAGATCTTTGTCCCAACTCTCAGCTTCCTTTGTCTGTAGGCTCACTAGAATGCCTAACTCTGAAGAATTACTTCAGCAACACCCACAGAATAATTTATGAAGTTACCATTCCTTTTGGGCCTCGTGTCTAACCAGTAAAATGATCTTCCTAGTTCTTTTTCCTCTAGGCCATTTCCTAAGGTGGCAGAATAGCTCTATTATTGTTTTATTGTAGCTATTTAAAAAAAAAATCTAGGCCCTCAGGATCTCATTCAAACTTTTGTTCCCAAGTACTTTGGATGAAATCAAATATCATGAAATATTTACAATTTGTACTCAAGCTATGAAAGGACACTTTGGGAGGGGAACAGGGATATAAAGACTGGAGATAAGAGAGCATAGCATGGTAACCACTTCTGAAAAGTTTATGCTCTGCTTGGTAGAAATTATCTGTATAGGTTAGATACTCGTTTTTTGGCAGTTTCTGTTTCATGTCATGCTCTTTTTCAGAAGCTGATTGCCAATGGCTGAGTGGAAGATTCCTGGTGCCCGTAGGCATTTCTGTTGTTGTTTCTGTTTGGAGGACAATTTAGGAAAAGAGAGTTGATAACAAACAGGGCAAGGCTTGTTGAATTGGAGCTGATACACATTATGTTTGTGGCTCCCTATGGAAATGCTTAGTTGAAATACTCTTCATGAGGGAGAAAAAGAGAATAGTACATTTATGCCATCCTCATGAAATAAGAATATGGTGAGCTCACTACTGCATTGTCAGATTACAGAAGAGTCCAAATATAAATAATTGCAACCAAAAAAACAGAAAAAAGTACTTAGACATCATTGAGCAAGGCATATAATTTTTTTAAATGATGAGGAGTTAGAGGTCACGCCTATACGCATTCAGGAGATTTGGACAAATACTTAATGTATGCACAAAAGAGCCCTATATAGGTATATGTAGACTGATGCTATTCCCACCCTGGCTACTAATTTTATTTTGATGTCTCTGAATGCTCATTATTTTATGGTTGATCAAACTAAGTTCCCATCAAGTTCCAAAACAAGGATTCTGTGAAAGTTTTATTTCAGCTCTTTATAGATCAGGATTATACAGTAGAAATGTGATGTGGGCTACAAATCCAAACCACATACGTGATTAAACTCTTTAGTAGCCACAGTAAAGAAAGTGAAAAGAAACAGGTGAAAAGAATTTTATTAATATAGTTTCTTTCACTTAATAGATTCAAAATATTATTATTTCAACATATAATCAACATTTTAAAGTATCAATATGATACTTTACACCCCTTTTTTTAGTATTAAGTCTTTAAAACTCTGTATTTTTTAGAGAGCACATCTTGATTCAGACTAGCCACACTTCAAGAGCTCCATAACCACCCGTGGCTATTGGCTGTCATTTTAGACAGCACAACTGTATAATACCTTGATAGTTTTGAAAAGA
Source organism: Lagenorhynchus albirostris (assembly GCF_949774975.1). Lineage (NCBI taxonomy): Eukaryota > Metazoa > Chordata > Mammalia > Artiodactyla > Delphinidae > Lagenorhynchus > Lagenorhynchus albirostris. The sequence continues at coordinate 63,727,885 of NC_083106.1, read as the reverse complement.
AAAAACATATCATTTATCATTGCAGAGCCATATGAATGGATCAGGAATATCAAATCTGGTGCTTTCATTTACACAGGTTTCCAAGTTCTCACAATTTCATCAATGGCATTTTAATACGTTTCAAGAATACACATTATATTTTATAACTGGCCATTGCTTTTTCTTTTACTAGGAATATTTTCTGCAATACCCTGGCATTTTATAGATGTGCAGCACAATTTCCCAACGCTGTTATCTCTTCTTTTAAGAATACCAACACTTCCAACATGAGGCTTAGATGGACTAAATATTTTAATGAGATAACTTGTCTCACAAGATGTGTATATTGATAGAAAAATAACAAAAAAATATAATCTAATGAAACTACTATTTAAATTCATGTTCCTGGAAGAAAACATTAGACTAGGTATTATTTCTCTTACAACTGATATTTACCAAAAGAAGAGGAGGAGTAAAACTGGGAGGAAGATAAAAAGGAAGAGCAGGGCTTCCCCGGTGGCGCAGTGGTTGAGAGTCTGCCTGCCGATGCTAGGGGACACGCGTTCGTGCCCTGGTCCGGGAGGATCCCACATGCCGCGGAGCGGCTGGGCCCCTGAGCCATGGCCGCTGAACCTGCGCGTCCGGAGCCTGTGCTCCGCAACGGGAGAGGCCACAACAGTGAGAGGCCCACGTACCGCAGGAAAAAAACAAAACAAAACAGGAAGAGGATGCGGGCAAAGAAGAAGGAGGAGGAGGGACAGAATGACAACAATGTTCAACAGCAACAAGGAGAAGGGAGAAGAGGTAGAGAGGGACAGGAGGAGGAAGGGAAAGAACATCACCAAAGGCACATACGCCTTTGACTAGGAATGAGTTTGACATCCTTTCACCGATAGAAAGTTGTGTCTGAAGGCACCCTACTCCTTTCATTCAACCCAGTTACTACACATTCAACACCTTGGGGAAGGCATGGCTCTTGCTGAGAGCAATTGCCGACAAAAAGAACAGGTAGCTGGAGCTAGAAAAGACTTTGAGATCCATACAACGCTGAGAAATTCCCTCTGCTGCACCCTGACAGATGCTACCTGCTTAAATACTTCCAATAAGCAAGAATTGACTACCTCTGAGGCAGCACATTTTATTTGTAGACTATGGCATTCGTTGGAAAGTTCCCTCGTGAGGCCATGGTCGATCATTCCTGGGCTCATTGGGCTGGGCTGTCCTCTAGGGACAACATAAATCTGTCCATCTACCTTATAGGAGAATCTTGAAAATATTTTAAAATGTTTTTCTTGCTACCAGAATCATTTTATTTATTTATTTCTTCCTTCTCATAAAACGTAATTTTAGCCCCCTTGCCAAGTTAATCTTTGTACCTTAAATGTGCACTTGGTGAATTCTGGTTTTAAATGTTTTACTTAGAGCTAAATATTCTAGATACAGTCAGTGATAAATTTATTTGATCATAATTTTTCATGATCTGGGAATTATAAATCTATTAAAGTAGCCTAAGAATAGGCTTACTATTTTATTAACCACATCATAAATTCAGTTCATTCCTGAGAGATAGTCATTGAAAAGTTACCATGTATTGGACTAAGTGCTGTGTTTACAAAATAAATAAAATGCAGTCTCTTCTTCAAGTAGCTTCTGGTCCAATGGGACAGACAGCAGCTACTATAGACACATGGGTGGTGTAGGTACAGGGGAAGAAGGTGCAGCCTAGTCTGGAAAAACATTGAACATATATTAACTGAGCAGTTAAAATCATCGTACTTTTTCATCTATGTCACCCAGCCAGATTGCTCTGGTACACAGTAAAACTTGTACAAAGTATTCACATGACTCTACATGAAGAAATTTATATTTATTCTAGTGAAAATTCATCCTTTTTCATTCATTTCCAACATAATTTGGAGTGTGAATTTTGTCAGACATCTTTTCGGATTTTTCTTTATCTGCAAAGTGGGTACCATGTGTTTCACTCAAGTCATCAATACAATTCTCAGAAAGTACTGGGAGAGGCACACTACTAGTACCCCTTCTTTAGGCAGAAACCAAATCGTGAATTACCACTTATTAAACCAGCTGTTCACACGTCTGAATCTACATCATGGGTTTCTCATCCAGTTCTTACTTTATCATCTTATTCACAAGGATGGAAAAGAATGCTGTCTCCATATATTTCTGGAAATAATATAATACTCACGCCATTCCTCTGTGCACCAAGCAGTCATATGTAAAGTAGACTTGGATTTGGTTTGCCATCTGTCTTCTTAATGAATATATGCTCCATTCTGAAGAATGACTGGCAGAAACAGTGTTGGCTGGCTATGAAGCTCTAAGGTTTAACTCGTAGAGGTGACAGCCCTCTGCTGTCTTCTCTATATAATTAGAAAGGCAGAAAGAAGATTTTAATATAATATATAATAGACATATAATACAATCAAATTATATATTTATTTGTATTTATTTTAATTTTTATATATAGCATTATATTATCAAGCATTAATATAATAATTCACCTCAGCCTCCAGTGACTCCCAGCTGTGGGAACAATATCCATGTCCAAAAGAAAAAAAAAATGTTGTTTTCACGTCTAAAACAAGGGATTAGGAGGTATTTTCCTATCAAAAACTGTTATATAATGGTCAAATATATTCAGAATGGCTCAACTAACACAATATTTTAGAAACATGATAGGTTAAAAGACTTTTCAGACCTGGTCAGGGAGTTTCACTACAATTTATAGCATTATTTCAAAGAGAAAATGGGTTCTAAAATCCCAATAATGGATTTTTCAAAATAACTCTTTAAAACACAATCCAATTACAGGATTAAATTGCCTGGAGTGTAGTTTCAGTTTCAAAAATTCCAAATGCATATGTGGGTGTGTATTATGAATACTAGTTTGCTTTATATAAATTTCTGTAAAACATAGAAATGAATGAACTTTGTACCTTTATCAGTGCACATAAATGTGTGTAAAGATAAACACAATCACAATTTTAAAAGATTATTATTTTAACCAAAACTACACATTTGAATTTATTTTCAGTCTGATCCATAATATAAAATAAACTTTGATTATTTAGAGATTATCATCGATAAAAGATAATTTTCATTACACATTGGGGTATCATTACCACTACTTTCAAAAGTTCAGATTTACAAAAATAATTTCATGTCCTCCAGACATTTTAAAGATTTCTTAAGGAGTAAACTAGAGATAAATTTTAGGGCCACTTACAGCTAATAAATTCTATTAAAACCATCCAAGTTAGCACTAATTTAAACTATCTCTAGATGAGGTAAGGGAAATTTTTTCTGTCACATACAAAATATAACTAGGTAGTTCTAACATTTTAATAACCCTCAAGATACTGAGTATAAGTATCATAAATGTATAGATTTTTTATTCTTTTGAGGAAATTTTCATAAGTGACATTAAAAAAAACAGTTGTGCTTCTTTCTACAATTATCAGTAACACTGTTTACTGAATATTTCTGTATGCCTGACCCTGTATAATACTATTTTTACTAATATTGTCCTAATACTAATCCTGTACTAATACTGTCCATACTATTTTTTTAATTTAATCTTTAGAACAAAACTATAGGTAAGTATCATTAGCCTCATTTTACAGATGAGAAATTGTGGCTCAGGGCACCATTTTCTAAGATCTCATAACTAGAAGGAATAGAGTGAAGATCTGATCCTGATCCTCCTTGACTCCAAAGCCTTAGCACTTAACCACTATGATATACTACCTTTGAAAAATAACATTTGGTGAGAGAGGAAGAATTTCATTATGGTGGTTATGATAATTATTTGATTGTTACTCTGACATGGAGCTACATTATTAGAAAGGGTGTTTGTCACTTCTTTAGCACTAAGGCACTTAGAATTTGATTGCTGGGGTCAAGAGGCATTTCACAGATAGAAGTTATAATCATTTAATGATTGAATCCATAGAGGACAATTATTTTGATCACTTCCCTTAGCCAATGACAGTTGTTCTTTTGCTCAGTTATTTCTATTTTTCTAAGCCCTCTAACAGGAACTTGCCCATCACTAATTCCCATTAGGAGCACTAGTGGCATTGAAGGTTTTCAAGACGTTTCAAGTCTCCCGGATTCTATGCATGACATATGGTTTCGGTAGGGAACTACTGATTGCATGGTGAAGCCTGTTATTTCTTCCACTTTTCACGGCTTTGCTCACAGCGTGCTGGCAGCTGAGCTGCGAATAGGATTTTAAGGTTCAGCATGAGATCCAGGAGCCCTGAAACAACAACAGTAATAAAAGTGGGCTCTGGTTTTGTGCTGGAGGCAAGCTCTGCTTTCTGTATTCAGAACTTTTTGAAAGGGAGTACTGGAAGTCAAAGAGACAGGAAATGAAAATGTTACCCAGACCCCAGCTTCTATAAGGAAAAACTCTTGCTCCTTTAAAACTGGAATTTTTTCTAGGTACTGATGTAAGCAAACTACAATACAGCTTTATTTCCTTTTCTGTGATGTGAAATGCCACAATCCCAGCCAAAGTTTTAAGAAATGCCATGACACACATAAAAACGGTCAGTTATGTTGCTGAAATAATCCAGGCCCATGTTTCTCTCCAAAAACACTCTGCTATATTTTACATGAGAAATGACTACAAATGTATGTGTCAGAAGTCCTCCCCAGTGTGAACCCTGGGTCTTGTGACATCAATGGATTAACACTTGTATCCTTCAGTTCTAATTGGAATAAAGTCAATGTCTGCCTGAAAAAAAAAAAAAAGATTTCAAGAAAACCAGCGTGCTTTTAACAGCAAAGGCCAAATTCTTTATTGTTACATGAACATGAGAAGGTTCACGTGGGTCTCTGTTTATGTTGGCTACGTGAAATGACCTTACTCATTTGTTTAAGGTATAACACTGACTCTTAGAAACAACCTCAAACAATCAAAAGCAGTACATTCTTGATGACTGGGCCTACAGCTAAGGTAGAAACAATTTCAGATTCCTAAATATGTGTGATATAACAGAGGAGGAGAGTAGGGCCGGGCTACTAGCATCTTCATTAGCAATAAGTAGTAATGATCCAAGAGGTAGATGACCAAGTGAAAAGACCTGAAGTCACAGGACATGAGGTCACACTATGTCTTTGCTACTTACAAGTTGTTTGACATGAGATAGGCTTCTTAAATTTTCTGAAATGTAGTTTCCTCATTCATCACTTAGGGCTTAAAATTATCTATGTCATCTTGGAAAATAACTCTCCATGGGTCTCTCATATTTCTGTATATCTTTTGAGCAAAGGCAGTGGCAACATGTGTTCTGGATTACCTTTTCAGTAATGTTTGTATAGCAAATAGCATTGGAAGTTAAAAAAAATCCTGTCTTTCTCTGGGGAAGAGGGAAGATTTGTTTGCTGTCCAGGATAATAAAGATAATGTCTCTCACTGGGGCCAGTGTTGGACAGTTTTGCCCCCAGCTTTCTTACCAAAGTTTGGTTTTTTTCTGAAACTTGCGGTTCTCCTGTAATGCAACTCACTGTGTGTGAAGATGTCACCTGGCCCTCATTGCATTGTCCTGTAGGAACTGGGGCTCAAGAAACTGGCACAAGTCATATTAATCTGGCAACTGCTATGGTTTGACAATTACACTGAATTTTGTCTCTGAGCCAGAAACTATGGCCAGTATCCATGAAACTATGGAAGATTAACTTGTTAGCTTGTAAGTGGAGTGAAATCTCAGAGCCTTCATAGTTCTTGACATTCATAAAGTTTCTGTGAACAATTAAAAATGAAACTGTTTGGAAAGATTTAAAGAAGTGTCTTACAAAATAGAAAGTATTCAATTAATCTTGGTTATCATTATGCTATCAATATTATGATAACAGTGATTTTTATTTTGAATACATTGTTATTACAAGACACAAATGAAATAACACACATGCACATTTAATCTCTTTAGAAACTTTCTAGAAAAATAGATTGAGTTGTATGTTTATATCAAGAAACATTGAACATCTTTGATACAAGTTACCATATAAAGGCAATGTAAGCAATTTGAAGCCTACAGAATGAAAAAATAATTTGCAATCTATCTATCTGATAAGGAGTTAATATTCAAAATATATAAGTCATACAACCCAATAGCAAAAAAAAATCTGATTTAAAACTGAGCAGAGGACTTGAATAGACATTTTTCCAAAGAAGACATACAAATAGCCAATAGGTATATGAAAAGGTCTTCAACATCTAAAAACGTAATAATCAAAAAAAATGCCAATCAAAACCAAAATGAGATGTGACTTCATATCTGTTAGTATGACTATTATCAAGAAGACAGTAACTAACAAGTGTTGGTAAAGTTGCGGAGAAAAGGGAACATTTTTGCACTGTTGGTGAAAATGTAAACTCTGCAGCCACTACGGAAAACAATATTTTTCAAAATATTTTTGAAAAGAACTACCATATGATCCAGCAATCCCACTTCTGGATATATATCTGAAAGAAATGAAATCAGTATCTAGAAGAGATGTCTGCATCCTCATGTTCATTCTAACATTATTCGCAATAAACAAGATATGGAAACGATCTAAGTGTCCACTAATGGATGAATTAATAAAGAAAATGTGTTTGTGTGCATGTGCCTGTGTGTGAAATGGAATATTATTCATCCATACAAAAGAAGGAAATCCTGCCATCTGTGACAACATGGATGAACTTTGAAGCCATTATGATAAGTAAAATAAGTCAGACAGAAAAACACTGTATGATCCCATTTATATGTAGAATCTAAAAAAGCCAAACTGGTAGAAATAGAGAGTAGAATGGTGGTTGTCATGGAGTTAGCAGGTGAGGGAAATGGGGAGATGTTGGTCAAAGGATACAAACTTCCAGCCATAAGATGGATAAGTTCTGAGGATCTAATGTACAGCATAGTGACTAATGTATAGCATGGTGACTATATATGTGTATTTATATACATATATATCAAAAAAGCATTTAAAAATTCTCTGCCCTCAAAGATCCAAGAGTCTAGTTTGAGAAACAAGACCTAAACCTATGAAAAATGATGTAATAATATAAAATTTGACCTACAATAAAGAAGAGAGTGGATATCATAAAGTGATTTGTCATTAATTTGCCAAATAAGTGATATACATAATGTTTTGGAATTTAGACAAAAGACAAATCTGAATGCTTGCTATTCCCAAAGTCTCTCTTTATGGTAGATATTTCCTTATGTCAGGCAATTTGTTGATGACCATAATCTCAGTATCTTGGACATGGATGTTTAAAAACCTATGGTACTTTTATCAAAGTCTTACAGGTCCTAGACAGTACCCCAAATTACTGTCTTCTTGATTGTGATATATGAACTCAATCAAATCTTCTCTCTGGAGGAGTTTTATTGTGATATTACAGAGAGAGTCAGTATATCAAAGTGTAATTCAAAATAGAAAAGATACATAAATAGAGAAATAAGTAGAAATAATGATTCAGAAAATCCAGAAATCAGAGGCAAGTCAAGAAGAGGGGGGACCTTCAAGATGGCAGAGGAGTAAGACATGGAGATCACCTTCCTCCCCACAAATACATCAGAAATACATCTACACGTGGAACAACTCCTACCGAACACCTACTGAATGCTGGAAGAAGACCTCAGACTTCCCAAAAGGCAAGAAACTCCCCACGTACCTGGGTTACCAAAAGAAAAAACAGAGAAAAAAGAATAGGGACGGGACCTGCATCTCCGGGAAGGAGCTGGTGAAGGAGGAAAAGTTTCCACATACTAGGAAGCCCCTTCACTGGTGGAAATGGGGGGGTGGGGTGGGAGGGGGCGAAGCTTCAGAGTCACGGAGGAGAGCGCAGCAACAGAGGTGTGGAAGGCAAAGCAGAGAGATTCCCGCACAGGAGATCAGTGCCAGCCGGCACTCAACAGCCCGAGAGGCTTGTCTGCTCACCTGCCAGGATGGGCGGGGGCTGGGAGCTGAGGCTTGGGATTCGGAGGTCAGACCCCAGGGAGAGGACTGGCGGCGTGAACACAGCCTGAAGGGGGCTAGTGCACCACAGCTACCCGGGAGGGAGTCCAGTCAGTCTGGAACTGTCTAAGAGGCAAGAGACCACTGTTTCGGGGTGCACAAGGAGACAGGATTCAGAGCACCACCTAAACAAGCTCCAGAGATGGGTGCAATCCGCAGCTATCAGAGCAGACACCAGAGATGAGCATGAGACGCTAAGGCTGCTGCTGCCGCCACCAAGAAGCCTGTGTGCGAGCACAGGTCACTATCCACACCTCCCCTCCCGGGATCCTGTGCAGCCCCCCACTGCCAGGGTCCCATGATCCAGGGACAGCTTCCCTGGGAGAACACACGGCACGCCTCAGGCTGGTGCAACGTCACATTGGCCGCTGCCGCCGCGGGCTCGCACCGCATCCATACCCCTCCCTTCCCCCGGCATGAGTGAGCCAGAGTCCATGAATCAGCCGTTCCTTTAACCTCCTCCAGTCTGGGCAGGCAACAGATGCCCTCAGGTGACCTACACACAGAGGCCAAAATTTAACTTTGGGGCCACCTCCAAAACTGAACACCAGGAGCTGTGCGAACGAAAAAGAGAAAGGGAAATTTCTCCCAGCAGCCTCAGGAGCAGCAGATTAAATCTCCACAGTCAACTTGATGTACCCTGCATCTCTGGAATACCTAAATACACAACGAATCACCCCACAATTGAAGCAGCGGACTTTGCGAGAAACTGTAGAGTTGGGGTTTGCTTTCTGCATCTAATTTGTTTCTGGTTTTATGTTTATCTTAGTGTAGTATTTAGAGCTTATGAACATTGGTAGATATGTATATTGATTTGGTTTCGCTCTTCCTTTTTTAAAAAAAATATGTATTTTTACTTTTTCTCTTTCTGTGAGTGTGTATGTGTACGCTTCTTTGTGTGATTTTGTCTCCATAGCTTTGCTTTTACCAGTTCTCCTATGGTTCTGTCTGTCCTTTTTTTTTTTTTTAATAATTTTTAGCACTTGTTGTCATTGGTGGATTGCTTTTCTGGTTTGGTTGCGCTCTTCTTTCTTACTTTTCTGTTTTTTTTATTACTTTTTTATTTTTAATAATAATTTTTTTATTTTAATAACTTTATTTTATTTTTTTCTTTCTTCCTTTTTTCTCCCTTTTCTTCTGACGCATGTGGCTGACAGGGTTTTGGTACTCTGGCTGGGTGTCAGGCCTGAGCCTCCAAGGCGGGAGAGCTGAGTTCAGGACATTGGTCCACCAGAGACCTCGCAGCCCCATATAATATCAAACAGCAAAAGCTATCCCAGAGATCTCCATCTCAACACTAAGACCCAACTACAGTCAACAACCAGCAAGCTACAGTGCTGGAAAACCTATGCGAAACAACTAGCAAAACAGGAACACAACACCGCCCATTAGCAGACAGACTGCCTAAAATCATAATAAGTTCACAGATACCCCAAAACACACCACTGGACTCGGTCCTGCCGACCAGAAAGACAAGATCCAGCCTCATCCACCAGAACACAGGCACCAGTCCCGTCCACCAGGAAGCCTACACAACCCATGGAACAAACCTTACCCACTGCGGGCACACACCAAAAATAACAGGAACTACGAACCTGCAGCCTGCAAAATGGAGACCCCCAAACACAGTAAGTTAAGCAAAATGAGAAGACAGGGAAATAGACAGCAGATGAAGGAGCAACGTAAAAACCCACCAGACTAAACAATTGAAGAGGAAATAAGCAGTCTACCTGAAAAACAACTCAGAGTAATGATAGTAAAGAGGATCCAAAATCTTGGAAATAGAATGGAGAAAATACAAAAAATGTTTAACAACGAGCTGGAGGAACTAAGGAACAAACAAACAATGATGAACAACACAATAAATGAAAGAAAAAATTCTCTAGAAGGAATCAATAGCAGAATAACTGAGGCAGAAGAACGGATAAGAGACCTGGAAGATAAAATAGGGGTAATAACCAATGAAGAGCAAAATAAAGAAAAAAGAATGAAAAGAATTGAGGACAGTCTCAGAGACCCTTGGGACAACATTAAACACAGCAACATTTGAATTGCAGGGGTCCCAAAACAAGAAGAGAAAAAAAATGGACTGAGAAGATATTTGAAGAGATTACAGTTGAGAACTTTCTTAATATGGGAAAGGAAATAGTAAAGTTCAGTAAGCACAGAGAGTCCCATACAGGATAAATCCAAGGAGAAACACGCCAAGACACATATCAATCAAACTACCAAAAATTAAATACAAAGAAAAAATATTAAAAGCAGCAAAGGAAAAGCAACAAATAACATACAAGGGAATTCCCATAAGGGTAACAGCTGATCTGTCAGCAAAAACTCTACAAGGCAGAAGGGAATGGCAGGACATATTTAAAGTGAAGAATGGGAAAAACCTACAGCCAAGATTAATCTACCCAGCAAGGATCCCATTCAGATACGACCGAGAAATTAAAACATTTACAGACAAGCAAAAGTTAAGAGAATTCAGCACCACCAAACGAGATTTACAAAAAGTGCTAAAGGAACTTCTCTAGGCAGGAAACACAAGAGAAGGGAAAGACCTACAAAAACAAACCCAAAACAATTAGGAAAATGGTAATAGGAACATACATACTGATAACTACCTTAAATGTAAATGGATTAAATGCGCCAAACAAAAGACACAGACTGGCTGAATGGATACAAAAATAAGACCCATATACATGCTGCCTACAAGAGATCCACTTCAGACCTAGGGATACATACAGACTGAAAGTGAGGGGATAGAAAAAGATATTCCATGCAAATGGAAATAAAAAGAAAGCTGGAGTAGCAATTCACATATCAGACAAAATAGACTTTAAAATAAAGACTATTACAAGAGACAAAGAAGGACACTACATAATGATCAAGAGATCAATCCAAGAAGAAGATATAACAATTGTAAATATTTATGGACCCAATATACGAGCACTTCAATACATAAGGCAAATGCTAACAGCTATAAAAGGGGATATCACCAGTAACACAACAATAGTAGGGGACTTTAAGACCCCACTTCCACCAATGGACAGATCATCCAAAATGAAAATAAATAAGGAAACACAAGCTTTAAATGATACATTAAACAAGATGGACTTAACTGATATTTATAGGACATTCCATACAAAAAAAACAGAATACACTTTCTTCTCAAGTGCTCATGGAACATTCTCCAGGATAGATGATATCCTGGGTCACAAATCAAGCCTTGGAAATTTAAGAAAATTGAAATCTTATCAAGTATCTTTTCCAACCACAACACTATGAGACTAGATATCAATTACAGGAAAAAAACTTTTTTTTTTTTTTTTTGCGGTACGCAGGCTTCTCACTGCTGTGGCCTCACCCCCTGCAGAGCACAGGCTCCGGACGCTCAGGCTCAGCGGCCATGGCTCACAGGCCCAGCCGCTCCGCGGCATGTGGAATCTTTCTGGACTGGGGCACGAACCCGTGTCCCCCACACCGGCAGGCGGACTCTCAACCACTGCGCCACCAGGGAAGCCCAGGAAAAAAACTTTTAAAAATACAAACGTTACAGTACTTAATAACCAAGAGGTAACTGAAGAAATCAAAGAAGAAATCAAAAAATACCTAGAAACAAATGACAATGAAAACACGATGGCCCAAAACCAATGGGATGCAGCAAAAGCAGCTCTAAAAGGGAAGTTTATAGCAATAGCATCCTACCTCAAGAAACAAGAAACAGCTCAAATAAACAACCTAACCTTACACCTAAAGCCATTAGAGAAAGAAGAACAAAAAAACCCCAAAGTTGGCAGAAGGGAAGAAATCATAAAGATCAGATCAGAAATAAATGAAAAATAAATGAAGAAAACACTAGCAAAGATCAATAAAACTAAAAGCTGGTTCTTTGAGAAGATAAACAAAACTGATAAACCATTAGCCAGATTCATCAAGTAAAAAAAGGGACAAGCCTCAAATCAACAGAATTAGAAATGAAAAAGGAGAAGTAACAACTGACACTGCAGAAATACAAAGGATCATGAGAGATTACTACAAGCAACTCTATGACGATGAAATGGACAACCTGGAAGAAATGGACAAATTCTTAGAAACGCACTTTTCAAGACTGAACCAGGAAGAAATAGAAAACATAAACAGACCAATCACAAGTACTGAAATTGAAACTGTGATTAAAAATCTTCCAACAAACAAAAGCCCAGGACTAGATGGCTTCACAGGTGAATTCTATCAAACATTTAGAGAAGAGCTGACACCTATCCTTCTCAAACTCTTCCAAAATATAGCAAAGGGAGGAACACTCCCGAACTAATTCTACGAGGACACCATCACCCTGATAACAAAACTAGACAAAGATGTCACAAAAAAAGAAACTACAGGCCGAAATCACTGAAGAACATAGATGCAAAAATCCTCAACAAAATACTAGCAAACAGAATCCAACAGTATATTAAAAGAATCATACACCATGATCAAGTGGGTTTTATCCTAGGAGTGCAAGGATTCTTCAATATAGGCAAATCAATCAATGTGAAAATCCAAATTAAAAAATTGAAGGATAAAAACCATATGATCATCTCAATAGATGGAGAAAAAGCTTTTGACAAAATTCAACACATATTTATGAAAAAAACCCTCCAGAAAGTGGGCATAGAGGGAACTTACCTCAACATAATAAAGGTCATATATGACAACCCCACAGCCAACATCGTTCTCAATGGTGAAAAACTGAAACCATTTCCACTAAGATCAGGAACAAGACAAGGTTGCCCACTCCCACCACTATTATTCAACATAGTTTTGGAAGTTACAGCCACAGCAATCAGACACAAAAAATAAATAAAAGGAATAAAATTGGAAAAGAAGAAGTAAACGTGTCACTCTTTGCAGATGACATGATACTATACATAGAGGAACCTAAGGATGCTACCAGAAAGCTACTAGAGCTAATCAATGAATTTGATAAAGTAGCAGGATACCAAATTAATGCACAGAAATCTCTTGCATTCCTATTCACTAATGATGAAAAATCTGAAAGGGAAATTAAAGAAACACACCCATTCACCATTACAACAAAAATAATAAAATACCTAGGACTAAACCTGCCTAAGGAGACAAAAGACCTGTATGCAGAAAACTATAAGACACTGATGAAAGAAATTAAAGATCATACAAACAGATGGAGAGATATACCATGTTCTTGGATTGGAAGAATCAACATTGTGAAAATGACTATACTACCCAAAGCAATTTACAGATTCAATGCAATCCTTATCAAACTATAAATGGCATTTTTCACAGAACTAGAACAAAAAATTTCACAATTTGTATGGAAACACAGAAGACCCCGAATAGCCAAAGCAATCTTGAGAAAGAAAAATGGAGCTGGAGGAATCAGGCTCCCTGACTTCAGACTATACTAGAAAGTTACAGTCATCAAGACAGTATGGTACTGGCACAAAAACAGAAATATAGATCAATGAATAGGATAGAAAGCCCAGAGATAAACCCATGCACATACAGTCACCTTATCTTAGATAAAGGAGGCAAGAATATACAACGGAGAAAAGGCAGCCTCTTCAATAAGTGGTGCTGGGAAAACTGGACAGCTACATGTAAAAGGATGAAATTAGAACACTCCATAATACCATACACAAAAATAAACTCAAAATGGATTAAAGACCTAAATGTAACGCCAAACACTATAAAACTCTTAGAGGAAAACATTGGCAAAACACTCTATGACATAACTCACAGCAGGATCCTTTTTGACCCACCTCCTAGAGAAATGGAAGTAAAAACAAAAATAAACAATGGGACTTAATGAAACTTAAAAGCTTTTGTACAGCAAAGGAAACCATAAAGAAGATGAAAAGACAACCCTCAGAATGGGAGAAAATATTTGCAAATGAAGCAACTGACAAAGGATTAATCTCCCAAAAATACAAGTGGCTCATGCAGCTCAATATCAAAAAAACAAACAACCCAATCCAAAAATTGACAGAAGACCTAAGTAGACACTTCTGCAAAGAAGATATACAGATTGCCAACAAACACATGAAAGGATGCTTAACATCACTAATCATTAGAGAAATGCAAGTCAAAACTACAATGAGGTATCACCTCCCACTGGTCAGAATGGCCATCATCAATATATCTACAAGCAATAAATGCTGAACAGGGTGTATAGAAAAGGGAACCCTCTTGCACTGTTGGTGGGGATGTAAATTGATACAGCCACTATGGAGAACAGTATGGAGGTTCCTTAAAAAACTAAAAATAGAACTACCATATGACCCCGCGATCCCACTACTGGGCATATACCCTGAGAAAACCATAATTCAAAAAGAGTCATGTACCACAATGTTCACTGCAGCTCTATTTACAATAGCCAGGACATGGAAGCAACCTAAGTGTCCATTGACAGATGAATGGATAAAGAAGATGTGGCACATATATACAATGGAATATTACTCAGCCATATAAAGAAACGAAATTGAGTTATTTGTAGTGAGGTGGATGGACCTAGAGACTGTCATACAGAGTGAAGAAAATCAGAAAGAAAAAAACAAATACCGTATGCTATCATATATATATATGGAATCTAAAAAAAAAAATGGTTCTGAAGAACCTAGGTACAGGACAGGAATAAAGATGCAGACGTAGAAAATGGACTTGAGGACAGAGGGAGGGGGAAGGGTAAGCTGGGTGAAGTGAGAGAGTGGCATAGACATATATACACTGCCCAATGTAAAATAGATAGCTAGTGGGAAGCAGCTGCATGCCACAGAGAGATCAGCTCGGTGCTTTGTGTCTACCTAGAGGGGTGGGATAGGGAGGGTGGGAGGGAGACGCAAGACGGGGGAGATATGTGGATATATGTATATGTGTAGCTGATTCACTTTGTTATACAGCAGTAACTAACACACCATTGTAAAGCAATTATATTCCAATAAACATGTTAAAAAAAAAGTCAAGAAGAAATGGAGGCAAGACAATGGTAGTACATTAAATCAGGACACCCCTTTCTCAGGACACAAATCAACAACATTGCTGCTTTGTTATCTGAGATCTTTCCAGGCTGAGTTGCTGCCATTATATCCGGAAATTATCAGTTATCAATGAGCTCTTGTTCTGAATCTGTTGGGATTTCTTTGTGCCTCCAATACCTGTCCATTCGCTCTTATAAAGTCGTCATTAATGAAAGTAGTCTGAATTACCAGCCTGTAGCAATCTGAAAAACTCTAACACGTGGGTTCTGGGAATAGCAAAGCCCTTAAAAAGACTTCCCATGCAGGACATAAGCCCCAAATAAGCAAAAACATGCCCAGAGGTCAGTGAGGAGACTCATTTGTCTGGAGCAGAGCTTCAGAAGAGATACAACTCTGTACCAAGGTAATGAAGAGCCTTAAGAGCAAGGTTAATGATTCCGAATATTATTCAATTTATAATTAAGAATATGAGATATGTTCTACTTTTTATGCAGAAAAGAAGAAAAGATCAAAGTTTTTCAATAGGAGTCATGAGGGCACTAACTTCGTACAGATCCATGAGTGAAAGCGATGATGCTGACAAGCTATTCCAAACCCTGAAAAGCAGGGGTGTAGCCCAAGTTCACTCCGCACTAAAAGCAGCGTCTTCTTTCCCTTCTCCTAAGTTTTATATCTATTTGTGTCTTCCTGCCTCTGCATACTCTCACTCATACATGCTCCCCTTTCCCTCCCACCCTCAAATGTAGGAATGAAGGCCCTTTCAATTTAAGTTCCCTAGTGTTCATTTATATAACGCTAACAATTTTATATTTCTTTCTTTTAAACTCATTTATATTGAGTTGCTTTTTAATTTTATGTGTCCTAGATCAAAGCTTCTGCTATATAAGTTTCTGTGGCTCCCGCAGGCTTACCTGAGCACTCTAATTATTAAAAGGAACCTCCATACTTCTGTCATTGCTTTGCTTTAATATAATTTTCCCATCTATCTTGGCTGCTAATCTATAAACTGTTTTAGGTTAAAATTGTTTTTTAATCGTCTCTATTTTCTCAGAAACTGGCACAGTGCCTGCCATGTTAAAGGTACTAAATAATTGTTGAATAAATGAAGCAAATCCTTCACCTCTAGTTTAGCGTAAAATTTAAGATATTCACATGTAGAAATCTATAAGAGGCTATGTCATTTGCCAGAATCAATAATCATCATCATTTTTGTTTCTGTCACATTAAATGAGATTGCACTGGCTAGTATTGTTCCTTCTTGATTTATATCTTCCCACACGTCATTGTCTCATAGCAGCTGGAGCAGTACAAGAGATTTATGTCTTTTCCAAAGGCATAAAAATTAATCTGATTTTTAATTATTTTTCCCAATAGTATATAAGCTTCAATTTAGTTTCTACTTAGGATTAATATTGATTTAAGTTACTTTAATAGTTTCACCTTTTTTAAAAAGAAGCCATGTCACAGCCAACCTCATAAAATTATGGCTTAGTGTTCATTAATATCAATCACAGGCATTAAATTTGATTTTCTCTTTGGGGTTTAGGAAGGTATAGGTTTAAGCAGAGGAAACAAGTCCTTCTTCCCTGAATTAAATTGAGATCACTACCTTGTGGTCAGAATGGCCCACATTCAATCGCAATGTACTTTCTATTCTATTCCTAACAAAAAATTCTATGGGTGCTCAATCTTACTGTTTACCATGGAGTGTAGTTGGATGCCTTATGCAAATCTTTGGAAGGGCTAGAATGGTTTTAGTACAAGAATAAGGACACCTTGCTATCTTTTTATATGGAAAACCAGCCTGATGCTCATTGTTCAACTGGGCAGTAGAAGATGCAGAAGACTTCAATCTTCCATAAGGTGAACAAGGCAATTCCTGGGGACACGAATGGCAAACGTGTAGCATTCATGCCACCAATCCTCTGTTCTGCATCTATGACCAACAAGCTCTTCTTTCCTGCATCTGGACTTAGTTCAAAACCCTCCACAAACAATAACTCCAGGCACTATGACTAGTCACCAGAATTAGAACAAGTACATAAACCTCTTTACATACCTGCCCAACAGCATAATATGTGCAAAATCTCACTCAACAAAGATTAAAACTCTTCCACTTTAACTCTAGGCTATAGGGCATTATCACTGGATGTGATCATGTCTCTGATTTGCTCATGCAGTGGTGTATCATCGTAATCACTTACCTTATTTCCTTGATCTCAATATATATGTGTTCAGACTTTAATGTTTCTGAAATTGAGGTTTGTACGTATGATAGTGTTTGTTGTGTATGATTATATTGTATTCTGCTTTTGTTTTGTTTGATTTGATGTGATTTCACTTGAAAATGTGTTATTATGTTGATGATCATTTATATAATAGAATAATATCAAATTTGTGAGTTTTCAATCCTTTTTAGGGTAGATAATTTGTTGTGCTATTTCATCAGAAGTATACATTTTGAAATACATAATGTCAGATATTAACTCACAAGAAAATAAGCTTTATTATAATTAACCAATCAGATTTCAGGAGCATCATGATGATTTCCAATTTTGTTTGCCTCTGACAGGCATTATAACTTAGCAACTAAACCAAAGTAGAAATTGATGTGGCATAACTCTGTAAACGTAGGTCAATTGCAAAGTCACAGAGCACATAGTTTAACATATAATGAACTATAATATTATCTCTAGCATAAAAATAACTAATAATAAGAGGGTATGTGACAAAAGTAGAACATATGAAGTAGGTTTTACGAAATAATAGAAGTAAGTAACTTTGGAAGAATACAACTTGTCTTTTTTACATTTGCCTAAGGCCTTGCTAGCAGGAGAGGTACCTATGTTTGGGGAATATATAGACCTTTTCTGCTTTTATCAATAGGTGTATAGAAATATATACATAAATACATATATATACATATATGTGTCACTTTGCTGAATAAAATATGTATTTTTTATAGTATTGTAAACAAAGACTATAAGTTAAATCTCTTGTTCACATAATTATTGTTTAATTTGAAGTGATAGAAAAGCTAAGTTTATTCTTTCCCACAGAGAAGTTTACAATCAAATCAGACTGGAATATTTATAGAAAGGGAGAAATCCATATAGCTATAGTACATCCTCTGGCTACTAAGAATAAATTAGATAATGCATTTGAAAAAATAGAGGGGAAGTATGCAGGCTAGACTAGATATCCTGTAAAATCCTCCTACAACAAAGCACTGAGAAACTCTAAATAAAACATTACAAAATATTATTGCAAATGCATATTTGTACTCACAAAACAGAGACTCCATAGGCACCAAAAATATAAAATGTAAAGCACACTGATAAATAGGCTTTCAAGTCACAGTGACCAAGGAGTGCTTGTTGATATCAAAAATTTAGAGCTTTGGGTTTCATGGCTGGTTGGGTCAGGAGATAAGCCCTTGGATCCCATAATTCAGGGAACTGTGACAGAGACTTCTGTATGAAGTCAGGACCCTTGAAAGTATACACCTTTAGGAAAAGAGAATATTGGATAAAATATCTCTCATGAGCAAAGGGAGATTTATTTTCTCTATCTGAGAAAGCCTCTGAAAATTTATTACCACAGTTTTGCTCTCACACAGATGCTAGCTTTTAATATATTCTACCTGAATGTTGGTCTTAGATATCTCAAGAGAAACATTAAATTAAATTAAATTGATCCTGGATTGGTAAAGTTTCTGAATACATGACAGAAAGAAGTTCACATTCTTCCTGGATGGATATACCCTCACAACAAGCCTTGGTATTCCCAAACATAAACTCAGTCAAACCTGAATTCACAACCCCAAATTGCAAAATACCTAAGAAAACAAGTCAACATGAAGTAGAGGTGGGAAAAATCAATTAAATAAAAGCAGATTTTCACTCCCCATGACTGAAGATATTAGAATTCCTGGATCTTGAATATAAAATCATATGTTTAATATGTTTAATAGAAATAAAATATGTATTTTAAATGAGCAAGAAAGAAGATACCACTGAAAAAATAGGCAATTTTTCAAAAAACCAAGTAGAAATCCTACAAATTAAAAAATTCAACATAGAAAAATTCAGTGGATCAGATAAATAGCCATTTAGACTAAAGCTAAAGAGAATTTGTGATCTGGAAAAGAGATCTGAGGAAATCAACTAGAATACAACATAGAAAGACTAAGAGGTAAAAGATCTGAAAATATAATAATGAACTAAAGAGACAAAATAAAATATAACAAAAATCAAATAGGAATTAAAAATAATTGAATAGAAAAATAAAGGGGATATATATTCAATGCTATAATGCTTAAAGCCTTACAATACTTGATGTAAGATATGAATACTCAGAGTCAGGACATATGTAAAGTAGAATTAAGTAGAAAAAAGAAAATAGAAAATTATAATGAGACCTGTCACAGTAACACTGTAGACCGCCAAAGACAAAAAGAAGAGCTCAAAGCTTCCAAAAAGAAAAAAGGTTCCCTTTAAAGACAATGAAAATTCTTTTCAAGGTGTTAAGAGGAAATAATCATCAACCAGCTATGTTTCATTTTCATTAAAGGATAAGTGCTAAATATATAGAATTTCAAAAAATGGATATTTTTATCACTAATGTATCATTAATAAAAGCTATAATTTAAGAAGGAAAATAATTGTGGAAGGGATATCTGAGAGTAGAAAGACAAGCAAATAAATTGGGGTATCAAAACTAATATCAACAACATGTAAAACAATGATAATATGTACTTTGCGATGTTAAAACACAGATAAAACTACTATACTAGACAATAATGTAAGATAAAGAAGATATTTAATCAAAGAGAAGGCCTTTCATGCCTTTAGATCATTCAAGAGGAAGCTCCAGTAATTGATTTACCTCAAGCATTATTAAAGTAAGATTTGTGTGTTAATATTTTTAGGTAATTATCCTATAAAAATAGTCTGTATAATTCTACACCAGTGCATGAAAAAAATGGAACTAAAAATTCAGTTAATTCATAAAGAGGAAAAACAGGTGAAATGCAAAAGCAGAGAAAAAACAGGACAAATAAAAAGCATAAAATATTATAGTAGAAATGAATTCACACATATCAGTGAGCTCAATAAATAGAAGGGTTTAAAATAGACATACTCAAGATAAATTACTATATTATGGTTGAAAGTAAAATAACGAAAGTAGATCTAAAAGGAAAAAAACAAAAGAAAAATTATTTTAGCATATTATTACCATATAAATATACTTTAAGGAAAATGCATTATTAATCACAAATAGGATAAATATATAATGATAAAATTTGAGTTTAATTGAAAAACAGACATTGTAACATTGAGGCATGAAATAATATAACTGAAGTATGTATAAATAAAAAGTTGACATAATTACAAGAAGAAATAGAAAAATTCATCATATATAATTAAAATTCAACTCTTTCAGGTAATTGATAGGCCAAGCAGAAAACAAATTTATAAGGCAATAGAAGATTTAAGTCTCGCTGTTAGTAAACTTGACTTAGTGAATATACAACCCCAAATCCAACAATTCTCCCATCGGTAAACACACACGGAACATTTTTTTTAAATGACCAAATATCCTAGACCTACACTTTCCAATATGATAGCTACTAGCCACAGGTGGATATTTAAATTTAAATATAAATTGATTAAAATTATATAAAATAAAAAATTAAGTGCTTCAGGCACAATAGTCACATTTCAAGGGCTCAATAACCACATGTGGTTATTGGCCACTATATAGGGCAGCAAAGACATAGAATATTGACATCACTGCAGACAGTTCCACTGTACAACACTGCTCTGGAAAAATATTAAAATATTTCTGCAATGCTAACCATAGAGGAAATTACTGCAAGTTCAAATAAATATCAACTTTGAAGAAGCATGTGTCCTGTTATATCCAAGCCAATTTAAAAAAAATAATATCTTTGGTGTAGAAGTTATTTCGTGGGTTTCAAATGAAACAGAAAAAATAAATGAGAGAATTGAGAAGAGGATTGCATTATGCATAAAATCCAATAAACAGGGGTTTCCCTGGTGGTGCAGTGGTTGAGAGTCTGCCTGCCGATGCAGGGGATGCGGGTTCGTGCCCCGGTCCAGGAAGAGCCCACATGCCGTGGAGCGGCTGGGGCCGTGAGCCATGGCAGCTGAGCTTGCGCGTCCGGAGCCTGTGCTCTGCAATGGGAGAGGCCACAACAGTGAGAGGCCCGCGTGCC
This sequence comes from Lagenorhynchus albirostris, assembly GCF_949774975.1. Taxonomy (NCBI): domain Eukaryota; kingdom Metazoa; phylum Chordata; class Mammalia; order Artiodactyla; family Delphinidae; genus Lagenorhynchus; species Lagenorhynchus albirostris. Next base: position 63,706,636 of record NC_083106.1, on the reverse strand, counting down.
ACAAAAAAAAAAAAAAAAAAAATCCAATAAACAAATGATCAAATGATTAAGTCAGTCACAAAGATTAGAGAGAAATGGTAAAGAGTCACACTCACCAACTAGCATTGCTTAAAGAAGAAAAAGCATGATTTTAACCTGTTGGACTTTGGGAAGTCCAAATAAACAGGAGGCCTGTTCTAGATATTCTTGGCTAAAATATACAGATTAGATCACTTTTCTATTCTTTAACAGTATCCTATACCCAGAAATAAACCCACACATATATGTTCAACTGATCTTCAACATGGATGCCAAGAATATCCCAACGGGGAAAAGATAGTGTCTTCAACAAATAATGTTAGAAAAACTAGATATCCACATGCAAAAGAATGAAATTGGACTATACACAAAAATCAACTCAAAATGGATTAGAGATTTAAACATTAGACCTGAAACTATAAAACTCCTAAAAGGAAACATAGGGGAAAAGCTTCATGACAATGGTTTTGGTGATAATTTGACACCCAAATCACAGGGAACAAATGCAAAATGGACTCCATCAAACTAGAAAGCTTCTGCAAAGCAAACAGTCAAAAGAGGGAGAGGCAAATTAGGGAATAGGAGAAAATATTTGCAAACCATATGTCTGATAAGGGGTAATTTTCCAAAACATATAAGGAACACCTTCAACTCAATAGCAAACTAATACTTGATTAATAAATGAGGTAAGTACTTAAATGGACATTTCTCCTAAGAAGACATACGAATTGCCAGAAGGTATATAAAAAGATGTTCAACATCACTAAGCATCAGGGAATACAAATCAAAACTACAAAGAGATATCTCTCATGCCGGTCAGGATAGCCATTATTAGAAAAAAAAAAAGAAAAAAAGACAAGTGTTAGTGAGGATGTGGAGAATTTTGAACCTTTGCACACTGTTGGTGGGAATGCAAAATGGTGCAGCCACTATGGAAAACAGTATGCAGCTTCCTCAAAAACTTAAAAATAGAACTCCTACGTAATCCAGCAATCCAACTCCTGGGTATATGTTCAAGGGAGTGAAAATCAAGATATTGAAGACACATTAGTACTCCCATATTCACTGAAGCACTATTTACAACACTTAACATGTGGAAACAACCTAAATGTCCATCAATGGATAAATGGATTTTAAAAATATAGTATATATGTACAAAGGAATATTATTCAGCCTTTAAAAAGAAGGAGCTCCTGCAATATGTGATAAGGACAATATGGATGAAGCTTGGGGACACCATGCTAAGTGAAATAAGCCAGTTATAGAAGGACAAATACTGCATTATTTCACTTATATGAAGTATCTAAAGTGGTCAAATTCATAGAAGCGAAGAATAAAATGATGGTTGCTAGAGACTGCGGGGGAAGAGCTAATGGGGAGTTGCTAATCAAGAGGTATAAAACTTCAGTTATGTAAGATGAATAAGTTCTAGAGATCTGCTGTACGGCATCGTGCCTATAGATAACAATGCTGTATTATACACTTAAAAATCTGTTAAGGGGATAGATCTCATATTAAGTGTTTTATGCAATAAACAATAATTAAAAAATACTACAGATGAATCAAATATACAGTGAACCAATGTAGCCTAAACTAAAGCTGATCTCAATTCCATGGTTTGGCCACAGACTGTGGTCCTATTAAAGGCTGAATACACATCTGGATAATATCTCATCTAACTCTTCACCTTATTAACTCCTGAACTCCTCTTTCAGATCTCAGAATAAATAATTTAAAATTTCTCTACATCCCTAGGTCCTAGAACAGGGTCTGCCACATAGTTGGGGCTCGGAGAATAATGGTTGAGTACAGAAAGGGATAGATGAATGGGTAGAAGACTCCAAATCTAACATGATTCCATGTTCTATTTTCAGTGTCAAAGTGTAAGAGGTTATAGGTGGTAGAGGTGACGAATTTCTGGTCAGAACCAATCATACTTTCATGTCTCCTCCTGGGGGAATTCTCATTCCCTTTCCTCTCTAGACACCCAGAGTCCTGGAATTAACCCCTATTGAACTAGAGAAACTTTAGCTGCATATCCAATGCAACCACGATGTTTTTCAACAGAAATCTGCATTCTATTTTTAAACAAGAAAAAGAGTTGCCTATTGAGACTCTCTTCATCACAAGTAAGAGAAATCCAACTAAAACAAACTTAAACCAAAATGCTAATATATTTACAAATATTCAGGTCTTATGCATGGAGAATAGGAGTGCAGTTGGTTAACAGGGTTTCCAGTACCACCAGAGTTACCATTCCTTTTGCTTCATTCTCTCTGTCTTGTTTTCCATAGCATGTTTACCTAGGGGAGAATTTGGCCAAGCTTCAGTGATGTGCCCTTGGCCACCTTTGGTGAATTGCCAATGCCTGTGCCAATTAATTGTGGCCAAAAGAGAGTGTGTGTGGTGGAGGGGGGCGGTAGGGAGGGCGGATGATCTGTAAGGAAAGGGAAGCTCCTCTGCTACTATGTTGAATGGGAGGGGGAGTTTGCCTGGAAATGGGACAGGACAGAACACTGGGCGGACAAAAGCAATAGGTGCCTAACATCTGCTTGGAGGTGTTGTCTGACTATTCTTCTAGGTGCATTGATATAGAGACAAACTGAGCCTGGATAAAACAGTCCATACGCATTTTGCACTGTTTCTTCACATTAAAAACAACTAAAACAAGACATTTTGCAATATGCATTGAAAAGTGTCTGGTTCTGACACATGTAGGAATACCTCTTACATTACTCAAATATTCCACATGTCCAGAGTTTCCCTAACTGCTTTGATCTGCTTCAGTATTTTCACTTTTGACAGCTATGCAATGCCATAGAATCAGCTTGGTATTTGTACTGAGTTCCTAAAATCCATTCATCTACCATTGATATTATGAGCCCCAGCCTTCAACATTGTGGTGATCTACCAAAATTCCTGCTTCAAATTTCCATAAAGCTATAAGAAAGGGAGTTGGAGTTACATAACTGCCACAAAGACTATTGCTACAACCACAGGGTTCTTATCAAGTGCCCCAGGGCATAAATAATGAAATAAATGCAGATAATATGAAAAAATAACAAATTCAATAAATAAAGTATGGATGGGCCAGAACAATACTAAGGACAATCTGTAAAATGCTTTCAACAACCATGACTCTTGGATGCAAACAGAATCTGATTTGTCTGAAAGATTTTTTTTCCCTGTAATGATAAAGCAACACTCAGTAAATCCTCGTTTACTCACTCAATATGTTTTGTATAAGTAGGACATTTAAAGAACATTGCTTTCCAGATATAATATGCAAGGAAATGCTTGCATCATAGAAGCATGTCCTTAGTGACCTGGGGATATTTATTCACTTCAAAAATAAATTTACTACAGCGAGGAATAGGTCCCAAATTATTCAATAAAAAGGAAATTATCTTCACTAAATTTTTTGATCAATATATACCCTTTGCTTATTCCTCATTATAATGCTGTCAATATTCAGAGGGAAAAGATGAACACAAAACAAACTGCAGGACCTGCAGCTTCAGGAGGATATTTGCCATTTGGAGACAATGCATTGCTCATAGTAGATTGGTATGTTTCCCTCTAGTGGTTAAAAGGCATTTAACTCTATCAACCAAGTCACCTTTTGAGAAACAAATCGGGAATCAAGAACAAGGCAGCATTTAGCGAGGCAAAAATTAACATGGGTCTTAAATTAAATGATCTGCAAGTAGAATCAAGTCTGGTTATTAAGAAAAAAACTAATTCATAGTTTAAATACCTGATCAATTTCCACAGGATGAACAGGACTCGGGCTGATGAGAGAGGTTGAATGAAAAATCAGAAGGGGAAACAATTAAAATACTTAGTACAACCAATTCATTTCAGTGTGGCACGAGGTTAGTAAGGAAGCAAGATTAGCAATTTTTAATAACATGTTGCATTACTTATTTAAAAATCCCTATTAAAATAATTTCATTTTTGAAAATCAGAATTCATAAACTGGCTTCATTCCAATGACTGATTGCATTTCTCTTGGGACGCTGTCGCCTTAGGGTGGGCAGGGTTATACTTCACAAGCAAGAGAAGCGGTGACACTCCAATCATAGCAATCATTTGCCGAAATACATCACCAGGCCTAAAATATTCCACGAGGTGAGACAAAGGAGTAGTTTGTGACACTGGTTGCATTTAACTCTTTAAAATGCAAGACAGTTACACAAAATACTGTATCTCCCTTCTTCTAAATACTATGAGCCTGTTAGGATATTGACAATCAACTCAACAGCAAATGCCACACCAGCTCCAAATATGCATGCTAGGGTTTCCTGAGCAATCAAACTTGCTGAAATTAAGGGTCAAAAGATCAGCACTGTAACTTTAGGCAACCCAGGGGAAGACAACAATCTTCCACCTTTGTGGTATTCTGTGAACTGGCCATGATCACAGAATGTGAAAAACAGCTATCAGATCACAGGATCATTTCTGCACCAGAAAGCACCTGCAGTTATTATGTACAAAAGAGGCTCACAATGCCAGGCTTTCAGAAGCATATAAAGCAAGCTGGCCTTCCAATTTCTCCTACGAAATACGTGCACGATATAGAGCAAAGAAAATGCCCATGATACAGACACACGCATACAAATCCTTCCCGACTCAACTATTCAGAGTTTGGTTTACACTGTGAATTATTGAAGGAGCGTGAAAAAGAGAAGCTAAAAACAGAAGCTTGAAATTATCAGCTCATCACCCATAAGGAGGCTAGAGATCCCAAGGAGGAAGGCTGAACAAAACAGAAACAATTATTCTACAAATCCTCTTTGTGTTTAACAGGTTATAAACAACACAGCCAATAAATTTATCTTGCCTTTCTAAGACAAATTAACGAGGGAAATAGAACTGCATTAAATTATTGATCATTTACTTCATATATTTAGTCACTGTCCACAATGAGCTGTAGAAAAAATACAAGGGGTCCCAGCCTTCTAGAAAATGGAATCAATAAAGCAGATACACAAATATGCTATTTTAATTTATATTTTGTTTCTCTTTAGCAGCAACTGTACAAAGCTACAGAAGATTAAACAGAGATTTCTTGGTTCTTTTAGAAACCTTAGAGAAGGTCATCAGTTGTGAAACCCAAGCTATGAAAATTCAAAATACACCTCTTTTTCCATATTGTGGTCAGCTAAAATAGATTAGTCACAAAATACGTTAATTACTGAGTCATGTCAGAACAAGACAAAGGTGTGTATAAAATCTTAATCCAATCTTGCGCAAAAGGTAATGTGTAAAAAGCTTCGACCAATAATATAGCACCTTAAAAAGTTGAAGTTATTTTGACCTTATTTTGATTTATTTCTTATTTTCCATCAGGTTTAGGGAAATTTATAAAATCTGAAACTTTTTCTTGAATTCTTTAGCATAGCTGAGGTTACAGGATGGGAAGAAATTCATGTAATGCATACTGATATCTATTTAATAAGCGATTTCGGTGATCTGAAATATCATCTGGCCTTTCTAGTTGACGTGACATTAAAAATGAAGCTTGTGTTTTGCATGCAGGATGCTTAATTTAGTCATTGCCATTGCATAGAATTTGATAGGTATATATAAACAGAAGTCATCAGTGTGTACATCATAATCATCCTGGGAGAAATCCTATACTACGCTTGAAAAATGGAGCTTTTAATCTCTATTTTGATTGTAATATTGAGGTCTCTCTTTTGACTGTAAAATTGAGCCAAGCCAGATCTGGAGCTTAAGTTTCTTGACATAGTCCTGTTAAAATGAAAAAATAATAATAATAATAATAAGGAGATCTTGGTAAAATGTTATCTCACTGGAAGACAGAAGATGGGTGATGAGAATGGAGGAAGCTGTGGGAAAGGGAAGGTACAGATGAAAGAAATAAAAGGCCAGCAAATGAAAAATGGAAAATGGATGGCAGGCTCACAGCACTTCTAAAATATCCTCCATGAAAAGAAAAGACCAATTGTCAAGAATACATGTGAGAACTGTATCATGTTTTTTTCTCCCACAGTATACTAATTTCATGTTTTGAAGGATGTGGGAGGATTTTCTCTCTCTTCACGTCCTAGAAATTATTCTATACTGAGAGCTGCCTTACGGACAACCAAAGGCATGCAAAGAAGCAGGGGCATTAGTATTTCCCAGGATGTACACAGGATGATGCCTCACAGAGGTAAGTAGTGTCCTGGCCAGGAGCCAGGATGACAAGCTCCAGCCACCAAGCAGTGAGTCAAGTGCAAGACAACCACACAGACAAATGCGGAAGTCAACCAATTAGTTTTGCTAAACAGAAATATTTATGCCACAGTAACCAGCTAGCTTATTTTCCCCCTGCTAGATGGCTATTTCCTGGGCAATTCCCTGGGTGGGGTGGGGGCACTGAAATGTCTTCTATCATAGAATGGAAAAGTGAGATTAAAGGTTTTTAAGTGCTCTTATATGAAGTCAAAAAGAGAAAGCAGAAGAGCCTTCCTTTCTAATTGCAGCAAGAGGCTGCTTTTGGCCCCTGCCTTTTTATGTTGAGATTGGAAGGACTCTAAAGGATTTTCAGTATGTCAAATGTACCTCTAAAACGTCCCCCAGCACTGATGTACTGATTAATTCTTCACAAGTACCAGTAAATGGCACGATGATTATGAAAGTGAGGAAGCATTTGTTTACTTATCTCTATGACTTCTAATGGAACTTAGGTTGTGGAGTATTGTACTGTTTAATAGGATATCTATTTTAACATATTACCCAATCGGGGCTTCACTGGTGGCACAGTGGTTGAGAGTCCGCCTGCTGATGCAGGGGATGCGGGTTCGTGCCCCGGTCCGGGAAGATCCCACATGCCGCGGAGCGGCTGGGCCCGTGAGCCATGGCCGCTGAGCCTGCGCGTCCGGAGCCTGTGCTCCGCAGTGGGAGAAGCCACAACAGTGAGAGGCCCGGGTACCGCCAAAAAATAAATAAATAAATAATATTACCCAATCTTCTCACCAATATGCTTTTTCTTTTATACATTCTAAAGCACTCTCTCTTCCTTTTTTTTTTTTTTGCGGTACACGGGCCTCTCACCGTTGTGGCCTCTTTCATTGGCTCCAGAGGCGCAGGCTCAGCGGCCATGGCTCAGCCGCTCCGCGGCATGTGGGATCTTCCTGGACCAGGGCACGAACCCGTAGTCCCTTGCATCTGGCAGGCAGACTCTCAACCACTGCGCCACCAGGGAAGCCCTCTCTCCCTCTCTTCTTTCTCTCCTCTCCCTCCTCCTTCTTCTCTTTCTCCTTCTTTCTCTCTCTCTCATTCCCTCCTTTTTCTCTTTCTACCTTTCTCCCTCTCCCTTTCCCTCTCCCTCTCTTATACAGCAGCACAGGTAAAGAATCAAAATGTCATCCCAACTAAGTAGATGACATACCAGTGAACCATACACCAGACACAAGAGATGGGCATGCTCCTGCTTTATCTACACTTTCATCATCAAAACTGAAGAATTCAATAAACTGCAACAAATGCTTTTGAAAGTTTATAAAGGAAAGCTATTCTTCACATTTTACAGGCTTGGCTTAAAATAGCTACATTCGGTACCCATATTAAGTACATAGTCCACCTAATTAACAATGCACACCTCAACTATCCTAAATATAATTTAGCGAAATTCATTTATCCAAGGTTTTACTAGTGAATTCAGAAACCTCCCCATAAGTTCCTTCTATCACAAGTTTGGGAAGCACTGTGGCCTTTACCTACAAACCCAATACAGTGTTGCAATATTTTCTACAAGTCTGAGAAGGCAGCTCTAATTGATGAAGTACAGTTCCTAGACTATGTAATCGGGCCAAAGATCAATCTTCTGTCCAAAAGATAACAGGACATAAAGAACACACAAAAACAAGATGGCTCTTTCCAACGAAAGGGATCAATACTACAGTCTACTTCCTCCCACCCCATCTTATTTCTGAACCACTGCAGAAGAATAGAAATTCCTAATGATTTTCCTGCCTATAGCATCCTCACAGCTCGGGTATAAGGTGCACTAGAACAGGCTACATTTAGAGCAGAGAGGGTTTCCCAGGCTGTGAGGAGATCACAGATGGGCATTACCTGGGAGGCAGAAGCAGCATTATTAGCTCAGTGGGTAAAGAGAGGTGGCATTTCAATTCAAGAAAAATGAAAAGGGAAATCCCAGCCTCCTTCAAGGTTCTAAATGGGCAGTTAACATTACGGAAGGGTCAAGGATGCTAAACCCGAAGTCTCCTATATCCACGCAGGAAAAAGAACAAAGCATTAAGAGCCATAAGAGAAGTCAATAGGCCAGCCTGACCACAGTTGTCAGGGAGTTCTCGGTGTCCCTACACAATCTGTGTACCCAATGTTGGATTATACGTGCTATTTATTTTCTGTGAATTAAACCTCTTAGTGTAACTTTCTGGCAGAACTATATGTCCTACAATTCACATATTTCCCAGAGCGCTGCAAGGTAGCAAGAGTTGAATATGTCACCCAGCAATATTGCTGTAAACTCATGACCTGGGGGAATTCATGAAAGATTGCATAGATTACTATGCCTCAACAATAAAGTGATGAGACCGGTCTCTACAAAGCATACATAAAAATCCCATCTATCGGGATCTATCTGGTGTGCATTGACTTATGCACACATTTTAGAAGATGCGTGCAATCTTACCTGGCTCAATTCTTTCCTCTTTACAAAGCCTTCCCTTACAACAGAGCTGAACGTCCTGTTTCTGTCCTCTGGACTTATTTTGCATGCCACTCATTTAGAAGCTAGTATTTATGCAGCTACTAGCTTTTATCTTGTTATGTGCATATGTATTACCCTTTCACAACTGCCTTCCCATTGTTAATCTATTATTGCATAACAAATTACCCCAAAACCTAGCAGCTTAAAACAATATTTATTATTTCACCCAGTTTTTGAGAGTCAGGCATCTGGTCATGGCTTAGCTGGGTGGCTAACTCAGTGTGGCTCATGGGGGTTCAGCAGAGCTGGCAGTCAAGGATCTAGTCATTGGAAGTCATTACCTGGGCTGGTTTAGTTCCTCACTGGCTGAAGACCTCAATTCTTCACCATGTGGACCACTGCATATGGTGGCTCATGACAAAAGGAGCTTCATCTAGAGCAAGCTGCTGAAAGAGAGAGGGGGGGGGTATAACCAAGCGGGAAGCCATGGTTTGTTTTATAACGCAATCTCAGAAAAGACAGGATCGTCACTTCTACCATGGTCTATTATTCACATAAACCATGTGGGAAGAGATTACACAACTGTGTGAATCCAGGCGACAGGGATTGTTGGGGACCATTTAGCAATCAGCTACTACAAAAACGGTTTCTTTCTACCACTCCCCCTGTCAGAGATTCTAACATGAGACCTTGCTTGGAATGAGTCAATTAATATTTGTTATATATATGATTATCTCCCATATCCTCAAACTATATTATTCAGTTACTCTTTCATTCTTCACCAAGTGTCACTGCATTTAAACACATTGATAATATAACATAATAATATTCACAATCTGTTTATTAACAATTACAGTAATTTGACTAGAACTGAAATGATAGAGGTACATTTTTACCATGAACAAATGACTTAGTTAAATTATTCAGTCTCATTTTGTCTTTATTTCTAAATATTTATTCCTACAAGAAATATTTATTGACCATCTACTAGCTGCCAGGGACATGAAGCTACTATACACCTCGATGAATATTATGGTAAGGAAAATAAAGAGTCATGTGGACTCATGAATCAGAGAATACTTTTCTCTATAATATTTAGCAAAATCGAAAAATATGAAATGTAAGATAAAAAACAAGCCTATAAATATGCTATCATTTCGAAGAAAATTAAGTTATGTTTCTACAAACTTGCGATAGTGTTGATTGTACTAAAATTTGTGACAATTGGATCTCCTAGTAGAAACACAGATACGAGTTCCCACATATACTATTATTAAAAGGGATAAAAATGAGCATAGAGTAACATGAAGAAGCTGTACTAGCAGATGTTGTTCATAATCCTCCAACTAGTCATCTCATTTTCTTTCATAAGAGATCTCAATACTGCTCAGATTTCTACCTTTCTCCACACAATTCAGAGCCTTAAGGATTGTACTGGTAAGTTTTATTTGACTGCTTAGTTCAAATTATCAGTTTTCCATTTAGCCTGAAAATTTCATGGATACAGTGGCAAGGTTGGCCTTAGGAAAAATTTGGAATTAAGTGTGACACTTACCCTCTGTAGTGGATTAAACAGAGGTCTCCAGAAGATATGTTTATGTCCTCCTCCCTGGCATCAGTAATTGTGACATTATTTGGAAAAAGACCTTGCAGATGTAATAATTAGGTTTAAGATGTCGAGATGAGATCCTCCTGGATAATTGGCCCCAAAATCCAATGACAGTTTCCTTCTAAGAGACACAAAGGAGAGACACACAGAGAAAAAAGGAGAAGTTATGTGAAGATAGTGGCAGAGACTGAAGTTATGAAGCCATGGAAGTTAAGAAACACCTGGAGCCACCAGAAGCTGGAAGAGGGAAGAAAAGTTTCTCTCCTGGAGACTTCAGGAGAGAACAAAGCTCTGTGATAACAGAGCACAAATCTACCAGTTTCAGACTTCTGGCCTCCAGAATGGTGAGGAAACAAATTTCAGTTGTTTTAAGCCAAGCAGTTTGTGGTATTTGTTACAGCAGCCCTAGGAAATTAATACACCTTCCAACCTAAATAGTGTCCCAAAATTAATTTACATGGTTTTTTTTTTTTCATGGTTTTCTTTTGCAGTAAGCTCAGCCTTTCCTAAAGCCAACACCAATAAATGCCAACACCTGCACTAACCCGTCTCCATGCCAACAACTTCACGAACCCTTCCAACACCAACACCTGCACCACTCAGGATTCTCTTCTCCAACAGGGATGAGCCAGCCCATCAGCAAACTAATTCAAGCAATTGGTTAATGGGTATAGCTACATCAATTGATTCATTACTGTGCTACCTTTTTCAGATGACATAATTAGAAACGAGACCTTTCTAACGGTCCCATTTTCACTGTATTAACAGACTCAGAGCAGGTCAGTGTTTAATGAACTCAGCTCTCACCACTTTGCAGAAGATGAATGAAAGACAATATTTCAGTAACAGAAACATATTGTCTGGACTTCCCTGGTGGCACAGTGGCTAAGAATCCGCCTGCCAATGCAGGGGACACGGGTTCGAGCCCTGGTCCGAGAAGATCCCACATGCCGTGGAGCAAATAAGCCCGTGTGCCACAACTACTGAGGCTGTACTCTAGAACCTGTGAGCCACAACTACTGAGCCCACGTGCCACAACTACAGAAGCCCGGGTGCCTGGAGCCTGTACTCCGCAACAAAAGAAGCCACCGCAATGAGAAGCCTGCGCACCTCAACGAAGAGTAGCCCCTGCTCGCCGCAACTAGAGAAAGCCTGCGCTCATCAGTGAAGACCAAACACAGCCAAAAGTAAATAAATAAATAAAAATTTATTTTAAAAAAAACCATATTGTCTGAAAGGAAGTTGCGACAAGAGTAGAGAATGAGAAAAACAAGGCGGATACTGACTGAAAGCTTGCAAAGTAGTGTTTTCCAGAGTGTGGTTCAAAGAACAATAGTTTTAGAAAAAGTTCTCCAGGAAAAGTGGTTGTCTGGTCAATTAAGTTAATCTGTAATACTCTACTTTGAAAGTAAAAATATATAATGATTTCAAAATGTTATGTTGTTTAAAAATAAGAGGAAAAATAGAGAGAGAGAGAGAGAGAGAGAGAGAGAGACAGAGAGAGACAGAGAGAGAGAGACAGAGACAGAGAGAGACAGAGACTCAGCTTGATCATCCCAGTACATATAGCGGTTACTAGTTTGGGTTATTGTATCAAAGTAGAAAAACTTTGCAGTAACATAGACAAATCTGTTTCTAATCCACTACTTAACTAGTTAAGTAATCTTCAGCAAATTACTTAGTAGTTTTAGTTTCCTCACACGTAAAATAAGGAAATGATGCCTATTAAGTTATCTTGTAATCATTTGTTATAATTCATGTGAAACACCTGTACTTCTTAAATGAGATGTTTCCTATAGCCATAAATTCTCCGTAAATGGTTACTATTATGTTTTGTTATTTTTGTGGTTATTATGGTGGTCAGTACCACCATATGGTAGCCAGCATCCCTGCTGCCACCCATTACATGCACGGAAATGCAATTATCTGTAAGAATATTGCTTCAAAATAAAAATAATAAAAATAATCCCAGCAGAGATAGCAAAGTAGAGAGGGCTATTGGTTCAGCAGTGGAAAACTCCTCAGAAAACTGAAGGAATTTATTAACATATCTAAAGAAAGCATCAATCTATCAAATAGGGCACTGTGCAGCCTGGAAAGCAGGAAAAGGAGTAAGATTAAGTTTGGCACTGATGTCCAAAGGTCCTCAAGTATTCTGGTGCTTGAGGCAAAGTCAACCTGACTGTTGAAATGACTGTGGAGTCATCGCCTTAAAATTGTCCTAAAATGACTTAAAATGTCTTTGTCCTTTTGACAAAATGGTCCTTAGTTGTAAATGTTTGTATCAAGCTACCAACCTACCTTATCCTGGTACCATTAAATACTGGATTTATCTAACTTCCTGTACTGAGTTGAATGGTGTGCCCCCAAATTTCGTATCCACTTGGAGTCTGTGAAGGTGATCTTATGTGAAAACAGGGTCTTTGCTGAGGTAATCAAGTTAAAATAAGGTTATCTGGGTTAGGCTGGGCCCCAACTCCAATAGGATTGGTTTCCTTTAAGAAAAGGGAAATTTAGGCACAAACACATAGGGAGAACTCCATATGACAACAGGGCAGATGTCAGCGATGCAGCTACAAGCCAGGAACAGCAATAATTGCCAAACCCGAGAAACGAGGAAGAGGCAAAAAAACCCACAAAAACCCAACTTTTCCTGGCGCCTACAGGGTGTATGGCCCTGCCTACACCTTGATTTCAAATTTCTAGACTACAAAACTAACTAGACTAAATTTGTGATAATCTGTTACAGGAGCCCTGAGAAAGCACATCCTGTTCATCAAGTAGTTCTCTGGACAAATTTCCCAAGTAAGTAAACATATACGTGGAAATATTAATACTTAAGTACACATAAATTTTTCCAGTTCCTTTCTCTATGATAACTGTTTTGTATTTGCAAATTTGTATTATAGCTTTTTTCCATCAACCTTCTGAACTTTTTTTTTTTTTTTTTTTTGCGGTACGCGGTCCTCTCACTGTTGTGGCCTCTCCCGTTGCGGAGCACAGGCTCCGGACGCGCAGGCTCAGCGGCCATGGCTCACGGGCCCAGCCGCTCCGCGGCATGTGGGATCTTCCTGGACCGGGGCACGAACCCGCGTCCCCTGCATCGGCAGGCGGACTCTCAACCACTGCACCACCAGGGAAGCCCTACCTTATGAACTTTTTAAACACAATCTGCCACTGAAAGATAAACCTGCTCTTATAGGATGTGGACAGTAACAGGTTTCTGAAGGTACTATCCTATGGCAGGAGATAATGTATGAAGCCCCTCTTTAGAGCCTCTAGGGCTTGTGGTCTTGCTCTTGCTGATCCCAGTTCTCTGCTTGACACCATATGCCCCTCCTGATACCTTTGTTGGCAGAGCAGCAAAGAATTTTTCTTTAATAATATTTTATTGCTACTTTCCCACTCAGAACTCCCAGATGGGTTTAATTACCACTGATTACTGAAAAAGTGCTAAGTGACAAAGAAGTCACAAAAATAGTAACACAAACAAATAAATGTTAACATTGGTCAACTTAATCAGACATTTGAGAATATAAGATTTCTTTTTCTAAAAGCCTATGCTTTATATCTCCAAGAAATAATGTACATTTTGATATTTTGGACATAGCTGAGATGATGAAATTAAGAAACAGTTATACCAACATTTCAGTGGACAACTTTCAGATGAAACACACCAAAATAATACAAATATATTAGAATTTTGCCATAAATTTCCCAAAGAATCACTCTCACAGTATTATTATATGGAAAATATTTTTCATTCATTAATGTATTCAATCAATTAAGAGACATTTCTTGAGCACTTATGATAGGCCAAGAAATATGCTAAGTGCTGGAAATACAAAATAAATAGGATATATGATCCATGCCTTCAAAGTACTTATTCTCATAGGGGAGACAGACACAAATGGATAATTACAGTAGATTGATTTGAGTGCTCTTATAAAGGTATAAACAAAGTCCTGTTATTTCCCTGAAAAAGAGAGCTAATAACTTCTTGAGGGAGGCAGGAACTGCTCATTTAGTTTCCTTCGCTAAACATTATGCTAAACAGCAAGTATAATAGCCAACATATCTATACTATTGGCCAACATATCTATACATTCTAACTAATTTATTTAAATCAATATTAGTCATAGCCTTTCGAATGAATCAAGTTCTGAGCATTTGTTTTTTAATTAAAAAATAAATACCAGTAAAATTCGCATCAATTAAACCAAACTTCAGGGCTTCCCTCATGGTGCAGTGGTTAAGAATCCGCCTGCCAATGCAGGGCACACGGGTTCGATTCCTGGTCTGGGAAGATCACACATGCCACAGAGCAACTAAGCCCATGCGTCACAGCTACAGAACCTGTGCTCTCTAGCTGGCAAGCCACTACTACTGAAGCCTGCATGCCTAGAGCCTGTGCTCTGCAAGAAGAGAAGCCACTGCAGTAAGAAGCCTGCTCTCTGCAATGAAGAGTAACCCCCACTTGCCACAACTAAAAAAAAAGAAAGCCCACATGCAGCAACGAAGACCCAACACAGCCAAAAATAAATAAATAAATTCATTTATTTATTTAAAAAAAAAAATAAACTTCATTTCCATGCTCATCATTTTCTAAGAAAATCTCTGATAACGCAGTTGATTTATCTCATCAATAAATATTTTGCCCTGCATGCACATAGATTTCCTTTACCAAATAAGTTAGAAAGTGAAGCAAGGGACTTCCAGTTTCAGTCCTGATGTGTAAAAAGCTTAAAAGTTATAACTGCCATTCTCATAGCAAGTAAAATCTGAAAAAAACAAAAATCAACAACTCTTCTTGAAACTATAAAAGAACTTAGACTGTTAGGCAAACCACCATCCACCCCAAAATCTGGAGAGACAGGTGGATAGTAGCCAAGATATGTTTACTTGGAACAGAAACTATAAACTGGTAGGAATACTTGAAGGTAATTTTGACAAATTGCTGAGATTAAGTGTCAAACTGAGAAACTACTGAGGGCCACTCACAGGAAGCAAACATATGTGTGTGGGGGTTTTACCTTCAGGAATCTCACCAGGTTCTCATGGTGAAGAGCCAAGAAAAATCCAAATCTCTGGACCTGCTCTGAAAGACACGTCAAAAGAAGTTCTTCAGGGAGAAGAAAAATGATAGAGTTCAGGAACTCATATCTACACAAACAAAAAGGAGTATTAGAGAAGGAATGAATGAAGATAAAATATAATTTAAAATAATTTTCCTTCTTACTTGCTCTAAAAGATAGCCATTTGTTTGAAGTATAATAATAACAATATTGGTGATTATAGCATGTGCAAAAGTGAAATGGATGTCAGGAATTTCTTAAGGTATGTGGGGCTGGGGATTGGGCATATTCTATTATGAGGTATTTGTCTTACCTAAGAAGTGATATAGCATTATTTCAATGTGGATTGAATCAGTTGTAAATGTATATTTCAAACACCAGGGCAAAGACTAAAATATCTTTAAAAGAAGTATAATCGATATGCTAAGAGAAGAGATAAAATGAATCACATAAAATGCTCAATTAAAACAAGAGAAGGAAGGAAAAGAGAATAAAGAAGAAGCAAACAATAACTGCAGCAAATAGAAAACAATTACAAACATTAGATATTAATCAAGCTATATCATAATCACATTAAATGTGAATGTTCAAACTACACCAATCAGAAGGCAGAAACCGTCAGAATGGATAAAAGAAAAAGACCCAACTATATACTATCTATAAAATCCCACTTTAAATATAAAGATTTGGATAGGTTAAAAAGTAAATGGATAGATTAAGTTATATTATATTAACACTAATCAAAAAAAGGTGGAGTAACTACATTAATTTGTGACAAAACAAACTTCAGAGCAAGCAAAATTATCAGGGATAAAGAGAGATATTATGTAATGATAAAGATGGCAATTTTCCAAGAAAATATTATTAATCCACAAGGTGTATGCACCTAGAAACAAAGCATCAAAATATATGAGGCAAAACTGATAAAACTGCAAGGAGAAATAGACAAATCTACTATTTTAAAAGACTTCAATACCCCTCTTACCAGTAACTGATAGATTAGACAGGCAGAAAATCAGTAAAGACATAGTAGATCTAAGAAAACACTCAGTTAACTTGATCTAATAGACACTTATAGAATACTCCATCCCACAAGAGCAGAATACATATTTGTCTCCACCTCACATGGAACATTCACCAATATAGACAATAGGCTTGGCCACAAAACAGAACTTAACAATTTAAAAGAAGAGAAATCATAAAAATTGTGTTTTCAGCCACTTGAAATTAAAAGAGAAGTCAAGAGCAAAAAAATAGCTTACAAAATCTCAAAATATTTGGAGATTAAACAACAACACACTTCTAAATAATGTAAGGGTCAAAGAAGTCTCAAGAGAAATTTTTAAATATTTTAACTAAATCAAAATGAAAGTAATACTTATCAAAATTTGTGAAATGTAGCATAAGCAGAATTTAGAGTGAAATAAATGGTAGTAAATGCATATACTAGAAAGCAAGAAAAATATAAAAGTATTAAACCTTAGGAAACTAGAAATAGAAGAGCAACTTAAGCCTTCTTAAAGCAAGCAGAAGAAAAGAAGAAAAATAAAAACTGCAGAAATCGATAAAATTTAAAATGAGAAAACAATAAAAAAATTAACAAACCCAAAGTGTGGTTCTTTGAAAAGTTCAATAAAATTGGTAAACCTCTGTTATGGGTTGAACTGTCTGTCCTCCAACCTCCACCCCCTGCCAAAATTCATATGTTGAAGTCCTAACTCCCAGTACCTCAGAATGTAAACTAATGTGGAAATAGGGTCATTGCAGATGTAATTAGTTAAGATGAGGTCATACTGGCGTAGGGTGAGCTCCAATATAATAAGACTGATGTCCTTATAAACAGGCAAAACTTGCACACATACATTTATACAGAGAAAACGACCCAGGAAGTTATGCTGCCACATGCCAAGGAACTACCAGAGGCTAAGAGAGAGGCCAGGAGCAAACCCTTCCCTAGCACCTTTAGAGAGAGCATGGCTCTACTGCATATCAGTTTCAGATTTGGGGCTCCAGAACTGTGAGACAATACATTTAAATTGCTCTAAGTCATGCCAAGTTTGTGGTACTTTGTCACAGGGAAACTAATACAACCTCTAGCAAGGCTAACAAAGAAAAAAAGAAGACAAAAATTGTCAATATCGAAAATGAAAGAGCAGTGATCACTACTGACCCCATTAACATTAAAAGGATAGTAAAGGAATACTATGAACAACTCGATGCCTACAAACATAACTTAAATATAATAGATCAATGATTTGACAGGCACAATCAACCAATACATCCACAAGGAGAAAGAGATAAACTAAATAGGCCTACATCTAATAAGGAAATTGGATTGATAATTGATAACCTTCCATAAAAGAAAGCAACACACCAGATGGTTTCACTAGCAGATTCTACCATACATTTAAGGAAGAAGTTGTCAATTCCCCACAATTTCATCTAGAAAATAGGAACTGAGGGAACACTTCCTAATTCATTCTAAGACCAGCATTACCCTAATACAAAAACCAGATAAAGACATAACAAGAAAAGAAAACTACAAGTCAATATCTCTTATGAACATAGATGCAAAAATCTTTAACAAAATATTAACAAAAATAATCCCACAATGAATAAAAACAATTATACACCACAACCAAGAAGGAATTATTCCAGGTATATGAGGCTGATTCACCCTTTGGAAATCAAATAATGTAATCCACTACATCAACATGCATCATCATTCATATGAACATATCAGTTGATAAAGACAAAGCATTTGACAGCATCCAACACCTAATCATGATGAAAACTCTCAGCAAAGTAGGAATAGAAGGAATACAGTGAAACTTCCTTAACTTGATGAAGAACATTTATTAAAAAAAACAAACAAAATCCAGCTAACATCATCATACTTAATGGTGAGAGACTGGATGTTTTTCCTCTAAAGTTGGGAACAAGGTAAGGATGTCCCTTCTTTCGAATTCTATTCAAAATCATACTAGAAGCCCTAGCAAGTGCATTAAGACAAGAAATTGAAATAACAATCTATACAAATTGGATAGGAAGAAATAAAATGGTCTTTGTGCACAGATGACATGATTGTCTATATAGAAAATTCCAAGGAGTGAACAAAACAAAACTTGGAACTAATAAGCTTACAGACTACAAGATTAATATACAAAATACTGGGAAAAATATTTGCAAAACAACACATATCTGATAAAGGACTTATATCCGAACTATACAAAGAATTCTAAAACTCTACAATAAAAAAATACAAACTAATTTTAAAATGGGCAATAAATCTGAATAGGTATCTCACCAAAGAAGATCTACAGATGGCAAATAAGCATATGAAAGCTGTTCAACATTATTTGTCATAACCTTCTGAAAAAGAATCAGGCAGTTGCAAATTAAATTAAGCAATTGCAAATTAAAACAACAATGAGCTATCACTACACACTTACCAGAATGGCTACAATTTAAAAAACTGACAATACCAACTGCTGACTAGGCTATGGAACAGGAACTTTCATTCTTTGCTAGTGGGGAGGCAAAATGCTATAGCTACTATGGGAGATAGTTTGGAAGTTTCTTACAAAACAACACATTGTCTTACCACATGTTCTAGTAGTCACACTCCTAGATATTTACTTAACTGATCTGAAAACGAATGTCCACAAAAAAGGTGTATGTGAAGGTTTACAGTAGCTTTATTCATAATTTCAAAAGTTGGAGGCAACCAATGTCTCCTTCAGCAGGTCAACGGGTAAACAAACTATGTACATCTATCTATACAGTGGAATATTATTCAACAATTAAATATAGAGTTATCAAGCCATGAAAATACGCAGAGGGAACTTAAATGTATATTGCTAAGTGAAAGAAGCCAGTCTGAAAAAATTTCATATTGATGATTCCAATTCTATGACATTCTGGAAAAAGCAAAATTATAGACAGTGAGATCGATGATTGCCAGGAGTTTGGCGGAGAGGTGTTGAATAAATAAAGCACAGAGGATTTTTTAGGGTGGTGAAAGTATTCTCTGTGATTTGTCAAGTTCCGTAGAACTTTATAGACAAAAAGTGAACTTTAACATATCAAAAATCCTTTAGGAGATTGGGGGATCTTAGAAAGGACTGCAGACTGTTATCAGATAAACTTACATTTTTACAAAATATGAACAAATCACACTAAGGGAGTTGGGGGCAGGGGAAGGTGATGACCTACATAACTGGAAATGAGTGGATTCTTTGACTGAAGGCAAAAGGAACGATAACACTGTCTTCCATCTGATAAAGTTGTTTTCCATGGAGGTGCAAGTTAACAATTATGATGCTGCTATACATGTATCCTGGAATTGAACAATTATGTCAATGAATGGTGGATGATGAGAGTCAGATTTCTCACTGTTCAAGTAGGAGTTTACATACAAGCAAGGAAGGAGGTTAGAATGATCCATGTGGCAACAGACAGGAGACATCAGGATGAACTCATAGTTAGCTTAATATAGATACAGATGATTACATATAGAAATATTTACAGATATATGTATATACACAGGTTAGTATACTCACATATATTTCTTTTTTCTGTCAACTAAGAAGGCCTAAAGCAATCACATCACAATAGCAATGAGCATACCTAACATACGGATCTTGGTTTCAAAAACCTTTCACCAGCCAAAGGAACCAGCAAAACTTGCATAAATAGCAGATTCCAGGACTGGGGCAGGAAATATACAAGACGAGTCTGGAATATCTTGTAGAGCCCAAAAGTAAGTCCTCAGAAAAACTTCACCATGATGGGGGCATGTCAGAGGGATATAGGAATCGACTGAAAGAGCTCCCAGTAGCCCCAGAAGGAACAATTTGATAAACAAAATATTTAAAGTAGTACAAAATACATTTCCATGAGGCTATATTGATATTAATAAGTAATTGAATAAGTAAATGGAAGGGAAAGAAGAAACAAATTTTCCATGCAGAAGAATTACAGATAATTTATGAGATACTCTGCCCTAGAGGAAGAGCACATAACTTTCTGCCCCTTCAGTGTGGACTGGGCATAATGACTTCCTTTCAATGAGTACAGTGGGGAAAGTGGGGTTACTAACTTCACAGTGGAGAAACCTGACAAACACTACCTCAGCCAGGTGATCAAGGTCAACATCAATAGCGATAAATCGTGTTGATAGTATGTATTATTGATATAGTATGATGAAAATGGCACTTTACCTCTGTGGTCTTCCTCCTAAAAGCCCATAATTCCAATCTCATCATTAGAAAAACATCAGACAAATTCCAGTAGAAGGGCATTCTACTGCCTGACTAATACTCCACAAAACTGTCAAGGTCATCAAAACTAGCAAATTCTGAGGAACTGTCACAGTCAAAAGGAGTCTAAAGAGACATGACAACTAAATGCACTGTAGTATCCTGGATGGTGCCCCGGAACAGAAAAAGAACCTTAGCTAAAACTAAGGGACTCCAAATGATATGGACTTTAGTTAACAATAAGGTCAAGATTGGTTCATTAGGTGTAGCAAATGTATCATGATAACGTAAGATGTTAATAATATGTGAAACTGGATATGGGGTGCATGGGAATTCTCTGTACTATCTTCTCAATTTTTCTTTAAATCTAAACTGTTGTAAAAAATAAAGTCTACTAAAAAAGAAGAAAGAAACCCACTCTAATCGTAAGAAAAGACACTACAATTATTCTAATTTTTAAAAAGTGAAACAAGGATTATACCATATGCTTTTGAGTTCTCAATGCTTTTCTACTTTGGGGAGTTCTCCCCCTCCAAATATTCCAGCAATACAGGAACATTCTCAACTGTTCCAGTCAAAAATAGTAACTTTCAAAAATGGTGAAAATCAGTCACTTTCAGTCAGCTTGACTGTCAACATAACAAGAAAACACAGCAGGTTAGAATTAGAATATCTCTTTCTCCACCTTGAGTATGTGAAAAATATACCCGTCTTTATTTTCCATAGTAATCTTGGGTGTTTTTATCTAGACATGTGTTAACTGTGTAAGATAAACGAAGGGTGGCAGAAAATAAAGGCTTTAAGTTTAGTTGCACATCAAACAGTCCCCAGACATAGTCATTAATAACAAGATGCTTGAAGTTTAATCAACCATAAGTTGCACTTCTATTCTTTTTTCATTGTAAGGATATGTTTTACAAAATCTACTTAGAATAAGAAGAAATGGTTAAAAAATAAAATCAGTTTAAAACACTTAAGAGAAAAAGACTTAAAAAATAATATGTGGCTTCACACTTAACATCAATTGTTTAGCTAAAAACAACGTTAATAAGTTATTAATTATCAGTAACTGATAGTGATAAAATAAGCTATTAAAGAAATTTACTGCATATTAATCTTTAGATAAAATACTACATATTTTCAGCAATCCATTTTCTTATTATTCTAATAACATACAAGCTAAGAGGCTTTTCAGGAGCCATAACTGTATAGATATTCAATTACATTATTTTAAAGAGGAAGCTGAGGTAAATTGCTCCTTTTGTCTCCTTTCTCTGACTGCATCCAAAGTCTATGCATTTTGAGGCCCAATTCTCCATCCACTTAATCTACAATTATTTGTTTAAATGCTCTAGCATTAATTGAATTCCTAAGCTCTTACAGTTTGTAGCAGTCATCCTGGAAATTGCTATGCCTTATTAGGTATTATATTGTATAGCACTATTTTAATTTTTAGAAATTATATCACTTTTTAGCCAATTGTAAATTCTCAGAAGATCAGAACCATGTGAAATACTTCTTTGATCTAGCTTCCATTACCTAATAAAGTGCCAAACACATACTGGGCATTAAAGAAATACTTTCTGATTAATGAAATGATGTGATCTAATCTACTCATTGAAGGAAGAATTTGTAAACATCAATGTTTAGTAATATATTGGCTTTATCTAAAACTAAATCATGGTTGAAAATGTTTTGCTAAGTTCCTTAATGGAATATCTTCTCTTTTTATTTTAGCAAAACTCAAATCATGTTTGAATATTTTCTTATCATTTTAACATAGAAAAGTGTATCATATAAATAAGATGTTGCATTTAAAGAACATCTTTTTGATGAACAAGTTAAATATTAACAAAAACAACTATGTAACAGACAATAAATAAAGGCTTTATATAGATTATGTTCTCTGACAATTATGCAATAAAATTAGAAATCAGTAGTAAAAGGAGTAAAAATATTCATGTCTCTGATCACCACTTTCCCGTAAAGGTAGATTATTTTTACCAAACCTCCTACTAGAAACAACTAAAAATAAAGGATAAAGTAAAAGAATAATCTTCATAAAGGCAGCACAAATCTGATGAAATATTAAGGAATTCCCAGCCTGCAATCTAAGAACAGGAGGGGAAAAGGAAGATTCTAATCCACCCTGCCATAAGGCATTTGCTCTGGCTAAACCTAGCTATGGCCTGGAAGGACCCCGAAAAGCCTAGGGACACCCATGGTGAGGACTTTGATTCGTGAGCCTACGATATTGATTTGTGACACTAAAGGCTACACGGTTAGAGTAAGGTGAACCTAAAGTAAACCCTCTGTCACTTTGCAAGGGAGTAGGGAAGGAATCCATCCTTGAGTGCCTGTAAACACATGTAACTGTCATAGTGTTATAGAGCTCCACTTGTCTTTGTTGGGAATGTCCTCAAATAATCACAAACTGTAATTTAGATTAACATGATCCTGAACTGTTAGTGCCAGTGAGCTCTGGGAAGGAATGAATGTACTCCTTCTGGAGGACACCATCTCTATTTTGCCCTTTCTTGTGAGAATGCTCCCAAGAAAAATTTTATGATAAACTGAAAAATAACCAAGCTGGCAAGATAATAAGGCAACATGTATAAAGTTTATCAGAAACAACAGAAAACAGAAGCAGAACAAAAAACTTCAGATAATTAACTTAGATGCAGAGCATTAAAAAAAAAAAAAGGAAGAGAAACAGAAAAAAAAGAAAAATAGGCTTACTTCATTATTAGAATAAAAATAAGCTTGGCAGAATCAGCATGTAACAGGAAATTATTTTTAAAATTAATGCATACAGTATTGAGAGATCATTACAGTAACTGGGGTGAAAAATATAACAACTGAAATTTGAAACTCAGTGAATGAGTGTGGCAGCATATTAGCCACAAAACAGAGAATTAGCAAAATGGAAGTGGAGGCAAAAGGATTCTGCAGGTAGTGCAGAGAGAAAAAAAGTGGTAGGAAACATAAGCAAGAGTTTAAGAGGTACAGATGAAGAGTTAGAAGGTCTAAAATATATTTAATTTGCATTCCAAGGTATGGGGGTACAAGTTCAGGGTACAAGAGTAGAGAGGACCAAGGGCACAGAGAGAAAAGCTCTGAGCCAAGGAGCAAGGCTTTGTATTTACTCCCAGTATCAGGGGGCATGACAGTGACTTGTGACTCAATGAAACAAACTCCTGATGTTTTCACCTCATCCAAAGCCTTATCTAGGGTAGCAAGGTCATTATTACTGACCCCATCAATTCTGAGGTCTCCTATCTCAGCAGTCACATTGCTTTCTGGGTTGGCTCATGAGGTCTGTATGACTGATTTGGGCTTGCACAGTGGCAACTATTTTTAGGAGTCCATCTTTTTTTTTTAATTGAAGTGTAGTTAATTTACAATGTTGTGTTAGTTTTAAGTGTACTGCAAAGTTATTCAGTTTTATATATATATAAATATATATATAGATAATATATATTTTATATAAATAAATACATATAATATATATATATGTATAATATATATACATATGTTCTTTTTCAGATTTAAGATTTAGGAATCCATCTTAACTCTTGGCATCTCCTGTTATTACAAGAAAATAGCTCAAGTTTTCTCCGTAGGAAGAGTGACTTCGCTATTTTTCCCTTCATATAAAAGTTTTTTAATCCCAGGAAAGTCTAGCCTTGCAATATTCACATGATTTCTTTTGTTTTTCTAGTACCATTTTAACACTTTCTCTCTGTTACTCTTGCCCACTAAGCTTTAAGTTGGGCTGTCTCTACTCTAGGAAGTTTTCCAGGTTTGCAAGGCTGATTGAATTAGTTTATCTACATTCCTTTGAGTCAGTTTCTTATTTTCTGATGGGTCACCTTTATCAGCATTATTAAAACAACCTTCACCGTAAGAGGCCAAACACCAGCCAATGTTCCATCTATAATTTCCCATGGGAATTGATCTCTCTCATGGATTTCTTCTGAAAGTGCCAAAGCTCTCTTACAGCAGCCAAGATCCACTGCAAAAAAAAAAAAAACCCTGATGCCAAATGAATTTAAGTTTGGCATCATAGACTGTAGGAGGGGCTGAGCTGTAAGAAGGCTAGGCTGTTACCATCCTTCTTAACAAGCCTTATGTGCCTGGTCCCCTCATCTCCCAAGCAAACCAGCCAAGATTCAAATGATTTGCTCGGTTTTGCAACAGAGGTCATGAATATCCCTTGTTTCACCTGTGTGGGTGCACATCTCTATAACTGTTTTCTTAGAGGGTCAGAAACATCTGCCCTCTGCCACCCTCAAACAAACCTTAGTCTCAGTTGTGACAATGGGAAAGACCTGAGGCTGACTGCCGGATTGGTAAGGAAGTCCTCCGCCAGCCCCAGCTGAGAAGACAGTTGGCAACACCCAGACAGTGTTTGGGCATCTATCTGTATTTGAACCTTCTTCCTGGTACTCTTCTTGCAACCACCTCTCCAGTTCTTCCTCATCAACAGGCAATAAAGCAGAGGACCATTTATTGCCCAGTTGACCATACGATTTTGTCAACATGTCACTACTGAGTCCCATGAATTTTATTCAAATCCCATTAGTTAGCCCACAACGTCCATTTCTTTCCTCTTCCAAAAGGCCAGATCCCTGTAAGCATATCACCTATGTTGCCAAAAACCATCAACAAATCTCTGAGAGGTCAGCTAGTCTGCCAAGCTTCATGGATGCTGGCAGATGACACAAGGCAGAGATCAAAGGTGAGTTTATTGCAAATGCAGTACCAAAGTATCAGCATTTATACCATTTTTCTGAGCTCCAGTTCTTACAAGGTGACATGAATTTGGTCCATATGGTGACATGAATGGGGCCTTGTATGACAGGAGAAGGGCTCTGAGCTTTGGGAACCTAAATATTTTACACTGGACAGTGAGCACAGATGCCCTTTTTTCTAGAAAGAAATGACCATCTCTATCTTCCAGGGCTGTAAGCACACCTGTTACTTGCTTCAGAGGGAGACATTAACTCTACTATCCAAGTCTATTCTCTATAAAAATATCATTTAAAAGATCACCTGGGGAGGGCTTCCCTGGTGGCACAGTGGTTGAGAATCTGCCTGCCAATGCAGGGGACACGGGTTCAAACCCTGGTCCGGGAAGATCCCACATGACGCAGAGCACCTAAGCCCATGGGCCACAACTACTGAGCCTGAGCTCTAGAGCCCGTGAGCCACAACTACTGCCTAGAGTCCGTGCTCTGCAACAAGAGAAGCCACCGCAATGAGAAGCCCGCGCACCACAACAAAGAGTAGTCCCCGCTGGCCGCAGCTAGAGAAAGCCCACGCGCAGCAACAAAGACCCAACACAGCCAAAAAAAAAAAAATAGATAAAAGATCATCTGGAACAAAGGGCAGTCAGTGCCCCTGCTTGCAAGATGTACAGAAAAAAAAAAAAAAGAGAGAGACCCATGTAGAATTATCTCCCAATATATCACAAGTTAAAGAAGAAAATTTCAGGAATAAATTGTTTTACTGCATTAATTTTTACCACCAGAGAGCTGTTGTACCACTCTTTCTGTTAGAATTATTTGGTGATACCCTGAATCACATGCACTTAACTATAACATGCAATGTGCAAATATGATTTTTCATATTTTTTAAAAAAAAAAAAAGCTTGAATCCCCTTTTGGAACGAAGGTTCTTCAGAGGTGGCTAAATTGTATCCATTATCTAAATCAAATATTTTAAAAAAGGAAGGGAAGGAGGAAGTAGAAGAATAGTATAATGAGGTGGGGGGTGGGGAAGGCCCTGCGCTGTGGCGGGAAAGTGGCGGGAAAGCGGCGGGAAAGCTCCTCCCGGAGCCTGGGGCGCTGGAGGCGCCGCCGCGGCCGCAGCTGACGCAGTTTCTGGCCGAGAAGCTCGTCACCATTATCCCGAACTTCAGTCCGGACAAGATCTTCTAACTGGGGGCGACCTGGGGCTCTTCCACCCTGACTCACCAGTAGAGGTGGCCCTGTGGCTGGCGATCGACCCGACACCAAGATGGATGCGTTGGCTGCTTCCTCGCGAGTGGAGGGAAGTGGGAAAGTTGGAGAAGATGAGGGATCAGGAAGGAAAAGGAAGAAACGTTTCCCTCTACGCCTAGCCCTTAATCCAGGGAACTTACCAAACTCCTGTTAAGTCAGGCTTCGGACAACATCCCCAAGGCGCATGAGATCCGGACCCCGATGGAGGACGCGCAGGACAGTCGCGTAGCCAAGCTCCCATGTGTGCTGACGCCTTCGTGACACAGCAGGCGGCCCGCGCCAGGCTGGATAACTTGACCTCGATGCAGGTCAACACCCGTGGGGCTTTCCTCTCACCAGCACTCGATCCCGTGGACAAACTCCGCACAGACCTGCAGCCTTCACACAGCGCCCAGTCTCGAGACTTCCAGGCAGAGAGGGGTTTGTGGAGGCCCGTGTCTGGGGCAGGAGGCCCGCCAGCGGTGTGTGAGCGCTCAGGACGCGATGAAGGGACGCCCATTCCTGGGAGTTCTTGAACCGCTTTTGAACGTCTGAAAAAAAGTGCAGTGGAGCAAGGAATGGATTTATAACATTGTTAGACAGCAACGGGCTTGTGGTGACTTTCTGTAATTCCACATCTGTATCTTGGAGCCAGCTGTCCTTTTACAAAGGAAAGAAAAAAACTTTGGCAAAATAAGCGGTTTTCCCCGGCGGAAGCTCCAGTCTCCTGATCAGAACTGCCATTAGCAGGTGAGTGTTCGGTGACTTCACGTGTTGGCTTTTAAAAGATGGAGGTATAGCAGGAGTGCGGAAGTGGCTAGGCCTTTTTTTTTTCCTTTCCTTTTTTGTTTCCTTCTTGAACCTGATCCCTTGGGCTAAATTTAGAGTCTCCTACAAAGGTGGTTCATCCAGAGAAAGAGAGCCATTGAGTGGGTAGTGACGGTGACCCATGTTTATCATCTAAGCCCTGATACACAATAAAGATGGCATCAAGCCAAGTCTCTATTGGGTTTTCCTGCCTAACTGTCACGTGAAAGGAGCAAGCCAGGGGGCTAGAATGACTTCTTAGACCAAACTGAGAGGTTTAGCAGGCAGCTGGAAACTTTAGACCAACACTCTGGATGTCTCTTGTTCTCTTTGCTACTTTTGGGTAAGGTCTAAAGGGTTGCTTAGCACCAAGAGGAAAGTCCGGGAAAAATTAATTCCATGTTATCAAGTGTGTGAGTGAAGACATGATGCCAGGGGGAAAAGTGGGACCTGTGACATGGTTCTTGATGGACTGAGGCAAAAGACTGTTATAGGCAGCAGAGGCTCAGTTGAGGGCAATTTTTTTTTTTGCCCTAGGAGGAAAAGTTTCATCTGTAGCATTTTGGAATTGCTAAGTTCCTTACAGAAAGTATATTACTGAGAGAGGAAATGCTTGTCTAGTCATGCAATGAGTAGGTTCAGTAACCAGCTGGTTTTGGACGGTAGCACCATTGGTGAAAAGCAGAAGCATGCCATCTCGAGGGTTTTTTAAAGAGTCTATGTGTGTGTCAGCTGAGCCTAAAGAATATCTACTGGGATTTTCCCTTCAGTGTTTAAATTCCAAACTTACTCAAGCTACACGAGCACTATTTCTCCATTCCACATTGGTACCCAGATGTTCCTCTGACAAGCAGCTGATGGTTATTATTTGAACACTGAAGGGCCAGACATGAAGGGATTAGGACCTAGAAGACCTGGTCTCCACCGTTTAAGAGATGACAGGACTTGCCTTTTCATCTCGCCCTTATGTGGAATCCTTCAGATTTAATCTGGGGAATCTTCTAGAGTGAAACCACAAGTTTTTGTGGAGGTTGAGGAGACCTGCATGTCTCAGATCTCACCCTGAAACACTTTTTTTACAATCTGTCTGAGGTACAATTGAATCTGTCTTTACACTTTACCTGTAAATCTCTGTAATTGTTGAGCTTTTATTTTTATTTTTGACTTCATTATAACATAAAAAAAAAGATTTTTCTCTTAATAGTATTATGAAATGACTGCAAGTAAAAACGTTAAACAATACAGAGATATGAATGATGGAAGAAGTGAACACTCAGTTAGATCGGCACAATGGAGTGAGAACCAGAAATCACACAGCAAGAATACGTTTTGGCTTTGCAGCTAAAGTAGATTTTGGCAGAATTTGATTTATTACTCTGAAGTGTTCCTGTCTTTTGAAAATAAATATTGAGGATGATTCTGTAGTGTGGACTGATACAAAGGAAGTCAAATAAATTGGGAAAAAAGTAGAGATATCTCAATTTTAAGTTTAAGAGAGGCAGTATTAAAATAGTACAAACAAACAAAGGGACAATGTGCATATTGTAAGGCTAGTCTTCTTTGGGGAAAAGAATACGTGAAAAGAAAGGTGAAAAAAACCCTCTCTTTTTACTACTGGACATTTTAAAAACTAAATAACTTTATGTGACTAAAATAACCTTAACAAAGAAACTCATATACTTAAAATTTGCATGAATTTAGATTAACCTGACAACTTTAGATTCAGAAAAGTATTAAGGGCCATCACTCTGGTTGTATTCTTTTCTTCCCTTTATTTATTTATTTTTTAATTGAAGTATAGTTGATTTACAATGTTGTATTAGTTTCAGGTGAACATCAAAGTGATTCAGTTATATACATATATATATATAAATCTATTATTTTCAGATTCTTTTCCATTATAGGTTATTACAAGCTATTGAATATAGTTCCCTGTGCTATACAGTACGTCCTTGTTGTTTACCTATTTTATATATAGTAGTGTGTATATGTCAATCCCAAACTCCTAATTTATCCCTTCCCCTTTCCCTTTCCCCTTTGGTAACCATAAGTTTGTCTTCTATGTCTGAGTGTCTGTTTCTGTTTTTTAAATAAGTTCATTTGTATCATTTTTATAGATTCCACATATAAGTGTATAATATGATATTTGTCTTTGTCTGACTTAACTTCACTTGGTTTATTTTTGTATCTGAGTTCTGAGTAATGTGAAATGACAGAGTGACAGAGACAAAAAAAAAGACGGAGGAAGAAGAGGAGGGGGAAGTGGAAGAGGGGGAGGAAGGAAGGGAAAAAGAAGACACAGAATAAAGGAATAAAAGAAGGACGGAAGGGAAGGGGAGAGAGAGAGAGAGCCCTTGTTTAGTGCCAAAACAAATGACCTATAATGGTGTTGCAGTTAATAAAGTTGGATCAAAAAAATTAAGTTTATTGGTAGAGTTTATAATCTTCAGAACACTAATATATGATCTGTTTGGTTGCTTTGACTATTAAAAAATAAAAACAGGGGCTTCCCTGGTGGCGCAGTGGTTGAGAGTCCGCCTGCCGATGCAGGGGACACGGGTTCGTGCCCCAGTCCGGGAAGATCCCACATGCCGCGGAGCGGCTGGGCCCGTGAGCCATGGCCACTGAGCCTGCGCGTCCGGAGCCTGTGCTCCGCAACGGGAGAGGCCACAACAGTGAGAGACCCGCGTACCGCAAAAAATAAATAAATAAATAAATAATTAAAAATAAATAAATAAATAAAAACAGTCTGTAATTGTACATCAGTAACACAAAAATGGAGGCAGGTTCAAAACCAGCTATGATTACAGTCAACGCCTAAGTCCACTCACTCCCAGCTCCTCTCTATCCAACCTCAACATCTACTCCTCAGACTAGAACAGCAGGGAAAAGTCAATATTTGTATTGAATCGTTTTTAGACTTCTAAAAAGATAAATATTAACAGGTTGGAATCAAGTGAATTACTCAATTACATACCAACAGTTTCCAAAGCATATTCATTACGTTCTAGAATTGTAGTAGATTTATTTATTTTTTTCAAAGATATTTGGCTCAATAATTTAAAACTAAGTTGTTTTTACTCTTGCACTCTCTTTTGGGGAGGAAGGCTATAAAAGTGTCCTGAATGTCAGTCGCTTCCATAAAAATAATTTTAGAAAGTAGCTTTTTCATCAGTGTTATTAGAACATTAAAAGATTTATTTACAGAGCTAAAGTTTACTCCAATGTTCATCTTCCCTTTATCTATCCTCTATATCTATTCGCAGTGTCCTCTCCGAAAGGCTGTATTACTATTACTATCAGAAGCAGTGGGTTGAAAGTTGGACTGTTACATTTGATATTCCTTTACTGACTACACCTTTGAATTTTGCAGTGCTAGTCAAATGATATACTATATAAACTGTTAGACATAACAGTCTAGTAACTGTTAATAAATAGTCTTTAATAACTTGAGAGTCTGTCAGAATTCAGACATTTTGTGTTATTGCCTCCTATTCAAAGGAAAATTACTTGCACCATTTTGGTGTATTGATTTGTCTTTTTTGTTGTTTCCTGAAGAAGGTCTATTACTGAACTGAAAGAAATATTCAACAGTCACTTTGCTCTGACTCTCAGCAAGAAGAAATTGTTTTAATATGATTACAAATTGAAGAGTAACATTAAATCTGCCATCCCTTCCTTGGTCAGCTCCAGTTATGCTTTTTAATTTGAAACTATCCTCTAAGAAGTTACAAACAAAACATCAAATACCTGGGAAGTTGCAAGGACCTTCACTTTCCATTTTAAAATTAACAATTTTCATAAAATATTTCATGACAAATGACATCAACTCAAATATCATGTTGCTTCTCATAAGATTTTCTTTTGCATTATTGAGTACTGGGTAAATAAGCCTGAGAATGTTAGCAAATTTGAACACATTTGTTTGAGTCCACGTGCTGCTCTACAGTGGCTCCCCTGAAAATAGAAACAATTACTCCACATTCTCCTTCAATTAGGGCAAATCTCCGCTTGGCCATACTTCATAGAAACATCGCATTTTATTTTCTACCTACTAAAAGCTGACTATTGCAGGCTCTCCACACTAAACTAAAGGTGATAGTTTTAAGATTGTCTCTTTTGTATCCCACTAAATGTTTCCAACTGTTCCCTTCACTAATATTTAAACAGCCTAGTATAAAAACAGAAAGAAGAAATAGAAATGTCCTTTCCAGGGTCACGAAGCTCTAGTCACCTTTGAAATCGATTGGCAGGAAGTAGGCAACTCTGTCCCCTCATCTTTCTATCAATCTACCAAACAGCATGGCAGCAGTCACTTACACCCTAGGAAGAAATCAAGGCCCTGAATAACTGCCTGGTCGTTGTGTTATTTAGCTTTGCCAATGTCAGTTCAAAGTGTTTTCATCCTTCAGTGTTTTCTCAACCTGGCAGAAAAATGGGTAATGGATGATGATGTGGATGACAAAGTGGGTGGATTCTGCAACTGATGAAGAGGAGAGAGAATTTGATAAGGAAAGCACTTCTGAGTCCACAGCATTATGTATATAATCTCAAATAAACACACACACAACACACACACACACACACACACACGGGGAGCCCCTTTGTTGCTGCATTGCTGCTTAATGCTCTCTAAATGGTCATGCCATCTTAGCTTTCTGCTTACACAAGATGGTAAGACACGCAGACACACAACGTGTGTTAATAATAAGGATTATTGCTATTTCCCCAGTAAATGTTTAAGGTAGATTGACAAATCCTTGCATTTTCAATTTCCAGTTTATTTGAATCTCTTAGATCACTATGAGAAATTATTACTATTAGTAATAATCCCTATTTTGTATATAAAGAACAAAACTGGATAAGAAGTAACTTAAATGTATGTCCACTAACCATCTGGTATGTTATCATGATAGGATGTATTACACATTTACCTACAAATGAGAATAACATTTTAGATTGTAAGTTGTATATTATGACAAACCCACAAGAAGTAATCAGAAGAAAAAGAAAAGGGTAAGAGCATGGTGTCAGGAGAACAAATGGAACCGAATGTGTTTAGTTGATGAAGTAAATATATTTCGTTCATCTCTCACTTGCTCTGTATTCTTTCCCTCTAATTCTTCCCCATCACCACATTTTCCTTTACCTCTTCTTTCTCTATTGTTTGAGTCACTGTTATCTTCATGGTTTTCCCAAATATCACTGACCTGAAGTAGGTATTTGTTGATAGTACTTTTATTTTTGGAATGGTTGATTTGTTTCCTTGCCTCTAACCTGTGTTTATCCATTTTTCTTTGAACTTTTTTATTGAACACCTGTGATGTACCCAGTCCAGTGCTAAGAGGACAAGACAATACAACACAGTCCCATGTACCTTATAACAGGACATGTGCCCTATTAGGTGGACACTCAAGACTCACTTTGCTTATTTCCTCCTTTGGTTTCCACTCAAACAAGTCCTATTGTCTTTCTCAATTTTGCCTGGTTAATGTTTGTTACTGTTTCAATTCTCCGTTTAAACATCACTTTCTCCAAGAGGACTTTCTTAAACCTCTAGAGTAGATTAGATATGGTAGCTATTTGCTCCCATAAAAACTTGTCTGTACAAGGTTTGTCACTAAAAGCTGTCTTGCTGTTCAATATATTTTTGTTGTTTTAACGTAACTCAAGAAATATGAACTTAAAATAGTAAAGGTCATATTGTTTTTCATCATAGTTTTATTTTCATCTTTCAAAGAATGCATCAAACATATTTTAAAGCTAAGAAGGATAAGTATATATGTACAAAGGACGTCAAGATCCTATTAAATATAGTATATTAAACCCTCATCTCCCACACCCCTCTCTCTCATTTTTTGGCTCATCAAATATACAACCACAGTGCAGAAATTTTAAAGAAGATAAAAATCATGAAAATCCATTATGGTGTTTTTTCCACTTTTTGTTGGAACATATAAATGAAAATGATCACAACTGCTGAGGCTAAAAAGTAGATGTGCAACAAAGTTGAGCAACGCATGCATTGATTTTACTTAACAAGTTGGACAATCAGCTTTCTCCAACCTGAAAGTTATGGAATTATTGCAGAAGTTCCATAAATCTCACAGGTACCAATCTCTGTGTTTAACCCAGGTAAATATTGTGGTCTTTGCCAGCCATCCAACACAAAGCAGATTCCAACCTTTGTCTAACTCATACAACAGCGTCAAAGGCCATGCTGGTGATCGGAACCTTGAACAAGAGATGTGGCTTCTGTGTTCAATGGTTATTGATACGCTACATAAGTGTAAATTTGGTGCTAGTGGGAATATTATCTCAAGCTATTTCTAATTGTTATTCCTGCTTATTCTGCCCTCCAAAACAGTGATGTGTGCCTCCAATTTGGAATAGATTTTCTGTCTGTCCTTCCTACCTTCAAAGAATTCTTAGACCCTATTGATAGTCATTTTTCTCCTTAGATCATGTTTCTAAGGAGAATGAAGGGAAAAGGCAAATAACCCCCTATGTCATTTGCTACATAATTGCTAGTATGACAGGTAAGGAGAAGAAAATGCTAATTTAATTTTTTATTCTTTTTCTATCTTCTGGGATAAAAAAAGATTTATAAAATAAAGCACTAATAATATAACAGTATCACTCCTCCAATTAATAGCAATAATACACTGTGAGATTAAATCATTTTCATTTTTCTGCAAGTCAGATAAAAGATGCATAGGGCTCATGTGAAGCAACATAAAGCTTCATCTGTGTTTGAAGCCATAAAGCTTTGTAAAAATGACTACTTTACTGTTACAGTGAGAAATAGCCTTTTAACTATGTATGATAAGCAGGCATTACTGAGAGAAAGAAAATAATTTCTAATTTTGAATAAATATTTTGTGTATTATACTCATTTCCCAGCAATACAAAGACATATTACCCTGGATTAGAATATGAAGAAAAAGATTAGTTTTCTTATGTGAGTCACTAAAATACCAAATTATTCTGTAATTATAGTTTCTCTATGCTTTAGTGCACATAGATTTTTAATTAAATCAACACTTAAGATAATTTTCTAGTACATAAATTTCGTGGTTTTCAAAAATATCTAATGAGAATTTCAGTCTAAACAAAATAAAGATTGCGGGAGGTGATGTATGTTCATCTTCAACTAATTTTTCGGTTCTTTCTCTTGGGGCCTCTTAATTTTTCATATTTGCTAAAGGAGGTTTTAGTAGTAACCCATCATTCGCAACTTAAATTTCTTTAGACATTGTTTTATACTTTAGTATAAGGTGTAGTTAGTGAGGAAATTCTATCTTCTTTGTCAAATTTTTTCTTAGATTTTTTTATGTGAGAGTCTTCTACTTATTATAGATATTTTAAGTTTTGGAATAAAATGTTGACCCTTAAAAAAATTGGCATATAAATTCAATATCCTCCTATAGTTCATGAACTTATGACTCATTTCCTGATAAATATGATACTTCATAATTAAGACAGTGTTTACCTCACAAAAAATACTCCAAATCTTGGGAAAAACAGTCATCCAATAAGTGATTCCAAAAAAATTTTATTTTTATGTTTCAGGCAGATGTATGTTTCACAATTACAATACTTGTCATAGATGGTACTTCACATAAATAAAAGCCAGTAAATACAGGGTCACAGATTAAAGGAATACTGACAGAGGGTTGGCATTCTTATGTTTCTGTCCTGCCAAGATGTTTAATCAGAAAAGGACATGGGAGGTCATTTCCTTATCATACAGAATCAGGAACAAGCCTCTTGTAGCAGCAGTGCAAAACTTTTATGGAAATGTTACTTGTGCATATCAATGCATAGCTGACATTATTTCTGTTATCAGAGACTAAGCAAAACCCTGTTATTGCCCTATAACTATAAAATGTTAAAAGAAAAAGTGAGGGCTTTGTTTCATAGTTTGCTAGTGTTGGCAAAAATAAAATGTTACTTCCACAGCATAAAATTGACAGTTCTTCCCCTTCTAAAAGTGCAGACTCTTATTAACATTTTGTGTGTAAAACGTGCAAAATTTAAGAGTGCTTTGAAAATGTATATCTGTAGATGGGTTAAGTATATAAATAATTGCAAATTGCACAAATTGCATAATAGACAATACAGCTTCAGGTGGGATTTGTCATTTATATCTGTGATGTGACCATCTCAAAAGTGAGTGACATACATATTTCCTTTGTCTAACTTTTCCATTTCTCTCCCATGTCCTCATCTAGGATTATAATCTTCCCTACTCAGAATGGCAGATGCCAATTGCAGGTGATTTTGTCTACTTTTCTAATGGAAAAGTAGAAGAAATTATGATTAATCTTGGAACCAGATTATAGATTTGGTTGCATTTCTGACATTTTTCTAGCAACTGATTTGGACCAAATCTTCAGGGTTATTCTGGTTTTACCCAAACCTGATCTGGACTCTTTCAAGTGGGAGAACCTCCAAGTGGGGGAACTCTGATACTATACTAGACACACATCCTTCTTGGATAAGCCATTGGAGGATGGCATCCAGGAAAAAAATCCTTTCAGATCATACTTACATGAGGACATTTGTTTTCTGAGGCTTAAAATGGGAAATAAAAACTCTAAAGCTTAGCATTTTCTTAGTGGATAACATATTTAAAAATATGTTTAACAGAATAGGCCACTTTAAAGGAAAATGCTATCACTATAGATGTAAGATAGTAGTCTTATATTCCTAATTATATATTAATCTCAAAGAATACAAAGCAAAGTATTTTAAACTACTAAACCTGTATATTACAATCTTCTCTCTTTTTTTTTTTTTTTTTGCGGTACGCGGGCCTCTCACTGTTGTGGCCTCTCCCGTTGCGGAGCACAGGCTCCGGACGCGCAGGCTCAGCGGCCATGGCTCACGGGCCCAGCCGCTCCGCGGCATGTGGGATCTTCCTGGACCGGGGCACGAACCCGTGTCCCCTGCATCTGCATCGGCAGGCGGACCCTCAACCACTGCGCCACCAGGGAAGCCCACAATCTTCTCTTTTTATGCTTTCTTTCCTCTCCTTTGACTCTCACATACTAAAAAGACCCGGTAAGGAGCTGGGAATCCTTTAGGATTATAACATGCCATTAGAAACTGTCTCAATACACATACTTTAGTAAATATGTAGAATCACAGCATGCGACTCTTCAATTTTATATCTATAAATAAATCACCATTCTGATTGCAGCCAAGAGTAAAGAAAAAGAAGAAAAGTTTAGTTTTTCAAACAACTTTTCTTTTTCATTACAAGGCCAATAGATGTAGGTGGGAAGCTAATTCGGCTTTTCAGTTTCTTGATTGCTCTAGATCTATCAACTATTCACCTTCATGTTAGTGACTTCGTTAAATTCTGATTTAGAAGCCAATTTGAAAGAAGCCTGACCTTTGAAATAGTGTGACAAGAGGGCTAAGGAAGGAGGTGGAGAAGATACTGCTGAGCAGATCTCAAATCATATTTATGTTTTAAAAGCTACCTAATGAGCTATTCACCACTCACAATTTAGCATTTTAATCCAAATTTTCACTTGAAAGTAGCCCCTGCTGACTCAAAAGTGTTATAACATGCAGTGGCCAGGTGGGGGAGAAATGCAGCCTTATCCCTTTGAAGCCTGGCTGCCCAAGATCAATAGGAGCTCACAGGTGGCCAGACTTCAAAGAGGAGGTGCTGGGTTGCTGTTTCTGTCGAGTCCCTGTAGCATTTATTTCCACACACCCCCGACAGTGGCTTGAAATTGGCTTTCATGTTAGACTTTCACTTAAGAGAGTAAATGAAGAGCATTAGAGGCAGATCTTGATTAAAAGAATTTTAAAAGAAGCTAACATCTTGAGAGGACCAGCCACCTTTTAAAAGCACCTATTAATGCAATTGCTGGGTAGAAGGGAAGGTAAGCCTGCGGGGGAGATTTTTAAAAGCAGCTCACTTACGGGGTTGCATCTGACATTTTAGCAACTAAGCTACATCCCTTCAATGAGCTACAATGGTTGTAAGTAAATTTTTATTCAACCTTTTGTAGCTGGGTGTCTATTCAGCAGTGGAGTTAGAGTGAAAAAATGCCCACAGCTGCCAAGTCCAGGTGGAAAGAACACAGTGAGGTTAGTTGAAAAGTAGCAATGATCAACTTTTTAGTCATTAAACATATTTCTGTACAAACAACACACAAGAATGTAGTTGAGAACATGAACATGTTACATTTGCTGAAATATATATTTTTGCTTTATTTTAATTTTTGTTTTTATAGAAAAATAAAAGTATAAAGGTACAGTTTATATAAAATAGGTATAACAGGATATATAAGTATATCTTATATAATTCATTTTGTAATAACAAGATTCTGAAATAACGAGTAATGTTTCTCTTGTCACAAATAGATCATGTACATCACAAAAACTTTATAAATAATATAAAAACTGGAGGAATTCTTTTTACTCCAGAAAAAATGGTTCTTAGTCTTGGCCACATGTTGAAATCATCAATATCATCTGGCATGCTTTAAGGAAAAAAAGATGTCAGGGGGCCCATCTGGAGATTTTAATTTAATCAGTCTAGAGTGGGCCTGGGCATAGGAATTTGGAAAGTTCCCCAGGTGATTCTCCTGTGCACTAACAGTGAGAAATGCTGGCCTAGAACAGAGCCTCTCAAATTCTTATGTGTGTATAACCACCTGGGAATCTTGTTAAATTAAATATTCCATTTCAGTTGGTCTGGGGTGGGGTCTAAGATTCTGCAACAAGCTCCCAGGTGATGCCAAGCTGCTGGACTGGTCCCCAGACCACTCTTCGTGGAGAAAGAATTTAGATATTCTCAACTCAAGAGAAGGACATGAGTTGAAATCATTAAAGCATTTGGGTTGAAACTCCCTCTATTTTCATAACCCCCAATCTAACCAGACACCCGCTCCCCACCTGCCCCCAGTCGCCTCAATTCCATGTGCCAGTATTTTCTCAGTTTTCAGGGTAGACTTGTTACTGAAGATCATTAAAGCTGGTTTCTCGAGTAACTTCTAGAAGGCTGTGCTAAGATTTTAAAATGTAGTCCCTAATAGAAATTGCATACTGGGATATTTCAAATGAAGAAACTGCTTGCTACAGGCAACGAAAGAAACAATTCTGCATTATTAAACTTCTCCTGTCGGTATGCTGAGCTTGAGGCCAGCAAGAATGCTAAGTGAGGCTGTTACTCCGGACCATATTCATGACTTTTATTCAAGGAAAGGATAAGCTGAGTGAAGAGCCATCTGAACCTAGGAAGAGGACTGGTTATCCATTCTGGCAGGGAGGTCAAGCAGTTCTATATTCACAGCAGGGGACGTTTCACCCTGAGTGACCTGCATGGGTCCCAGGCTACTGGCTGTGCAGGTGCTCTAGCCCTGCTATGGAAGTTTCAAGTTCCCGACACAGAGCATCAAACGCACCTTTGAACTTATCTTCCTTTACCCATAGATCTTTTAAATAAACTATGGTATTTGAAAAGTATAAGCAAGAATTCTGTACACTGTTCCTGAAGCCTTCTTGTGTTTCTCTGAAAATGCTATGTTTTAGAAAGATCCTGGGCTTTTAAATATGAAAAAGTTAAGTTTGGATGTGAGCACCAACAGAATTTATGACTCTTTGGGAGTATTAGTACAACATCTTTAAGGCTCTCAGTTATCTATTGAGAATCCTCCTTTCCTGCAATGCCCTGGCTACCCAGGAGCCTCAATCTTGAGTTCTGAAGTTGCAGCTTTTGTAATTAGTAAAGTCACGGTTTTCCAGGCTCAAACAGTGCACTAGAGTAAGTGAGTTTAGGAAAGCTTTCAATGCCTGCCACAAATCATGACAGGACACAAACACTTAGATCCTTTCATCAAGGGATGCTCAATAGATTAGACTTATTTCAGGTACCTCTTCCACCCTGCCATTTAGCCTTGCTTTTGACAACCTTGTCTGTTCCGCAAATGTCTTCCTTGCTCTGAATCCTGGTGATAAGAATTGGAGTTTATTCCTTCTCAAGAGAACTTGAGAAATCTTATGCAAATTTACCCACCTGCCTCTAAATCCTAATAAGAAAAGTTAGGAGAGCTATTGCTAAGATACACAAAGAAACAAGGTTTGGTATGTTTTGCCCCTAGGCAGCATCTCACTGGGCATTCATTCATCATTTAATCACTTACTCAGCTAACATGTGGTAGACAATCTTCCAGGAACTGAAGATTTAGAATTTAAAAATATAGACAAAACCGTTGTCCTTTAACTACAGATTCTCTAGATTTGGGGAAGAAAACCTATCATATTATAAGAATAACAGCTGTATTTTGTTGCCAATTTACCATTTATGAGGTATCATGTTAAGGGTCTTTATAGATCTATTTAATCCTCCCAACAGTCTTTTGAGAAGTGCATGGATGACAGCAAACGTAAGCAGGCACCAGACTCACCTGCAGTGCTTGTTAAACTACAGCTTGCTTACCCCTCATTCCCAGAGTTTCTGACTCAGTGTTGGGGGCAGGGTAGTCGAATTTTCATTTTTCAAGAAATTCCGAAATGATATTGATGCTGCTAGTCTGGAAACCACACTCTCAGAATTGCTGGATTAGAGAAAAATTTATAACAAATAAATATACTTATCATTAATGGTTACATAGTGCGTGCAAAGCACCGTTTTAAACTTTTTAAAAATTAATTTATTTATTTATTTTTGGCTGCGTTGGGTCTTCTTTGCTGCACGCGGGCTCTCTCTAGTTGCGGTGAGCGGGGGCTACTCTTCGTTGTGGTGCGCGGGCTTCTCACTGTGGTGGCTTCTCTTGTTGCGGAGCATGGGCTCTAGAGCGCAGGCTCAGTAGTTGTGGCGCACGGGCTTAGTTGCTCCGCGGCATGTGGGACCTTCCTGGATCAGGGCTCAAACCTGTGTCCCCTGCATTGGCAGGCGGATTCTTAAACACTGTGCCACCAGGGAAGCCCCTGCTTTAAACATTTTGTGTAAATTATCTCATTTAATTCTTACAACAACCCTGTAAGATAAAAATTATTAATATCAGCCCAATTTCACAGATGAGGAAACTGAGGAACAGGCCAGTTAAGTGACTTTCCCAAAATCACATGCTTTGCAAGTCTGTTACTCTGTTGGAATATAAACCCAGCATGAACTCTAAACTCTCCCCACTGTGCTCATGGTTGGGTGCCTCCATGTGCTAGTTATACTTAAGGTATGGATTCAGTGATGAACAAGACTGACAAAATCTCTGATTTCATGGAAAGAAGGACTGGACTTGCTTTACCTTGGAATGTGAAATATCAATTGAAGCATGAAGAATGAGAAGGAGATGCCCACCCAAAAAGCCAAGGGAAGGACTGCATAGGCAGAGAGAACAAAAGCAAAGGGTCTGAGCTGACACACAGTGGCATCTGAATACTGGAAAGCCATTGTGTGTAGGAAGAGTGGTACAGAATGGGGTCAGAGAGATGCCTGGGCCGGATGACATAGAGCCTTGCAGGTCATTGTAAAAAGGTTAAACTTATCTTGAGGGCTGTGAGAAGTTGTTGAAGGGTTTTAAGAAGTAGCATGATCTGAATTTTGCCTTTAAAAAGATTATGTTTGTGACTGCAATGAGAAGAATAAGCTACTGGAAGGCAAGTTTAGAACAGGAAGATCAGTCAGGAGACTATTGGAAGAGTCAGGATGAAAGGTGATAGAGCTTGGATGATATATCAGAGGAATCACAGAACACATCACACAAAGTACATGATTAATAAATGGCAGCAATGATTATCATAATTAGTCCAAGGAGGATCTGTTTGTCCCCTCTGTAATGTTCTTGTCAAGCCATCGTTAGGGACCGCAGCTACCATTGCTCCCTTACCTGACGCGCTTGGGTTGGTCCTTACTTTCCCAAAGAGCAGGAAGCTTTTCTCCTACTAAAACCAGATTGTCCAGAATTATAATAACTTTTCTTAAAAAGCATTTTAGACACCGCATTACTCAATCTCATTATTTGATACTAACTACAGCATTTTAAAGATTCTTCTATTAGCATAAATTAGTAAGTATAATTAGATGAAATCATTTTTTCCTGATCTTTGCTCTCAGACATAAAGTTAGTGGTATTTGTGAATAAAAGTGGTAATGGATTTAAGTTACTCTATTTCCTAAATTCTAAGAGGTTCCTACTTCTTTTAATAACATTTTAAAGTGTTTGGGATTGGGAACCTTTCACAGTTGATGTGCACAATGAATGGGATAGCATTTTATTGTTTCCTGAAAAATTGTTATGAAATAGACAGCTAACACATTCTTACAATCATGAAATAATGGTGATTTTAAATAATACATACATAAATAAGAAAAAACCCTCATAATCCCAAACCATTATTGATTAGTAAATGACAGCTTTCTCAGCAACAGCGAGGCAGTTTGAACATGACTTTTTACTTTGCAACATACAATGAATATAACAGATACAAGTTATATATTGTAGAAATTGATAATATTGAAACATATCTCTAAGTGAAAGTCCTCCAATACTATGAAAAATTTGCCTCTCATGTAATTTATGAAGAAAAACTTCAGGTTTTTAATTTAAACTGTGGTCTCAATAAAGACTTCACTGAGAGAGGCTGTTGTCCAAATTTGCTAAGAGAATGAGCACAACAGAATGTTGAAATAATGTGATTAACTTCTGGCTTAGAGAGAGACCCTCAGAAGGACTGTATCAATGTCCAGATTTTTCTCAATGTAAGGCTCATGGGCAGGTACCTCATGGAAACCATTATCATATCCTTTAGGGATTAAGAGCTAAGAAGGTCAGGAAAATTAAATAATACATATTATTCTATATTATAGTGGAGAACTGTTGTGTAGTATAATAAAGCTATGGGAAAGAACACAGGTAACATTATGCCCTGTTTTTAATAAAATCTATATGGAAGAGTACTGCCAACCTACAAAATGATTAGCATAACAATACCAAACAATTGTCATAGAAGTAGAAGTACATCATGTTTTCCCATTAAATATATTTTTAAAAATTTTATTGGGGTATAATTTACAATGTTATGTTACTTTCAGGTGTACAGCAAAGTGAAACTGTTATACATATACATATACCACTCTTTTTTAGCTTCTTTTCCCAGATAGGCCATTTCAGAGTATTGAGTAGAGTTCCCTGTGCTATACAGTAGGTTCTTACTAGTTATCTATTTTATATATAGTAGTGTGCATGTGTCGAGTTATCCCTCCCCCCAATTGAATGTTTTTAAAAATTGACATGTGAAAAGGTCTTTGAAAAAGGTAGAAATTTCCACATTGATTTCCATTATAATATCAGATATAGTTTTTTTCCTATCACTTTAGTTATCTTCTGTCACTTTAGCTTACTTTCTTTGCTATCTAGTTTCTTTTAAACAATCAAGTGTATAAATACTTTACATGGAATACTTATCATAAATTATTTTTAATACAGATGGGTGCCACTAATTAAATTTCTCTAGTCACCTCTAATATTCAAAGACACTCTGAAATGAGCTAGCTAATAAATGTGATATCTGAAGGCAGAGAACCTCTAACAAAATGACTTAAGTTGTATGTGGTAAAAGAGAGCAGTTCTTGCCTCTCATATTCAATGTTCTAGCCATGAGCAGGAATCATGAAAATTACTCCATTAGTGTCAATGGTTGAAAAATAATGTCACCTCTTTATGCTTATATGAAGCACTGAATATTATTCAGAAATCTTGCCTGTAAACGCATTCTTTCTACCTGAGAGATATTGCACATGGTTGCTCTTTATTTCCCTTTCCAATTCTATAGTTTAACATAAACGATCAATTCATTACACAGTATGTTTCATAAAATATATACAGCATTTACATTTTCATTTGTTTCCCATTTTGTCCACAATGTCTTTTGTAATATACCATAGTGAGCAAAAATGACCTTTTTTGCTATTCTCTTTATCCTAGGTTTGAGTTTTTCCTTTTATTTCCCCTAGAGATAACTAAAAGGGAGAAATTCAGGAGGTATAGATTAAAATGCTGTTTCCTAGGATAATGGCCTTCCTGTTTTAATTCAGTCAATAAATCAGTGCTTTCCCTCCAAAATAGTGTGTTTCCTTAGAGAAGTAAATGGGCTCATTCCCTATGCAGAGCTCAGTAGGAACATAATAGAGAACGTTTTGACAGGGTATATAGCCATGGTTCAAACGTCAACAAGCATTACAAGGTTGAGTTCAGAAAGAAAAATAGAGTAAGTGAATAGATGAAGTGAACATATTTATGAGCTATAACAGAAATGGTGTGACCGACAAAAGCTGTTTGTAGAGAGCATGGAAAATCATATAGTTTAAGACACAGCTTAGCTTTCTTTGGTTCCTCTTGACCTCACTCCACTCATTCAATCAATGAGGAAGGTCAAGACTGGTAGTTATCTCCAAATCGTATCCCAAATCCCACTCTTCAATTCCTTCCTCTAAAAGATCTGTGTGTAAATCACCATCATCTCCTAGCACCTTTCTTCCACTCTGGCTTCCTGAAGTAGCCCACACCCCACACCATCCCCAAACCCACACCCGAGAGCCAATTATCTTCATATAACAGGCTTTTCTAGTTCCCCCTGCATTAAACCCTTTCTTGGTAACAGTGGTCATTAGAATAATGAATTTTTTTTTACCAATCGTTCAATCCCAGTATAAGCTATGCCCATGTTCCTCTGTCTTCATCTCACACCCCTATGCCCTTGTCTCTTAAACCCCAGGCACTTCTGTTCTTGGAATATGAAAAGCTTGTTTCTACCCTGGGGTTTATTTACTAGTTGTTTTTTTTTCCCTGAGATACTCTACATCCTGATTTTTGCATCCCGTGAATGCCCTTTCTTCAGCCTCTTCTTTTCATTAGATCTCAGCTTAATCTTCATTTCCTTGTAAAGAATTTCCCTGACCCCTTGATCTTAAGTAGGCCTCTTTTTCAATCCAGTTCATTGCCTTATTTTATTTCTCTGTATAACACTCATCGATAAAATATATTTTCTTCTTTACGTCCTGGTTTTGGTCTAATTATCACCTGCTTCCCTTCCTCCACTAATTAGAGTGTAAGCTCCACAAGGGCAGGAACCTGGTACACTGCTCTACCTCCAGGCCTAGAATAGTGCTTAACATATACAAAGGGCTCAATGACTGTTTTTTGTTTTTTTTTTTTTCCGGTACGTGGGCCTCTCACTGTTGTGGCCTCTCCCGTTGCGGAGCACAGGCTCCGGACGCGCAGGCTCAGAGGCCATGGCTCACGGGCTCAGCCGCTCCGCGGCATGTGGGATCTTCCCGGACCAGGGCACGAACCCGTGTTCCCTGCATCGGCAGGCGGACTCTCAACCACTGCGCCACCAGGGAAGCCCCAATGACTGTTACTGAATAAATGAAGAGTGCCTTCTTATTTCTGCTCTTTACCCATTAAAGTAGGATCCTCAGTGATGTGCCAAGGTTAGTTATATCCTTTGGAAGGTTATCATTTCATCATATCTAGATAGAGATGCTAGGTGGGCTCATAGAGCATTTACA
Source organism: Lagenorhynchus albirostris (assembly GCF_949774975.1). Lineage (NCBI taxonomy): Eukaryota > Metazoa > Chordata > Mammalia > Artiodactyla > Delphinidae > Lagenorhynchus > Lagenorhynchus albirostris. Next base: position 63,661,657 of record NC_083106.1, on the reverse strand, counting down.
ATTTATAAATTGACCGTTTTTATTTGTCTTAATTTATTGCAATTAGCATTTACTAAATACAAGCTTACTGAACATATAATATCAGTTGGCCAAAACGTTTGTTCGGGTTTTTCTGTACGATGCTACAGAAAACCCGAATGAACTTTTGGCCAATCCGGTATGAACAAAAAACAACCTCAAACTCATGTATAATTTGAAAAGTCTCAACCAAATTGAATAAATATTTAGTCCATGTGCTCAGTAATCATGCTGATGTTTGCTAAATAATATTCTTATCTTCTCCTTTATTCTTTGTTAATTTATCACTAACACTTATTCTAGTTCTATCCATCTCTGTATATTTGTTGTTTATTATATAAAACCTAAAACATTAAATATTTTAATGATGTGCATAGTTAATGTTGTAACTAAATATTACCAAAAAAAGTTTCCTTTTGTGTGTGTGTGTAGATATTGCAGACAAGTCCATTTTGGATAAGACTGACAATTTGGAATTCTTCCTGTTATGTTTTCAACACCTGACCTTGGAAATCTGACAAGCTACAATTTAATCTCCTATAGAGGATATAGTTAGAGACAGACTGACATATAAGAATCTAATGTCTCTCCAAATGCACACCAAATGTTTATATTCTACTGCCCACAATCTCACCAAAGATTGCTACAATCAATCCTTTAAAAGGGAGATTTTATATATTTCAAGCAAACCTGACACCTGGAAAACCTAAAATTACACACAATATAAATAAGGGCATCGTTATACAGTGAACAGTTCTAAACAGAATAGAACTACAGAATTTTTACCTGAAAATTTCCCTTAGAAACCGTCTAGTTTAACTATCTCATTGTGTCGTGCAGGAACCAGAAACCCCAAAAGAAAAAAAGTAGATTTGAAGTAGATTTGGGAAAAGTAATAGGATAGTATCTAAAAACTAGGTTACTTGTTCATTCCCCAAATCCAGGAAGTATTTAATTCTTGGTATATAGTATGTACGCAATAACTATTTGTTGAGTTATTGTTCAAGGATAATGTTGTCTTTATTCTATGTTAAAAAAATCACAGGTACATGTCACATAAAGAAACCTCTGAGTGTTTATAGCATTGCATGACTGACATGCATTTAAAAAAACATTTCTAAGTTAAGCATGCCTGAGTTCTAATCTTGATCTGCCAGTGTCAATCTCGAACATGCCAAGACTCTGTAATTGCGGGTTTAGTCCCCAATATTAACAGTTAACAATTCCCTTTTTAAAAGAATTGATCATAGGTATGCTTGAGGCCTGGCTGAAGGGTCCAATGGTCCATTCCATGTAGTGCACAGGGAAATATTATCCTTGGGTTCAGAGCCACAGCTACTCTCTGAGGAACCTGGCACAGTCTGCATCTCTGCATTTTTGAATCATGGTCAATGCCTTTGCTCATAAAGAACCACTCATTTCTGGTTGCTCAATGCCAGATTGTTCCTGCTGCTATTGTCTCTCAGCAGGCCAAAGCCATGTAGCATCCTATAACATGAGGGGTTTCTCGACATTGTCAGTCCTCCGTGTTTATGAAGCACTGCATTTGTGGGGATGAAATATAGCCAAATCTATGTTGTTTCCAGCCTGCCTTTTCCATAACTGTCATTTCCTTGGCCCGAAGTGAGTAATGCTTACTTTCCAGGGAGCAAATCTTGCCTTCTTTCCGAGTGTTGTTTGGAAAGGGATTTACATTCTAACACTAAACAGATTTCTTGTTCCAAGGGTATCAAAAATCAGCAAGAATAGCAAGAAAGAAAAAGAGGGAAAAAAGATGCTGATAAGTCCAGAAACATTTCTGAGTCTCAAAACACAGTGGGACTGAAAGCTTTAGCCACAGCAAATATATATGACATTTGCTATATTTGAGATCAATTAAAAAAATAATACCTGCTTTTGTGCATAAATATGTCGCCAATTCACCTCTGTAAAATGTTATGACATTCAGAAACGTATATGGTTTTGCATAACATGGGATTCAAGAACTACCTGCAATGTGATAGAGGGATGAACAAAATTATAAGTAATACAATAAAAAATATATAAATTCAGTAGCCTACAACAGGCACATTAGAGGTCTTAGAACCTACTTCACCCATTATTAAGTCCTGACAGTAAATTCTAAGTAAGTAACTGTCACAGAGAAAATTTGTAACTTGAGTTAACTTTCCAAGAACGCTAGATCACAATAAACTCCTGAACAGTTGTAGGGACAAAACAGACCATTGACAGCTTTCTGTTGAGGCTGATCAGGAGTTTAAAAAAAAAAAAGTCAGCTCACACCCATAGCTTAATGAATCAAACTCCTATTTGTGATTGTTTCAAAAAGTTCCTTTTTTTATTTTTAATAATAAAACACAGTTAAGAAGATATAATTAGTTTTTTAATTAAGGATACCATTGTTAGTAATATTTAATGAACTATTTCATTAGTATTAGTATAACATAGTATTACTGGTTATATTTGAAATAAGTCCAGTTATTTAGTGAACGAAAATATAAAGTGAGTTTCGGTTATTCCAAAGAAAGAAAATTCCACAGTGTCACTGGACCTAAATTAACAGTGTCACTGGACCTAAATTAGGTTAGAATTAAAATATTTTAGGAGTGATATGCTTGTTACGTAGGCAATACTCAGATACGGTTTTATTATTCCAGCGTAATTTTTCTTTGCAATACTCTGCTTTTCATTTTACAATATCAAAGTTGTCTTGTTCAGAAAAAAAATAAAACTAAAAACATACAGATGATATATGACAATGAGAATGCAAACATTATAAGAGCATTAATCATGTAAATAGTTCAGCAAATATTATCCATACCGTCGCAGCCCATTTGTTCTTTTTTGTTGTGTTTTATATCACTGTATTATGATAAACTATGGTTTCACATCATTCATCAGCAATTGGATTATGGCTGTATTGCAATTTGCTTAATTGGTATCAAAGCAAAAATTATGCTATACTGGACAGGTTGTTAACAGAATGTAACAAAGGGAGAAAAATGTCGTCTCTAGCATATCTGAACATCACAATATAATGCTACCCCTATCAACTGCAAGTGGATTGGTTTTAAATGTCACCATGAATAATTAGGAACTGTGAGCATGATCTGAGATCATTCAGAAAGTATTTTATTAAAATACTGTACACTTCTGGCTAGAAACTTTGAAGTTTTAAATCATCTATTAAGAAAAAATACTAAAGAAAAGAGATAAAATTGTGCCATCAAAAGTAGAAAGTTAAGTTTTCCTTCCTTTGGAGCAAAAGGGCAACTGAAGCACTCAAAATCAATGTACTTACCCCAGGATGAACAAGGGCTGCATTTTTCATAAGCAGAATTCAAATTTCTCTCCACTTTGAAAAGTAATTTGAAAAGCTAGTAGCTGATTTAAACATGGCTGTATTCTAGTTGGATTCTTAACCTCTTTATGCATTAAAGAATTGTGAGAAGAATTCTTAGACTTCATTAACTGAAAAAAGTTACAGACTTTCAAAGGTCTATTTTATTTACAAACAGACACACGTGCATACACCTATACCTATATCTCTCTACTTAAGTTCATGTAAAAATAAAGCCTAAAGCCAACTTTCTAAAATCTACTTGAAAATGAAATATCAGACCTAACAATAAAATAGTAGATTTGTCATACATAAATATAATTATTTATAAGTTTTACCTGTCTAATTATATTTTCAAAACCTTCTTTTAAAAGAAAATGCATTCCTTCATCATATACTGATAGCACTGAAAGAAGATGTATAGCAATTAACCTAGTGGTGACTAAAAATCAATTTGCATTTAAGAAATGCAAAAGGTGATTTATAAAATAATTTTCATGTAAAACCAGTATAATTGTGAGGTGTATTGTCTGCCTTATGACATATGATTTTACATACACATTCTGCTCCAGCATATATCTGTGTACAATCAGACAAATATAAGTATGTGAAAGCAAGAGTAACCACCCCATTCCTTCAATAAGTAATAGTTGAGGATTACTTATGTGGGTCTATGCTATTCCATCTGACAAATTCAAAAAGGGCATCAGAGATTCCTTGAATATTATTGCCAAAAGGTAATTTTGAGCTCTTTCAGTACAAATTCATCATGCCGTTCAAAATGTCAATCAAAATATATTTAAATACATTATAGATGAATATTTTCATCAAGCAGTCTTATGATAATGTACATACACATTGAGACAGACATTAGCCATTCTCAATCTTGGCTGCATATTAGAATCACCTGAGATGTTTTTTAAAACTACCCATACCTAGGCTACCCATCCCCAGACAGTTTATTTAATTCAGTGAAGTCTGGTCATCAGCACACACTAATGTGCAGCCATGGTGGAGAACCACTGACCCACATGAATCACATAAGTATTCACTGTTAGGAGGAGATATCAAAATGCAAATACAAAATGTCAGAAATGAGCAAAGTCTATTTCCAAGTTAAAACAAATTGTTAATATTGCAATCCAGATTCATACATGTAAATTCATATAAACAGTTCTTTCTGTGTTTATTAAATGAATCATTATGCATACATATTTTAAAATTTTAAATTAAGGCTATTTTACATTTCTATGACACTGAAGTTGCTAAAAAGCACTTTACAAACATTAATTGTGCTTCACAATATCCCTATAAGCTACGTATTATTATTTCTGTTTTACAAATGGCAAAACACAGGCGTGAAGAGGCTAAACTAGTTGCCCACAGTCATGCAATTAATGAATGTTGCAGCTGGGAAAATAAGGGAGGGAGTCTAATTCTTAACTACCTTATTTAGTAAAGTTTTCCATAGGGTTGGAGAAGGGACAAAACCCCACAAAAAATATTTTAAATTTGGTGCCTTTTTTTTAAAAAAAAGTACTCTGTCATCATCTATGAACATGTACCATGTAGCTTCTATGGATAGGGACCACTCGAGACACAGGGAACATGAAATAGCACATGCTAATGAACCTCTATTTCATGTGCCGAATGAAGAAGGTTCATTCCAGGTGTAGGACCAAGAACCTCCATTCTAAAAATAGGACTAAGAAATTCCATCTGAGGTGAGCACATCCAAAGTAAAGGACCACACAAATATCATATATGCTAAGGGCCAAATTTATGCTGAAGAAAGAACTATAAGGATTCAGAGGTAATTTGTGGAGAAGTTTGAAATCAAACTGCTGTAAAAATATTTAAAAGCTCAAGGCATAAACACGTACAAAATATTTGGGAACAATTAATTTCTTCATTTCACTTGCTCTCAGTATCCATGGAGAAGAGTGTAGGTGACAAAGTTCAGAAACCGGTAAGAGCCAAACGTTGAACAGAATTGAATAGCAGTCTAAGAATTTTGCATATTAACCTACAGGCAAAAGGCAAAACCAAGGATGATTCTTAAGGATGTAGAGGGGTTTCAAAAGCAAAGTACACATAGGAAAATTAGACTAAAACATAATTTGTAGGAGAGATTCAAATGGGAGACATCAGAGGCAAGGAAACTGATTAGAATAGAAATTGTTGGGTGAGGTGGAGAAACACCTGGTAAATAAGATCAAGTGTGGAGGTAGAAAGAAACGGATGTGCAAGAACTTTGAAGAGAATCATTAAAAGACTTGGTAAATAACTGACTATAGGAAGAGGCGGAGAAGAATTTGAAGGTGATATAGATCTGTCAGCATATGAATACTCTACACTTCATCTAGCTGAGTCTTAAATACATTTTGTTATGTAAAACTCCCTTTTATATGTGGCAGCTCATTTCATATTAAGGTGGCCCTAATTACTAGAAAGCTTGTTTTATTTGGCAAAAATTTCACCTTAAGATATTTTTCATCCATTTGTTCTAGGTTTACACTTAAATCTCTCTAGCTCACGGATGATTTTTTTTCCCTCTAAAGGGTCAGATAGTAAATATTTTAGGCCTTGCAGTAAGTCCCCTACATATGAACGAGTTCCATTCTGAGAGCACGTTCATTAAGTCCAAATTGTTCGTAAGTCCAACAAAGTTAGCCTAGGTACCCAACTAACGCAATCGGCTGTATAGTACTGTGCTCTAATAGGAGTTCAGTGAAGTCCTCCTCTTACAGATCTACCTCCAGCTTTTCACTGAGGGTCACTAAGTTCCTGAAGACCTCTTTGGACTCCTCATCCACCTTCTCAAATCCACAAAAATCATGAACAAACTGTGGGCAAAGATTCTTCCAAACTCCATTCATGGTGACAGCTGTAACCTCACACCAAGCAAAGTCAACGTTTTTTATGGCCTCGTAGATGGTATACTCCTTCTAAAGTTGTCGAAAGGTTGTTCCTGATTCATCAGTTGCCTTTACTGCCTGATGAACAGTGTGACATAAATAATATTTCTTGAAAGTCGCTGTAACTCCCTGGTCCCTGGATGAGTGACTTGGTATTCAGTGGCAGATGCACTACTTTGATGTTGGGATGAAAGTCATCCATTGATGGCGGGTGGCCCAGAGCATTGTTGAGCAGCAAAAGAATGTTGAATGGGATATCCTTCTTCAAGCAATATTTCTCTATCTCCGGGATAAAGTGGTGGAAAACCCTGTCTTGGAAAATGGCCTGTGTAACCCAGGCTTTGGGGTTACTCTTTCATACAACAGGAAGAGAGCCATTGGCTATGTTTTTAAGAGCTCTTGGGTTCTCTGAATGATGAACTAAGAGAGGTTTCAGCTTCACCTCGCCAGAAGCATTGCCACCAAACAACAGAGTTAGCCTATCCTTGGCTGCGTTATAGCCTGGCATCTTTTCCTCCTTACTGCTGTAACTTCGGTCTGGCATCCTCTTCCAGTACGGTCCTGTCTCATCCACATTAAAAACCTGCTTGGGTAAATACGTACCTTCATCAATAATTTCTCGAAGCGTTTCAGGAAATTCCCGGGCAGCTACTGTATCTGCACTCACTGCCTCGCCACTTACTTTTTACATTGTGAAGGTTGTTGGCTCTAGCCTTGAACCGATGAAACCAGCCATGGCTGGCATTAAACGATGTGCCCTCTGATTCTTTGCCGTGTTTCTTCTTCAAGCTTTCATAAAGCCTCTTAGCTTTCTCTTGAATCAGCATTAAACTGAGCACCTCGACACAGGCTGATCCTGCATCCACACACTGAGAAGTTTCTCTCTCCATTTCCTCCATCACTTTTCCACACTTCTTCAATATTATTGTCGAATCGTCGGCACAACAGACTTCACGTTCCATGATCTCGACCTTATTCTTTAGAATCATGCCAGTGGTTGAACGATTCATGTTATAAGAACAAGCAACGTCTACCATCTTTTGCCTCGCTCTGCTCTCTCAAGTATTTTCACTTGTTTCCATTGGTATCGCTTGGTGCTTCTTAGCAGTACCAGCTACATCACCGCTGCTTTTACACTTGCTTCCAGACATCCTGGTCTGGAAATAAAGGTACTGTACTACCGTACTTTATATAGTACTGTACAGTAAAGTACACAAAAGCACAACCACTTGTAGAGAAGGCATGCACGTGACAATGTACTTCAGACACGTGAACTAACTTACGTGATTGGACACGCGAATGCATGTTCGAATCCTTGAAAGTTTGCAACTTGAAGGTTCGTATGTAGGGGACTAACTCTGCTGTTAGTCTACATACTAACTCTGTATGTAGGGGACTAACTCTGCAGTACTCAACTCTGCTGTTATAGGGCAGAAGTAGCCATAGACAATACACATGAATGAATGTGGCTTTGTTCCAATAAAACTTTATTTACACAAACATGGCTGGCCAGTTTTGGCCCAAGGGCCATAGTTTGCTGACCCCTGCTATAGCTCATAAGTATATTTAACTTATTTTAAGGCATATTTTTATCCTTCAAACTTTCTCCAAAATCCTCTTCTCCAAGTCTAAACATGACCAGGTCTTTGACTACTCTTGATATGACAGGATTTTTTTTTTTTAATTTTTTTTTAAAATTTTTTTTGTGGTACGCGGGCCTCTCACTGTTGTGGCCTCTCCCGTTGTGGAGCACAGGCTCCGGACGCGCAGGCTCAGCGGCCATGACTCACGGGCCCAGCCGCTCCACGGCATGTGATATCTTCCCGGACCGGGGCACGAACCCGTGTCCCCTGCATCAGCAGGCGGACTCTCAACTACTGCGCCACCAGGGAAGCCCTATGACAGGATTTTGAATCATACTTCTATGATGTTCAGCAATGTACCCATATATTTGTTAGACTATGGCCCTCATAGTTTAATAAATCCCTCTCAGGATGGTCAGACAAGCAATAAAGTGGGTTTATTGACTCCATTTTTTTCTGACACTGTAGTTTACTCACGAATTCTATGACTGAATTAACTATTCATGACAGCCACATTCCTCTGTCAATTCATGCTTCAGATTAAGCCTCCTCTCTGCACCTTGAGTAGATGGACTGCTGTGGAGGCTGCTACCCCTCCTCTCTGTGAATCTGACTTTTGCCAGTTGTGCCCTGTACAAGATTAGTAAAGGCTGTGTGTGAAGTTCCAGAAAAACAGATGCAACTGCTCAGTGCCTCATGGACTAGCTCCTTACCACCAAATGTCTAGTCCAGGCTGTGCCTTCTCTGCTTCAAATTTTATTTATTTTTTTAAATACATTCATTTATTTGTTTGTTTATTTTTGGCTGTGTTGGGTCTTCGTTGCTGCACGTGGGCTTTCTCTGGTTACAGCGAGCAGGGCCTACTCTTCGTTTCAGTGCGCGAGCTTCTCATTGCAGTGGCTTCTCTTGTTGCAGAGCACGGGGTCTAAGCACACAGGCTTCAGAAGTTGTGGCTCGCGGGCTCTAGAGCACAGGCTCAGTAGTTGTGGCACAGGGGCTTAGTTGCTCCACGGCGTGTGGGATCTTCCTGGACTAGGGTGCAAACCCGTGTCCCCTGCATTGGCAGGCAGATTCTTAATCACTGCGCCAACAAGGAAGCCCCTCTGCTTCAAATTTTAGATGATTCCTAGTTTTGGTGGTTTCCTCATTTTCCTGTGAGCTGGAAAGGATATGTGGAGTAAGTCAGAGCTGAGATTAATCTACAGTGGGCTGTGTTCAAACTGACCATAGGGACAGGAGGGATTTGCTGAAATGGAAGGAGTGCCATTCCCATCTTCTGGAAATCATGAACTCCCTGGAGATTTAGCTCAAAGATATCTGCTATTGTTCTGTGGCTATTGGTCCAAGGGTAGAATTAATAACTATCAGTGATCTTTCATTACACATACTTTTCTTTTTTATTTAATTTGAGCTTTAGAGAAGACCATTGGAAGAACCAGTGATGTTAATACAACCAGCCATTCTTCATCAAGTCAACATTTGTAATTGCTTTCATGGCACTTATCATTAGGTAGATCTCCCTCCCTCCCTTCCTTCCTCCTTTCCTCCCTTCCTCCCTTCCTCCCTTCCTCCCTTCCTTCCTCCCTCCCTTCCTTCCTTCCTTCCTTCCATCCTCTCTCCCTCCCTCCTTTCTTTTTTTCTCATTTTTTCATTCTTTCTCTCACAGTAGAATGTAAGTAAGCTCTTGAAAGTAGAGTTCTTTGGTCTAGCAGCTGTGATGTTCTAGGAATGATTTGGCGCCAGAGGATCTGTGGTGCATAAGACCATAGCTATGCCCTCAAGGATCTAACCTTTGGAGAAGCAAGAAAACTGTGAATAAGATTACAGTACATAATTATTCCTAATGTGCTTGGCACTAATGTAATGCCCATATGTTTTTTTACATGAACTACTGTATAAAGACTTCTCTATATTTTACTATTAAACTTAACTTTTCATGTCTATTGTAGTTATCTGATGCTGTGTTACAAACATCCTAAAACTTTGATTGAAACAGCATATATTTTGTTCCTGAATCTGTAATTTGGATAAGCCTCTGCCTCTGCCCCTTTTGATGGCAGCTGGAACAGCTGGAAGACTGGAGTCAAATGAAGGCCTATTCAATCACAAGTCTGGGGATCGTCTGGCTGTCGACGGGGTCTTTGGCTGGGACCGTTGGGCAGAATGCCTAAGTGTGACCTCTCCATGTGGTCTCACCTGTCCCATGACACATGCCACAGAGACTGATTTCAAGGACAAGCATCTCAAGAGAGAGCTTGAGAGAAACTGTGGTCCTTTTCTAACCGAGCTTCGTAGTCATGAGGTGTCAATGGTGCCATCTTCCATTCTTTGGAAGAAAGTAAGAGCCCACATTGCAGGGGAGAGGAAACAATCTCCCTCTTTTTAATGGGAGGAGTGTGGACAGGTTTAAAACCATAGTCCTTTCTGTGTGAGCCACAAATTACTTACATGTCTTCAACATGAAAAATACCTCGTCTCCTCATAAGACCTCCCTAAAAGCCCTACAGCACTGGGCTCAAGGTTGAGGTCCAGGATTTCCTCATTTATATCAGGTCAAGGTGACATGAGACTCTTGGGTGTGTCACTTGACTACAGCTCCTTGAGTAGTTTCTCTCAATTTAAAGACCTTGAATTAAATAAAAGTTATCTGATACCCAGACAGATGGCACCTCATACAATGGTGGCACAGACATAGAATAATCATTAAAGACAAACCCATTCAAAAAAATAGAAGAACAGGAGGTATAAAGCAGTCACTGACCCATAGCAATGCCTAATTCTAGCCAGGCACACACTGCTAGTCCTCATTTCTTGGAAGAGTTCTCAAAGGTCTTAGAGCTGCCCTCTTGGTTCCTGGCTCCGCCCTTTAAGTCTTCCTTCCTTTTACATGAAACATGGCTGGCTGTTTGTAGCTGATTATTTTCCTTAGTCTTCTTACTGCACATAATAGTTCTGGAGCCCAAAGGACTCTTTTAACTTTGTAATGTCTTTTTCTTTTATAGTTCAAGCTGATACAATTAAAAAAAAAATTCCTAGACAAAAGCCACCCACCCCCTCAAAAAATCTCTTCAAGATGAGTTCTGCTCTACTTTAGGGTTCCCTGGAATGCTACTGTGGAGACAGTTCTCTCAAGATTCTTAAAGGGCCTTTTGTCTATTTGAAAGCATCTATATGACACCACCTTAAATCTTTCTGAGGTCTTAACAAAGGGTTTTACAGTTACATCTTTGGTTTTATCTTTAGACCATGTTTTTCTGAGAGTGCCCTAGATTTGATCTTTCCCTGGAAGCTGTTATTTAATTATAGCATCTTTTGCAATCTGGAGAGTCTGGGAATAAGAATCCATTTTATTTTTGAACCCAGCAAGCCCAGGCCCCTTTATATTTAACAATGCTTTCTTTAACTTTTCTCTCCCTTGCACACATTTTACTATTAAGCAATTAGAAGAAGCTGGGCAGCACCCCAAGCACCCTACCTGGAAATCTCCTCAGTTGGATGATCCAGTTACTTGGGTACATTTTTCACCTTTTGATGGGAGGAGTTTCAAAGAAGTTGTAGACATCTGTGAGAACCACCACAGTATTCAGGGGCAATGACAAGCGTGAGATTAAGGAAAGATCACTGAGCCAGGAGTCTAAACAGATTCTAACTCCAACTTTATCATTAAGAGCAATATGACCTTATCCAGATTAAAATTTAGAAAAGAATTTTGTAATAAATGAAGGTATGTGTGATTATCTTCAGAAAAATTAGGCATCTCTATCAAGCACATAATTTTAACAAATGGAAAAACAGAATGAGGTGTAATCTGACATATGTAATATACTTGTTCATGTTGAAACTCTGAAGACCTCTGGTGGTATTTCTATTTTATAAAATATTCCCAAAACATCCAGTTATGAGTATACCAGAGATTAACATAAGCGCTCCTTTTTTGAAATTATGAGCAATTAAGGGTGTACAGTTTTCCAGTAACACACCAGGGTTCCAATGTCCCTCAGAGGATTGAGACAGTAGCTCAATATTATCAGTATAAGTTTCTAGGCACCTTAGATGGAACCTTTCATATATAGTAAGATTGAAGTTATATCAAGTAGCTAAAAATTCAATTATCATTTTGCCATCAATCCTGATCCTTAATTCTATTCTAGGGAGATGGAATATCACTTTAGCATTAGAAAGATACCACTGTGGTCACCTAGCCCAATGATATGCAATACCAAAGACATAAACGAGGAAGCAGGACATAATGAAATCACAAAGACCTATGAAAGCAAAGATGAATTTCAGAAATTAGTCATCAGGCAATGGAAAAATCATTGGAGAATTTCAAGCATAGAAGTATTGAGGCAACGGCATGATCATTGAATGATAGGAGTGACCAAGTATATACTTATTACATATTTAAGAGAGTTAAAGTAAATTTTAAAAACCAGCTTTATATATAATTTAAAACATCAGTGATAAGCCTATGATAATAGTACCAACACAGTTGGGTTTCAAAAAACTAAGAATCTGTATTTTTGGTGAAAATCCTTAAGGATTTTTTATACAAGTATTCCAACTGGGCCAAAAAGGTGACATACTTCAGAACAATTTTCAGGATCTGCCAAAAGATGGGGAATTTGGCTAAAACACATAAATTTAACCTGATAATCATTCTTGGCTAAAGAATTGGAAAGATTAGCTAAATGCTACTAAAACTGTTAGATGTAGTGTACACAAGCTGTAAGGACTAGGAAACTAAAGAATGGAAAATCCTCCTTTAGAGATCCAATCAGTGTCTTTGAGAGGAAAAGAAATAACTTTTGAGCTTATGTTAACAGGCTAGAGTTTGGGGTATGATCTGTTGCCAGGCATTAACAATGTTAACAAAGACTTACAAGAAAAGAGAAGTAAAAGTGACTATTTTACTTTTAAAAGAATTTTAAATGATTATTTTTTCCTAGTGTAAAGCAAAATACATGTGAAGTACACAACAAAAGTAGCATTCCAATAAGTATATACGGAAACTAGAACCCTTCATTTATATCTCAGTATAAAACAACTCTAATTACTTTGTTATCAATCTCATCCAGAGGTCAACATCAACACACCCAATCCATCACTCATATGGATTCTACATTCAAGATATATTTTAGAACTCTTCTATTTCTACTAGCATTACTTTAATCCAAGCGACATCATATTTTAAAATATATGTTTTAACTTCTAATTTAGTAAATATTGATGGGTATAATCCATATAACAAAAGCTCTTTGGGGTCCTCAAAATTTGAACCCCTAACCTTTGAGTGGCTTCAATAGACTGTAAGCTCCGTGAGTGTGGAGATCTTTTGTTTTGCTCATCGCCGTATACCAGCACTCAGCAGAGTGTCTGGCACAAGATATTTGTTGAATGAATAAATGCATGGTTGATAAAACAGTTTCAGTAGAATTTGGGATGAGAACCAGATTCCTTGAAGTTAGATAAAGTGTGAGTAAATAGAAAATGTCATCAGCGTGAGTAAACAACTTCTTTCAGAGGTTTCTCAGCAAATTAAATGAGATAAACAGAAAGGGTGCTGAGGAAAAAGACAGGGCCAAGAGATTGTTTCAAGATGTAGGATTTGGCCCTGTTTAATTTGCACTTCCTCATAGTTTTCTGTGCAAGAATGTGCTCTAGATGAATTTCTATTGTTTCGTGCATCATATTTCATGTGCTTGGGATCCTTTGGTAGTCCTTTTCTGGATGCCTCCTCTTCCACACTTCTGATAGAAGGTCACAACATGTGGATTGAAGCCTTTTGTAAGTCTGGTTGCCTTCGGGAGGTCTTCAAAGCTCGGAATATGCTTCTGGCTCCCCGTGTATCGTGGTTACAAAGGAAAAATATACCAGTTGGGCAAGTTGAAATATCACCCACCGTTTTGCGATGTAGTCATAAATGAAAGAAAATTTCCTTCCTCCAGTTTGCAATGGGGAAGCAATAGCAATTACTGATATCACAGCCCTGGGAAACACCAATGAGGCATGGAACCCAGTATGAGACACACGTGCTGCCAAGTGAGTCTGTGCAAAGCTGAGAAGGGAGCAATCTGGGCGAGCAGTTTCAAGCGGTACAGTGCTATGCAGTCTCCGGAGGAAAGCTGTGTGTTTAAACATGTGCTTTTCCCTAGGATATTCTTTACCTGAGTCTCTCTCTTTCTCCCTTTTAAACTCTGATTTTGAAGTGCCAGCTTCTATATTTTTATGTGACTTTGCTGCTGCCTTAATTCTCTTTAAGGTCAGTTCTGCGTGGCCACTCAGAACACATGTGGCTATCCCTCTCTGATGCTTCCCATTCGCCAACTTAGAATTAGGAATAGTCCTTCTAGAATCAGAGGAGAAAGAAAAAAGATTTAAAGATGAAAAGTAACATTCATGGCGTAAGTTTTAATAAGCAGACTGGATTTAAATTAAATGATGGATGTAAAAAATGGCTGTGTGGAAACTATTTTAGTGTGATAAGGACTGCAATCTTCAGCCGAACAAAATGTATGACTTTTCTATCAGGATAATTGAATTAACAAGATGTTGTGGGTAAAATGGTGGTCCCTAGAAAGATACATTCAAGTCCTAGTCCTTGGAACTTGTGAATTTTACCTTATATGACAAAAATGTGAGTATTACCTTGTATGACAAAAGATATAACTAAGTGAAGAGAAGCTTACCTTGGTTTATCCAGGTGGGGTGTGAATGCAATCACATGCATTCTCATTAGAAGGAGTTTTGAGACAGAAACCCACAGGAGAAGAGAGAAGATGAAAAAGCAATGTGACCTCAGAGACAGAGATTGGAGTGATGTGACCACAAGCCAAGGAATGCCTGTAGCCACCAGAAGCTGAAGAGGCAAGAAACAAATTCTCTCCTAGAACTTCACAAGGGAGCATTGCCCTGCTGACACCTTGATTTCAGACTTCTGACCTCCTGAACTGTGAGAAAGTACATTTCTGTTGTTTTAAACCTCCCAGTTTGTAATAATTTGTTATGGGGGCCCCAGGAAACTAATATACAAATTAAACATTAGAGTCATATTACTTTCGTTTTCTTTAGGTTTAATTAATATATGTATGTGTAAACATATATGTATGCAGGTATATATACAAAATGATATATGTAATGATGCTACTCTCTTGTTAGGCTAATAAGAAATTCAACTGAAGAAATGCAAAACCCAAATTACATGACACCTATGAGTAAGGGCTGGGCACTGAATACTTGCTACTCTCTCTCCCATAGACCCACGTTTATAGTGTGTAGATGCTTACACTGGCATCAGGTGAGTGTTTCTAATGTTGAGGGAACTGTTGATTACACTCATGTAGACAATTAAAACTCCTTTTACAAAATAAAAATCCCTTTGCAGCAGAAGGCACCAGCACTCTATGAATGTGCAAGTGAATGTGATCACAATCATTGTGCTGTAAACATCTGTTTGCATTTCCCAGGATCTTGCCATGGTTCCTACATTTTGGCTAATTTGTCACTATACCATCTGTTTAAAGATAAATTGATCCCTGGTGGTTGGATTATTGGGTTAGTAGTGCTTATGTTTATCATCATGTGCATAATAATACCTTAAAATTGTACTTAATATGAATTAATTTTTAGGTGACAGTGGGTATCCCAGAAGCTCCATTTATTGACAAGCAGTGGGAACCACAGTAGAACAAAGATGCAATTGTATGATCAGCTATGTACAAACATCCTCAGAAATGGGATTTCAAATTTGACCCTCTACCTTTTTAAATATAAAAAGACTCCATTTGGTACTTTTGATAAGACACACCCCACAAGTCTTACAAACTTTATACCTGGCAATGACAGAGTAAGTTGCCGGCTGAGAAAGTTTTCATCTGAACCGTGATGGAGCCCAGGGCAACAAGGATGCAGTTTTCTCAAACAATGAGTTTTCGAAGGAAATACAGTGGTCGATAGGATCTAGTCTTGGATCTATAGGTCACGGACACTGGGCAAAATCACGAAATGGACCTTGATTTGATCTGTTGAAGCATTCAATTTCTGAAAGTATATTTTTCAAATTAAAAAAAATTAAATATAACATTAAAAATAAAAAAATAATTTTGATCATTATGCTAAAATTTCAGGTTATTTTAACTTAAATGTGAAATTTTATAAAATGGCCAAATTAGTTTTAATGAGACTAAAACTCTTATGCTGTTGTCTAACTTGCTATCATAATCTGCTTAAATTCTTAAGAATCTCTGCATCCTTTGATCCTATAGTCTTAAAGACTGTATGTCTCTGTGGGCATAATTAAAACTTTATCAAAAATAAATTAATTTTGAATAATTCCTATTTCAATATGTCAATATGATAATATTTGAAGCTAAGATTCTATATGCCACTGCCACATTATTTATTTATGTAGAGATATGGTTAAAACGGACACATATTAAAACTGAAGTCAAAAGTACACACACTCAGAGACACACACACACACACATTTGAGCATTATACCAAATGAGTATACTTAGCTATTGACTTGAGCTCAGGTTACAGTACCTTCATGCAACTAGCATTAAATCCCACACGCCTAAATATTCCTCAGAATGTCAAGTGACAGAAATACTTTTCATATATAATTATAAAGTCAAAAGAGTTGGCTATGAGCAAACATAGAACATTTATTTTAAAGCACTGTCGAACTAAGTAATAGTAGGTGACTTTTTAACCAGTCACAATAATTTATAAGCAAGCCTTAATTCCTATTCTGCACTCTTTTACATTACTATTAATATCAAAATGACATTTTCCTTGAAAATACTATGACTAAATTCTATGATTTTGAGTGCTTTTCTCTCCCCCACTGTATCCCTGCCCACACTCCCCCCCCCATGGATTCGAGGGGAATTTGTTCTGATGGCCAATATTCCGGTATTCCCATATTGCCATAACCTCCCAGAGCTATGGCCAGACCCATCCAATCCCAGTTCTCCTTATCATCCCAGCCAAGAATATCTGTCTTATTTTCCTCCCCAAAGAATGTTTTATCTCTGGGTGAAAGAAGGAGCTAATCATGATAAATGGATAGCCTTGCAGAAAAAGCGAGATTAGGCCTCCCAGAAATAATGAGGGAAACATCCGCGTCCTTTCTCCCCAGGGTGGGAGCTGCTGACCCACACTTGTCTCCCTTTGAACACCTGGTGAGACAGGATCTTCATGCGCCTTTTCTCACTAGGGATTAAGATGTGAAGGGGAAAAGGATCAGATGTTTTGGATCAGACTGCTGTCCCTAGACTAAATCATTCTCAGCCATTCCATAATGAGGACCACCGATTTATCCTTTTCTAGGAGAAGAAGGAGTATATCCTGAAAGGGGAGCAAGGCAAGTGTGTACAAGAGTTTTCTGTGGACAATGCTTGTCCTGGGGGAGACTAGGTGCATCACAGCATGGTGACACCCAGATTATAGGGAGGAAGTTGGGACAAAGAGAGAGATTTCTTTGGCATCCAAAGGTCACAAGCAGCACCATCCTGTGAAAGGAAAAGAAGAGAATCATTTCTTGGGGATGTGCCATGGATTCACTTGAAAGAGACAGACCCAAAAAAATTAGCTCTCCAGGGAGCCCTGGGCATTGTTGCTTGAGGAAAGTCCCTCCAATATTAGGTTATGTGAGTAGGAGAAGAATTCAGGAGTGAGGTGTCACCAATATTAAGAGCACTGAGGGGGCAGGATGTCTGGATTCACATCCCAGTTCCCAAAATAGTTTGCTGAATGACTGAGGATGTCATTTTATCGCTTATTGCAATGAGAGTGATAGTGGCGGAATTTACCTTCTACGTGTGTTGTAAAGATTTATTGAGATTTTATACATGTCAAATATTTAGCACTGTGCCTGACAGAAAGCACTCAATAATTGTCAAGTAATATTTTTATCATTTTTTTATATTTAAGTCAGAAAAAGGAGTTGGGAGATACTACAGGGTCAGTGATTTGACTAAGGCTCCTTATGGTATTACATGAAATTATTATTTTGCTGTGAGATGGAGAGAGTTTTAATCCTATTCTATCCTGCCGATAGTTGACATGAGCTTTGACGTTCAACAAAGTTTTCTGTCTGTGCTGGTTTATCTGGGGCTCATTACTGAACCATCTTGAGAGTCAACTACCTCTTCTGTGAAATTAGGTATGTGCCAAACACATAGTAGGGAATCATTACAGTTGATTTTCCAGTGTCCTTCTGTTGCAGGAAGGGGGACCCCTCCGGGGCCCAAGAGTAGACTCTTATCTAACACTCGGAAATGAATTATCCGAGGAGATACACATTCTGACAAAGCAAGAGACTTTATTGGGAAGGGGCGCCCAGGCAGAGAGCAGCAGGGTAAGGGAACCCAGGAGAACTGCTCTGCCTTGTGGCTTGCAGTCTCGGGTTTTATGGTAATGGGGTTAGTTTCTGGGTTGTCTCTGGCCAATCATTCTGGCTCAGGGTGCTTTCTGGTGGCGCGTGCATTGCTCACCCAAGATGGATTCCAGTGAGAAGGATTCTGGGAGGTTGGTAGGACATATGGACTGGGGTCTCCTCTCTCCTTTTGACCTTACCTGAATTCTTCTGGTTGGTGGTAGCATGTTAGTTCCTCATTCCTTACCAGGACCTCCTGGTGTAAGGTAACTTGCAAGTGGTTACTATCCGGCCTGGCCAGGGTGGGCAGTTTCTGTCAATGGTTCCCCTAACACTTCCTCTCAACTTTGTTCTTACACCAAAAAAGAAAAAGCCATAGCAATTGACAGAAACCACAATAATAGAATCCTAGAAATAGAAAAATGTTTGTGCCTGGACCAATCTACATGCTAAAGAGCTACAACTTCTCTTTAGCCTGAGTAAATTGTGGCTCCTGGGGGAGCAGCCTAGGCTACTTAAGGTTAATCACGGGTGCTTAAAGTTAATTGTTATCAATCCCTTTGTCAAAGGCTGCTCACTTGGAGTTCTCCATATACAGCAGTCAGTTCCAGTGACAGCTCCAGGCCTAAAATGAGTTCTTGTTCTATTCTTCCCCATAATCAATTATCAAAATATATCAAACGATACAAAAGGACCTCATATCATTACACTTGTCATGTAATATGTAGTTTTTGAAACATGGAAGTGCATCAGAATCACTTGGGGGGCTTGTTAAAACAGATTGCTGGGCTTCAAAGTTTCTGATTCATCAAGTCCAGGGTGGGGTCAGAGAATATGTACTTCTCATAAGTTTCCAGGAGCTGCTGATGCTACTGGTTCTAGAAAAGGAAAACAAGTTTTTACTCTTTGGGTCATTTGCAAAGGAGAAAGGCTGAGAAGCAAATCTCATCTAAAGGATCTAACGACTACAGATTGACAATCCCCCTTACCCATGCCAAGCCTTTGCTGGGTCCTGTGCCTTTCTACCCACATGGTCCACTCTCATCTACAGCCTTTTCAGCCCTTTTCCCCTCACCTATGAGGATGCTTCCTTGCTCAACAAAGAATATGCAGAATATGAGGCCAGAATCATCTCTAAAGCAGAGAGAGAACTCCAGCAGCTCTCTTCTCCCCTAGACTGCTCAATGTCAGATAGTTCTGTAGGGATGGAAAATTTTTCCATTCTTTCCTTCTAGGTAAGAAGGCTGGCTGGCCTAATAATAAAATGGACATAAGACAGATTAACAGGAGAAAAACAAATTTAATTACCTATATATGGGACTCCCACAAAGACATGAAATTCAAAGGTGGTCAGGCAGTTGTGACTTCTATATAATCCTAAACTAAGGAGAAGGGGATAGGAGTCTGGGGTTCTAAAGAGGAGGAGGATAATTCACAGGAAGATGAGAAGAGCAAATGTTTGGTAAACAAATGTTTGCCCTGCCATGCAGATGTTTTCCTGATACAAAAAGTTATCTCTGGTAATAGCTCCTGTCTTGGTACAGGCCCCCTATATAAATTCTTTTAGGCAGTTAAGGGGGAAGTAAAACTCTCTTCCTGAGTCTGCTGGGCCTTGATTTCCTTTAGCTCAAACTAATCCATGTGCCAAAGTGACATATTTTGGGGTGGCCTATTCTGTTCCCCTTAAGTTTCACGGTCTCCTTTGCCTTCACCTGCATCTTAAACCTTGGTGTCTGCAGAGACTCATCTCTACTTGTCCTGAAGTTTAAAACAGGGATGTATTTGTTCAGAGAGTGGGGAGTGGCCAAGATGGCCTCAACATTCCCCTCAGTTGGACCAAACTTTAGACAGGCTTCTGCCAGACTGTAGACCCCTAAACGCCGTTGTCTTAGAGTATTTACTCTAGAAAAATGTGAAATTGTAAATTCTTCCTCTGCCCCTTAGAGATGTGAATCTTTTACAACCTAAGGATTTTATTCGCAAGGACCTGGGGACCATCCCTTTGAAATGTGATCATCAAGAAAGAGAGTGCCCTTATCTCTCAGTCAATGTGGGAAGGCAGAAGCCTAACTTTCCTAATAATTAGCAAACACAGATGGTCTACTCTTGTTGACCAAGGTCCCTCCTAAAGTCTTCCAGGTACTTTTTCTATTAGCTCACCTCAGCTTTTAAAAACCTTCTCACCTATAGTTTCACTGACTTGAATTCAGTCTCTCTCCCCTATTGCAATAGTCCTTAATAAAGTCTTCCTGGCCAGCTAATTTCATCTGGTGCAATTTTCCTTTGACAAGAGATTCTTCCTCCCTAACTTGAATGAACATGTCCTCTCCCTGACTTGTTGAATGAGAGTGGCCCCTGTTCTCAGCCCTCACCCACCTTCTGATCCACTTGTTCCTAGACTTGCACTTGTGATGCTCACGTTTCCACCCCAGTTACTGAACAAGGAGGCAGGTTCAGTAGCACATTGTGACATTTGGGGCCACAACACTGGTCTCCTGATGGAATAGCAAAATCAAGGCATTTCCCATAAATATTATATGCTTTCCTGGCATCCAATGGTAGGCTCTGGTGACACAAAGACAGATAATGTGTGACCCCTGCCCCTGACTGTCAAACATGTTTCCTTAAGCAGCAGAGATGAATAGCGTACACAAATGCCATATCCAGGGTAAATTAGCTATTTATAAGAGGGAGGTAACCACTCACATTTCCCTGATAAACAGAAGGCAAAGGAGACTGAGTAACTGACTCAATGCCATTTATCCAGATAGGGAGAGTGACTGAAAACTAAGAAAGAATCAGACTTCAGTGGCAACCAGTCATTGATTCCACGTAGAACTTTCTACTTTTATTTAATACTAAGGTGACCTTTTAAGTTATTGGCCATTATGACACTTTTGAGTGATAGGTAGGCTACTAAACACACTGGAACAACATGTATTACTTAGGACCATCCTGGGAAAACTGGGGTTTAGGGTCACCCTGTCCAACCATGAAGACATTTGCAATAATTGGAGATCAGAGGGAAAAGTTTAGGTTCTGTCTTCATCAGTGCACCTGATACACATACATGCGCACACACACACACACACACACACACACACACACACACACACACACACACAGCTACAAAGAGTATAAAATCAGGTCTCAATTCAGAATCAAGCCGACATCAGGAGAGCACCCCATGCATGCACCTCTGAGAGACCCACACCCTCAGCTCCTCAGCAGACAAAATTCCTCCTGGACTTTCTTCCTCATGCGTCTCACCCTTTTATCTGTCCCCTTCAATCACAGCCCCTCTGACCTATGTTTTTTTTTTTTTTTTTTTTTAACTGATGAAAGAGGAATGGAGAAGTGTTAGGAGAGGTAGTCTAGACCAAGGTAAAAATATATTAAAAAATGAAAAGAAAAACCTAAAAGAAGGGCCATCTCATATTGCCAGGTTTAATTTCCTGCTAGCTTATCTTTGAGCATTATTTAAATGGTGTCTCTTTTCTGAACCAATGTCATATTACAAAAATCCCTCTTCTATTACCTCAGCCTAAAAAGACCCTAACCTGGAGAAGGGGGAAGAGGTTACCACCACCCCTCTCTCCAGGTTGGCCTGGAATCTCCCTTGACTATCCAAAGAGGTCAAAGCAGCACTGGTTCAAGTTCCATGTTCTCCTAGGGTATGGGCAAATATAAATTAATCAATTCTGTCCTTACATATGCTGAGTTGTAAATGCAACTAAATGTATGGTTTTGTGTTCTTATTTAATGTTACTGTCTTGCCTAGCAGATCACTAGAAATGGATGCCACTTCAGCCATTTTCCAAGCTCTGATCATTGGCAAAGCATCCTGAGAATCAGGACCTCTGGGTAAAAGGCTGATGTTCTTTTCCAGAAAACTTATGGAACCTCCTCAGTCAGTCAGGGTTTCACAGATGGCAGAAGCCACTAGATGTAGGGGAATATATAATGTGGAGCTGAGCAAATGTGTCAAGGTCACTAAACCAGGCAAAGGAGCCTGGACATAGAGGAGGGCTGGAGGCACTTCTCAATACTTGGAGCACCAAGCCATGCCACCGAAAGGCCACAGAAATACAACCATGTGTTTTGTAGGCAAGCAAGCCAGCAAATCAAAACAAATGCCAGAGGCCTGGATGTTCTGCATAGAAGACTATATAGAGGCCTCTGCCCAAGGCATGAATATGAACTGCTGCTTTTAAGTGACCAGAGATGGAGCAAAAAACATTATTCCTTAAAATCACTGAATACTTTCCCATTTCTTTCCTTCAGTATTAAGCCCACAAACACCTTAGTCCAGCACTCAAGTACAAAACGTCCTACCTATGCCAAACTCTCTAGACTCTTTGGCCTTTCACATGCATTCACTCAGTACTCCAGGAATATCCATCTACTCAAACATTTTTGAAAATACCCTATTTTTTTTATTGCTCTATGACCTGCCTATACAAAGCTATACTTAATCTCCTCTGATCTAAAAGCTTTCAATAGCTATTGCACTAGTCTATCCCCAGCACCAAAGTGTGTTTGGCATGTAGAAGGTGCTCAGTAAAAATCAATTGACTAGATCGATGAGTGTTGCTGTTCTTTCCTGCCCTGTGATACTCTTGATACCTCACCCCCATGACCTGAATGGTCAAGTTCATGTGTGCTGTTTTTTCATCAGGACTTCTGATAATCATCATCCATGACACCATGATTAACTATTTTCATAGCTATCTCCTCTCCTGGACCTAAGAGATTTTGGAGGGCAGGGACAATGGTGACCGTGTAACTCTCACACCAAGAACATTGCTGCTATATAGGATTCATCACTATTCATGCACAAAACTGATACAAATCCATGTTGCCTGAAAAAATTAAAATATAAACTAAAAGTGGAATATAATATAAAAATAATAAATAGAATACACAAATGTATAACAATTTAAAAATAAACTAAAATAAAAATTTAAATACAAATTATATAAATACATAAATTTATTAAATATAAACCTATATAAACAAAAGAGTCACGAGTTATAAAAGTATCATTTAGTTATTTTCAATCAAGAGAAAAGTCCTCTTAAACAAATTCTAGGATTTTAATGGCTTCTAAGGCAGGCCATAGAAATAAAGAACAATAAAAATATAAGTACACTATTCTTTTACTGAGTGATTCTGTCATTTAGATATTTGAGTAAAGTCTACTGACAAAGTAAAATAAATAAATAAATATAGAATCAAGGCAAAAGTAAGCAGTAATTTAACAGATAAAATTCCTGGGAGAAGGTCTGCTGTATTGAGAATTGTTGTTAGAATTAAGTAAACCTTAGTTCAAATTTTGTCTCCCAACATGCATTAGCTGTATTTAGAGACAGTTTACTTGAATTCTCTGAGCTTCAGTGTCTTCTGCTGTATAATGGAATTAACACTATCTGCCCTGATAGATGTTAAATAAGGACTCAACAGCATCTGACACATAAATATGTACCCAACAAATTTTACACTTCATCCATGTATCTGACACTGAAATTAAGACATATATGAAGATAATGATACCTTTAATGGAAAAAATTAAACAATAAAGAGTGATTACTCTTTAGGTAAAATAGATCTTATCCAGCTGAGGCAGAAAATTACTATATATTTCTTAAAGAAACAGTTTTTATCCCCAAATTGGATACCAACTAGTTGATTTCTAACCACAATTCTAAGATTTATTCTATTTTTAAGACAAAGCATATAACCTTCTTCCCCTAATTTTATCTCTTGATCAGTATTGACAAGTAAACATTCAAAGTTTTAAATTTACCAATACATTATAAATCACAACAAAAAAGAACAATGTTTTAATTTCTAGTTTTACATAATTCAAAAAGACTTAGCCCTGCTAAGAAAAGCAGATGGGAGCCCTAAATGTTTGGACGTCTTACTTTGAATATTCAGAACAGGCTCTTACAAAGACTTGCCCCTTTTCTCCTCCCTTGAAACAATCAACAAGAGCTGTAACTCCGTTTTGCCTCCCTTGCTTTTCTGCTGTGCATACCCGCCCTAGAGAAGTGAACATTAGATACAACATCTCGTCAAGAAAAGGCTGGAAACATATCATAGATAATTACCTTTCTCTTGGAGAGATGAAGTCTGCTCCTTCTTCTAGGTTGCATGGAAATATGACATTTGAGATTTTTATAAATAGAAGCAATAATTCTGAAACAAAGCAAAAATAAAGCATAATAAGAAGAAGCTGGTAGTGAGAAACAAAAAGGGAATTATTATTGTGATTATTTAGTAAACTGAATTTAGACTAGGAGTGACACTCAAGATACATCCATTACCAGAGTTTCCATTTGCTACATGCCATCCTAAGCAATAACATACTGCTATTCCATTGCTAATTTTAGCTTGAATAATATAAATTATTTCTTATGTTCAATTTTCTTATTTGATATGACAATTTAAAAGAAAAGTATACCTCTGAACTTAGTGTGAGAACTGGCATACAATATGCCTTGCCTATAGCAAGGGTCTATCTCAATCCTCCCCACTACCCCCATGGTAATTGTAACGGTTATTGTTTAACCAGGTTTTGCATTTTGTTTCTTGTTTAAATCAATGCTGCTTAAAAAAAAAAGCAAAAAACTTGTTCAACTTACTTTGTACATTTTTAAAAACCAGTGCAAATTAGGGTTCCTGTTAAGAAAAGAAAATAATTTGAAAAATGCTGACATTACAAAATACATAAAATACCAGCTATAACTGATGTGATTATCTTTGGGTAGGTAATTTCAGGACTTTAGTGAATATTTTTATTTTAGCGTAAAAAGAAATGTCCACTTTTTACACAGGTATTGAATTCTAAAACAAAACATTATTGAGATATTAATTTAAGTATTCTATAAATAATTTGAGTAATGATTGTATTTATTAGAAACATAATTTTGGAAAAAAGACTTCACTATTTTTAATATGTGAAGTGGAGAATAGTTCAATAACCTTGACTATAATCAAACTTCCTTGGTAAATAAGTAGAGCTTTATGGAAGGGGAAACTTTGCAAGACCAAACACATTTATCCTGTGATGTTATAAACATGGTCCTAATAATGTTATTTTATTTAAAATCTCAATTTTCAAAAGATTACATGAACAAGAATGTCTTGTTCACATAAATGAACATTTAGGTTCAGCTTAAAAGTAGCATGCCTCCAGTTCAATTTTTTTTAGGAAATAAGCATTTATTACTTATCTTCTTTAGAAATGCAAAATCAATTAAAGAAGTGGCATATTCCTTTAACTTCAGCTCAAAACCAAGACTCTTTGTTTGGGGAAAAGTTCACAAAATCATAGCAGTTCACACTGCAAGCCACATTCAGTTATCGTGGGTTTTATAGATACTGTAAAATAGCTGTTTGAAAAAATACTGTTGAACTTCAGGTCTTCTAAAAGTCCCATGATCTTAAATTGCACCTTATATTTTATAACATTTAATAACATTTCTCCTTCTTTGAGCCCCAATGCTTAAAAAGCCATCTAAATGTGTTCAAGAAGAAAGTATTACATACTGTAGATTCACGGAAACATAAACAAAGGTCTTTAAAACTAATGCTTAAGAACAAGCAGTTTCATGAAAATAAATTTTTCTTATAACTGGAAGTCTGTTTACAGCTACATAAAATAGAATTATAAATTAATTTCTTTAAAACCTTTAATTAAATGAAAAATTGTTTACAACATTTTCTCTCTCTATAACACGAATGAACATGATATTCCAGGTTTGTTAAAAGCAAATTGGCATTTAAAATATTATTAACAGTTATGTTTGTAGCCAAATTAGGAGAATATTAAGTAGAGTAAATAAATTCCAAAGACTTCTCTCATATTTTCTTTAGCCATCTTTTCATTATCGAAATAATGATATTTTATGTTAATACACATTTGTAATTAACGATTACACTAATACATATAGTTTATTGACTAATACTAGATACTGTTCATAGACTAAATACTAGACACTGTTCATAGACTAAGTCTAGATTCTGAGCATATCCTCCCAGGGAGCTCGCTCTAAATTTCAATACTTCTTTATTATAAGTAATAAAAGCAGTGTCTACTCCCCAAAGAGAACTCCAGAATGACATTTTTTCCTGACTGTAGCCGGGAGAACATGATCTTGACAGGTTTAGTTGTATCTTGGAAGGGGGGTTTAAGGCTGATATTTTTAAGGTCTGGGATTCCCTTGCCAGTGGTTTAAGGCATATGTTTCAATGTGGGATTGAATTGGGGTTATTAGTCAGAGTTCTCAATATAATAGTTACAGATTGGAAGACACAGGGAGGAAGGGAGTGAATCTTGGTGAATAAACAGTTGTTTGATATACACGTGGGTTTGACCAGTTGAGTGATCTATTGTCTTGGGAAAGGGCTTGGTTGAACACTTTATTGTTTAGATAAATAGCTTTTTTCTGAGCTTACAGAAGAAACAATAAAGCTATATCTACTTTACAGTCCTATCTTTCTGAGTAACAATTCTCTGGGATAAATTTTTAAGTCTTGTGATGTAAGCTTAGACCTGAGAGTTAAATTCTGGGACCCCAGGGGTATTAATTCTCAGTACTTAGAAATGATAACAACCATCACTGGATACACACGCCAGGAGTAGAACAAGAAAAGAGAAAAAGATTCTCTCATGTAAATGTAAAAACAATCTTATATTCTTATGCTATAAAAAAATATAACAAAGTCAGGATAGTTGCTAGGTAAGCACATCACACACAATCCCAGAGCCTTCCACCTGGGGAAAAGTATAATATGAACCACTTGAGGAATTTCTGTCAAATATTTACCTCAAATTATTTTCTCTTTCTGAATTTTTGAAGAGAGGCATTTTAATGATGAACAATGACATTCATATTGGCCATTATATCTTTGGTCTTCACTTTGTTAAACTGTATATTAGATAAAACTGAAATACATACCTATAAACTCTAAGATATTTCCAAGTATTCAAATGGATTCCAATGCAGGTGCTGAGCATTCATGTGACTGAAAGGTCACATGGGGTCTGCATCAAAAAATCAGCTGGGTATTAAAATTAAGCACAAGTTAGCTTGTTTTTAGAATCCATTGTCTATGCATAAGAAATATAGATTCATGAAATAAAATGGCATTTGGCCTCCTAATAATGTGTTTGAAATTATTTTCTTCAGAATACTCTTTACATTTAAGAAACAAGTTGCATGTGTGAATACTTCCTCTCCTTTCTGTCTTTCCTTCCCTCCTGTTTTCCTTCACTTCCTCCCTTCCCTTCATTTCTTAATTTCTTTCCCTTCCCTTCCGAGGAATAGTGATGTCTTCAGCTCTCACGAGCCACTGTACGAAGGCTGTGGAGAGATAGGAAGATGAATCCGAACTATGTATATAGACTTCTTATGGTCTTTTCAATAATTTACTTAGCTGTTTTACATTTTATTAAATATAGCACTGAAAGCAACATCTGTCATTGTCAGCTACTACCTTTAGGTGAGTTTTGTAACATCTCTCCAATGAGACCACATGCACTTCTTATGAAATATTGAAAATAGTTTGTTCTATCACTTCTCCTACTTCAGGAGCTCTTTGGAATTAGTTAAAACCTCTTCTTCTATCCATCTATGTAAACTATCTATGCTTCTTGCCATGACAAGTTTCTTTTTGATAAGTAATACCATTTAAATGATAAGGTAAAATTCTCACCAGAACTTTCAGAAATAAGGCCAACCTAATTGTAAATATGTACTTTACGTTTCTTGAATAAAATGATAGTATTACGCCAGTGCTTTTCATTTGGGCTTTATTTTATTTATGGGTTGAGATAAAAATTTAATCCAAAATGAAAAGAGGGGCTTCCCTGGTGGCGCAGTGGTTGAGAGTCCGCCTGCCAATGCAGGGGACACGGGTTCGTGTCCCGGTCCGGGAAGATCCCACATGAGCGGCTAAGCCCGTGAGCCATGGCCGCTGAGCCTGCGCGTCCGGAGCCTGTGCTCTGCAACAGGAGAGGCCACAACAGTGAGAGGACCGCGTACCACAAAAAGAAAAGAAAAGAAAAGAAAAGGCATATAGAACAGGCATAGGTAGAATGTGTAACTGATCTGACACCAGTTGTCTAACTGTAACTTCGTATAGCATCTGTAATTCGATTGAAGCATCTTAATCATTGGTCTACTTCTCTTGTTTATTCTAGTGCTATTACTACTATTACCAAATTAGAAGTTAGTTCTTGTCACCTCGACTGGTGTTTGGTATTTACTTGGGGGAGGAGGGTTATAATAGTTCACTGACTATTAACTGCTAAAATGTATGATGCAAACAGAATAATAATCACATTCTCATCTATAAATGATGATTGAGAGTCCCATATTAATGTAAATTATTCTGGCAAATTCTACATGCCTTCATGAAAGGAAACACTTCACTGTGATCAACTAATGCTATTGGAGCTTCTCAAATACTCATTATTGTCTTCCCATCCTCTATAATAATCACAGTTAAATTATTTACATGTTATTTTTTTCTTTCAGAAATGAGTGCATTAAAGACATTAAGTTTGCTCAAATAAATATCAATAAATTAGTCTTCCTATTTTTGCTCATATCTTTCAGTTCTTAGATAAGGCAATTGGTTCACCATCATCCTAGGCTGGTGTCACCATCAGTGTGGTGTCCCAATATATGACATATATCAACAGCACAGTGTCTGATACAACCAAATAAACTGGTACCTAAAATTGTTTAAAAGAGTAAACTTTTGAATAAAAACTGTGAGGCACACTGGAATCTATGTTCATGTCAGCTTGGACAAATCTCAATCCATTTTGGGTAAAAGTAAAATTAATGGCATAGTCCCATACTTTCCACTTCACAAATGTCAGGAAATATAAAGTAAGTGCTTCAGAAAAAGACACTTTATAAAACACAGACTATCATTATTTTTTAAATGATTAAAAATCATATTTTCAAAAATAGAGTAAATTTCTAAATATATATGTATATAAATTCAAACTTCAGACATCTGTGGTCTACCTATATAATCAAGGAAAGTAATCAGGAAAAATGAATATCCTAAGAGTTCTAAGCAAATTACTCTCAAATATGCCACATTTAACAGTATGGAATGAAACACAGGTCAAGATTCAAGAACCATGGGGAAGCTTACATGTTTATCAGGTTATCATGAATGTTATAGAAAGATAATATCATTGAAAGAAGTGAGAATTAGAAATATGAACAGAATTCCCATTTCACTTTCTTAAATTTTACACTAGTCAGCTACATTTAAAAAGGAAAACTAGGATCCCATTTTTATCTACAGGGAGATAAAATTAAAATATTATAATACGCGAGTTTTAGAAGATTCAACCTTTGGAAAATAGCATACTAACCCTATACATTTATTACAAAAATAATCGTATCAACTTGGGTAAATTGTAATCAATTTAATGCAATCAGTATATTTCAGATTGCATTCATGAGTGATACAGAAAGACAGTAAGATTAGAGCTTACACTTCCATCATATAAAAAGGGAATACACTTTCATATTGTTTCTATTTTCAAAGCAAATGTTCAACTCTAAAATCATGAATCAAATTTTTTCCCCCAACAGAAAAAGAAAGTCTGAAGTCTGTTCCCAAAAAATCAGTTTTGATAAACATTTCAACTTTAGAATATCTAAGTAAAACCAATTTCAGAGGAATGCTATGAAAATTTTCTTCCAAGATGCTTTATGACAAAGATACACTGTTCTTAGAGGCATTGATATTAGACACTAGTATAAGGCTTGAATCAGAATTAATAGTGTCCATTTATTAAATTTTCCATAGCAGAAATTCAAAGTACTAAATACACCAGTGAGACTTGGATCATTAACCATTTAATTTTAAACCTTTTTTTTTTTAAAATATGGCCCTCAGACAATGTTCTACATCTCTTACAAATAAATACATGCTTTATTTGTAAGTTTGGGAATTTATAACACTGAGCAAAGAATTGTTATGCAGGAACCCATATGTATCCTTAAAAATGTATGTGTACTCTGACTTGCTGTAATAGAGTTACTCACTGTTTAATTAATATTAAGTCCTGTTCTTTATGATCAAGAGATTCCTTTTTTGTATTCATCCCTTAGAAGGCCCATAAACTACATCTCATGCTAATGAAGTTAAGGTTTTCCAGGAAGCCTAGAAGTATTCTTATGTCAATTCAAAGCCTTAATAAAATTAGTTTTCACAA
The DNA here is from genome assembly GCF_949774975.1 of Lagenorhynchus albirostris. Lineage (NCBI taxonomy): Eukaryota > Metazoa > Chordata > Mammalia > Artiodactyla > Delphinidae > Lagenorhynchus > Lagenorhynchus albirostris. Next base: position 63,631,161 of record NC_083106.1, on the reverse strand, counting down.
TAAATATATTTTTTCCACGTATAATATGGAAAATTGTGTAAATGCATATGTTAATTTCATGAACAACATGACAGGATCTTTCAAACAAATGGATGTATGTTTTTATATCACATTTCTGGGGGTTTTAGGCAGTGTGTAATAACAGCTAATGCTAGTAACTATGTGTCAGGCCCCAGGTATGATTCTATATAAATGCTTTACTTGCTGATCTCATGTAACCTTGCTTGCAGCTCTGTAGGAGAGGGGTCTCTTTACTGTCCTCATTTGTAAAATGAGGAACTAAGGCCCCTGGAGAACAGGAAAACTGGCAAAGGTTACAGAGCCATAATTGGCTGAACCAGGCTTTGAAGTGAGTTAGTTGAACTTGAGAACCTGTGCTCATAACCAGGACAGTGTATTTCTCGCTCTGTAAAATATTAAATGTTCCTTGGTCAACGCTAGAGTGCTTGAATTATCTAGAGTGCTTGAAAGAGGTTTGCAAAATAGCTCTCCATCTTGTCTGCATAGAGTATGTAATGTATTTGATTTTCACTAGTACATAGAAGCCAGATTTGCTCTTGGCCTTGGCAGAATTGTGAAAGAAGAGAGGGGGGCATACCTCCCCTTCCTTTTCAGCTCCCCTCTTCTCAGGGTGTCCAGAAATTCTCCTAAAACCCCAGCTCTTTTTATGTTAATATACCCTTGCTCTTAGGCCACTGTTAACTAATCTTTCTGGATAAAACATTGAAAACTTTCCTGATATTTTCTGCTCCATTTATTTAACGTTCAATCCAATTAAGCTGTTTCAAAAACATCAGCCATTTTAAAAAGTAATAACTTTCTTCAAAATCCAGTTATCATTACTTTTCTTTTCGGCAAGGGGTTGAGATTAAAAAATAAAATAAACTTTATATGGTCCAGTCTCTGACTGACCTGCAGGGAATAGCGTCCCAGAGGGCAAGGAGAGGAGTCCATATCACACTTCTCAAAATGAGGTCTAAATAGGCCCACGGGACAGCAGTGGGCTGGGTGTGAGCCAGTGTGGGTGCTAAAAGCCACAGGATAAATACCGTACTCCTTCCAGAAACATGGACTTTACTTGGTAGCAATAATTTTAAACATTATTTTTCATTTTAAAAAGTGATGTCACCAAATCAGATGTGCTATTTACATGATTTTTAAAGAACAGAACAGAGCCTTGAGACAAATTTTATGATTTTACCTTTTGAAGGCTGCATTCCTAAATACCTCCTTTCTTTCCCCAGGATAAAGTCAGGATTTCCTGACCTCAGAGTCTTTAGGAGAACAGGTTGAAAATTACTTGATCAGAAACACATGAAAACTGAGAAATAAAGACATTTTCCAATTCATTGTACAATAATCTGTTTTTAAGTTAACTCTAATTGGACAAAATATACTCTGATACTGACAGACTGAAACATGCCTCTAAATTTAGTTAATATTATATTGAATTAGGTAGAAAGAGGGGAAATCTATCGTCAATATTGGCCTCTGCGCAAATGGTCACATTTAGTAAGAGCTGTGATATTTGAGAGATAAAAGAAAAACTAAAGATCACTTGGTCCAAGTTTACATCTTTCAAATAGGGGTAAAAGTGAGGTGAGGGACTTCCCTGGTGGTCCCGTGGTTGACTTCCCACTTCCACCACAGGGGGCACGGGTTCCATCCTTGGTTGGGGAATTAATATCCAACATGCCTCTAGGCACGGCCAAAATGTAAAAAAAAAAAAAAAAAGGAGGTGAAATGACATGATTCAAGTTATGGTGCATACTATAGCTACTGGTTAACTCAGACCTAAAATCCAGGTCTGCTTCCCCTTTCATTCTCTTTTCTAATGTTTTATGAATTGAATTCTTGTAATCTAGTTAATTGAAAGTGCTATGCATCCAAAGCTGCATGCCTTATTCCCTTTTTTTTTTTTTTTTGATGGGCGGGGCGGGGGGCAATCTTTGGCCTCCAAACAGAAAATCAAGCAGCCAGGAAAAATAGCTACTGTGTGTTGACAACAGAGGGGTATCTATGTGGCCCCTCACTAATGCAAACAACTCTAGTGGATAGAGCAGGAATAAGAAGAGAATGGTTACCCTAGCATATGATAGTTATCAATCTTTAATGAGAGAAAATTGTGGAAGTGAAACTGAAACTGGGAGAATCAGAAGAAAGCTTCCTCCTCTGTCAATTCTTGATCTAGTTTTGCCCTGGGTTCAGCCTCTATCTATTAAAGCAGTGACTTAATCTGTATATACGTTAATTTGCTCATTGTAAAATAAAGCACATAGAGTAGATATTACACTTGAATTTCATCAAAAGCCCAAGAAGCAATGATTGTATGAAAAACTATGTTACCTTCTACTTCTTAACATCTATAACGCTATGATCACAAATAGCTTCTTATTTCTCTAAACATTTTGATGTTTTAACACTTTCCTATTATTTAGGGATTTTAAAAAAGAACTGGACTGCACAATTATCTAACATACTCCAAAAAAATAAATATAAAACATGCCTAAAAAACATGGATGGAATCATCAGAACCTCACTGGCCACCTAATGGCCACTGCAAAAATGGAAACAGATGGTCTCAAAGAATCAGATATGTTCTCAGTGTTAACCACTCCTAAGAGGCCATGCTCCAAATAAAAGTTTGTCTAATAACAATTTGAGATATCATAATAAAAGAAGACATTTGAAAACCAAAGCACTCACTACCTAAAGTGAAACATCTGTAGTTGTGGAATTACAAGCGTGTTGAGAGCTGTCAGGAAAAATATTTGGGGATGGATATTTTTGCCAGTATCTTTTTCACACCATGTAAGTGATAACATTTTCTGCTTATGTATATGTGATGTTTTGGCCAAAGGTTACAGGTCCTACTTTATTTTTACAAAGTAGGACCTACTTTTATCATAACCAACAAGAGCAGGCAAAACATAATTTTCTGATTGGAAAACTGTTCATCTTTGGTTGGAGAAGGATCAACATGTTGCCAGAGTCATCACTGTATCCTCTATGACCAGTTTAGCTAACATTTAATTTTGGGATGCTTTAGTTGTGACAGATAGAGCCAGAAATACCAGGGTTCCCATGATTTATATTCATTCACCTAATAGCCTCCTTCTCAACCAGGTTTAATTCAAGACAACTAATCATTTAATTTATGAACCCACAACCAAATAATATGATTAATTAAATAAATACATACTGAGTTCCTTCCTGCACTGTTCTAGGTTCTGTGTATGCTTAGTACTAGAATACAATAACAAAGACATCAGTCCCTGTCTTCCTGTTGTTTCAAGACTGGCAATCACTCTGTTTTACCAGCTTGATCTCTTTCTACCCTAGTGACCTGGACAACATGAGTGGTGAGGCTTGTTCTCCTCATTTCTTCAAAGACTTAGAGTAGAAGCAGGCCTAAGAAAGAATACCACCTGTTCTTATTTGTTCCTCTGGTTTTTAATCGTTCCAGTATAAGAAGAAAGAGACCAAAAAAGAGACCTCCTCCCTTAAAACCCAAAGCAAAGATGGCCTACACCACCTCCTACCTTTACCTTGTCTTATTCTCCTAATGTTAGGGGGGGCATCCCAAGCAGGAAGTAACTCTATTCCCATGCTGCCCCTTTATCCTAATGAGCTGGAAACCAGTAGAGGAAAAGAAGTGACCATAAGGAAGAATAGTTTCTATATCTTACATTTGTCCTGTCGTATTCTATATATTGCGTTTGCCAAAGGGTTTGTTCGTTTTTTTCCATAAGATGTCTCTAGTAGTGCTTGGTTGTCTTTAACTTCATTCAAAACAATTTTGTTAGATTGTATTGTGACAGCTATCATACCAGTGTGCATTTAAAAAAAACTTATCAAAATTGATGAACTTTTGTGTAGCCATTTTAATATTGAAGATGGAAGAAAACAAGCAACATTTTCAGCATATTATGCTTCATTATTTTAAGAAAGGTAAAAAAGCAACTGAAACAAAAAAAAAAGATTTGTGCAGTGTACGGAGAAGGTGTTGTGACTGATCGAATGTGTCAAAACTGGTTTGCGAAGTTTTGTGCTCGAGATTTCTTGCTGGACGATGCTCCACAGTCGGGTAGACCAGCTGAAGTTGATAGCGATCAAATGGAGACATTAATTGAGAATAATCAACATTATACCACACGGGAGGTAGCCGACATACTCAAAATATCCAAATCAAGCATTGGAAATCATTTGCACCAGCTTGGTTATGTTCATCGCTTTGATGTTGGGTTCCACATAAGTTAAGCAAAAAAAAAAACCTTCTTGACTGTATTTCCGCATGCGATTCTCTACTGAAACATAACAAAAATGTTGCATTTTTAAAACAAATTGTGATGGGAAATGAAAAGTGGATACTGTACAATAATGTGGGATGGAAGAGATCGTGGGGCAAGCGAAATGAACTACAGCCAACCACAGCAAAGGCTGGTCTTCATCCAAAGAAGGTGATGTTGTATATATGGTGGGATTGGAAGGGAGTCCTCTATTATGAGCTCCTTCTGGAAACCCAAATGATTAATTCCAACAAGTACTGCTCCTAATTAAACCAGCTGAAAGCAGCACTCAACGAAAAGTGTCTGTAATTAGTCAACAGAAAATGTATAATCTTGCATCAGGATAACACAAGACCACATGTTTCTTTGATGACCAGGCAAAAACTGTTACAGCTTGGCTGGGAAGTTCTGATTCGTCCGCCATATTCACCAGACATGCACCTTCAGATTTCCACTCATTTTGGTCTTTACAAAATTCTCTTAATGGGAAAAATTTCAATTCCCTGGAAGACTGTAAAAGGCACCCGGAACAGTTCTTTGCTCAAAAAGATAAAAAGTTTTGGGAAGATGGAATTATGAAGTTGCTGGAAAAATGGCAGAAGGTAGTGGAACAAAATGGTGAATACGTTGCTCAATAAAGTTCTTGGTGAAAATGAAAAATGTGTCTTTTATTTTTACTTAAAAACCGAAGAACTTCTTGGCCAACCCAATAATTTTGTTTCTTCCACCAAACTTTGCCCACTATTGTGAATTTCTTTCATTTGCTCCTGGTGCATGTCATGTCCCAGCAGAGAAGGAGAGAGGAAAGTGGAAGAAGGAAGAAGTGCAGGAGAAGCAGTGACCAGTCAGAGAACCCTGGAGCCTCCCTCCAGGCTCAAGGCTAGTCCATGTGGACCACAGCATGTAGCATGCTCTGGAGGTAGCCTGAAAAACCATGGAGCCAGCTTAAGGAAAGACTCCAGGAAAGCAATGAAGATGATTTTCTTTCCATTGTATTCTAGACAGCATATTATTCACGCTGTTGCTGGTGCCAAAGGATAAATTATGCTGTCTGAATATTCTCGACAGAACAGAAGCAATAATAGCAAACTGAGTTATACAACATTCTGAACAAAATTCAATAAGGCATGTAATAGACCAAATCACCTCCAAAGTTAAGCTTAAGAAAAACGCCTCTGCTCTCAGTTGTGTGTTTGCATGGTATAACTTATTTTCTTTTCTGGAATAAAGTCAATGTGAGAGCAGCTACGACATCACTAATCGCCTACATCACAGTAAGCTCCATCACACAGACAATTTGTATTGAGTAATAGGGTTTAAGGAGGGATTCAGATAAACTATGGCAGGAAACGTGTTTGGCTGATAAATTCATCATGATCGCTGTCTTCTTAATATTTGTTGAACAAAGGAATAGTTATACTTTTGAGATACTTTGTCAACTACATAGTGTACAGCTATGGATCCGTAGTCATTTAGAGAAATAAATAAGGTTCTCCCATTGAGATTCTCAGTTTTCTTCACTTTAAAGCAAAATATGGCTAATAGGAAAATTGATCATCAAGATACTCTCATTAATTCTAAGTTGTCTACATTTTTTATTATTACTTGAATTTGCATTCTAGTTGTTACATTATAAAGAGGGTTTGTTACGCTTATGTGTGTTTTGTGTTTATGAAAATGATGCTAAACCCTCATTGAAATAAGATCTTCTATTCATTTTACACATAGGCAGTGTTCAGTGCTTCATATTCATGCCAGCCTCAAAATTTTTAATAAAAAGAAATAGAAATAAAAAAGATAAAATAGAAATAAAAATAAATAAGAAATAAAAAAGAAATAATAAAAAAAAAGAAATAACATAAAAACCTGAAACAGTGAAAAGCCATACTTCATGAGCATCAACTTCTGATGCTTTGAAGCTGCTTTCCTCTCTAATAGGATCACATTGATAGGATGCAGCAGCTGCTTTTGGGAGCAGGTTATAAAAACTCGGAGAACCGTTAGGAGTTAGAAGAAAAGAAACAATAAGGAGAGAGAAGTTGTTTAGTGAATTCTTCTTCAGTGCACATTTCACTGTCTGTTCTTCAAGTAGGTTTTTGCTTAGGAAAATAGAATAACCCTATAGGATTTCATGGAGAGCAATTACCTGAGGTCTACGCAGGAAGCACAGGTTTAGAACAGCTCACAGTGACTCATAAAAAAGGTGCTCCACTTTCAGGCATGATGTGATTTGATACTAGAAAGTGGTGGAAATTTTGAAAAAAGATATATAGTTGGAAGAATCTCTGAGAGGGGAAGAGTAGGATGAATAATAAACAGCAAAGGAAATGGTAACTTCATGTATCAAACTCAACTGCACATTTGAATGTTCACTTGGACCAGCACCTCAGATGCACCATATCCCTAAAATGAATATATTATCTCCCCTGAAAAACTGCTTCCTCTCATAAATGACTTATCTCACTAAACCAAACCCACTATCTTCCCTGTTGTCTAGCCCAGAAACTTAGAGGTTATCCTCAGCCACACACTCTTACCCGCTACATCCAAGCAATCACCAAATCTTTTTTTTTTTTTTTTTTTTTTTTTTTTTTGCGGTACGCAGGCCTCTCACTGTTGTGGCCTCTTCCGTTGCGGAGCACAGGCTCCGGACGCGCAGGCTCAGCGGCCATGGCTCACGGGCCCAGCCGCCGCGCGGCATGTGGGATCTTCCCAGACCGGGGTACGAACCCATGTCCCCTACATCGGCAGGTGGACTCTCAACCACTGCGCCACCAGGGAAGCCCTACCAAATCTTATAGGAAACAAAACATTGCCGTAGTCTTTAGATTCTGCCCAGTTGCCTCTCTTCCTACCACCTTGATCTAAGTAAAACCATGACCTCTCTTCCAGATTCTTGCAATAATGACCTAACTAGTTTCCCTTTCTCTGTTCTTGTTCCCTTCCACTAATCCATTCTCCACATTAAAGCCAGGGTGATCTTTTTGAAATGCATATTTGATCCTGTCTGTGACCTGCTTAAAACCCAATATTTTTGAATAAAATAAAATCTTCCTATTAGGTTCTTCTTAAGGCCACACCTTCTTCCCTAGATACATCTTTCAGCACTCCCACACTTAATCCTATACTCCATCCACACTGCAAGGCTTCCAGTGCAGTCTTTTAATGTACTGTGGGCTTTATTTCACTGCTGACAATTGACAGGATTCAATCTGTATCTCTGATTTAACAGTTTGTCATTTAAAATATTTTTTATATCCTGTCAGAACCTGTTTGATTGGGTGGAAGAACCCTGATGTAGTCATGGTGAAAAAAATTCTTTTCTATCATAAAGTCTATGCTACTTTGCATAAACTTCACATGTAATTTGCATGTGAGTCGGTAGCCTCTTTGGACCAGTGTCACTGTGGGATTATTAAATTCAAAGAATTACAGAGTATGAATCAAAAATAAATGTAATTCCCATCTTTGCTCTCTCCTCTCAGAGGACACTGACAGGAGACTCAATAGACGAACACTAATTCTATCGATTTTCTCTCTTCCATCACCAAAAACCTACAATCACGTTTAGTATTCTCTTGCCTCCAGAGACCCACTCACTTTAAGCTCTGCACTGTGTCAGTAAACCTGGCCTCTCTGGGCTTGTTTTAGTTTCACTTGCCTCACCCATTATCCTGATTTTCTAAAAATGCATTCTCCAGGATTTGATGGAGCAAATGTGTAATGGAAGTAGGGAAATTGTGAAGACGCATACATTAAGGGCTTTTCTCCATTGCACATTCATAGTTTTGCCTCTGATACACAACATCTCAGTGGCACAATCGCAGTGATTCCCATAAGGTTGCATCAAGAGGCAGTCTAAAATTACAATGGAACATAGAGGGAACTGATTGAAATTCCAGCTTGCTAAAAAACATGGATAACAAAATGGAAGAAGGAGTTGACAAATAAAAAAGAATGGCACCCAGTTGAAAAGAGATTATAAATGAGATTCAAGCTCTGAATGAGCAGAGTCCTGCCTTAATGCTAAGGGGAACACAAAGCACTTTTTATTACAAAACTTTTTTTCCCCTTCCCTCAGCTTAAAAATGTGCTTGACTATTGCCTTGTAGCAGATATGATAGATAGACTAACTAAATATCCATTTCAGCATCCTTCTTGTATGTCTTCCTGTGCTGTGTAAGCTGGGAAACTGAAATCTACATTCCCTAGATGTCCTTGCAGCTAAGTTTCAGGATGTGATTTAGGTTCTGCCAATCAGACACTTTCACTGAAGCTTGAAAGTGGAAGAGAAAATAAGTATACATATTATAGTATTAATTTTTAGAGCCTAGTCTGGGCTTCATTTTATGTTCCCAGTCTCAGTTATACTTCTTCATTTGTTCCCATTCTTATTTATACTATTTATTTATTTATTTATTTATTTTTATACCATCTTAAGAACTTTCTAGAGAAACCAATATTGAGCCTATACTTATGTAGAATTTTGAACATCTTTTTGTTCAATGACAGTAAAATGCTATGTCATAGATTACAAAGATTTGTAAAATCTTGGCTAATCTAAGGCCTAAAAAAGTATCTTGTTCTAATCTATAACCATCTAGCTCTTGGAGATGTTTAATATTTTTATATGTTTTTAGCTATTTATAAACCTTCATTGGAAAATTGCAATTCCTATCCTTTGCTCATTTATCTATTAGAAAATTATGTTTATATTTTGAAAGCATATTGGCATTATTTGGAGGACATTATCTATTGCTTTGTTTACTACATATATCTACCCAACTTATTTTTCCATTTTTAATAGTGTCTGTTTTTTAAACTAGTATTCAAAGGAGTTTGTAACCAGGGAAATAGGGAAGGCATATCATTAAACACTACAATGAAAAGACATAAAGCAAAACAGCTCAACACTTTATACGACATTTATAATGTTTCTTCATTGAAAGATGGAATGAACATTGAAAAGGGTACAAGCCTAAAACAGATGAGAAAGAAAACTTAAAACACGCATCTAGTAATTTCAAATGAATACAAATTTCCTGAATCAGGTATTACAACTGTTATTAGTATATGCTTTCAGTACTGTGAAGGAAAAGAGAAACAACAGAAGACTAAAAATGAGAAAATACTGCTCCCAATCCCAAGAAGGAGAAAATGGTAGTATGTGAAAAACTATACAGTGAGTTTGATATGTCCTAGAACAATCTTAACTTTGAAAACTAAATAGATGATTTGTGAATATTTAAAGTAAAGTGACCTATAAGAACCATGACAGTTCTAAATTAGCATATTTCTCTTCCACTCAGATAACAAACTAGCAGATAAGGAAATTCCACCTTGTTGGGTTTTGACTGAATATTTGGCACGTCTCTCATAGGTCATTGCTGTCAGGAAGAATAAGTACGGACGGCTGTGAAAATTTGTAGTTGTCTGAACAATATTTCCCTTTAGAACTTTGATCATTTAGTTGAGAGAACGTTCTTAAAGCAGTGATCATCAAACTTTTTTGTTTGGAACAGAGAAAGGAATATAAAAAACAATTTGGAGTATTCATCTATATTTATTCACATATAAATTATTCATATATTTCAATGCTAAAATTATGTTGTGTATAAAACCTATACAATGGTGAAATTGACAAGAATGATATAAAGACTGAGCAAATTAACATTTGATTCATGAACGAACATGCAAAAATTGCATTAACCAAAATATATATTATTAATAATGTTCTGAATGCTTCCTTTTTAAATGTCTTATTTGTGATGCTTTCACTTAACTATTAATATCCCAAGGCACAACATACATTTATTGCTGTGTTTTAGGATATAAAACTGTATTTGAAATAATCTCAGTAATTACAAAATTGGGGGCTAACTTCTTGTCCAAGCTGCTAAGAGTCTCATGATGTGTGCAATGTGCCTGATTATAAGGTTATAGTAAAAGACTAGTATCGGCTCTGCCTTTTCTTCTTCTTTGCTTACCTTTGCAAAATAATACATTTTTCCATTTGGAGTATTTTAGCAGAAATCTTTTAAGCTACTTGTATATTTAAATAACAAAGAAATCCACTTACAACACACAAACTGCAGTATGTGGCAATATACTAAATATGAATCAACTTTTTAGGCTGTCATCACCAAAACCTCTATGTTAGGTTATGTCTCATTCTTTCTGACATCAAAATTTAGTTGGATTGTGAGTCAATTAATATTATAACTATTTGTAAAAATTAATATTGTCTAATTGTTTAGATAAAAAATATATAAGTAAAAGTCATTTAATATTATCGTCTCCATCCCAGTGGCTCAAATCATCTTGTAAAATCCTTGGGATGAGAGTGCCTCACTTTACAGACCATCATTTTTTATATTAATGGCTTAGCTAAAGACATATGAAGCATGATTATTAAATTCTCAGATGACACCAAATAGGAGGAACGATTAACATGCTAGATGAGGCCTTAATTAAATCCAAGCACAATCTCTCTCAAGAATGCGAATGGAAATGGGAGGGTACGGTTCAAATTTGCCAGTGACTGGTAGTTCAATCTTCATGGCATGGCATATGGCTAAAGAGAAGATAAATCTCAGAAAGAGATTCGTCTGGGATGTTAGATGACAGGTCAAATAGGTAAATACCTAGAATGATAGACATTTTTATTGATATTGAGATACCGAGCACCTAGGAGAAGGATACTACTGTAATGTGTGTTTAAAGAGATCTCGTTTGTTTCACTCTACAAATAGGAGCCATTCACATTGGTTTTGTACATCTAAGCAGATTTACATATGATTATTATGAGCCTTATGATGCAATCAAGTTGCTTTGAGATCTATCAGGTTTTACCTCCATACATGAGCCTCCTTTCTCTAAGTATAACTTTTCTTGATTTTTTTCTGAAGACCTACATAGTAATTAAAAGACCTGAAGTTGTTTATGCTGAAAAATAAGTGTGAGAAAATACAAAATAGTCTTAAAATATATGAAAGACTGTTGAGCAGAAAAGAGATTATGCATAAGTTGGAAATTACCAGAGGGTAGAACTAAAATCAATGAGTGGAAATTATTCTTTAAGGAAACATAAGAAAAAAATGTTTTTATAACGTTTATCGAGCTAGCCTCTAAAATAGTGCTCTGTCCTGTAAGGTGAGATTAAGTGTTTATGCAGAAAGAATGGCCACTCAGTTATAGCATTTATATGATGATTTGCTCCACGGTGTGTGGAATGAATTTACTCATCTTTAAGAAATTTTCTTGCTATAAGATTCTGTGATTCTACAAACCAATTTATACTTATGAACAGTTTTATTTAGTCTTTGTTTGATCTTCTGGCAGTTCTCTTTGACTTGTACGTTTAAAAGATAACAGAAAAAGAATTTTCAAGTTCTATTACCATATTCACTAATTAAATCTTTTATTTAATACCATGTAAACAATTTAAAGCAAAAATTTTATTTTGCTGGTTCAAATACTACATTCTCCTTGCCAACTGAATAAACCCACATGAATCTATTTATCTTTTTTTGCGGGGGGAGGGATGTTCAAGTGATAAAACATAAGTGAAATAAATAATGTGAAAAAATAAAATATCTGTAGAGTTGGATGTTTGATGTTAAATAAACTTTAGGAACAAGAGTCAGAAATAACTTAATTTTTTATCTAAAAGCACAGCTAGTACCAAAAGTAAGTTTTTTACACTTATATAATTGTGTGTCTATCTCACTATGTATCTCTATTAATGTGGAAACAAAATTCAATAAATTTCACTCAAAACGTCCTTACTGTTAGTAATTTATTAAAATACCATTGTAGAATTTTTTCCTAAAGTTATATAATTATATTCTAAGGAAATGAAATCAGAAAGCCATAAAGAATTTTGAAAGAAAAGGTATGTTTTCTTGAATAGATATTTTAGCCAGATTGTTTTTCTCTCCTGTATCTAATTTTTTATAGTATGTTTTATGTCTTAACAAGGCAAAATTTGAACATTAGTAAGTTCCACACATGACTTAAAGAGTATTAATAAATATTTGCTGATAGCAAGGAACATACTAGATACTTCTCAATGAAATTTTATGTTTCTATTCACATGTGCAGTAAAACTACATTATCAGCATAAACAAGATTTTTTTTTTTAACCTAATGGGAATTAAGATTTGCTACATGAAAAATAGTTAAGATCTCCATTTCAGCTCCTGGATTCTGATAGATTGAATTTTCCTTATTATTAAGAAAACACCCCCCCCATTAAAAGAAAACAAAAAGCATCATTTAACAAAGACATCCTAAACCCTGAAAAGAGCACATTATTAAGTATAAAGTTTCTTGCACTTTGGCAATCTACAATGTGTACAGTAAATTTATAATTGTTGAAGAAGAGGCTTAACATTTGGTTGTTATCATTTTTTTTTCCTTATGAGAGTTAATCCCTGGGTAATCTGAGGAAGACTTTACCTTAGCCACATTCTCCAGAATCTGCTTTCTTTAACTCATGAAATAACCTTTAAATGGTAATTAAGTGTATATATAGTTCAGTGCCCTCCAGTAATTCTACTTTTCTGCTAAATATAGGAACATAGCTTAACCCATCAAGAGATCATCATTAGAATCAACTGTTTATAATATCATTGAAATATTAAAGTTGTGGTATATTCACTCCTATTCACTCTATAGTAAGGAGCAAAATTCCTCAGTAGCAAAGCAGTGTTATTGTTTTATGGTGCTGTTTGCTTGGTTACTCTCAGGTTTTCTGTCTCCTACTGAAATAGCTTTACTGAATGTTTGACCCCAAAGCTTTCTCACTGGTCGATTTTTTTTCAAATTGGAAAAATTCGAACTCTATAGTTAAATTTAACAGATTCCCATTGGCAATTTCTATTTAACCACAGTAACAACTTTCATCTTCACTTTTTATTTTTCAGGTCATTAATGATCAAATTCATTAATATACTTTAGCAGTCGTTAATGTGCCAGTCCATAGTACTTTGCTAAATAACTTGCTTCGTTATTAGTAAGTTTTGTCTTACATAAGAAAAGTCTATTTTGACTTTAATAATAATAATAATAGTTCGTCCACATTTATCTTAAGGAAAATGAAGTAAATAGATTTAGGAAGGCTGACAAATAAAAAACAAAAAACGAAGAAACAAAACAACAGCCACCAAAAAAACCCCAAAACCCCCACCAAATTCTCTTCCCCCCAAAAAAAGCTTCACATTCAGATTAAAATTTAAAAAATCTTGATACGAAGTTCAGTGATACTTTAAATTCTCATTAATTTCTTGGAAACTTTTTTTAATGGAAAAGCTAAAGTTATTTGTGGAAAGAAATGAATAAATTTAAGGTTAAAAATTACAGCCAGTTCATGCAATGCTTTTGTTAGAGACAGTAAGTATTACGTCTCTCCTCAAGATGAAAGAAAAGAATGTCAAGATCTGAAGAGTTAGACTGTTTTTCTTACAAATACAGAGGAATTGTTGCCTTTAAGGCTGCAACTGACCCTGGAATTTTTAGTAAGCCCTAATCAATCATAACTCTTGAAAGCAGCTATTAGGAAAGGCATACTGTGTGACATGAACTTTCCAGAAACTAGCACTGACAGCAGCTCTCTCTAAGGGCACTCATTTTCATCCTCTTTTCTTGAAAAAAAAAAAAGAGAGAGGGAGAAACAATGTGCATTCTTCCAAGTTCCTATTAAATAATTTGAATATGTAGAATCAATATTTTATAAATAAGAATATTTGTGAACTGATTTAACACATGCAAAACAGACACAAATAAAGGCAGGCAAGCATCCACAGATTAAAAATAATTAGCATGACTCTTTCTTTTAAGGAAATCTACCCAGACTAATTTTAGCTTGTAATGTATGTCAATAAATGAAGATTTACAGAATCATATATATTAGAGTTCACTGATAAAGGATCAATTTAAAGCTGGTTTTGATTAGGATGGGTACAAAGGATGCTTATGCATTTTTAATTTCTATTTATTGATCAAGGAAGATAATCATACTACTTACATAAAATATAGAGAATGAAGATGGTTCAGCACAGGCATTGATACGTGATAATAAATAATCAGCTGTAAAGGAAAAGAAAACAGAATTCTAGCAGGACATCCTTATACATAAACAAATGGCTTAGTAAAATTGCCCATAAATAATAAATCTCAAAAACAGGAGAGACATTTTTCTTTTGGTAATTGTATTAAGGGAATCAATAGTTTGTTTTGTGAATTCCTTTCTTTTTTCTTCCATTCCTCTTTATTCTGCCTGGTCATATATACAACTGGGCCAGGAAGCAAATGAGACAGATTATTGTTGAAACGAATTAGAATATGTCATCCCCAAATATGCCATTTTGGCATAAGGATTATTTTGAGCTAAAGGCAACTGAGAAACAGCAGATGCCTGTCCTCCCCCTTTCTGACTAAAAGCAGAGCATACACTTCCCTATTGAAAAGGTGATATAAATTTCCATTTGTAAAGGTGTCCCCCTTTCCCATCCCAGGAATAGGAGAATGACTCTGGAGAGAACTCTTATTACCCAGAACAACTTGAGTCTGTATAACAAACCTTACTAAACAACCCTATCTACCATACATTTGCTATTGACATTCCCACAGCTGCCTCTAGGAGCCCAAAGTCCCCTTTCCTTTGTCTAGTCACTTTTCCACAATTTATTGCCTTTTGTTAAAATGGTATACAAGTCCCCAAATCTAACTGCTTCTTTGGATTTTCATTTCTTTGCTGTGATGCTCCCATGAACAAAACAATGTTAATAAATCTTGTATGTCTTTTCTTCTGTTTATCTGTCTTTTGTCAGTTTAATTTGCAGGGCCCAGGTAAAAAACCTAAGAGGGTAGAGGGAATTTATTTTTTCCTCCCCTACACTATCATTGTTTATCTAAGGGGTGACATGATATTAATGTCCTGAGAAGATGAGAACATGGTCAGTTTTCTACGTTTTAAAAAAATATCTAGTATACTATAGGTTAAGTGAAAGAGCTTTTTGTAGTTTAGATTTAGAAATTTTAATGTAAAGGATATGTTGATTCATAGATCCATTAAATTATTTCCTTCATTGTTCTCTAACAACAAAAATAATTCTCAACTACTTATGGTTACCATGGGGGAAGGGTGGAGGGAAGGGATAGTTAGGGAGCTTGGGATTGACATGTACACACTGCTATATTTAAAAAGGATAACCAACAAGGACCTACTGTATAGCACAGGGAACTCTGCTGAATGTTATGTGGCAGGCTGGATGGGAAGGGAGTCTGGAGGAGAATGGATACATGTATATATATGGCTGAGTCGCTTTGCTGTGCACCTGAAACTATCACAACATTGTTAATCCAATATAAAATCAAAAGTTAAAAAAATTAATAATGCCAGGAAAAAAAATAATTCTCAATTAGTATCAAGAGTATAATTAATATAAATGAAAATCAAAGACTAAATTTGTTTGACATATCTCCAAATGTTTATTGCTCTGTTGACTCTGTATTGCATCATTTTTCAAATAAAATGTTGAACAAAAGATGACTATATAATAGAACCTCAAAGATTATTTTTTACGTAAATAACTAGGTGTTTGTAGGAAATTAGTATTATTTTCATAGTAATATATCTATAAAATATGTTATCTTTTATTTATGTATATAATCAATGTATGCAAGTAATATATAGGTTTATATTTGAATAATAATTCAACACAAACATATGTACTAGATATTATATGTGATATATATGTAGATGAATATTTATTTATAGTACATGATATTCGATATATATATATATATTATTGATTCCTGTCTGTTGGTGTTTTAATCATGTAAAATAAGCAGAAGCAACTAGATAGATAACAAATAAATTGAAGTTGAGAAAAATGATTTGCCAGGATTTTTAATCTGAAGAGTTTAAAATACCACCATTCTGTGAAATTTTAAACAGAAAGAGAAAACATAAGACAATTAATTTGGGGAGTAGAAGAGAGAGGGAAGTTCTACATCACTAGATACAAAATTATGAAAATCAAATATTTGCATCAATGAAAAGAAAAACAAGCTCTAATTCTACAGGAAATTTCTTCCTATGAAATAACTGTTCTGATAGTATTTTAGCAATCATGTTTAAACAATAATAATTATCCTGCCCTATTTTATCTTCTAAGATGCTTTCTAAAGTCATTTCTACATTTTTAAGATTTCTAGTCACCTATTTTGACATATGGCTATAGTTAAGACTAAAGTGTTTTGCATCTCAGTGGGGAATTATTAGGATCTAAAGTTCTACAGGGAGGATTGCATAGACGTGTCCTGATTTCACTGGACTTGGAGTTCTCATAATACATGATATAACCTATTCTCTTGGAAATGGTACACAGGTTATGACACATTCCTAAGTCCTAAAAGTCACTTCAGTTTTTGATTTTCACTTTTTGTTTTTTGGCCACACGCATGGCTTGCGGGATCTTAGTTCCCGACCAGGGATCAAACCCTGGCCCCCTGCAGTGAAACCCCGGAATCCTAACCACTGGACCACCAGGGAATTCCCCAGCATTTTTTATAATGGCATTTTTGCCCAATCTTTGCCTCAATTTCAAAATTCATACTTGCTATCCCAGAATGTCTTTTCTTACGGAGGTTCACTTTCTTTATAGGAAAGTTGTACACAATGAAGATATCATCTCTTTTACATTTGATGAATTAATTCTAATGTGTCTTCAATTTTTATTGGGTTAATAGCTGAGTAATAGTCTATGAGACTATCAAAAAAATATTACATCAAACTCTTTTTCATCATTATAGTTTAAATTATAGTAGTATTGAAGCCCCAGAATCTAATATGAATATAAAATCAAAATCTATTCTTGATGCTTTGTATCAATACAAGAAGGCACAATGTGGCTATCTCCAGGAAGCAATTTTTTAAGATTATCTTTGAAATATACCTTTTTAAAGAATCTATAATTAGTGACTCCAAGCCTGCTTAGAGATTTTTCCAAACTTTTTTACTCTAGCTCAGTCGCCTCTTGAAGTCCAACCATTTTAGGAAAGGCAAGTCCCCCCATCCCCATAGGGAGGGTTCTAACTCAAAATTTTTCCTGTAGAGAAGAGGCAGCTAAGTATATGGCTTTCTTGGGCTGTGCCTACTGTCAAGCAATTGACATACCAGCATGTCAACAAAGGAAACAAATAAGTAGAATAGTTGTTCATTTCAAAATAACATTTGCTTGGTCTGAAATAGAAAACCTTTATAAGCATCGTGACTCATTCCTTGGCTTTATATTTTTCAGCATTCTAAGAAAAAAGGAGAAATAATATTTTAAAATCTCAAAATGCAGTTGCACGTATTGATAATTAGGAAGGGAAAGTATTGTTGTAGACAGGATTCCACAGGACCCCAGGAGACAGGAGACCAGGGTTCTCATGAACTCTGGCTCATTTTGCTCTATGCTTCAGGCCAGTCACAGCTCCCTCAAGGCTGAGTTTACCTGTGAAATCAAGGGCTTCATCTGCATGATCTCTAAGTGTCTCTCTCACTCTGATCTGTCTGTGATTATTTTACTGAAAGGGTTTCCACTAAAAACAGTCAGCCTTGCTTGGATCTGAATTGATGTTAGTAGTTGTAACTCCAGTTTTTATACTGTGGGGCAACCAAACTACTTGGGGTATCTTTCTGCTTTTCTTTTTTTTCTGAAACACAGCAGTAGTCTCTCACTTATATTACCATTTTCTTTACACTCACCAAAACTGATTGTTAACCAGATAAATCCTTCACATTACACAAAGTGTAAAAGTTGACCATTTTAAGTGAGACTCACAGATGGTCAGTGTTTGTCAGAACATCTTACTGTGGTAAAACAAATAATTTTTCTCCAAATACTGATGTGAGTAAATTTTGTGTTAAATGAGTATTATAGAAAAAAGCATTCTATTTTTAGAAATACGGTCTATTTTTCAAAAAATCTGCAAGCAAAAGTCCAACAGCTATAGCTTATCTGGAGTAATTAATTATAAAGATTGAACATAGATCTTTTTTTAAAAAATAGACACCATACAAAAATACAAAGCTTTTAAAGCAACTATAATGAAATTTTTTTTAAAATAAAGGAATGAAATAAAGCCATTTGCAGCAAAAAAAAGATTAAAGGAGTTCCTTCACAACACAAAAACAAGAAACAAAACAAAATGAAACAAAAAAACTACAAGATTTTGCCTATTTTACGTATTATTATATTTTTCCACTAATGCTGTATTCTTATGCTGATGTTTTCTTTGACTCTTCCTTTTCTAATAATAATGCTAGAGCTTAATTCCTTTTCTTTTCTTTTATTAGTAAAACGTATGCAATTACATAAGGATAGTTTGCCCTGGATACACTAAAATTTGACAAATAGGATTCAAATGGATTTTTCCTATATGAACAGAGAAATCCTCACATACAAAGAAAGAGCAACATAAGGTTTCTTCAGCAAAGATCAACTCAGCTCAAGATAATCATACCAATATGTTACAAATTGAATATTCTTCCTGCTTCAGTGAAAAAAATACCCACAAAATATATAAAGGCTTCAGTGCTGATGACATTTTGGTTTAAATTATTTTCTTTTGTAGACCATGTGTGTTCCTTCTCTTGACAGACTACAGATCCCATGAAGGCAATTATGTCTTTAGATTTGCCTTCTTTAGGGTCAGTGGTATAATTATAAGAGTTTGCACAGCTAAGTTGATAGGTGGTACATTTGTTTAATTGTTTACCACTTGATTTTGAGCCAGCCTTAGCAGAACAAAAGACTGAGATGAATGTACAGTCAGATCCATCATAATTTATGGTTGGCTGGATTTTCTGCAGCCAAATCATCTGGCAGAGGCATGCCTTGGTGACCCAGGAATACCCAGTTCTTGGCATATGCCTTGGTCATATTACCCAGTCATAACAAGCAAAGCTTACCATTCCATGGAAATCTCAATGTTTGCAAAATGCACAACTGAAATTTTCTAATAACCATATTGTGCATAAATCTCAGGAATATTATTAAATTATGCAAAAATCAAATATCAAGTATATGTGATGTTATTTCTGAATTAACTTGGGTAATACCTAGAGGGTATATGTGAATAAAGACTTTCTTTTAAAAAGGTATTAGAGACTATAGCAAGTAATGTTGATTTTCTTTTCTTTCTTTAAATCTTCTTTGGCTGACTCATTCATAAAACTTGTTAGATTTCTCCCCTCTTTCTAAGACTCTTTAAATATATAAACATTTATTGAACTTCTGTTTGGGGCCCAGATCCATGGTAGATGTTAAGATGTTAAGGTGCTATAATAATAAACCAACAGATGACTATACTGCCATTCTGCCAGGGGCAAGGACTGTGTCATAGCCTCAGTCCCTAGCACACAGTTGATCAATACATATTTTTGTATTACATATTTAATACATATTAATATGTAATATAATACATATTTTTATATTATCTATCTATCATCTATCATCTACCTATCTATAGTAGATAAATAAATCATTGATGAATGAATGAATACCTTCAATGCAGTTTGTCAGTTTCAAATGGTCATAAAGTGAATGATTTTCTCCTGGGATGTAAACACAACTTTAAGGATAAAATAAGCAGCTACAATGACGGTTAGCTACAAGAGTACTTAAATTAGATTATTTCGATTGCTTGATAAAATCCAATACTTTAAAATTAGTAAAAGGGGCTCACAAATAAAGAGGCACATGAAATCTTGAGGTTAATGTAAAATATTATTAAACTTGAAGCTTTTTTAAAAGTCTGATTACGATTTGAAAACAGGAGGTCTTTGGGGACGATTTTGCAGATGCATGCAAATTTCAGCCTTGTAAAGAATTGTATATTGCTCATAATGGAGGATTTGGATTATTGCCTTGTGGTTTATAGAAATTGTCTTACTAATAAAGGATAGTAATGACTGGTTTCCATTAAGAATTTCTTTTTAAACTGTCAACACTCTAAAAAAATAGCTACCTCAGTCATTTATTTAGCTCATTTTATGTATTTGGATTATATAGAAACATGCAAGCATGTCTTCAGAGCTAATGAAAGGAGACATGTGCCACATAAAGCTAGATCAGTAGAGGTCTGCATTATTTTAGGGGAAGAAAATTGAACAAACATACTCAAATATTGTTCCTTTTCACCCTTGCCTGATTATTTTTTGGGAGATCTCATCCCCAAAGCATGTGAAAAGTGTAAGCACCTAGCACTGACATTAAGGGAAATGAGAATCCATTGGAAATTACAACCTAAACAGGAAGAAAAAATGCTCATCTTTCCTGTAAGTTGTTTTTTCCTGTACAAAGTTTTCCTCCTTGAAATGTCTTATGCCACACAACATCCACATCCATCACAAGTGGTCCTGAGTTTCTGCATTCCTCATAGGCACTCTGTGGATATTTCTGGTTATGGTTCCCTGCAGGGCACTCCAACTTTTGCTCTCTTCTCGCTGTCTATAATCTAAGCCCAGATCTTCTTTCGGCAGAATGACTAGAATTTCATGAGCCTTCCTTCCTATCAACATGAATTTCCTATAATCAATTTCAGTTCTCAGCTAGAGAGAGCCATGCTAGCCACTTGATTTCTCAATTGTAACTTTTCCTAAAATGTTTATTGATGTATAATATATACACAAAAGTGCACAAATCGTAACTATGCAGTTCTTTATATTTTCATAAAGTGAACACACTTTGGTATGCACTCCATACACAGAAATAGAACATGAGTAGCTATGCTATTATCAGTTTCCCCCACCTACACTTTTATCCTTTCAGGTGGGTGTATTGGTGTCCAATTGTCCTGCTTTTAATTTATATTTTCCTGATGGCTCATGAGATCAAGTACCATTTCTTATGTTTTGTGCCCTCTTCCTCTAAGTACATCTAATCCTCTTGCCTATTTCTTTTTTTTTCTTTTTTTTTTTTTTGCAGTACGCGGGCCTCTCACTGTTGTGGCCTCTCCCGTTGCGGAGCACAGCCTCCGGACACGCAGGCTCAGCGGCCATGGCCCATGGGCCCAGCCGCTCCGCAGCATGTGGGATCTTCCCGGACCAGGGCACGAACCTGTGTCCCCTGCATCAGCAGGCGGACTCTCAACCACTGCGCCACCAGGGAAGCCCCCCTCTTGCCTATTTCTTATTGAATGGTCGAACTATAAAATATTTAGTGTTCTTTTATATATTCTGGATAAGAGAGCTTTATCATGTTGCAAATACCTCTTCCTGATCTGTTGCTTGCTTTTTCATTTATGTTATGATGTTTTTTGTTGAACAGGTCTTAATTTAGTCATTTTTTTCCCTTTCTGGTTCATGCTTTTTGTTTAGAAAAATTTTTCCTACTCAAAAATTTAAATATAAACAGTATATTCTTTGCTATTTTCTACATTACCAATAATGCCATCCGAATATGATGATTGTTTTATTCTTCCTTTCAGATTCTTTTGACTTCTTTTTCACTGTCTTCCTGTACGTTAAATAGAAGTAGTGACAGTTGATATGCTTGCCTTATTGTTGATCTCAGAGTAAAAGTTTTCAATATTAAGTGTGAAGTTTGCTAAAAGCGTCTTTGTAAAAACTCATTATTATGTAAAAGATGTTCCTTTTTGTTGCTTGTTTACTAAGAGTTTTTATTCTAAATGGTTGTTAAATTGTATCAAATGATATTCACGCATATGTTGAAATATTGAAATAAATGTGATCTTTCTCCTTTTGAGTGAATTACATTGATTGAATTGTAAATCTCAATCTAATCTTGCTCCCCTGGATTAAAGCCCACTGATTTGGTTTTCTTCTAATTTTCTTTTGAGAAAGATTGCTTGATGAGAATTGTGGAGACTCTTGATGGTGTTATCTTCCACCAGAGAGGGTTCCCCTTATTCACTAATAGCAACAGATCACTTTAATGCATTTAAGGACAGAGGAGGGTCAAGCATGAGTTTGAGTTTTTGTGAAACTTGGTTTATTTTGGATTGTCTTCTCTCCCAAGGTGTGGTTCTGTAGTTCCCCAGAGCAGAGCAAACCTCTCCAACAGCATCTCCGGGAAAGTGACAATATCCCAGAGAAAAAACATTGGTGTGTTCAGACAGCCTCTTAAAAGATTCATATGTGTAAAATGTAGCATAAAAATAGCAGAGAAATAGGGGTCCTAAGGATGTCTTTTCTCATTCGTAATTGTTTTAAAGAATATGTGTATTCTTGGAAGCTTTGTAATCTCTCTAGGTTTGCAATTATTAAGGTTACCCATATGTTTCTCTGTAGTAAATGGTAGAAGGAAACCCTTCAAAAATTGGGGGGAAAAAAGCTTCATTTGCAGGTAGTTTGGGGAAACAAGGATGGGGAAGGTGCCAGTCAGTATGCATGGGAGGTATATACATTAGGGGCCTAGGGGTTGCTTCCAGAAAGGGGAAAGTTCTGACCTGGGCTCCGAAGGGCCTGTGACTCAGCATGCCTCCAGATTTGGGACTAGTTCTCACGACACAATCCTCACCAATAAAGCCACACATTTAAAATGTAGGGTGACATCTCCTCCTGAGAGATTTGCAGTAACAACATTCTTACATCAATTTAGGTATAGTCAAGATAATTCTGAATGCAATAAATATTGTTAATTTAAATTACACAGGAAGGTTAAATCTACCCTAGATAACATATTATGTTTAATATAAATTTATTTTTGTTAGAATCAGTCTAGCATAATGTGTCTAGGTTTCTAATAAATTGATTGACATATTTTAGGGACTTTTTTCTCACCATAGTATCTTCTAATTTTATAGTCAATCTCTATTTTTAGGGGATAATTTGTCAGGTTATGGAGTTTTCAAGGCTATTTTTCTCTTAGTTTTAATACTTACTACTTTAGGACCCTTGCTAGTGGGATCACAGGAAGTAGAAAAAGTAAAACTTTGGACTAAGTATCCTGGGAAAGATGTATGGAATTTCCTCTTTGGGGTTTTATTAATTACTGTAAGAAATTCTGTTAGGTGGAAATGCTTCCTCTATTGGCATCTGCAACTTTACTTTCTACCTGTCTACTTTGTAGTCTCCTGCAAGGAGATGTCAGTCACCTATTAAATGCATTTGTTTCCTCAGGAATCTAGCAACTTCCTTGGCTTTTTAAAATGCTTTTAAAATCTTCATACCTTTGCTCTGAGGGCAGCCTCTTGTAACTATATGACAACAGATACCTTTTCTCCAAAATTATGCAGATATCTCAAAGTTCATATTTCTGAATCAAAATTTATTTACGCCTTAAACTTGTATATCTGTGTCTATCATCTATCTATCTATCATCTATCTATCATCTATCAATCACCTATCCATCTAGCCATCTATGATTTTTCATATCTCTTTTCTCCCTCTCCCAACTGTTAACACCTAAGTTTAAAACTCATTACCTGTCAAGTGGGTTTTTCTCAACTGCCTTACTGTCTGCTTTCAGCCTAGTCCCAACTACAGTCCATCCTCCAAGCTGCTCCTAGAGTGACCTTTTTGAACATTCAAATCTGACCATATTATTAGATATTTTAAAATCCTGCAGTGACTCCCTGCACCTTTCTGGACAATACTGAAATGCCATTGCTTAACACAGAGTACCATTCATCAGTTAGCAATTCCTTATTTTATGCCACTTATTTGTTTGGAAGCTCAAAGAAGTCCTCTCTCCTCCACCCCGACTTCATTAAATAATACCTACTCATTTCCCGCAACGCAGTACAAGTTTCCATGGTCACCTATCTGGATTTTGAAGTCTTTCCTCAGTACGGTTTATAGAAAACTCTAATAGAGCAATTACCACACTTCATTATAAACAAATATTTCTCTTATTCTCAAATTAAGCCTTAACAACTTTGAGGACAGTTTTTGACATCGTAACCCAGGGAAATAGCACTAATACCTAGCATATAATTGATGCCCAATAAACTTGTGTTGAAACCATAGATGAATGAATTAATGTTTGAATATTATATATTTTACACATGCAAAAATAATAAATTTATAATTCATAAGTATATAGAGAAAAGTTTTTTCAATCCAGAGTACTCACAACTATAAAACGTAAAGAATTGACAAATCAAAGAGAACGTTTACCTAATACAACCACAATGTGATGAGTGATGAATAAAGGATATTTCCTTTGAAATGCTATAATTGTACAATAAATACACACAGGGTAATAAAATTTAAGTTTTCTTATTTTAATAACACAAATGCCAGCTTTTTAAACAGGGATTTGGTAGAGTTGCTTTTATATGATTTCTTTAAATTTGCCTCTCATGTTAGGTCTGTTAATTGATTCAATAAGTTTTGCAAATCAAAAATAGCCAATGAGAAGTTGAGTTGTCAATTGCCTCTTAATTATAGTGATTTGGAAAAGTCTGGAAGATGACCCTGAGGGCACTTGGAAACACAGATTTTCTTTACTGCATTGCTGCGGTTTTGTTAATGTGGCTTGTGGTTATTTAGTTAATTAGGAAGAACAGTTTATATAAACAACAGGCTTTCTGAACAAAATATTTCCCATAACTCTAAAGGCAAGGATTTATTGCTCTTGTTTTTAAAGTCAAAACTGTACATGTAGGGCTTCCCTGGTGGCGCAGTGGTTGAGAATCTGCCTGCCAATGCAGGGGACACGGGTTTGAGCCCTGGTTTGGGAAGGTCCCACATGCCGCGGAGCAACTAGGCCCGTGAGCCACAGTTACTTAGCCTGCGCGTCTGGAGCCTGTGATCCGAAACAAGAGAGGCCGCGACAGTGAGAGGCCCCGCGCACCGCGATGAACAGTGGCCCCGCTTGCCACAACTAGAGAAAGCCCTCGCACAGAAATGAAGACGCGACACAGCCAAAAATAAATAAATAAATACATTAAAATTAGAAAGGAAAGAAAAGAAAAGAAACTTGTTTTTAAAAAAAACCAAACTGGGCTTCCCTGGTGGCGCAGTGGTTGAGAGTCCGCCTGCCGATGCAGGGGACACGGGTTTGTGCCCCGGTCCGGGAGGATCCCGCGTGCCGCGGAACGGCTGGGCCGGTGAGCCATGGCCGCTGAGCCTGCGTGTCCGGAGCCTGTGCTCCGCAACGGGAGAGGCCACAACAGCGAGAGGCCCGCGTACCGCAAAAAAACAAACAAACAACTGTACATGATAATTAAATTCTTGGTAATAGTGTCCTACAATTCTAGTAGGAGGGATGAAAGAACTTTATCTTTAGTCAAGTCTAGACATAAAATAGGAAACGCTTATGTTACGTTTTCAAATGATTTCCAGAGGATATGCTTGTAGGTGTATATGTATTTACTTGCATATATTCATATGCAAAGATCAAGGTATATTTAATGACAACATTCAACATTGGTTTGCCCTTGATTTGTTATAACCTGCCCCTAAATGGCTAATCAAAATAAGATTTGTTCTCTTTTCACCTTCAGCTTATTTAATATGGATAGTAAATGTATCTACATATAAATGCTGTAATTTACTATATATGACTTTCATTCTTCCCACTTGACCTGGTTTAAAATACCAGAACTTAAAGTCTACTCATTTAAAAATATCTCCCCCAATAGGACATATTAAAATGTCCATTTACATTTCTCATAGCAGCACTTGTGCAAGTGCCTTCAAAACTAAATATGTCAAAGTTATAATTATAGCAAAATGAAAGCAAATGCAAGAATGGCTCTGAGAGGTTTATCCTTTTAAACTGCAAATTTAGCTCTTTTACATAGGCAGGTTTAATTTCGAAGATTTTCACAGTGTAGGAACTAATTAATTAGTTAATAATGCATGAAGCCAGTAGAGCATTATCAGTGCTATATCCCAGATGGAAAACTAGAACAAATGAGGAAACTTACATTTAATTTGACCCTTTTAAACATGAAAACTTTAGGCTTGTATTGTTGTCTTGTTAAATTTTCATCATTTTATCTTCCATGTCTTTGGTTGTCCCCTGCTCCACCCTCAAACAATTATAGAATTTTTAGGCTCTTGCAGTGGAAAAAGGAGGTGACAGCAATTTGACTGCAACAAATCATTTAACGGGCTTGATCAAACTGATTTTAAAACTAAAGTCATTCTTCACTGTGATAGCACATTATCTTGTATGAGCTGCTAGTGTCCATTTGCTAAATTGCCTCCTTTATTAAAACAAATGGAAACCTAGTGGTCTGAGGGAGTTAATGCCTTTAGTCCCGCATCACCTCCTCCCCGGTACACACACACTTGCTAAAGAAACCAAACAATCTGAGTGCTCTTCCTTACAGGTCACACTTATTATTCCACAAGTGATCTCTAAAAGCTAAAAACAATGTGATTTTAATCATC
The DNA here is from genome assembly GCF_949774975.1 of Lagenorhynchus albirostris. Classification (NCBI taxonomy): domain Eukaryota; kingdom Metazoa; phylum Chordata; class Mammalia; order Artiodactyla; family Delphinidae; genus Lagenorhynchus; species Lagenorhynchus albirostris. Next base: position 63,604,509 of record NC_083106.1, on the reverse strand, counting down.
AAATGTGTTTCCTTCTTTCACATCTATTCTTAACAAGCCAGGATGCAAATTTGACAGGTGAAAGGCTATGAAGTGCTATCACTGTTGTACCACTTCTTATGTTTTTATGGTCTGCATAGACAGAGGGACACCCCCCATCTACAAATTAAAATCCATGTTACTTTATTTATTTATTTCTCTTTTACATTTAGGGCAAAATTCAAGCCTCCTCAACAGCTGTGTCTCCTTTACCAGCAGCAAATAAGGCAATGCATTACAATGTAAGTATCAACTCTGGTTGTCTATGTTGAAGGAGTATTTTTTTCTCAGAAAAATATGAAATGGAGAAAGGACGAACTTCCTGTTCTTAAGAATGAGAATGAAAAGTGAAACTGTCAATTCTTGAGCCTCATTTCAAATCATAGAAACAGAAACACAATCACAGGTGTTCTTTCTTAAAGATACCCATGTCTTGTCCTATCAGGTGAATGCTGAAAATTGTGGATTCAGTTTGAAAGCACGATTAAAAGTAATCAACTGGTGTGAGGTGATATCTCAGTGTAGCTTTGATTTGCATTTCTCTAATAATTAGTGATGTTGAGCATTTTTTCATGTGTTTGTTGGCCATGTATATGATTCCTTTGGAGAAATGTCTATTTAGGTCTTCTGCCCATTTTTGGACTGGGTTGTTTGTTTTTTTGATATTGAGCTGCATGAGCTGTTTGTATATTTTGGAGATTAATCCTTTGTCACTTGCTTCTTTTGCAAATATTTTCTCCCATTATGAGGGTTGTCTTTTTGTCTTGTTTATGGTTTCCTTTGCTGTGCAAAAGCTTTTAAGTTTAATTAGGTCCTGTTTGTTTATTTTTGTTTTTATTCTCATTACTCTAGGAGGTGGGTCAAAAAAGATCTTGCTGAGATTTGTCAAAGAGTGTTCTGCCTATGTTTTCTTCTAAGAGTTTATAGTGTCTGGCCTTACATTTAGGTCTTTAATCCATTTTGAGTTCATTTTTGTATATGGTGTTAGAGAGTGTTCTAATTTCATTCTTTTGCATGTAACTGTCCAGTTTTCCCAGCACCACTTATTGAAGAGACTGTCTTTGCTCCATTGTATATTCTGGCCTCCTTTGTCATAGATTAGGTGACCACAGGTTCATGGGTTTATCTCTGGGCTTTCTATCCTGTTCCATTGATCTATATTGGCTGTCGTCACAAAATCTACAAACAATTAATGCTGGAGAGGGTGTGAAGAAAAGGGAACCCTCCTACACTGTTGGTGGGAATGTAAATTGATACAGCCACTATGGAGAACAGTATGGAGGTTCCTTAGAAAACTAAAAATAGAACTACCATGTGATCCAGCAATCCCACTACTGGGCATATACCCAGAGAAAACCATAATTCAAAAACACATGCACTCCAATGTTCACTGCAGCACTATTTACAATAGCCAGTACATGGAAACAATCTAAATGTCCATCAAGAGAAGAATGGATAAGGAAGATGTGGTATATATATACCATGGAATATTACTCAGCCATAACACGGAACGAAATTAGGTCATTTGTAGAGATGTGGATGGACCTAGAGACTGTCATACAGAGTGAAGTAAGTCAGAAAGAGAAAAACAAATATCATATATTAATGCATATATGTGGAATCTGAAAAAATTGGTATAGACGATCTTATTTACAAAGCAGAAATAGAAACACAGACATTGAGAGCAAACGTATGGGTACCAAGGGTGAAAGGGGGGGTGGGATGAATTGGGAGATTGGGATTGACATATATACACTATTGATACTATGTATAAAACAGATAACTAATGAGAACCTACTGTATAGCACAGGGGACTCTACTCAATGCTCTGTGGTGACCTAAATGGGAAGGAAATCCAGAAAAGAGGGGATATATGTATACGTATAGCTGATTCACTTTGCTGTACAGTAGAAACTAACACAACATTGTAAAACAACTATACTCCAATAAAACTTAAAAAAAAAAAGTAATCGAGGTAAAATACCTACCTTTACAATAATAAAAGGAGCTAAACTTTTTCCCCAAATTAAGGAGACTGGTTCTTCCAGGCCTGCCCTGGCTAGGGTGTAAAGCCGATTGCAGTTGCTCTCTGAGAGTAGGAGTTCAAATTAGGGAGTTGAGAAAAATAGATACCCAAGGTATGATACCTTTAAATAATCATGAGTTGGGGAAAATCCTTATAAAGAAATCAGGAAATCAAAAGGAGAGAAAGAGAAGAGCATGCTAATGAAAAAGCTTCCTGAAGAATTCTAGAATCCTTATATTTCTCTTTGCTGAAAAACTAGGATTGATGGGAAGGTCATGATGTTTCTTATCGATCTGTATGTAGTATACAGAACAAACCTAAATTTCAGGTTGTTATAACAGTCCAGAAAACATTTAGTTTTACCTCTAATTTAACGGAATCAGTTAATAGCCCATTCTGCATTTGGGAATTTTCTTTAATTATATGCATTTACTACTTCCTTTAACAATTATTTGTTGTAGTTGCCACATCAGCTGCTGGAGATACAATGGTGAATATAATGGACAAAGTTCTTGCTCTCAAAGAGCTTCCAATTTAGCATGGGAATGAGATAATTAAAGAGGTAATTGTAATTCAGTGCAACAAGTATCACTGTGATGGAAGAACAGGGGGATCATAGGAGCACAAATCAGAGATGATAAACCATATTTGGCAGTGAGGGATTTCCTTCAATGATATGACATCTAAACTGTAATCTGATGAATGAGTAAAGTGTTAGCTCAGTGGAAAGGAGAGAAGAGATTGTGTCAGAAAGAGCTTTTAATGGGATGTCAGTAATCAAAGAGGAAACAGTTATATGTTGAGGCATGGAATCATAGGATGAATGATGAGAGATGGATATTTAATATTCAGGTATGATATGTATATTTAAATCGAAGTTATTTAACTATCTTTCTGGGTTTTTTTTGTTGTTGTTATTTTGTGGTATTGGCAGAATTGTGTGTATGTGTTAATTATAACTCAGTCTGAATACAGCTACTCTAGGGTTTTGACAAGATCCCAAGCCAGCAAGACTGGGGATTAGTTGTTGAAACATAGGGAAAATGCTGGAGCAATCTCAGCCAGACCTTGAAGAGATCCTTTTATTTGCAATGTAAAGCGTATTTCACTATAAGCCTTCCCTCTCCCTCCCATTTCTCTCTGTCTTTCTGTTTCTCTGTTCATTAATACTTCTTAATTTGGTAGAATTTTCAAAATAGTATCAGCTACAAAGATAGATTGATTTATTTTTCCCCAACCACCTAATATACTATAACTCTTGATTTCCTTTGCAAATTTCAACTTACTGTATACTAATGTTTCATTTTGAAAATGGAAATTTTGTTTCCAGATGGCTTTCCATGTCTAAGTGCAAGCATTTGATTTCTAATATTATTTCCCAGTACTGATAATCACTCCTCCCTCAAGCAACAAATCCCTTTGGGATATAAATTGTAAACTAATACAGTGAAAGCAGCAACAGAAGTATTTTCTGTACATTCAGCACTTGGCATTTGTAGCATTTTCCAAGCAAAGTTTATGAAAGAAATGGGACACAATTTGGCAGTAGTTCTGGAAGAAAGACTTGTGTTTAACTATTTTGTGTGCTGTTGTTTTTGTTGTTGTTTTCTTTCAGAAGTAGGTGAGTAATAATTTGGTAGAGACAGCAGTTTATAATTGTAAACATGAACTAAAGCTAGATTTTCCTCTTCACCCAACATTATAATCAAATTTTAATAACTGTGGGTTTCCTGAATCAGGTCTTCCCATAGGCATGTGTGCTGGCTAAACATCACAGAAACATAGCATTAAGTCTACTTCCATAGATACGTGATATTCAAAAAACTAGAATCCATCAAGCTCTTCCATTCCCCACATGAACAAGTAGATAGTTGTCAGAATCAAATGAAGCAAGGGATAGAGAATGATTTTATTTAATTTGTTGGATCAGGGCCTAGTGGTCCATATGTGCTACCCATGTAGGAATGTATATTTGAACCACTTTATTTTCTGATATCATTCTCAGGAGAGGTAAAAATGATAATTTCCTCAGTGGTCTATAACCATTTTCCTAGAGGCGAATAAGTATAGTAGAAATACAAGCCACCACTAGTATTTATTAGGTCACTCAGCTTCTCTTCTCTTAAAAAATATTCAGCTGTGAAATTTGGTCATAAATTATAATGCTTTAATTCACAAAGAAATATTTTATGAAGTAAACAAAACAAAAATTTAAGCAAATATACATTACTGTCTTGACCTTGACACAGAAATTGTATAAGGAATGAAAAATATCTCTATTTGAAAAACATGGTTAAATTATCTTTTCTCTCATACACATACAAAATAATCTTATAAGAATATTTATTATCATATCTAGGTTTAATTTGTTAGGCTATCTAAATCATCAACTGATATTGTCTTGAGTAGTATTTGCCACCTTGGCATTTATTCATGCCTCTTCTTTTCTTTTTTGTTTTTGTTCTTTTGAGTTGGGGGATTGGGAATTAGCATTCTAATTCTTGTTGTAAATTCACCACTTCTTCATCCTACATCTATGTGGTTGATGCTACCAAATAGCTTCACAGTTAGGCATGTGCCCAAAGCCAGGTCAGAGAAAGTTAATTTCAGGACTTGTATTGAAACACTCATTAAAGGAACGTTCCCATTGCTTTCCTTTTGCTCAACTGTGAGAATGTACACCTAAAGCTGTTTAGGGCTTCTAGAATGGAAGAACCTGCCTGAGAATTAAGCCAACAAAGAGGAAATAAATAGCCAACAGAGGGAGAGAGATGATTTCCTTATAATATTATTTTAGGACCCTGATCTAGCCATGCCTAGACTTCACCATCTTGTTGGGTAAAATGTTATGTTTTTGCTTAAGGCAAGTTGAATAGGTTTTTTTTTTTTTTTTTAACTTGTAACAAAAAATGTCCCAATTAATACATCAGTGTCATTCTCATGAAGTGGACCAGAAACACCCCAGAACAAGCAGCTTTCTGCAAAGCCACTGAATAAGTCTCTCAGAAGTAGTTTTAGGAATCAGGATTACAACAATACATATTTTTATAAAGATTTTATGAGAAGTACTGTTTTAGAAAATAAGTTTAATTGGGTGTGGGTCATACCTTGTTTATCTTTGTATTCCCAGAGCCTTGAATTTGGTCTAGCATATAGTTATCACTCAATCATTATTGAATAAAGTGTCCATAGAGATTCATACATTATTTGGGCAACAGAGGCAAAAAAATGTACAAACCAGGTTACTTTCCTATAAGGAGAGCAGAAATCATGTAATAAAATTATTGGAATAATTTACATTTTGCACTACTTCAAGAGGTAGTAAAGGATGCTCTCAAGAATAAGAAAGGGTTACAGGCTGCAGTAAATTAGGGAAATATGTCTACTGTTATTTTAATTTAAAAAAAAATCTCCAAATACATTAAAGTATTAGGGAGACTCCAAGAAGTCCTGCAATTTCAGGAGTCAAGTCCCATCTGCCAGATTCACAAACGGAAAATTTTAAAAAATGAAACGCTATTAATATCTGACATGAACATTCCACATATTACCATGATAAAAGCTGTAACATAACATGATAAGGACAACACATTGGGAGCAGAAGAAATGCCTTGGGTGAAGTCTTAGGAAAAGGATTTTTGACATGGTTCTTGAGGCATTTTTGAGAATGTGTCAGGAAGAAGTATTTAGATGTGTTAGAGGAGAAGGGCAAAGTGTGTGCAAAGCCACATACTTCTGCCAGCGCTATGAGGAACAGAGAAGGGCAAAGTTTCTTGACAGTAATTCTGAATATGAATATCCCTGTCAGTGGCAGCTATGAACATTTTTTTCCTTTTGTTATGTGTTATTTTATTCAATTCTTACAAGTCTATGAAAACCCTGATCTTTCCCCTTTTCCTTAAATAGTTATTAAGTGCTACCCTTACCACCATCAATAATAATAATAACAGTAAAAATGAAGGTAGTGCATGCCAGGGAGGTTTCTAAGGACTTTGCAAGTTTAAATTCTTTAACTCTCACAACAACCTTACCTGGTAGGAACTATTATTATCCCTATTTGGTACTAGAGTATTAATGGGATGCTCAGTATCTTATTGTACTGAGACAGAGAGAGGTGAATTAGACACCCAAGGTTACAAGATGGCAGAGCCAGAGTCTACCCAGCATGTCTGGCTCCGGCACCTGCAACCTTAAATGTCATGCTCTACCGCTTACCACACTAGCTTGGGCATGTGTGTATGCTGGTGAAGAAACAGACAGTCCCCTACACTGGTCAATTTACAATGTCTGAAAAAATATTTAGTAAAACAAAAATAAAATGAAAACTAATCTCAAAATAGGAAACTCTCCCTGAAATTTTTAGGTCAATGAAGCAAGTTGAGCAAAAAGAAGAGAGGTGACAGCTGGTGATAACTAGACAATACAAGGTCAATGGTAGTTTACTTTATATGAAGAACACCTTTCATTTCTAATGTCAGAATTTATTTTTATTTTATTTTTTAATAAGTTTTGAAATGCTTTACCTTAGCAGTTTCTGAAAACTGATTCTCTGTAGTTAATGTGAGGAAATTTCCCTAAACATCCTAAATGATTGCAAAAATAAGAAAGAAGTTAGGATTCTGCCTATTAGAGGACTTGAGAAGGAGGAGGGGCTGGTAGCTGGGGCAGAAGGGCCTGGGCCCTTGAGAGTCTTGAGATGCAAACATGGGACAAAAGAGTAGAGAAAAGAAATAAAAAGTAACCTCACCAAGTGCTTACATTTTAGTTTGTCCCTTCCCATGGCTTCATCTCTCTCCTCCAGGACAGGTAAGGGAGTTGTGGAGTGAAGGCCAAATGACGAGTTAAATAACTGAGGCAGAACATAGATGGGCCCCAGAATGAACTGTTTCTCCCCTGTGGACAGAAACTCCATAAAAGCAGGATGATGGAGGAGGCTGGGCCCTGCTCAGATAAGAGATAGAAGACCACGTATTCCTCATTCTCGAAGTCAAGGAGACCTTCCTGACTACACACAGGCGCAGAAAAGCTCCTTGGAGGTCAAAAATGGAGGGGGCGCCACCCCATAGTAAGTGGTGCCCACTACCCATAGGCCTCTTCACTAGAAGCCATCTTGGCTAAGAGACGCGCACGCACACAGGGGAGGACCCTGAGATACACCAAATATGGACTCAGAACAAGGCAAAGCACGGTGATTGGTCAAAGGAAACCCGGAAGAAATGCGCCATAAAAGCGATTCAAACTGCCTTGAGGGCCTGACTCTCTCTCTCTCTCTCTCTCTCTGAGCCTGCCTGTGTGTCTAGCCACACGTACTATACTCTTTTTCCTCCTAATAAACACTTTACTTGCTTCACTACTTTCCGTCTCTATGTGGAAATTCATTTCTACACAGCTGACGGGCCAGGGCCTTGTCACTGACCACTGGTCTAATGGCTAGAATTCAGTGCTCTCACTGATACTGCCCGACCTTAATTTCTGGCCGGGAACTGAAACCCTGCTTCAAGCTGCTGCAGGCCGAGGCCATCCGAGATCATAAGCATTCGCCTCCAAGCACTTACCATCCTTTCAGCCTACGTTACTTTTTCCAACCTCCTCTTCCTTCTCTCTTCCCTCCATGTCTCTTCCTTCAAGTTCTGAAAGAACTTTTCTCTTCCCATCCTCAACTAAACTCCTATTCATTTAGAATGATTGACATACATTACTCTGAAAATTAAACCTTTTCCTAACTGCCAGTTTCAGTGCTTCTGGATACAGCCGTCTCCCCTGGCTTGGTCATCTTTACTGCTTCTCTTATTGGATGGTATCATTTACCCTTACCTCACCTAATTAGTCTAACAGTCTATTTCTTTGTTTCCCAGTGACCAAAAATTGCAACAATGATACTTACTCTCCTTCCCTTCCAAGTATTACTGAGGATAACAAAAACAACCGTCAGTTATACTGGTTTAGCTATTGCAGCGTTAAGATGGGGAATGATTGTGATACAGCTTTGAGAATTACTATTTGAAAGCTCCAAATTTTAGCCATATCCATGTTAATGTTTAATGTCGAAGAGTCAGTTTTTAACACTGTCTATGTGTGCTCCATCTTTATAGTCAGATATTCACAAAGTATGGTCAGGAAAATAAAAACAGATAATAACACAGGGCCACATGCCTGAACCATGAGAGTCAAACTCCTTGAGGAAAACCACTCATTCAATAGCCTAACACCTCTGAGTACCTATGAAGGGCCAATCCATGTGCGAGGCCTGAGAAGACATTTTAAAAAATCATGTTCCCCCATTTGATTGGGGCTATCCAGTCAATCCTAAATTTGCTATCATATTCTCTTGCCCCAGAGAGCACAGTCTCAATACACATAAAAGAAACTTAAACTTTAAAGAAGTCCAAAGGAAAACTGAATATGACACATTTAAAAAGAGATTTCAAGCTTACTTCAAGAGAATAATTTATATTAAGTTAGAAATGAAATTTTCCAAGTAAAAGATTATTCTTTCCTTTCTAAAAGCACTGAAAAACACCTCCTGACATACATTAAATAGGTTTACAAAGAATTAGGAGGAATCAAGATGAAATAGAGTTCCAAGTAAGGAAAGTTTATATTGACTTTTTTATATAATGCAATGAGTACTCTAAGATTAAGATTGATAGTATCAAAATATTTAAATCTGGTGATTGCTTGAATCTTCACTGAACAGTGTACTTTCTTCAACTATCACTCATTCTCCAGATTTTATGATACAAAAGTAAACTTATTCGAAAGAAATTTTTAAGTGTCTTAAGAAACACACTTTAAAAAACTGAGTAAGAGCCAGTCCAACATTTAAGCTCCCAGAAAATACACAAAATTCAATGTCAAACTTTGGTTAATCTCCAGATGATGTCAATAGCGTGTGTAAACCAACTGAGTTTCTCACAACATACTGAAGGCAGTTTTTTTTTTTTTTGTATTATATAATTCAAGATGACCTTATAGAATTAATACCTATTATGCAAAGGACAAAAAATGTGACTGAAAGTCTAGGTGTTTAGCTACCCTTCAGCACATGACATTTTACCAAAAAAAAGAAAATAAATATCCATGCAAACACACGAAGTCCATTGAGTAATTTAGGTCAAAATAAATGAAGTACATGAATAATTCATATTTTCCAGTGAAGTACTTTGCAATGTTATCCAATTTACAGAGCACAGAGCATCACACATAAATGTTTGGAATCTCATTAAAACATAAAAATCTACTGATAGATCAGCCAGATTCTGACTTCTAGAAAATCTCTCCAATTTTAGACAATGAAAAAATAGACATTAGTGTTATAAGGAAAGCTTTAGTAATATATCAGCTTGCTTTCTTCTCTTGGCCCATGAGTTTTTACTGTTTACAGGGCCTTTCTACTAAGAGCGAAAAATGAAATAGCCTTTTTCAAGGGATTTGAAATCTCTCCACTAGAGCCTACTGAAGTTTAAATTTCATGCATTCCTCTTATGCACAAAAAGGGGGGAAATGCATTCTGGAACAAGAAAAGAACTTAGAAATAATCCAGTTCAAGACTCATTTTACAAATGAATAAATTCAGCCTTAGACAACTCTCCAACAGAAACCATTAGAAGCATTACGATTTTACTTCCCATGTGCCATTAATAAGGGAGTTTGCAGTTCGTAGGATCTTGCCACTTGATATCATAAAATCTGACCCATTGCGTCATATTGGATGTACTCCAGAAATTTTAGCTCCTCATAGAGTAATTTTCTGGCTCTACTTACTGTCTTGCTTTATGACATACCAAAGGGGTTTGCTGTATTCCGCTGTCCTGATTTTAATCCGAGCAAAACTGAAATTAAAAAATAAATAAATAAATTGTCAGGCAACAGACATATTGGATATTCCAGACAGCCTCAGTGATGTGTCTGAGAGATATTTGGTTTCTTACCAAAAACACAGTCCAGGACTCTAATTGTAGTTATTTTCTTTTGAGAAATGGGTGGTAAATGACAAGATGTTACTAAACCCTCATAACACAAAGTCATGAAATGTATTGATCCACCTCAAAACTGCTGGAGTTTCCATATATTAGGGCTTTCAAGTAGTAGTGTACTCTCTGTATATCATGCACATTAAGGTTTTATTAAAAATTCAATGAAATATTTATATCTGTTATAAATCCCTGATGAGTAAATGAATGCAATCAAGACATAGTGATTTTCCAATATGAGTTTTATTCATAGAACATTTTGTCATGGCAATAGACGTCTTTTAGTTTTTAAAAAGATAACTACTGTTAAGTGACCTACTTCTTACATGGGAATGATTTATTCGATCACCGTTTTAACTCTTCTTCTCCACCCCAGTCCCAGCCCATCCTCCTCTGAAGAGTAAAACTGATTTACATGAGAATTCCCATAGGGCCTATTTCAAATTTCCCTGGGTAATTCAGAAATAATTTCAAATTTCCCTAGATAATTCAGAAGTAATTTCATAATAATGCATAATAACTTTCATGCAGATCTTAAAGTTATAATCCTTTCTATTAAAATTCCCAAGATAACATTTCTTACAGTAATTCCATTGTGTAAGTACAAAGGCAATTGTCAGTAATTCCAAATGATGTCGATATTTGAAGATAAGGATATTTCTGTCTCCTAAGTTCCACCAGCCATCTTGCTAATCTCCAGAGGTAGCACTGACAGAGAACAGAGTGAATCATGCCCTGGGAATAAGGACACTGAGATCCAGGCCAAGAGAAACCTCCTCCTGAATCATAATTGGAAGGTTCATTATAGGTTTAAAGTTATTTAAATGACTTTATCTTTCTAAAAAGTCTCTTCAGAATTAGAGAGTTTTTTTGTCTGCTTTGAGTACCAATAAAATCTGGAATAAAACTCACTTCCAGACTTTTTTTTTCTTTACAATAAACATCAGTATTTGATCTGAGAACATTTTTGCTAGGTCTCTTTATGTACTTTTAACAATAATCAGTGGTATAGATACTGAGACAAAGCATAACAGAATCTAAGATAAAAGAAGTAAACTCATTTTCCTTCTCCAAGTTATTTAATCTTGAGTTTCTTCATAAAACACAAGTTTGCAACATCACCACCAAAGCCTGATTTAAGAAGGGCAAGGGGATTGGAGCAACCAACTTGATCTCCAGCTTTTCTGTCCCAGCCTCTGAATATCTCTGCTGATAATCTTTGTTTCCTTCTAGTTTTAAACGGTTAATAATCATCTAACAAAAATGAGACCTTAAATTATATCTTTAGTCAAATAATTAACAGTGCTATTTAGAAATGTTAAGTCAATAAATCATTCACACATACCCAGAGGATTTAAAATATAATCATTAGGATTTTCTAATGTGCCTTAGTAGAAAAGGCAATGTCTTTAAAGATAATTAATAATGTTAAAATTTAATACCTCCAATGCTGTCTTCTATAATACAGTTCAGTTTTCAAGTGCATTTCAGTAAGCATTTCTTCATATTTTTGCACATTCATCATAATCCCCATATTATTAATCTGCCTTTATATATACTTTTATAAGGTAGATACTGAATAACTCTTAAAGAAGTACTAAGTAGGCACGTGGAGCCACCGATACAGAAATTTGTTATCCAAACCTGCTTTAAAGAACACATGGAATTTGAATTGATGACATCCCAAGGTTCTCACGAAGAGCCTCTCTTATACTTTATTTTCTTTATTCAATTCTCTCTTTAAATATTCTTCATTTGTGTTACGTTTAGGGAGGTAGAGAACAAGGAAGAGGGAAATAACCTCATATAACCATGTGTAACCAGTATAGGTAGACAGAGTAAGCATATTTGAGTTGGGGGGCGGGGAGGGGAACGGGGTGGGCACTGTTCATCTTCCTGACAAAGAATTATTAATATCAGATCACTTTTATATCACAATTTTTAAAAAAATTAGCTTGTAGGAGAAATAGGTGAGGACAAGGGGAAAATATAAAAGAAATATTTTATTGAGACAGTAAATGTCACCCCCTTGCAATAGTTTTACCATCTTTTACCTTTTTAAACTTCTGAGGAATTGAAGTCTATTAAAAGCAAGGCCAAATATTGTGCCCGTCCCTCGGTTGTTTTACCATTACAGTAATGTCATGGCTGAACGGCAAAGGTCTGACATTGGCTGTTTTCCCTCAAGAGCCACGCTTCACCTCTGTAAATGTTGCTGATGTAACTGGCCTTCCATGTACTTCTCCCATTTCCCTTCCAGCCTGCATTATAAATTAAACTGATTTCATCTCAAGTCTCACCTTTCTAAGCAGACTCCTTACAGATTAATTCTAGACACAACAGACTAGTAGCTGAGACCTTGCAATAAAACTTGAAAGCAGCGAGTGAAAGGTATAGGAATTCCAGATTTTGCATTTCTCTTTGCTTTCCTCCTTTTGTCCAAAAAAGGAAGGAATTCTCAAACTTCCCTCATCCAGCGCTGGCACTGAACAAGTCTTAGAATTCCTCTGAAAACATGACATCCCAACTCCTAGTAGAACTCAGATCAGCATTTCTTAAATCCGATGATCTTTGACACATTTATTATTTTATGGCTGCATTGCTAGATATCTCTATTACTCTACTACTTATCTCAAGTCTAGCAGAACTTTTTAATCAAAAGAAAAGTATTGTTGCTGCCTCATGAATGATTTTGTGGAGGTCAGTACAAGGAAAGTGTATTTGCTGGAAGCATGCTTGATTGTCATTTGTTTAGCATAAAGGATCATGAAGCTTTAGAATATAAAAGCAATTCCTGCATTCATTTCTCAGCATTCACTGCTGCCAGAAAACTGGTGGGAAATTTGGCTGTTGGGACAGCCTGTATTTTCCTGAACTGTTTCCAAAATTCAGATGAGTTGTTATTAAAAGTAAAGTCTGAAAACAAAAAAAAAAGAGTAAAGTTTGTCTGGTTTACATAGACATAAAAGTTCTGATTATACATTTAGGACAAGAATTCTCAAGAATTCTGTGACCTTTCTGTATATTTTGGCCACTTGTTCAAATTAGCCATCTTACATAAAAGTCAAATAAAATAACCTTGGTTTTTCTGAAAGTTTGCTTTATCTAATACACATCATGAAAATATATACATGTTTAAATGTGAATGAGGAACAAAGATAAATTCACGACAGTCAGTAGTATTATCTAGGTAAATGAAAATAGCTTTCCACAAATTAAAACTTCTTCAGTGTTCTGTGTATTTTCTATACCTTCAGTAACTATTTTCAAACAATTTTCAAACTAAAGCACAGTACCAGACATTGCAAAGATCAGGAAGACATGTAAAGTACAACACCTGGCCTCAAGTCTCCCACATTATGTTAAATTGCAACATAAATAATCCAGAAATGGTGTAGGATGCAATAAATGCCACCTGCACAGTAAAAAACAAAAAACAAAACAAACAGACTATTAGTCAAAAGAGGACACGATGGTTTTCAGTTAGAAGAGCTAGGGGTCATCAAAGCATAATTTGTGCCTGAGCCTTAAAGAATATGAAGACTTTTAATAGGCAGAAATCTCAGTGGGAAGCATTTCAGGTGAAGAAAGGAGCATGAACAAAGGTAAAAAGCAAGGGATGCATATAAAATAGTAAGTAGTCAAGTTCAACTCCGAAGCCTGGCGTCTGACTTTGTTTAGGTTAGCTATTGCTGTATACTATGTAGCAAAGTACACAGTAGGTAGAACAGCAATCATTTGATTGTCTTTGATGGTTTCTGTGGATCAGGAATTGGGGAAGGTCTTGGCTTGACAGTCTAGGCTCATAGTCTCTCATGAAGTTGCAGTAGCTGGAGCTGGAAAAGTGGGGAGCTGGAGAAGCTGAGGGCTGGCTGAACATCTGCCCTCCTTATTAGTGTCAGGTCTGCTCCACGTGGTCACTCTGTATGAGTTAGTTTGGGCTTCCTCACAGAATGGTGCCACTGGGCAGTCAGATGGCTTACAGTATAGCTGAAGGCTCCTATGGGAATCATTCTGGGGGACTGTGTGGAAGTTGCTTCACCTTTTAAGGCTTAATCCTGTAGATATGCTGCATGTTACTTTTGCCACATTACACTATTTACAAGCAGGTCACAAATCTTCCTAGATTCAAAGGGAAAGGAATTAGAGTTCCTTTCCGGGTGGAGGAGTGATAAGGGTCTATAAGAGTATGTGAGACAGGAAATAGTGTTATTGTCTTTAAAAAATACTATCAGCCACAGATATTGTTCATGACCTGACCCCAGTTAACGTTTTCCAGGTTTAATTCCTTCCATTTTTCATATACAGCCATGTATCTTCTATCACAGAGAGCTACTTAAGATTCTAAGATATTGTTATGCATTTGCATATCTCCTTGCCATTGAATTGTTGGTTCTGCATGAATTGTCCTTTTTCTTTGTGTCTACCCAGCAAAATCCTATTCAGCTTTAGCAATCAGCTGTCCTACATAAGCCTGCCCTGAATTTTCAAAGACTGAGTGTTCCCCTAAGGCTCAGAGGTTTGATTTTCTTTTCGTATTTTTAAAATTTATTATGGTATATAATATACATAGCATTAAATTTACCATTTTAACCACTAAATGTGCAACTGTACAATTCAGTGGCATTAAGTATATTCACATTGTTGTGCAACTTTCACCACCAGTCAGCTCCAGAATTTTTTCATCATCCCAAACTCTGTACCCATTAAACAATAATTCCCAATGCTCCCCTCCCCTCAGCCCCTGGTAACCACTATTCTACTTTATGTCTCTATGAGTTTGACTATTCTAGGTACCTCATGTAAGTGGAATCATAAGATAGTTTTACTTCTGTGTCTGGCTTATATCACTTAGCATAATTTTTTCCCAGTTAATCCATGTGGCAACATGTATCAGAATTTCATTCTTTTAAGGCTGAATAATATTTCATTGAATGTGTCTATCACATTGTATTTATCCATTCATTCATTGATGGACATTTGGGTTGTTTCCACCTTTTGACTATTGTGAATGATGCTACTATGAACATTGGTGTACTCCAGAAGTATTTTGCATTAATTCTCCGAGGAAATTCATCTCATTGGATTGTAAGCATTTTCCCACATGATTGTTTGAGCATCCTTTAAACTACCTAAACTCTTTGAATTTTAAGTTTATAAACTTTGAATTACAGATTTCTACATCTCCATAACCTAGAACATAATAGGTGTTCAATAAAGATATATTGGCTATTGAACACTAAAGAATTGAGGCAATGTCAATAGCAAAAGCCCTATTTGTGACCTTCAATCTCTTTTTGCCAAAGGCTTTCTCAACTATTTGATGTGAATTTGAAATTTTCATTTTATTGATAGATCAGAATGTATTAGATACTATAATAAACACAGCTAAAAGAAGGCCTGATTTTCAGGAGCTAACATTTTAAAATTGAGGTTGAATTCCTTGATAGGGTTTGAAAGAATAAAGAGATTCATAGAAAGAAGGGGTAGAGTTATTTCTTGGTGGATTAATATACTATGGCTTTCTGGAAATTAGATTATGTACAATGCACTAAATTCTTAAGGAATATAAATGTAATTTGTCTTTTTCCCCATAAGTATATATATCATACTAATTTGTATTATGTTTAAGTTGGTTATCTATTACTCTTGGGCTATAGGCGTAGGTACTTTAAAGAGGCAAATATTAGACTCTAAGAAACTAAGGGGAAATTACTGTGGTGGCTATAGGATCATGTGTATAACATAAAGGGCCACTGACTAGTAACAACTGTAAAACACAAATCTGTTTGGTTTGGGGACCCATGGAGTCCAGGGCTCAACAAATTCAGAGTTTTATTTGTAGATAAAATGCATACATAGTAAGGAAAGAAGGACATATGCTTTTTATTGGATTTGCTGAATGGGAGGGAGAAAATATCTTCATGTAAGGTTTCATGATATTGCTTGTTTTCTATTTGAACTTCTGAGCTATGTTGATCATAATATTCTGGTAATCCACAATACAGAAAATATAACAGTTAAAAAGAGGTGGCACGTAACTTCTTGATCCTTACTCAAATTATTTTCAAAACATTACTATGTATTTTTTAATTTATTTCCACACTTGTGTACACACCCCCTAGAAGACTGCCTGACAAATCAAAGGCATCCAATGGATGAATAAATGATTTATGAATGCATAAATCTCAAATTTGGATTTTACAAATAGACAAAATTTCATTATTTACAGTATTGAAAAAAACCCAAACTGCATAAATGCCCAACAATCGAAAGTACACAAATAAATTAAGGTACATGCATAAGCTAAAATACTATGAAGTCATGAAAATTATGTCCTTGAAAATTTTTGACAATGCAAAAAATTGTCCAAAAGGTAATAACTGAAATTATAATTGCCCTAACTTTGTTTAAAAGTATATATACACACATACACTCACACAAACACACACACAAATACTTTAAATATATGTGGATATACATACAAATATTTCCATATTTGTGTGTATATATACACACCTATTTCCCAAGTATATCTGGAAATGTTTTACCTGTGTAATTAAGAAATTAAAGTTCTATGTCCTATAATACCATGCCATGTAATCAGTTCTACAGATTTAAGAGCCATACATTATTACCATTATTTTACAGATCTTCCTTGACTTACAATGGGGTTAAGTCTGGATAAACCCATTGCAAGTTGAAAATATCATAAGTTGAGAGTGCACTTAATACACCTAGCCTACCAAACATCATAGCTTAGTATAGCCTATCTTAAACAAGTTCAGAACATTTACATTAGCCTACAGCTGGGTAAAGTCATCCAACACAAAGCCTATTTTATAATAAAGTGTTGACTACCTCAGACATTTTATTGAATACCATACTGAAAGTGAAAAACAGAATGGCTGTATGGGTACGGAATGGTTTTAAGAGTATCAGATGTTTACCCTGTTGATCACAGGGCTGAATGGGAGCTGTGGCTTGCTGCCTCTTCCCAGCATCAGGAGAGTATGTACCACATGTCACTAACGTGGGAAAAGATCAAAATTCAAATCGCCAACTACAGTTTCCACTGAATGTATATGGCTTTCACACCACCATGGAGTCAAAAAGTCCTAAGTCAGGGACTTCCCTGGTGGTGCAGAGGTTAAGAATCCGCCTGCCAATTCAGGGGACACGGGTTTGATCCCTGGTCCAGGAAGATCCCACATGCCGCGGAGCAACTAAGCCCATGTGCCACAAGTACTGAGCCCGCATGCTGCAACTACTGAAGCCCATGCACCTAGAGCCCATGCTCCGCAACAAGAGAAGCCACTACAATGAGAAGCCCACGCACCGCAATCAAGAGTAGTACCCGCTCGCCACAACTAGAGAGAGCCTGTGCACAGCGACGAAGACCCAACACAGCCAGAAAAAAAAAAAAAAAAAATCCTAAGTCAAATCATCCTAAGTTGGAACTGTCTTTGACAATAGAAAAAAAGAACAGCAATGCATTTATGTCAAAACCTAAATCTCTAAACGAAATTTTTGTGGAAGAGCATTTTTTTCAATGTCCATCCTTCTAAATGAGATATTTGTGGAAAGCATTTAATGACACTTCAAATGGACATAGCAGAACTAAAATTACAGGTAGAACTTTCTTTTTATCACTAAAACAAACTTACATCAGTTTTAAAAAGGTATCACTTTATGAGAGAACAAACTTCCTATACTGAAAAGAAAGTAACTTGAAATTTCAAAATAAACCCATATTCCCTGATTTCAAGCAGACCATCAACATAAAGTGTATCTGAATTGCTATTAAACATATGTTTTTACAATAGAATGCCTAAGAGAATTTTTTGTTGGGCTCAAATCTTTTAAATATTCTGTTTATGAGATTCGCATTTCGAGTAATCACAAACCTAAAGAATTATAACTGCCATTTTCTTGTAACAATGAAGAAATGAACCAAGCAACCAACATGAGTTATAGAATGGGGCAATGTGACAGAAGTAAACATGAAGTAAGACAATATTTTACATGACAAAACTGATGTGGGCTAAAGAAACCCTAAGCATGCCACATCCATAGGTAATAACAAGAAAATACAAATAATCTGGCAATATGCTTTTATTGGATTGTAGGCCACTCATTTGATTATATAAAAAGAACTTCGCACTTCTGTTTGTGATTGTTTGATGGGCTATTATACATGGATTGACTTTTGCCACTGAAAAAAATTATAGATCTGATGTTCCTAGGTAAAATGTATAAGTACTTATAAAAATAAATATAAAATTAAAGACTTAGACTATAATCTTTCTAATGAAAGATGTGAATAATGAAATATAAAATCACTCTAATCTTTGTAAATACCTTTGAAAAATTAGTATAAAAATAGAAATAGTAAAATTAAGAGTCAATAGAGGGTTCTACATCTGTTGTTTAAAATTAAAGCAATTATAGAATGATGATTATTGTCTATTATTAAAGTTTCACATAATGCTACAATAATTCCTTCATTCTGTCCATTCATTGATATAAAGTTTTTTTTATCATTTTTAAATGAGAGCTGCTCTTAAGGTAAGACGAAAACTTAGATGATAATTGTATTCTTTGCATGTAAATTTTCACTGTGCTTACAGGTATAAAATTTTTAGGTTTGTCAAAATAGACACCTACATTTTGATATACAAGATTATAAAGCTATTTCATGTTTATCTTCATAGTTTTTCTTAAACTTATTAAACATTCACCAAATAACTATTTTGGTGTAATTTCACATACACATCTTGGATCATTAGATTCTATCCCAAAATTTATAGAAAATATTACATATTGATCTCTGAAGGATAATGCACACCAACGATTCAATACGCTGTAGTGACAATGGCAAAGGAAATCAATACCAGCCAAAGTACAAGGTTCATGAAGAATTGAAAAAGAATGACACTGTTAAGCTAGTCATCATCCCTTAAGTTTTACAATTTTTATATGAAAAGAAAGGGGGGGGGAAGCCAGGGATGTTGATGAACCAGGCTCCTAGCTTTTCACAGCATCACCACCAACAATACTGAAATATGTCAACTTCTGTGTGAAAAATGAAAACCAGTGACAATGAAAGCATTCAGCTTGAAAGATATATTACTTCTTTCCCATGTTACACTTCAGAAACAATACAAAACACGATTACTAGTCCCAGCAGAAGGAAGGACTCTTTACAAGTGATATTACCATTTCAAAATATCTTTGTATAAAAGCCAAGCTAAATAAAGACTGAAACATCAGGACTTCTGAGACAGAAGCTGGAATTTCTGTAATGAGATATATTCCTAGATAGAAGACGGACGGCAGATGGGAATGGAAAGAAGTCAGTTTGTACAGCACTGGTTCCTGCTTAGTTGGAATACAGTCAAGGGAATAAAAAGAGTTTTGTGAGTATAAAGGCTGTAGATGCATTATTACCATGAATAGTGTGGGTTTTACAGAGTATAAAATTTAAATCAAATGTTTGTATGTCACTGTCAGAGGAGTTAGTCCCCCCAAAGGAAGTGCTCAGAGACCAAAGTGCTAGATGTGTGCAAATCAGTTGAAAAATAACACACAGTCTACGCAGTGAGGAGATTCTATTTCTGATCTGTGTAGGCCATTTCCTAAGACCTCTGGGAGGCTAAATGGGAAAGGCTAATACTACATTTCAAGTGCTACTTTACTTATTTTCTTTAGGTATATGCAGTATGAACTCACTTCTCTAAAAGTAAGGATTTTCTTGTGAACTAAGGGGAAAAAAAGTTCAACTTTTTAATGAACTGCCTTAGTGTGCTTGGACTGCCATAACAAAATACCACAGACTGTAAGACTTAAACCATGGAAATTAATTTTCTCACAGTTCTGGAGGCTAGAAGTCCTAGATTATCGTCTGGCGGTATCAGTTCCTGGTGGGAGCTCTCTTCCTGGCTTCCTGGCTTATAGATGGCTGCCTTCTTGCTGTGTCTTCACATGGCAGCAGCAGAAGGAGGGGGGAGAGAGAGAGAGCACTCTGGGGTCTCATCTTATAAGGATATCAGATCAGGGCCCCACCCTTAGGACCTCATTTAATCTTAATTACCTCCTAAAGACCCTATGTCCCAATACAGCCACACTGGGGCTTAGGACATCAATGCATAAATATGGGGGGACACAGTTCAGTCCATAGCATAAACAAACCAAAAAGGGTTACATAACCTAACCTAACAAAGCTAAAATAGGATAAGGGAGACTTTTTTTTTTTTTTTTTTGCTGTACGCGGGCCTCTCACTGTTGTGGCCTCTCCCATTGCGGAGCACAGGCTCCGGACGCGCAGGTCCAGCAGCCATGGCTCACGGGCCCAGCCACTCCGCGGCATGTGGGATCTTCCCGGACCGGGGCACGAACCCGCGTCCCCCGTGTAGGCAGGCGGACTCCCAACCACTGCAAAGGGAGACTTTTACTTCAAAATTACTTGAGTGTTTCAAAAGCAATTTTACTCTATTGGTTTTAGTTAAGTGATTCCTCCCCCAACTCCTGCCATTTGGAGACAATAAAATTTCCATGATAGTTTTTTCGAGTTTGAGTAGTCACCATGTGAAGATCATTCATGTATGCATGCTTGCAAACGTGTGTGTTTTAAGTTACTTTTAGTTGTTATCATTCTTTTGAAGCAACTATTAGTGCTTATGAAATTTGATCTATTTGTGTGTATTGTCAGATTCTAAACAACTTTATTTAGAGTATTGGATGAAGAAAGAAAACCTCTAATACATTCCAGAGCTAAGATGCTAGACTCAGCTTTGACGAAAGTCCTCTAGTACCCACCTTCAGCCCGGATGCCCAAATGATAACCACACTCCCAAATTATTTCATTGCATCTTTTATTCATCCTAATACGACTTCAAGAGTCTGTAAGAACTAAGTAAATAAACATTAAATTATTTTCTAGCGTAGCACAACAGAGTGTGTAACTAGGATTATATATTGTAAACTCTTTTCCCATAAATGCAAACCCCATAGCTAAGTGAGGGAGCCATCACTTAAAACTTATTAAGAAAATGTGTAATATAATGGTCAGATATAACTATTTTTAAAATTCCAGATAGTTGTTATTTTTCATTTGAAATATCTCCTGTGTACCTATTCCATCTCACAATTGCCCCATTTCAACTCTAAAGATAATATGTGTGCAGCTAACTTTATTGTTTGCTGAAAAATATTTCTACTAATTTACCCACTTGGTATAGGTTACAAAGAAGTGCACGTTTTTTTCCCCTTACACTCCAACCTCAGGCATATTTTGACATAGAGGCTCTTCCAAACATTTTGACTTTTTCAGTGAGCCTCTTTCCGAGGTGCTGGTGCCAAGTGGATGTGAGGAAAGTAATGGCTGTTGTCTATACATTCTTCCTCAAGAGATGTGCTTCTGGAGAGAAAATATGATAGGACTACAAGGGGAAGAATCATTCACAGGCTGATGTTTCATTAATTCCCTCACACAATTTCATCTGTAGTCTGCAAATTCAGCCATTAGACTTCTACCAAGCAGTGCTGACTTCTTTGTATTTAAAACCCAAGCTTTACAACCACTTTTTAAAACTCTTTGGCAGTAGCCACTAAATCTGAGCATGTACTTGCCTTATGGCCCAGAAAATGTACATAGCAGCACAGAGCTCAAGAGGCCCAAACCGGTAGCTTCCAAAATGCTCTTCATTTTTGTGCATCGGCGGTAGAATGGATAATTACACAGGTGGCATATTCACAGAATAGTAGACTATATAGCAATGAGAATGAATGAACTACAAATACATTTTAAAATATGGATGAATCTCACAGTCAGAAAACAGAAGCCTGAGCCAAGAGTTTGGACTGTAAAGAACTTCTATGTAAAGTCTGAAAATGGGCAAAACCACACATACTGTTAGAAGCCAGGAGAGGGTTACCCTTGGGATGGGTTAGTGACTAGAGAGAACATAAAGGGGGCTCCTGGGGGTGCTGATAATGCTTTTTGATCTTGGTGGTAGCTAAACAATTGCCTTTAGCTTCTGAAAATTCAATGAGCTGTAGACTTCAGATTTTCTACAAGTATTACATAGTTCAATTAAAAGTAAAACCAATACAAATGTACAGTCTCCTCAAGGGTGAGTGAAAGGATACAAACTCAGTTTAAAGTATGTAAACACTGAAGATTTTTAAGCATCTTGCTTATATTTCTCATTTTTAAGAATCTGAACATTTCAGAACCAGTGATTGGGCTTCTTCTATAGATTTAGCCTTCTACATCTAAATCATGCCTTCTCAGTTGATAGCTTTATCAATCTTTTCTCTTTCCAAGAGTGCTGTAGTGATGTTCTCTAGGCAATGATTGGTTTTCTCTTCTTCTTGATTCTGTCTTATGTTTATTCACCTTCCCACTTCTGTTTCTTTCATTATAGCTTCAGATTTCAGAAACTGATTACCTTGATTTTAGCTTGGTTAAAATTACTCTAAAATATATTCTTAGAAAACAAACTATATAGTATATGGCTCAACTTCAAAACTTCTAAGCAACCATCAAAATCAGTGATCACCACTGCTTACCCATTTATACCATCTAGAAAACAGATGCCTTTCATCCATCTCCCCTATCCACATTCTATCAAATTTATATGTCTAAAAGTCAGCACAATGCATAAACATTCTAAAAATGTAGGTGATGTAAATAGTCCTCAAATTAAATTACGGCATTATAAACAGAAGGAGCCAGTGTGGTCTATCAAATAATTTAGGGATGAATTTTTGGCTAATATAAGCACTGCATGAAGAGGTTCTCAGAGGAACCCATCTCACTTCTCTGAACCTCAATGATTAAGAACAAAGGTAGTGGATATGGATGCAAGTTCTAGAACATGCTACTTGGAAAACTTGAGTTAATTCTTCTATCATGATGCAGGGAAATGTTCCTGGCAGTGCTACATAGAGAGTGAAGGAACCGTTCAAAATGCACAGAAGAAATTTCCTGGATATATTTTGGACCATTTTTCTATGTTTAATACAAAACAGAAACTGGACCAAAGTTTGAGTTTAGGTCAGTCTTCAAGTTCGTATTATTTTCTCTTTCCCTACTTCTGTATTTCTCCAGCCTAGCACAGAGCAAATAGCATACAGTAGGCAACACAAACATCTTTTGACTGTGTGCATGCATAACTGAGGAATTAATGGAGCCAAAGGGATTCGAGAGTGGGTAATTCACCCTGGGCCTAACGAGCAGAACTGTGAATGGCCTAGAAGACTTAGAGATATGAGGGTGTGCATTAACAGATACTTAATGAGCAGTTCAATTACCATGCTGAGTCTGGCCTATATTATAATGCATTATTGTGAGGCTATAAATTATTTATATGGTTTAAACTTATGTATCTGCTTTCATCCTCTCTCTTTTTTTTCTAAGTATTTCCTAAATATTAACTAGCATCTTGACAAAAAATACAATTATGTGTATTTCCTCAAGATAAAGGAGAAAACATATCTCAACTGGCAAAGTCAATTTGTTAAATCTATATTTTTCATGTTATAAAGTATTTTCACTTTGAAAATTTCCAGGATTAATTGCCCTCATTTGTTCTCCATGTGGCAGCATTCAGAACTTCCAATAGAAGTATTTCCCCTGCCCCCAGTGAGTGTACAATAATTTCTTAAATCTCCTTTTGGAAGCATTCCCAGATGTAAGTAAATATGTTGAAAACAATAGAACTGAGAAAATAGTGGTTTTCAAAGGGAAAGTTCATAAAGGTAACTTTCAGATGGAAGCTAATTTTTGTTGAATTAAAGAGGAATGTGTTACCAGGGGCCTGCGAAATACCAGCACAATGGTAAGCAGTGAATGAGTACAGGGCTCATCAAGATTGCAGCAGGAACTTCAAACATTACTTTGAAGATGGAAGTGGGTATAATTCCACAAAGTTCTTAAAATAAACACACTTGGGTCCATTGTATGGGCCTGAGCAGCATTCCCCTTAGTAAAAACATAGGTGAAACTGGGATCCATCAATGCATAGGCACAATTGAAAGAAAACCAATTTTGTTAATGCATATAGGTTTCCAGAAAGATTGCCTGAGATTATAATTAACTACTTACCAAAAGACAGGCAGGATGTTAGTAAATGTGGTAGGTTCAACTCTAAAGCTGTGACAGAAGCAATAAGCAGTCAAAATAGCAAATGACTCTACGACATTTTTTTTTTAATTGAGGAGGTAATGGTTTTCCTGCACTGCTGAAAGTCAAAGAAAAACATTAAGAGAAAGTCAACATTTGTTACAGCAAACTCTTTGTGTGTGAAGCGTAGAATAAAAGGTTAAAAAATATGTCCAGAAATTTCTTTTATGCATACTTAATGGCTACTTCACTCTCCAGCTTTTGAATGTACCATGCTAAGAAGACCAAAGAAGCAATCTCAGTTTGAGCTACTTATCTTCAGATTGTTCCAAAGTCATGAATTAAACACCCTGATATATCTAATAATTGTGACAAGAGATGAGGGATGCATCAGAGTTGCAAAAACAGCTGAGAGTGTATGGCTATGGAGTTTGCCAACCATAGCAGGTATATGTGCACACAAGTATATGAACCTACTCAGTCCCTCAACCAACATCCATCTCTTGAGGTCTCACTATGTAAGGCACTATGGAAAGTTACAATAAAGAAGGTGATCGACTGTACTCAATGCGCTCAGGACATAATATTATAGTAGGGCCATAGACCAGTGACTCACTACGCAGGAAATCATATATATATATTTGAAAATCAAACAAAAACTATGAGACCCTTTTTAGGAGAAAAAAGCACACATTTGCATAGATAGCCATATAATTCCACATGTAATTTGGGGGGTTCACATATCCCTAATGTCTATTCATGGGCCCAGGAGTTCATGGATCATAGATTACAACCACTGCCTGGATGGTCTTTCCAGACCTATTTAACTACCGCGATTCCTCATTTCATAGCTGCCTGACATACGGAGGGAGTTTTTTACTAACACATTGTACTAGTTATATTGCTGCATAAACCTTAACTATTCCAAAAGTCAGCAGCTAAAAACACCAAAATGTAATATCTCTCATCATTTCTAAGGGTAAGGAGTCTTAGAGTGGCTGAGCTCAGTGATTCTGGTTCAGGGTCTCATGAGGTTGAGGCAAGATGTTGTCTGATGCTGCACTCATCCTGAGGTTTGACTGGGTCAGGAATATCTACTTTCACTTACATGGCTGATGGCAAGAGCTCTCAGTTCCTTGCTGGCTATTGGCTGTGGTCCTCAGTTTCTTATCACATGGGCGTCTTTATAGGGCTGCCCAGACTTCACAGCTGGCTCCCCGCAGGAGAAACAAGATCAGGGTGAAGAGGAAGCCACAGTACCTTTCATGACCTAGCTCAGAAGTGCAGTAATCTGTTGTAATCTATTTGTCATGAACACCAACTGTAATACAGTGTGGTAGGAGATTTCATAAGGGCATGATGAGTACCAAGTGGTAGGGATCATTGAGGACCCTTTTGGAAACTTGCTACCACAACATTCAAATTAGAATAATGAAAATAACATTGAGCTGGTCAAGGTACTTGGAGCATAATCCAGCTTCTGAAATTAGTCAATAGTATGATATTGACCAAGTCAATTACCTTTCATATGCAAGATGAGAGACTTGGGTTAATAAACTCTTGGATCTCTTCCTGCTTGAATACTGTGTGAGTAGAGAATCTTCCCATTTTAATTTCACTTTCTGGCAGTTATACAGCTATCAGGGAGGGAATTCTAAGATTCAGTATAGTATAGTCAATCAAAAAATGCTTCCCAATTTATGCCCTCAGGAAGGCAAAATTTATTTTATCTGATTATAAAAAGTGATAATTATTGATGATTCTGGTAACCGCAAATCTACTGTATTCACCCTGAATTTACTTATCTTCCTGATGATTATTAGTAAAATGACAAAGGAAAAATGGTCAACAGTTTTTCAAAAGAATTAGTGTTGTTAAACTGTTTTAGGATTTTGTTAGTGAAATCTAGCATGTATTAGGCACCCCCAGCTTACAGACAACTCCTAACACAAAGCCTACAAAGTTTTCTGTAATCCATTTTAGGTCATGTTGGGTATGTTGTCATCAGGAAGCAGTAGTTCATGAGCGATTGCCTCAAGGACTTTTGAGGAGGATTGCAAGTTATTGAAGTGGAAAAGCCTTTTAGGAGGTCAAAATATATCCTAATATCAACCCTGAGGTCTCTTGTTGCATAGTCAAGCATGGCTGCATAAAATAGATTGAATAAAACTGGAACCATTAGATAGTCCTGCTTCCCAGGATTAGTTATGGATGGCTCTGGCCAAATGCTATCAACACTAACTTGACCAGTCATTTCATCATGAAAGTTTCAAGCTGTTGGTAAACTTCTCTGGCAAACCAACTAATATTGTAGTTGTAGGAGCAGAGATTCTCTGCTGTCAGCAAAAGTTGTGGTAGATTAATAATCACAATGTTGACAGCTGATGGGACGTTAACATTCTTGTGCATTGTAAGGTGGTATCACTGGAACCAAGTGACATAGCTGCAAAAGTCTTCATGTAAGTTATTCTTGATATTTCAAAACACTTAAATCAGTAAAATGCACTTATCAGTCACTGTGATTCAACAAATATTTAATGAGGATACTTTAGTAAATAAATCAGCAGGATCTTTGCCCTCAGGTAGCTTACAATCTAACCAAGGAAGGGAACTAGTATGTAAACATTTACAAGGTTGATAAATAGCAAATGAAAATCAGTTTTCACACTTCTTGTCTGAAAACCATTGTTAGGGCTCCTAATTAAAAGCTTGATATGGGCTTCCCTGGTGGCGCAGTGGTTGGGAGTCTGCCTGCCGATGCAGGGGACACGGGTTCGTGCCCCGGTCCGGGAAGATCCCACATGCCGCGGAGCGGCTGGGCCCGTGAGCCATGGCCGCTGAGCCTGCGCATCCAGAGCCTGTGCTCCGCAATGGGAGAGGCCACAACAGTGAGAGGTCCGCGTACAGCAAAAAAAAAAGAAAAAAACTTGACAAATAGCTACAGCCTCAGGCATTCATTCTCTCCTTCTGCTACTCCTACCTCTCTTGCTCTTACACCCTCCCTTTCTTTGTCTCACTCCCACCGTACCTCTTTTTGCTTTCTGGACCATCTACCTTCTCTTTGCCTTTTAGGAACCCATCTCTCCTCTTCTCTGCCCTGTTCTTGGATCAAGAGACTGATCCTGAATGGACTCTATGAAAAGACTTCCCTGCCCTCTAGCTTTCATCTGGGCCTGGCCAGTGGGGAGCCATTCCAGGAGTAGAAAGAGGGCAGCCGATTGAGCTCAGAGTATTTATTGCCCCACATCCTTACTTTGCTGGTCATCTCTAGATGGCCAAGCCCCCTAACCTATGAATCACAAAGTCTCCTCGTTTACCCCTTTTTGCCTAGCGTGGTAACAGCCCCAGAGTATTGCACTAGCCCTGGGGCTTCTCTACACAGGAAGACCCTACCTTTGAACATAGTGATTTTATCATCATCCTCCTGCATTATCCTAATTTGAGTGTTCTGTTTTCTGCTGAGAAACAGAAAATTGCAGCTTCAGCTTTGAGAACGCCTCACCCTTTTGTCCTCTCTTACACTTACATTAGCTTCACCACTGGGCCATTTGTCTTTTCTCTTTTCCACGGCAGATCGTATCTAATTTCAGAGATAAACAAAACAAGCAAACCCAACAAAAAACTAGGCTCTTCAAGCAAGCGTTTCTTTGAGACTTGTCATCCGGCTCACTGGCTAGTGGTTCCTTTGAAATTTTGCTTCTGCCTCTTTGTTTCTGCTTTGCCAAGGACCGGGAGAGGAAACTGGCTCTGGAGTGCCAGTGAGAGGGAAGAGGCGAAGGTAGATACAGAGTAAACAAGACAAGTGCTAGAGATACAATTGTCATGACAAAATTAATTCATATTACATTGCTAAGGATTTCTATAACTGAGGAAACTCAAACTTGAGGCAGAGGAGAGGGAAAAGTACAGGAGTTGTGAGGGAACAAGTAAATTCTAACAATGCAGCAGGAGAGGATAACCCTTTTCCATGGTTGAAACTAAAACATTAGGGCTTGCTTACCTTTAATAAGACCATTAATCACTGGGTTCATTTAGGCAGAAAACTAAGGAATAATTACAATGACCATTGAAAATAAATTCATAACTTTTCTATTTACATTTCCTTTTAGGAGGACATTACTGCATAACATAGAGAGCATTGTGTCATTAAAATGCTGAATGATAAATGTTTGTTAGGAAGAAAGATTTTTAATTCTATTAAAACTACCCACAGACACAACAAAAGATAATACAATTTCATATAAGGCTATTTACTGATTGGGCAAGTTATTAGTGCCTACTAGTAAATAAAAGTATATGTGCATTTCACATGCATGTTCGAATTTCACATCTGGAATGGATCTCTTTGCAGAGACTGAAACTTACCCAAACCTTTTTTTTGTATAAGTTACAGGATCAATCATTCCTAACTAACCAGCAATCACATTTTGTTTTTATTGATAAAATAGAAATAGGCTCTTGTGTAGTTCAAAGGCAGAGATGGCAGATAGACAAACCAGTACTTCATGATATTAATGGTTTTTATTTTTCTTATTAAAAAAATTAATGCTTGTTGTAAAACATTCAAGTAGTAGAATGTGTTGGATTAAATATGGCCACAAATTTGTTACTGTTCCTCTCATCAAGAAATAGCAGTTTGCAGCTAAGTATCAGAAATGTTTCTGTTCTAATATACTCCCCTTCCCTTTTATATTTCATGAACATTTTTCTCACTTTTAAAATACTAATATACAAGGAAAAATAAAGTAGCTATTAATCAAATATCTTAAGGTAGATTTCTACAGCACAAGTCAGTGGCAGATATTACCAAAGAAGTTCAATAAAGGGGTTGACTACATAAAAAATAAAGGAAAAAAAGAAACACAGTTGATTTTCCCTGTCTTTGAATCTGGGCTGGTCTTGCTTTGACCAATAGAAAACAGCAAAAATGAAGCTAGGTAACTACCAAGCCTTGGCTTCAAGAGGGCTTGCGGTTTTTGTTTGTTTGTTTGTTTGTTCTCTTGGAAGACTACTGCCTGTGAACAAACTTAGAAAGAGATCACACGGAGAGAGAAGCCTAGCTGTCTCAGCCATTCCAGCACAGGCCCCAGCCATGGGAATAGGTCGTTAGGGATTAGCAGTCCCTAACTAACTGACCAACTCACTGTAGACACAGGAATGAACCTTGACATGACAGAGCAAAAAGACAAGCTATCCCAGTTGAACCTTGTCTAAACTGCCACCCACAGATTTGTAAACAAATAAATGGTTGTTATATGAAGTCACCAAGCTTTGGGGTGCTTTGTTAGACAGCAGTGGACCACTAACACATATAGAAAAGCATAAAACAACAGGTAAAATTCTCCCCACACAAATTCTCCTAACCTCATTTCTCAGAAAGTGTCATTGTTAATATTTTGTTGTTGTTCATATTTCCTGATATTTTATGTATCTTTGTGAATGGTTATATAGAAAGATGAAGAGGTAAGTAGGTAGATGAATCGATAGATAGGTAAATTTCACAACTGTCATCCCGTAAGATACTCTTCTCTAAGACTCTTCTCTTAGACAGTTTTCCATACCAATACAGGAATGCATTTCTCATTCTTTTCAAAAACTGTATTATTAATATTACTTTATTTAACATATTTTTATTGTTAGGCAGTGGGGTGGTTTACATTTTTCCCCCAATACAAACATTACTGCAATTAATATTAACATAGGCTTTTTTTCCCCCTGAAACTTGTGTTCATCTGAAGGAAAAAAGGGCTACAAGTATAATTGCTGCATAGAAAATTTTTACTTTTAAACTTTTAATAGCAAGTTCCAAATTGTGATCCTAAAGTTAGTACCCATTTGGTTTATTTTTTCCTGAATTTGGGGGCTGCTTTTGCCTGCTGCTGACCGGCTTGCATGGAGATGCACATGTCTGCTTTCACCATATTTAGGTTTGAAAACATGCTGATTATTGTAGAGATGCCTTTCTGTGATACTTGAGAACAACCTCAACTTTTAGAAGATTGCATGTTCACTTTGTGTATTCGAAACAACCAGTTTACCGAGTGCACATGATCAATTTAAAACTTCATTCAGAGCAAAGGTAATTCACCTAAGTATGCTGAAATCTGCTGATGGCCAGGAAAAAAATCAGTGCTCTGCTGGATCCATTCAGCCTGACGTCAGCCAGCCTGCAGCCATTTTCACTGCATTCTAATGAGATAGCACATTATGGAAAGTGACCAAAAAGGATGTGGAACTTTGTAGGAATGTCTGAGTAAAATAAACAAATAAACAAAGGCTGGGTTTAGTGGAGAACTATGAAACAAAAATCTTAAATTTTTGATTTTTGTTTGATGCAAACAAAAATCTTAAACTTTTCAAGGGGGGTAAAAACTCTATTCACATAGATGCTGAAATATTGACTATAAAAAAGAAAACATGGTATACCTTCTGAGATTTAAACTGCAGGTTTCCAGGTGTGTGTGGTTCCCGCTTCTTCCCTTCCAGATGTGTTATCCATCAAAGAGCTACCCTATTTACCCTGGTAGATAAGTTGCCTCTATGAGACAGGGAGTAGTCGTTTCCTAGGTTACCCAGGGAAGGCTGGTAGTCAGGCTAGTGGAGCGATTTGGGCCCCATCAGAGGCTGGATCTAAAATTCTCCTCACTAAGCAAAGCACACCTCAGTTGGTCCATGAGCTCACCAGGTCATGAGCCTTGGAAGGCAGCTGCAAAGGAGAGATGATTGTCTGGCTACAGCTGTTCAATCCCGGCTTCTCATCCCCAACACACACACACACACACACACACACACACACACACACACACACACACACACACACACACACACACACGCACACACTAGCCTCTCACAGCTCCATAAGAGCCTCAACATAATTTTTGTCCAACTGGTTTAGCGGGCTACCTGCAGCTAGGGAACAATACCATCATTTAGTTAAGTTTATATTATCGGGTCAAAAATCTAATTCCAACAGTAATACTTTTACTTGCCTTTCAGTTTTTCTGCTATATATTCTTGCCTTGGTATGTGATCCAGTCTTGTAAGAAACCATGACTACCTCATTATCCATATCACTGAGACATATAGGCAAAATAAGTAAATAGCAAACAAACTGACCTCTATGGAAAAGGTTTTAGTTAATTCCAATAGCTAAAAGTTGGGTTTTGTTTAATTTGGAGTACACTAGAGTTATATCAGTAAATGAAATTTTAAGTTCCTCTGAAATCCAAAAGACCAAAAAGTTCAAATAACTTCATCTTCTTTTAGACATTGCTTCATCAGAAAGAGCCAAGGAAGTAGCTAAAATCATTATTCTTTTCCTTCAAAACAAACATATTCTAAAATATGTCAAAGAGGTTTAAATGAAACTCCTAACTTGCAATAAGAGGTTTAATGTTCATGTTTAAGGAGATAAGGGAATACAGAGTCCTAAGTATTTTAAGTTTAGCCTGAATACTGTTTTAGTGATAAGGTTTTTTTAAAATAGTTTAATAACAAGGATAGTAAGTGTTAAATATATCTAAGCAATGTAATAAATAGTAGTCTAGGCACACCGGTTATATCATTTGTTTTTTAAAAATTTGTGTGAGTCCCATAATGTTACCACCATTTTAATTTGAGGAAATTCTAGTACAAAGATATGGAGTAATTTACGCAAGGTCAAAGAGCAGGTAAGTATCAGAGCCAGAATTTAAATGTATGAAATTGATTAATTTATAAATGGTGGCTTGTTATAGACAATTTTAAAAAACACACAACACATGTAAAACTGTATAGCAGTCACAGTAAATTTACATGTTCATTATCTAGTTTGCTCTTCAGATAGTTTGTGGGTTAAGTTCAGAGCTGTTATCGCTACCATTATGCAAATGAAATTGATGAGGTTCAGAACGCTGACTTTTTGAAGGCCATCCAGTTAGTATATTGAGGTGCATTTGGCACCCAAATATAGCTCTTTAGGGATGATTTTTCCTAACCATCCCGAACACTAATATAAGGGGAACTTGCTAGAAAGTAAATTAGAACTAAAATGTTATCGAGGAGATGAAAAATGAGAGCAGTGTGATCAACTAATATGTGGTAAATTTTAATTCCAAATGGTGAATTAAGAATATATATTACTGGGCTTCCCTGGTGGCACAGTGGTTGAGAGTCCGCCTGCCGATGCAGGGGACACGGGTTCGTGCCCCGGTCCGGGAAGATCCCACATACCGCGGAGCGGCTGGGCCCGTGAGCCATGGCCACTGAGCCTGCGCGTCCGGAGCCTGTGCTCCGCAACGGGAAAGGCCACAACAGTGAGAGGCCTGCGTATCACACAAAAAAAAACAAAAAAAAAAACAAAAACAAAAAAAAGAATATATATTACTATAAATTATTAGGGAGAGGTTTATTTTGTATGATTTTATTCCCAGCACTGAAAATATGGCCTAACACATAACAGATTCTCACAGACTTGTGGAGGAAATGAATGAATAAATGAATGAATCTGTTATAAGACATCAGTGTACTAAGAGATTTTTCTTGTTTTTATTTAAATCACAAGGAAATTTTCTACCTAAGAATTTAAATTCTGAATACTTAAAATTTATTCTACCTCTACGCAAAGTTAAGAAAAATACTTTTTGAAGTAACCTAAAATTGATATGTACATAGAGTGTGACTTCTTGTGAAAAAGAAATATAATAACTCAAAAGGCCAGACATATAAACAGGTGTTAACAATTATGCTATTATAAACTATCAGTACTCAGTTTAAACATGTATGTCTTTTTCAAAATTAAACAAATCTCAAATATATATATATATATATATATATATATACACACACACAAATGACAGCCCAGATTCTGTCCAACTTAAAATGTAATAATTCTGCCTAAATGTTACACTTTTAAAAAGTCATACAGTAGTTCTCAAATGTTAACCTGCATTAGAATCACCTGGAGGGCTTATTACAATAATCTGTAAAACACAGATTACTGGGCCCTGTCTGTAGGTCCAGGGCAGCACCTGAGAATTTGCATTTCTATCCAGTTTCCAGGTGATGTTGATACTGCCCATCTGAGGACTATCCTTTGTGAACCACTGCTATACTGGAAAGCCTTACATTTACCTTGAGCTCCTGCTTTTAAAATTAAGAACAGAAGATTCTGCAGAGGATTGTTTAGGTTTACAGTTCTTCTTAAACATCATCCTCCCTTCCTGCATCAATCTCCAAACTTGGTTCACCTGATTTGCCCATATGCCATAGGTAACTTGTGTTTGCAAGAATCAATATATTTCCTAAGTTTATATGTTCTACCACAGTTCCAGGATTTTAGATTGAATGTAGAATAAATTCAGTTTATAATGGAAGATTCAATGATCATAACAACAGTTTAAGAAATCAAAATGCCAAATCATTATGAATGGTTTTTCTGTCTAATTCAAAAGTACGTAACACTAAGTGTTCAGTATTTTAACATTATCTAGCAAAGGTACATTAAGTATTGTTAGTCCTGGTGAAACGATCTAACAAAAGATATTAGTTATTTCAAATTGACTGTATCCGCAGAGATATCATGTCTAAACTTCAACTGCCACTAATAGCACCGACTATGGAAGTAATTTAAATGACCTTGAATATTTGACTTCATTTTTCAATACCTAGCTTTTGTCGTATTCAAAATGATTCTGGCTGTACACTGAAAGATCTGTGGAACATATGCTATGTGACTCCATGTGACTACAGGGAGGACTGCATTCAATTCAGGGTTTAAAATGATAGTTAAAAACAGCAACAATAAAAACTTAACCAAGGACAAAAGAAACTATGTAGAACATTGTTAAAATGTTATTAGTAATGAAAAATAATGAGAAGTCCAAAAATGTATGGAAAAAATAAAGAGAATTTAAGGCAGGGATTGCTACTTGATTGGGAAAATATTAATTAAATGCCAAAATTCTTAATAATAAAGACTATCATGTATGTATCATTTAATATTTGTTCTTCAGTAACCCAGTTTTCAGATGAAGAAACTAAAGATCGAATATTTGGTTTTTCCGAGTTTAGTTAGCCAAATAATGTCTAAATAATGTCTACATAAGCTGCATATGTGACCATAACCAGGTTTACTAAACAAGCTTATGGAATAGAAAAAAAAAAGTTATGCTTTATTCAGTTTTAAATAAAACCTCTTTAGGACTAACATTTAAATAGTTCTCAGTGGCTCATACTTTGCTCTTCCCTTTATTATTTTCTTGATTAAGAATATGTATCACCACAGCAGAATTTTTATACTATCTGATTACTGCATTATATATCCAGCCTCCTTTATTTATCAGAGCTATGACAACAGGACCTATTTGGAAACTTTATAAAATTGTAACACATCTATTTAGTGACTAAGGACTCAGAATTGTCTTTCCTGTCAAGGATATTTCAGCAGTTGGAATTTCATCTTTATTCTCCATTGGCAATTAAGGGATAATATTTCAATCCAATCAAAGGAGTATTTTAAGCACTCTGAGGTTAACATATGTGAAGTCTACGTTACTCTCCTGAAACTGATGCAAAATAGATGATGTCAATGTGCTTTACCCAACTTAGCCAAGTTTCTCAAGTGTGCATTTCCTGCTTTTGTAAATTTCTATGTTTGCAAGATTTCTATTGTGTTCTAATTATGCATATTACTTTTCTCCATTTTTCTTGTTAAAGTAGTTTAGCACCTCAGTCATTTGAGGTTATCACTGATTTCTTTAATTTCATACCTCCCCTAATTTATTAGTGAGCCTATTTTCTATCTCTTTTTTTACTGATATGATTGTAAAACCTCATCTTTTCTCCTCAATGCTTTTTCACTTTCCTTATCTCAGGCTCCTTTTTTCCTTATTAACTTTCTGCAGCCTATTAACTCTCCTGCAAGCCTTATTGATGAAATATATTCTTCCTTGGTTCACATTCCACTTCTCTGATGGGAAGTCTTTAAACTCTCTGTGTGTGTGTGTGTGTGTGTGTGTGTGTGTGTGTGTGCGCGCGTGCATGTGTATACATACATTTATCCTTGTAGAAAGGACATATTTTAAATTAATTCAGTTCACATGATACAATTACAGTATCTTCACCATAGTCTAGTCTTCTATCTTGGGCTATTACTCTGTAACTCTCCCTCCCTACATATATATACAATTGTTCTTTATATCACAATATTCATTTTGGTTTTGCTCACATACTCCTTTAATATTACATTCGATCTCCTTAGATATTAAATGGTTAAATGAAGTAATAAATTGGACCCTAATTATTTATTTATATACTTCTGGAAAATAAGAGCCAATACTGGAAAAATAATAAAGAATATAGCGTTTGAGAATTAGTGGAACCATTTAAGAGAGCCAACTTCCTCACAGAGAGTAATTTAAACTCTAGCTTATAGTTTTAAAAATAAATATTCTATGATTGGAAACTCAGATATAAGATAAATAAGTTGTCTGAGATCTTTTTATCTTTAAGTAATATTTCACAGGAAGTGTATTTGACATACCATTAAGATATAAGGCCATACTTAACGTCACTTCTAGGAGAGAGTTCTCCACCCACAATGTTAGCTGAGGCAGCATCACATGTGGATTATATGAATGCCCCTCCCTACTCCTGGACAGAGATCATGTGACCCAAGAACAGCCTAATCATTTGTTGGCTAATTATCTATGAAATGGTCTGGTTTGAGAGTTCTGATCTAAGTTAGCTGAGCCAATTAATCTGTATTCTTGCACATAGAAATCCAAAGAGAATCAAGTAGCTAGCTATAAAATCTAAAATGCAAAGACTGCATTCAGAGAGGCAAGATGAGTCAAAAATCAATAAAAAGAAACTCTGTGGCAACTAGAACAATGAAATATTGAAAGAATATACATTATAAAAGTGGTTTTCAATGGGCAGAAGTGTAGGTATACTGTCTGTGAAAGAAGATTCTCAGGGCATGGCTGGAAAAAGCTTGACAATATCTTGCTAGAGATTCAGAATAGAAAGTGAAAAAGACAGACACATTGGCAAGTTGTTGGGAAGCAGAAATAATGAAGGACTAGAGTAAAAATTCATGAATTCCTGTGCTGAAATTGCTAGAACTGTCATAGATCTAGAACTTTCATCTACTTACAGTATCTCTAAGACCACATACTAATATATTTTGCAATCTAAGATTTTAATTAGCTTCTCTCTTACTGTCACATTTATCTTTATAATAAATTACCACCAACTTAAACTATCTTCAGTGAGTTTCTTTTCCCTATAAAGAAATAGAAGCCAAATAGAAGCCAAATAAAAATATTTGCTCTGGTTTTATTCCATAAGTACTTTTTCATCACCTGGAATGTACAATGCATTGTGGTTGATGATATGGAATATAAATATATATAAATTAATTGTATACAAGTTCCATTCTCTAGGAGTTTGTCACCTAATAGAGGAAAAAAAAAGCCTTATAGAAATAATTGTGACCTTAATTAACATTAAACAAATGATAAGACACTTGAAAAAGGAAAGGTAAACACAGTAAGAAGTCCTTACTTTTCCTGTATTATATTCAGTTGATTGAGAGTCCTATGTTAGTAGAGACTAAAACACATGCTACTAATAAACCAGTGGGTCAATGAAGAAATCAAAGAGGAAATCAGAAAATACCTTGAGACAAGTGAAAATGTAAACACAACTTTCCAAAATCTATGGGATGCAACAAAAGAGTTCTAAGAGGGAAGTTAGTAGTGATACAGGCATACCTCAAGAAACAAGAAAAATCTCATATAAACAACCTAACCTACCATCTAAAGTATTTTAAAAAACAGAAGAGCAAATAAAACCCAAAGTCAGCAGGAGGGAAATAATAAAGGTCAAGAAGTAAATAAAATAGAGACCAAAAGAAAAAAAGAAAGGACAAAAGAAAAGAGCAATAAAGCCAAAAGCTGTTCTTTTTTTCTTTGAAAAGATAAACAAAATTGATAATCCTTTAGCCAGGCTCATCAAGGTAAAAATAAAGAGGATCCAATAAACAAAATAGTAAATGAAAGAGCAGAACTAACAACTGATATCACAGAGATATAAAAAATCATAAGAGAATACCATGAACAGTCATATGCCAACAAACTGGATAACCTACAAGAATGGACAAATTACTAGAAACATATAACTGTCCAAGACTGAATCAGGAAGAAATATACAATCTAAACAGACCAATCCATAGTAGTGATAATAAAAGCTATTTATGACCAATCCACAGCTAACATCATACTCAAAGGTGAAAACCTTTCCTCTAAAATCAGGAACAAGACAAGGATTCCCATTCTCACCACTTCTATATAACATATTACTGGAAGCCTTAGCTACAGCAATCAGACAAGAAAAAGAAATAAAAGGTGTCCAAACTGGAAAGGAAGATGTAAAACTGTCACTATTTGCAGATGACATGATACTATATATAAAAAATCCTAAAGTTTCCACCAAAAACTATTAGAACTAATAAATGAATTCAGTAAAGTTGCAGGATACCAGATTAAAATACAGAAATCTGTTGTTTTTCTATACACTATTAATGAACTATCAAAATAAAAAGCAAGAGAAAAGTCCTGTTTAAAATCACATGAAAAACAATAAAATACCTAGGAATAAACTTAACCAAGGACATGAAAGACATATATGCCGAAAACTCTAATAAACTGATGAAAGAAGGTGAAGATGATACAAAGAAGTGGAAAGATATCCCGTGTTTATGGACTGGAAGAATTAATATTGTTAAAATGTCCATACTACTCAAAGCAATCTACAGTCAATGAAATCTCTCAAAATACCCATGACATTTTTCACAGAAATAGAACAAATAATCCTAAAATTTATATGGAACAACAAATTACCCCAAATTGCCAAAGC
The DNA here is from genome assembly GCF_949774975.1 of Lagenorhynchus albirostris. NCBI lineage: Eukaryota > Metazoa > Chordata > Mammalia > Artiodactyla > Delphinidae > Lagenorhynchus > Lagenorhynchus albirostris. The sequence goes on along the minus strand of NC_083106.1, from coordinate 63,566,465 downwards.
AATCTTAAGAAAAAAGAACAAAGCTGGAAATACCATGCTTCCCTCACTTCAGACTATACTACAAAGCTACTGTAATCAAAACAGCATGGTACTGGCACCAAAAACAGACACATCAATCAATGGAACAGAACAGAGAGCCCAGAAATAAACCCACACACTTATGGTCAATTAATCTATAACAAAGGAGGTAAGAATATAAAATGGAAAAAAGACAATTTCTTCAATAAGTGATGCTGGGAAAGCTGCATAGCTACATGTAAAAGAATGAAATTAGAACATTTTCTCACACCATATACAAAAATAAATTCAAAATTAATTAAAGACCTAAATTTAAGACCTGAAACCATAAAACTCCTAAAAGAGAACATAGGCGGAATACTCTTTGACATAAATTGTAACATTATTTTTTTGGATCTGTCTCATAGGGCAAAAGAAACAAAGGCAGAAATAAACAGATGGGAACTAATTAAACTTAAATGTTTTTGCACAGCGAAGAAAACCATTGACAAAACAGAAAGACAACCTACTGATAGAGAGAAAATATTTGCAAATGATATGACCAACAAGGAGTTAATATCCAAAATATATAAACAGCTCATACAACTCAATATCAAAAAAAAAAATCAAAGAACTCCATTAAAAAATGGGAAGAAGACCTGAATAGACATTTTTTCAAGAAGATATACAGATGGCCAACAAGCACATGAAAAGAAGCTCAACATTGCTAATCATCAGAGAAATGCAAATCAAAACCACAGTGAGATATCACCTCACACCTGTCAGAATGGCTATTATCAAAAAAGTCTAGAAATGACAAACATTAGAGATAATGTGGAGAAAAGGGAACCCTTTACACTGTTGGTAGGAGTGTAAATTGGTGCAACCACTCTGGAAAACAATATGGAGGTTTCTCAAAAAACTAAAAATAGGGCTACCAGATGACCCAGCAATTCCACTCCTGGGTATATATCCAAAGAAAACAAAAATACTAATTAGAAAAGATACATGCACACCAATGTTCATAGCAGTATTATTTACAATAGCCAAGATATGGAAGCAACCTAAGTGTTCATCAATTGATGAATGACTAAAGAAGATGTGGTATATATGTACAATGGAATATTACTCATAAAAAAAGAATGAAATTCTGCCATTTGCAACAACACGGGTGGACCTAAAGGGTATTATGCTTAGTGAAATAAGTTAGACAAAGAAAGACAAATACTATATGTTATCACTTATATGTGGAATCTAAAAAATAAAACAAATGAATGACTATAACAAAACAGAAATAGACTCAGATATAGAGAACAAACTAGTGGTTACCAGTGGGGAGAGGGAAGTGGGGGAGGTGTCAAGACAGCAGTAAGATACTGAGACACAAACTACTATGTATAAAATAAGTAACAAGGATATATGGTACAGCACAGGGAATATAGCTATTATTTTATAATAACATTTAATGGAATATAATCTATAAAAATATTGAATGACTATGTTGTATACCTGAAACTAATATAATATTGTAAATAAACTATACTTCAATAAAAAAAAGTGTTCTATGATACACCTCACATAAAATAGCTAAGAGTAGTGCTTGATCCGAAACACCAAACTTAAATAAAGCATACAGAAAAAATTTTAAGAAAAGTTTGGTTTTCCCCTCATATTCAGCAGTCTCAGAGTTGAGAAAAACAGGGAACTGACTCTATAGCCTTATAGCATGATTTTATTTTCCAAAAAATAAATATGATCACTGTCCCAATACAATTAATGGCAAGCGTGTCTAAGTTTTACATATTAAAAATTTTACTCTTTATTGTTATATCAGATTTTACAAATCATATCTCTAAAAAAATGTCAGCCTTCACTAAAATCTCTTTAACAAAGTGAGAAAAAGACTTTCATTAACCATAACAGTTGTTCAGAGTTTGATATGGTCTATCTGAGGACAATGCAGGAATTATCTGAAGTCATCATAGTCATGAGCAATTATGAGTGAAGACTATTATGATTGCACTGACAAGACAAGGAGAAGCAGGTTAAGAGAGCAGCAGATGAAATTCCGATTAAAAAATTAGAATGACATTTCAACTCTAACTGAAATATGCTTTTTTGGCAAGAAGAGAGAATCCCTTTTCCCAGAAATTTCTGAGGACAATGCAGACTACAGTACAGTGCTTCCCCAAAGCAGAAAGAGGAATTCAGATTTTCCACTTGAATTAAGTTCTGATTCTGATTCTAAATGTGTATTTTTTAATAACCGTAATTCATAAGCTTGAACAAATAGTACCATACTTTACAGGAAGAACTTAACTGTATGTGCATAGACATCTATAGATATCCATCCATAACTACCTATCAAGCTTTTCAAAGCATCATTACAGTTATTTCTTGGAAGTACAGAATTTGCTTTACATGTTTACTAATGCATTCATAAAATATTCATTGAATGTGAGTTTTATGCTATACATTGAGATGGTTGCTGGAGGTACAAAGGTAATCTACACTATATTTTAGGAAAAGATTATCAACCAAACTTACTGCCCTGAGATACTCTTTATGTATCACCTCTGGCAGTGACCGAGAGATCAAGTTTATTAAAGCAGCTTGTCTTTTTTCCTTGTTGTTTTTTTTAAATTATGGCATTCGAACAAACAGTCCTAAATATGGAAATAAGAGAAAAAAAAAACCCATACACCCTTTATTGTACAAAATCTCAGGATGTTTCACAATGAGTACCCCCTACAAGCAAAACAAATTGACTCAAGCTAAGTTATAATATCGATTATACTCCTTTGTTTTTATACAATCAACACTTCTTTAACTCTAGAGTCAAGCTATTGAAATGACTAATTAAAATATTATTAAATTGGGTCAGTAATGGAATGGTATATAGATCTAAACTGACTTTTAATAACCTTGGATTTTTTTTTATTTTCTTGAGCAATAAAAAGTGAAATATGTGAATTAAATTAAGTGTACTCACACACTGTACAGTGCAGAGAGCTGGGATTAGATAGTTTATGAAAGCAATCTAACTTTATATAAATAAACACAATAGCGATGATGAGTTCTTTAAAAAGAATGAATCAGACAAATAATCACAATTTAGCATTTAGAAATGTAAGCCATAAAAAGAACCAAAGGGATAAAATAGCCTCCCCACTGAGCATAATATTTTGTATTATCTTGTACAGGAGATGAAATTTACAGAAGAAACATTTTACCTTTAATGAACTCTAATTTTGATAATCGAGTTGCCAATTAACAGAGTAATTGCAAGGGTAGATTAATGTCACAATTCTCATTCAGTTATCTCACAGCCACTCTCTATGTATGTGGTAAATATTCAGAGCACATTTTTTTTCTTCAGCATTTCCTCAACCCAGATTTTACCTTAACATAATTGACAAATTTGGAGGGCACATTTTACTACAAGAGCCTAAGGACCTGATCCTATCATTAAAAGCACCCCAGGAAGAAAAATTCAAATGCAAATTTCAACTGACCTTTGTGGAAACAACTCATATTATTTTGCATCAGTAGCCACTAGAGATTTGTCTGGCTATATATGGATTTCCACATCTGTCAGCTATAAGTGCACTTCATCTGTCTGCTAAATCAGAGAGCCAGAAATAGATGACAGTGATCAAGGCTTTGAGCTTCTCTTAAATTAGTCACATCATGAGGTAAAGTTAGTTTGTCCATTGGGCTTTCATTCTAAAGGTTTACTGCTAAGAAACTTAGAGAAAATAATACATCAGGAAAGCAAATGGCGTCTTACCTATTCCTTTCTGTGTTTTTTCTTCTTGGAATGGAGTGCTGACCAGACAGTCTGTCTTGGGGTAGGTCCTGCTGGGAGAACTGAACATAAATTGCTCTTGTTTGCAGCTACCTAAGCTCTGCTACCAAAACACAACAGCAGCAAGAGATCTATAATTAACTTCACCTGTGCCCAGGTTCCCTCCATAGTTCCCTGTTTCTAATTCCCTACTGTTTTCCTTCCTTTGTGAACTGATTTAAAAAAAATAAAACCTTACTCATCCTTGGACATGAGTCCAGGTAATATGCACACCAGCTGCTAGTGTGGAAAATGCATTGATTTCTTTCCTTTCTTCCTTTCCATCTCCACTCCTCATTAAATCCAGGGTCAATGTGATGAGATAGGGAAGTACAACCACCTGTGTAAGAGAGCACACTTTTGCCTAATATTTGGCTTCCCAGTTTGACCATTAGACTTCAGAACATATTTTCTAAACTAAGGTTAAGGAAAAGCAAGGCATCTCTGAATCATTCTTTGTATCATCTTTGTATTATTTTCCAGGGTGTTCACATGGAAAGAGGTGATAGGAAGAAAAGTGTGTAGAGAAATATCTTTCTGTAGAAATTTCAAGAAAACATGTTTTGCCCTTAGCCTGATAACTAGATCTCCCTTCCCGCTTAAGACTATTAGGAAGGTAGAGCGTCTATATCAAACACAGAAGAAAGCAAAACAAATTTAAAATCTGCATCCCTGATTCAAAGCTCCATCCCTACCAATGGATTCACTGCTGCTCAGGTATAGGAACCTTACCCCAATGGTAAGACTGCGTCCCTTATGTCATCTGACACCTAGAGGTGCTCAGTGTTGAATAATAGTTGGCCAGTTACGGGACAGGGCACATTTGCTAGAAGTCCCACATTTTTGGGGGGGGAAGGGAACATCTGTGTTTATTTGAGGCAGCAAAGCAGCAGGAGGGCTCCAGTGTGGCGGTGGAGGGAGGGGGCCCGAGAGCAGCTGGATGTCGGGCTGGGAGCAGATTCCTGGGTCAGCAGCCTAGACCTGGGGACAGTGGAAGGCATGTCTTCCTAAAGGCTGCCCTCGAAGTGAGTGAAATGAGGTGTGCAGAGATGCCAGGGGAAAGGGGTTCTGTGCTGGCGCTTGGGGCTCTAGGGGCTGCGGATGCCGGGATCCTGACGCTTACTCCCATCCCCGCCCCCCGACACAGGCCGAGACCTGGCCACACACTCACCCGTGCCTAGCAGGACACATGGACCAGCGCCTCTCCACACAAAACATCTTCCACACCTGCGGGCGGACAGGGCCCGGACAGGGGCAGGCCTGGGATCAGGTGCCTCTCCCAGCATATCCCTGGGACGTGGTTCTGACTCTGGGGCCCTCAGGCTCCATTCCCAGGTTCCCCCGGAAGGCTGACTGGGAAGTAAGGGTAGCCGGCAGGTGTGTGGGTGCAGAGGGCAGGCCTGCCTGTGGGGACCCAGGGTCTAGACAGTGGGCTCTGCAGGGGGAGGAGTCTAGGGGAGGAGGCTTCGAGATCCTCTTGGGTCTGGGAGGAGCTGGGCTTTCCTTCTTTCCTGAGCTTTGGAAGTCTGGGCCGGGCACAGAGTCCCGGGGGTCAGGGGCCAAATCGTAGCAGAGCCGACAGCAGGCTGAGCAGGAGCCCGAGGCCCAGCACAGCGGCGCTGGCTCGCAGCCCGCGGTCGGCCGCACTGATGTTGCACAGGAAGCTCTGGCAGCAGCGGGTGTCCACGGACGCCACACGGAGATTGACGCTCGGGATGGGGCAGAATGGGGAGTAGCCAAAGTCCACTACGTTCCCGATAACAGCAGATGCAGAGATGCTCACCCAGTAGTTGTCTGTATTGGAGCAGACGGTGGGCTTCAGGCAGTACCAGTTGCTTTTCTTATTCACGCAAGAGAAGCACACCAGGGAGTGGGCTCGCTCCACACCCAGGAGGGCAGCCAGCAGCATCGGCAGGAAGACCTTCATTCTGGAGGGGACTGGCGTCCCGGCTGGGGTCTCACGAAGCCAAAGAAGTCAGCCCGCCGGCGGACGCAGGTCCCCGGCCGTGCAGTCAAGCCTGCCCCTGAGCCCGAGCCCGCGGCAGCCCGCTCCAGAAGTCCCACATTGTATTCCATATGTATGGAAGTGGAAATTACACTACATAAAGAGTTTGATTTTCACTCTCCCAAAGATGTTCAGTGTATTCCTAATGGCCTTGATTTTATGTTTGGCTTAGAGAGTTTCAAGGACAAATATGGGCATGTTGCACATAACCAGCTTATTATAATTCATTATATGGGTGTTAACATTGCACTTCTTGGCAGGCCAAGGAGTTCTTGATGCATGCCAAGGTCATTTTCCAGCCAAAACTCTTAAAGTAGTATCATCAACTCCTCCACATTAAGGTTAATAATTAAGTAGAGCTGCCAAACTCATGTTAAACTAATATGAGTAATCAGAGCAATTGACAACTACAATTGTAGCAATTGAACTACAACTTAGTACCTACTGCCCTTACAAAGTTAATATCTACCTTAATAATATTTCTACCCTTCCTCTAGCTGTGAAATAATCTAGTGTTAGTCTAGTTTCTAAGAAACCTAGTCTAGTTTCTAAGAAAGTCCAAGAGATATTCTTCAGTTTCTCAGGCAAGTATATCTTCACCTAGGAGGGCTGGCAACAGGTGATTATTTGTTCTAGAATAATCAGGAAGGACCTGACAATTATATTTACTTTGGTTACATGAGTGAGAAGAGTGTAAATATACAACATAATCCTGTCAAACACACATTTTACATTTACACTTAAATAAAATATATGCTTTATAATTTCATTTTATATTTAATAAACAATATTTTCAAAATTAACTTTACCAGGTGGAAAGAGTCAGTCTGACTATGGAAGAGGACACAGTCCGTTGCTTCAGATCATAGACAAGAAATGAAGGCAGCTCTGTGACCTTAAGCAAATTATTTTAACTGTATGTTCCTCACCTATAGAACAGAGAAGTTACAGCCATTTCATAATATTATTGTGGAAATGAAATATTGCTTATAAGTACTTAGCATATTGTAGTCAATTAATATGAGCAAGTATGTAAAAAGCAGAGGCAAAAGCCTATGAATAATTATTTTCCAGTTCATTAATTACCTCTCATTTCTCTTTTTAGTAATTATTTACTTTATTTTTCCTATCTAAAGATTTTTTCAGGTACAATTCTTGAAATATGGCCCTGTCATTTCCAGTGTGTGTTGCTGTTATTGTCACAAGCATTATCTACTTTCTGCTAAATGCCAAAAAGCAGCTGCAACATTCCTTCCCCCACATTGACATTTCTCCCCCACCTGCTCTCTCTCTTCTCTGGATTCTTACGGTCTGATACATCTATTTTTCTAAGATTAAATATGAATTTCCTTTTAAAGTAGACTTGTATTCTTATATTTAAATAGTATCTTTATAGGAGGGTACAACACAGCATCTCCTAATTTTCCATGGAAAAAAAAAAAAACCCAAAACAAAAAACCCCTGAGAACTCAGAAAGAAAGCTAAAATCCATACCTTTTATACTATGTTAACATTTATGTTCTGAAGAGATGGATGAAAAATCTAATGCCAGAATCTGGAGCAAGTGTAGAACTTTATCTAAACCCACCTTTATTCATCATCTCAGAGTCTCTGGAAGTATGAGGCAGCCAAGGGTTAGATGGAGGGAATACTGACTGGGAGTCCCACACCACATCCTCTGAGGATGCACCTCATGGAGACCAATAGTAAAGGAAGCAGAGCAGGCTTATAGTAGGATGGAGCTGCCTTGAATGCAGTGCACTCTGGGAGTAGACCAAGAGCTGTGCACATCACACTCTATTCCAGCTCTTCATCCAAAAATATTTTATAACCACCCAAGTCAACAAACCAGACAAATATACATTGTATACCCCTGATTCACGTATCAAGCCTACACAGAAATTATTCACCTAAGAATTTATAAACAGAAAAAATAAAGTGAAGCAAATATTAACAAACATAAAAGGAAAAATAACATATAACTAAGGCCACAGAAAATAGATTATTCATATACATTTCTTTAAAACAATTTCTTGAAAATAGAAGCTAAGCTAACAAGACGTAAAGTAAAATTAATAGTTCAAGAATGAGGAACATATGTTCACTGATGGTGAGCACTGAAACCAAGTTTTACATTTTAATACTGAATAGGAATCAGATTAGAAGAGCATGTAAAAAAAGAAAAGAAAAAGGATGGAAAAGATACCCCTTCAAAATGTATTCCAAAAATTAAAAAATGAAAATTATGGAATGTATTCGAAAAATATAAAAGTAACCACTTATAGAATTTAAAATAGGACCCAGAATTTCCAAAACAGTAGAAAGTATAAAAGTGAAAAAGAGAAGGAGTAATTAAGGAAAAAAAGATAAAACTAAATAATAGAAATCAAAAATACAAAGCTAAAATTAAAAAACTACACTAAAGGGCTTCCCTGGTGGCACAGTGGTTGAGAGTCTGCCTGCCGATGCAGGGGACACGGGTTTGTGCCCCAGTCCGGGAGGATCCCACATGCCGTGGAGCGGCTGGGCCCGTGAGCCTTGGCCGCTGAGCCTGCGCGTCCGGAGCCTGTGCTCCGCAACGGGAGAGGCCACAACAGTGAGAGGCCCGCATACCACAAAAAAAAAAAAAAGAAAGAAAGAAATACACTAGGAAAATGCAAACTAAAAGAAATCAGGACTTACTATTGAACAAAATACTATTAAGCAGGCAAGAAAAAAAGGCTAATGTGTACCCAAACTGGAAAAATCATAAACAACTTGAATGTATCAAATAACAACACTGCACGGGAAGACATAAAGGAAAAGCTCTCAGGAGGGAGAAAACATGGAATAAAGATTAGAAGTAGAATAAGTGTAGAGGGTTTTAATAAACTCAGTCTTAAGCAGGTGAAGGTGGTAAAAGTAATCAAAGATGTGCAGGATTTGGAAAATAACATTATTAGACATTTTTAATAGTTACAAAATAAAATCTTTGCTCCTAAATTTAAAAAGTACTTATTTAAAATATGCACAGCATTTTTAAATTGAAGTATAAACTCATAAATTCACAAAAAGAATGTAAAACTCAGTGGCTTATCCCACAGTGGACATCCATGGCACCAGTGCCAGGCTGCAAAGTAGAAGCTTCTCAGTACCCCTGAAGCACATTTCATGATGCCCTGTCGTCATTACTTCCTCTTTCCTCCCCAAGGAGAACTATTATGATGACTTCTAATACTATTGATTTATTTTAATTGTTTTTCAACTTTAAGTTAATGGAATTATATATTAGCTATTCTTTATTTGTCTAGCTTCTTTAGGGACACATTATATAATGAGAAGTATACATGTTGCATAAAACAGTTATTCATTCACATTCATAGCTGTTGTTTATTCCTTGTATTTCTATATAGGTTAAACCATATGAATAAATAAAAATTTATATTTTTCTTTTACTGTTTATGGACTATTTCATTATTTTTGGCCATTATTATTAATGTTGCTAGGATATTATTTTACTTGCTTCTGAGTACATACATCCACCCATTTCTGTAGGATATATACCCTTAGATGAAACTGCTGGGTTATACCACATGTATACATACAACTCTAGTAAATACTGTCAAACTTTTTTATAAGTGGATGTAACAATTGAAATGTTCATAAATTTTAAAGTATAATCTCTCCATTGCTCGCATCCTTGTCAGCACTTAATATTGTCAGTCTTTTTATTTGAGCCTGATAGGAACAAAATACCATCTCATTTATTTTTAACTTTTTAGGTGCATAATACATCTCATTTAATTTTTCACATTTGTAGCTCTTTCACAACTAATGAGACTGAATACCTTTCATATACTTATTTTATCAAGTGCTTGTTTCTACCTTGTATCCATTTTTCTGTGACATGTCCATCTTTTTCTTACCGATTTTTGGAATTCTTTATATAATTTGTACACAAGCCCTCACTTGTACACATTACAAACATCTTCTCTTGTTCCACAGGTTGCCTTTTTACTCTCTTAACTTTTCATGAAGAGATGTTCTTAATTTTAATGTAGTACAACTCAACAATCATTTCCTTTAAGAATAGTCTTTCTGTATTCTATGTTACAATTTACATCTATCCCAAGGTCATAAAAATATTGTCCTGTATATTCTTCTTGGAATTTTATTGTTTTGTTTTTAGATTTAGACTGATAATACACCAGAAATTGATTTTTGTATATAATATAAGGTAGAGGACGAGTTTCATTTTTTCTCATTATGGATATTCAAGAGATCTACTACCATTTATTGGAAAGACTGCTCTTCCCTCATTGATGTACAATACAACCATTGTCATAAATCAAGTGTCCACATTAGTGTGAATCTATTTCTAAGCTGTCTTCTGTTCCACTGAAAAATGTCTCTCTTCTTATACCAATACCATCTCTAGTTATTATAACTTTATAAATGTCTTGATATTTGGTTGTTCAAATCCTCCCCCTCTCCTGTCCTTCTTTTACAAAGGTCTTTCTTCTTAACTCATTTATATTTTTATATTAATTTTACATTCAGAATGTCAAGTTATACACACACACAACTGCTGGCATTTCTACTGGAATTTCATTGAATCTATAGATCTAATATGAGAGAATTGAAATATTGAGTCTTCCATTCCAGGAACGTGATATATCTTCCCACTTATCTGGGTCTTTGAACAGTACTCTTAATAGTTCATCATTCTCCTCAGAGGATGAGCATGCCATTTTTTTGATTTATTCCTAAATTTAAATATTTTGATATTATTAAAAATGGCAACATTTAAAATTTTACTTTCTTTCTTATAGTGGAGTACAATAAATTTTTGTATATTGATATATTGACCACATATCTAGCTACCTTCTTAGACTTACTTATTAATTCCTATAATTTATCTATAGATTCTTTTGGATTTGCTACATACACACACATACCATCAAGAGATAATGGATATTTTATTATTTCTTTTTAAATTCATACATCTTTTTCTTATTTAACTGCATGAGTAGAGCAGTGTTTCTCAACTGGGAGTGATTTTCCCCTAGCCCCAGCAATGCCTAGGAACCTTTTTCGTTGTAAAAACTGGGCAAGGGCAGGATGATACTGGCATCCATTGGGTAGAGGCAAGGGGTGCTGCTAAACATCCTACAATGTATGGGACACCCCCCCTACAACAAAGAATTATCTGCCCCAGAATAGTGCTAAAGTTGCAAAACTCTGGGTGTGAACCTCTATGAAATGTTGAAATGAAGTTGGAAAGAGCAGAAGTCCCTGTTTTATTCCCAAGCTCAGAAAAAAAAGATTTCAATTTTCATCATTAAATAAGACATTTGCATGAAGTTTATGTAGATAATATTTATAAGACTGAAGGAAAATCCCTTCTATTTCTAGTTTGCAAAGAGTTTTTATCCTTAATGGATTTTAGATTTATCAAATGTTTTTAATGCATCTATGCTGATGATCATATGATTTCTCTCCTTTATTCTATTAATGTACAAAATGAGACTGATGTTTTAAATGTTAAACTAATCTTGAATAATAATGCATCTCTGAGCCATCTGGGTCTATTTTTTCCACTTTTGGGAAGATTTTAATACAAGGTGCAATTGATACAATCTGTATATTATATAAATATATATATATATATGTATAGGTATATAAAACACCAGTCATACTTTCTATTTTCCTTATGTCAGTTTTGGTAAGTTGTACTATTGTAGCTACTTAACCATATAATCTATATTTTCAATTCATCAGCATTGAGTTCTTTATAATAACTTTTTATGATCTCTTTAATGTATGTAAGATTTACTGTCATAATTCTTTTTCCACTGATTATAAGGATTATCTGTACTCTTGTTTTAATCACAAAGTAAAATGAAGTAGTAAAGAAATGGTAAAACAGAAAACTTAACAAATTATTAAAGATAAATAGGGAAATCTAGAAAAATGATCCACTGTGTTAGTAGAAAGAAGTTAGATCATTGAATCCCTAATACATATAAAATCATTTTAACTTAAGTGGTAAAAACTCACCACAATAGCAAAACAACAAACAAAAACAAAGAAAAAGGATACAACTGTATGCCAAATTCAAAACGTGAAAACACAAGTAAGAAAACAAAATCCTTGTAGTCAAGTTTTGGTGGAGAGGAGCAGGCCTTGGTGTGAGATGCACAAATGATGGGGTGAAGGAAAATCCCAGCAAACTTTCATTGTCCCTTCCCCTCTTCACCTTGCCCTACAAGGCAACAGAATGTGAATTTATACTTATACCTTTGTTCTTTCCCAAACAATACTTTAATACTGCTCTTAGGTGATGTAGGTCAAAGAAAATCCACAAATATTTCTGTGAAAAATTAAGCTATTAGCATATCTGCTTATTAAGCAAAATAAGGGTTTGGAAAAACATAATACTGCAATTTTATAAACATATCATATGGTATATAAAAAGAAAAAATCTTTAAAAGTATAATACAAATAACAGAAAAGTAAGCCTATATAAACTTCATGCTAAGAAGAGTCTAATAAAAATATAAATTCAATATAACAGGGAGATTACAAAGCAACTAATTTACATGAAAAATTAGAATACAACACTGTGACTACAAAACTAATGAATAATTGGAGACAGCAAGGACTAGAATAGATACAGTTAAAAATCAAATTATATTGGTAGGCAAAAGGCTTGAGAAAATCACAACGATCATAGAAAAATATTAATATTTAAATATTTACAGAGGATTGTTGACACCTATTCATATATATATTGTTCATGTGCATATGTAAGAACATTTGCATATATATAAACATGTGAGTGTGGAGAGAAAGAGACAGAGATATAATGATAAAATCAACAGGGAACAGCATTTTGAACAGAAAATATATTTAGAGGCATAATAGGGTGACACTTCTCTTAAACAGAGAAAGAAGGAAATGTGCCAAATTTGAATGTATAATGAATAACTTGCATTCAAACAGAAAAGAAAAAAATACAAAACAATTAATAAGGAGACATAACCTGTATCTTTTTCAGATTCAAGAATAAAGAAAACTACCTAGAGGTCTAAGCAGAAAGAAAAAAGATCAGCTACAAGAAGGGAAAAATAAAGGACGCTTTATTCTTTGGCACAGCAACACTCTATGCCAAAAAAATCAAACAATGTCTCCCAGTTTTGAGAGGAAGACAATTTGATCCATGAGTATTACACTTAGTCAAATTGTCACTCAGGGTATAAATCAACAGACAGACATTCTAAGATGAAATAACTCAGGGAAATACCACCCAGGTGTCCCTACTGAAAAACCACTTGGCAAGAATAAGTCAGTTAATTAGATGAATCAAAGTGTATGACTCAGGAAAGAAGAAACCATGGTATAAAAGCTGAGTGCGAAACCAAGATCCATTTTAAAATAGAACTTAAATAAAACAACAGATGTTGTGTTTGCAAAACAAAATCTAGATGTGATACATTTTGAAAAATCATGTATACCTGGAATGAGGAAGGAGAGAGGGAAAACGTATCTGAGAACTAGAGATCAGTGTTTGTGAACAGGTCAATGAAAGCTAAAAAGGGTACATGCAGTGAAAAGAAAACCAGAAAGATCTCAAACTGTTTATGTTCTTAATATTTTTTTTCACTTACCCTAAGATAAATATTTTAGACAGCAATAGATTTTCTTGGTAAAACACCATCTAAGTTCTTTCAGTTTCACATCTGTGTATTTTTTCTTTTAAATGCAGATTAAATTAAGTGTAATATTTTCATTAAAATCCATTAGAACATACTCCCATTTTTATGCTATTAATTTGGTTTTCATGTCTGCCTGTCTATACTTCAGTGTGTAAGTTGTGGAGGAAAGTGGCTGAAATGTTGCTTTACTAAATATTAGGAGTGGCTATTATTTGTGGTAAGGTAGTAGTGTCTGTCTTTACTTTTTAACACTTTCCTGCACTGCTTAATTTTTAATACTAAACATTGGCCACTTCATAAAAACAATGCCTTTAGGATAATATAACCAAAAATATTTGGTCACAAAGAAAGAATGATATAAAATTGCTAGTGTTATGAAAAAAATTTTTTTTTAAAAATCAGAATTTTACTGTAGGACAAAACAGAAAGAAGTATATCATTTTACCAGTTGGGAAAGTTTAATGGTAAAAAGAAAGTTAACTTTTCAAAATTTAACTCATGTAATCAATTAAATGTAATTTCAATCTAATGTGTTTGGAATTTGGAAATTATTCTTCCTCTTTCTTAGAAGGACAGGTGAGAGAAGCCAATAAATATCTGAAAAAAAGACTGTGAAGGAGAAAAAACTGGGAATTATTTTTACCAACACACAAACAAACAAGCAAAAAATTGTAAAGAAACACTATTTAACAGTGTGGTACTGATGTACTAATAATTAGGCAGATCAGTGGAATAGTACTTATATTTACTTAGAATTTTTAATGCAATTTTTCTAATTAATGAGATACATATTGATTTAAGTGTTCAGATATATGAGACTTTTGGAAAAATATAACCAAATTTTTAACAACATACAGGCAAAAAGATATAGTCAACACAGATTAAAGAATTAAAATTTCATTGTATGAAAGGTCATTCCCAAATAATAGTAACAATCATAAAAGAAATGTAAATATTCTGCTTTTCAAGAAATACCAGGACTTCCCTGGTGGCGCAGTGGTTGGGAGTCCGCCTGCCGATGCAGGGGACATGGGTTCGTCCCCCGGTCCAGGAGGATCCCGCATGCCACGGAACGGCTGGGCCCGTGAGCCATGGCCGCTGAGCCTGCGCGTCCGGAGCCTGTGCGTCCGGAGCCTGTGCTGTGCAATGGGAGAGGCCACAACAGTGAGAGGCCCGCATACCGCAAAAAAAAAAAAAAAAAAGAAATACCAAAGGAATTTATGTCAGGATGGCTTTGAATTTCTCCCTCACCTTTAAACATACCAATAATGGATAACATTGTTAGAACATTAATAATATATAACCTTATTCAAAGAGGGAGGCTAACATTTCTAGAATAGAATAAAAACACACACTGTATTATATGGAGGCCCAAGCCAAGAACATGAAGGACTCTGGAATCATTATTGAAGGAACTGGAAGTTTGACTTTATGTGTGTAGGGAAAGAAGAGACAGGTTTACTGCATGAACCTGGGACTGAGATGGGCCTACTGAGCCCGTAAAACAGAGCCAAAGGGCTTCCCTGGTGGCGCAGTGGTTGAGAGTCCGCCTGCCGATGCAGGGGACGCGGGTTCGTGCCCCGGTCCAGGAAGATCCCACATGCCACGGAGCGGCTGGGCCCGTGAGCCATGGCCGCTGGGCCTGCGCGTCCGGAGCCTGTGCTGTGCAATGGGAGAGGCCACAACAGTGAGAGGCCCGCGTACCGCAAAAAAAAAAAGAAAGAAAGAAAACAAAGCCAAAAATCTCCCTGAATGCTACTGTAGGGAAGGAAGTAAAGAAACCATCTTGGACAGGACCTAGGAAAAACCATCCTCTAATTCTGCCCTCAGGATTCCTGGGGCCAGGTGCAGATAAGCAAAACTATTACCAAAGAAGAAGAAATTGATGGAGAAAGAAATAGTCACCACAAATGATCTCACAAACAAATATGTCAAAGCACTAGAGTGAATATTTTATTAGGAAGCACATCACTCAAATTTAACAATCAAAACATAAATTCAATTCTGATAAAATGTAAACAATAAAATAATCTCAAAATAAGTTTGAAAATATATGAGATCATTATTCATTAGAAAATTAAGAAGAAAAAAGTAAAGTAGTTAAAGACAGATAGATATGTATTAGGAGGATGGACCTAAAAAAGAACCAGTTAGAATTACTATACCTGAAAAAAGCAACAGAAATTTAATCATTAGAATTATCCGAATATCAAAGATATAGAATAAATTCTAAACTCAACAAAGCTGCAGAGAGAATCAGTGAATTGGAAAAATGTGACTAAAGACTTTATGGTTAAAGGGAGCACAAAAAGTTAATGAGCTTATGAGCTCATGGAGCTTTTAAGCTTTTTAACTTAAAAAGTTAAAGTTATGAAAGAGAAAGTAGGATGCAAAATAGAGATATAAAAATCCAACACACATCAAATTGCAGATAGTAATATTTGAAGATATAATTGCTAAGGATTTTCCATTACAGATGAGAGATATATTATCAGATGAGCTCTCATGAAGTCTAGCATGTGCCAGTGATGTATTTCTATTCCAGAGGCAAAAGTCATCTTTAGGATATTCTTTTTGTTGGTCTAATGAAATAAAAATTACAAAGGACACAATAATTCATTCATAGAAGACAGAGTAGCCAGTGAACCTATAAAAAATTATGTACAACATCACGAGGAAATGAAAATTAACGTATAAAAGAGCCACTCTTTTACTCCCACTGATTACACTGACACTTCAAAAAAGAAACTATACATCTGGTAGAGATGTAAGATCAAAAAAGAGTAAGAAGATTTACCATTGATAGGCATTTGTGCTTTCCCCTACCTCCCCACTATCATAACTAAAACTGTAAAAATCGGTGTGTTCCCTGAGAAAGAGTATTTATTGAGACGTCAGCAAGGGATCAAGGACTAAATGTGGTGGAACACCTGTGGTAAGGGGAAGGATGGAGTCTAGGAAGAAACAAACAAGTTATTGACAGAAACAGAGGAGGACAAGAATGAAAATATAATAGCTTAGAGAGCTTTTCTAGGAATATGTAGTGATCAGTATTATACTCCCAGATGATAATGAAGATGAACATTGAGGAAATCTCATTGAATATGATAACTAGAAGGTCTTTGGAAACCAGAAAAGAGTTTTACCGATTTGTTGAAAGTCGAAGTCAGATTCTAGAAATCTGAGAGTTAATTAACGAAGAAGTGAATGTAGTAGTAAGTTTCATTCACTTATGACATCTGACCAGGTTATAAGTTGCTTGGGAACAGATACTGTCTTATTCACTATGAATTCTTAGTTCCTAGCCATTTCCTGGCATATAGCAAATTCTCAGCAATATTTTATGAATTAATCAATTTAGAAAAATAAAAAAGAAGATTTTCTATACTTACTCTCCTTTTCCCTGCATCTCATTCTTGATCCTTCAATAAGGCCTTTTGCACAACCAACCCTCTGTACCAAGCTTTTGCTATAGCATCCAATGACTTCCACATCACTAATCCAATGTATTTGTCCATGTTTATCTCAACCTTTCAGCATCTTACCAACTTTTTGAACACTGACTCCTTGACACAACCTCTTTTTTTGATTTTCAAGGTAAACACTCTCTTATTTTTCTTCCTTTGATCATTTTTCTGTTTCTTTCACATGTCCAACCTACTCTTCTAATCTGTTAAATTTAACTTCCTAAAGTCTATGGTGCAAAACTTTACACTAAGCTCCAGATATATCAACTCTTTATTTGATATCTCTTTTGGAATTATATAAAGGAACTTCAAAAACATAATTAAAATTTGAGCTTTACTTCAACACAAAGTGTTTTTCTTCCAGAGGTTCTTATCCCAACAAATAGCATAGTCATCATCATGCAATTAAGACAAAAACTTGAATGCATCCCTGTCAACTCTCTCGCTATAACCACCCATGTAAATCCATTCTCAAGCCCTTTGGGTTTTGCCTCCTAAATATCTCTCTATTACTTCCACTTCACTCCAACTTTATCAAATCCATCTAGGTTCAAGCTAATATCCTCTCTCAACCTAGACTGTTGCATAGAATCTCCCAATTGTTCTGCCTTATCTGTCTGCCACACACTCCAATCTATTCTTCCCATTGTAATCACAGTGAATTTTTTGTCAAAGTACAAATCTACTCACTTATCTACATATAATATTTCAATCGCTTCCTTCAACCTGATGTTAAAATTTTAACCAAAAAAAAAATGTAAAATGTTTTAACTGAACTGATCCCTTCTTGCCTTTGTGATCTCTCTCTGTTTCAGCCTCATCTGCTTTCTATCCGTTCTTTACATTCTCCACACTTGCCCACATTTGTCCATATGTTGAAGAGTTCTTTCTGATAGATCTCTTTTAGCTTTTCTTCAGTCATTGAGGTCATGTCTTCCATCAGCTCTCATCTCAACTTTTATTTCCCATTTTATAGGTGCTCACAGTATACAAATCCTTGATTGAAATGAGCACCATTATAGTATTGCATTGATTTATGTAATTATTTAATTAATCTGGTTGTCCAATTACACTGTAAACTCCATGAGGGCAGAAACAGCATTTATTTGCTCACCACTGTATCCCCAGTACCTGGAACAAAGTGTCAATATATACTGAGTAAGTATTCACTAAATGAACATGGTATTTGCTAAATGAAATAAAAGTTGCTTAAAAAATCAGTAGGACATCTGAAGGATCACACAATATGTGAAAAATATACACAAGTTAGAAGAAAGACAAAAAGATTACATGAGAAGGAGATGATGATAAAGAAGGCTGAGACAGGGAACACAGAAGGAAGGAATGGATGAACCACAGAAGGGAAGCACAATGCCTGGCATACTGTATTAACTCAATACCTCTTCGAAGATTGAATGAATGTTATCTTTGAAAACTAGAAATAATGCATTTTTCTTTGGAGATAAGATGAAAGAATAATTATAAGGACAATTTCTATTTTGAAGTTTAGCAAATTTCCTTAGTATGATTTTTGTCCTTAGAAGTAAAAAGTCCTTTGCTGTCTGGATTGCAGAGCTATCCTCTGCAAGTCAAAACTTCCGTCCTTGTAGCTACTTGCATTGTAAATTACCATCATCTTATCAAATGTTCCATAAGGAACTCTGTAAACTAACTTTCTTGTTTTGGGCTCTTAGCAACATGCTCCACTTTCCTGAACTAAGCGTTTCATCTTATTTAGCTTATTCCAGCTTCTCTCCATTCTTATTCTCTTAATTTCTATTACATCAAACCAGTTGACGGTTCTGACTTCCATACTTGATTATCAGGGACTCCTATTCCCCCATTTGTAGATCATCACTATCCCACTATGTCTTCCCATCACATTTCCATGTTCTTCTTCGCTCTTAAGCATTAGCAAACCCAATAGTTGCTCTGTACCTTGATTATAGTACAATTTCTTTAGTATCATCCAAACTGGACATTATCTTAATCTAAAATGACTCTGGGAAAGGAAAGTTTTATCTCCTTCAAGTGCACACTCTCTTGGTTGGCCTTAAGGCAAATTAATAGAGCTAGGTCAGGATATACATACTGCCCTTCTTGATACTAAAGGACTTGTGATAATAGCACACACCCTCTGGCTATTTCCCAGGCAGCATTTCTTAGGGTTAAGTCACATTAAAAATTCAAAATCTCCCATATTAACATAAATTGAAAAAAGAAACATATAATGAAAGAAGTAGTTGGAAATCATCTTTTCCTTCATGTCAAAACTAGTTCCTGAAATTCTTTTCTTGGAATAATCTAGCATATGGGTCTCTGGAAATAGAATGCCTTGAGACAGAATTTTCTCACAAATTTTCAAACTGATAACCAGTCACCAAGGACGGTGAGGACAGCAGAAAGGTCTCACCCTATCAGTGATCCTTAACATATAAACTTCAGCCTGAAATATCAATGAAATTCTTTAGTGCACACAGAGGCAGATATTTACATTATAAAGATTCCTGTCCTAATGGGATTTCCATAACTGCAGAATTGAGATTTTTACCTCTTTTTATCAGATCACGATGAATTTTTGGCTTTCTGGTAATATGATTTTTTAATTTCCTTCCTAAA
This sequence comes from Lagenorhynchus albirostris, assembly GCF_949774975.1. Classification (NCBI taxonomy): domain Eukaryota; kingdom Metazoa; phylum Chordata; class Mammalia; order Artiodactyla; family Delphinidae; genus Lagenorhynchus; species Lagenorhynchus albirostris. The sequence continues at coordinate 63,546,833 of NC_083106.1, read as the reverse complement.
TAATTAGTTTAAAATGTTAGCAATTTTAAAACTTCATTACGTGTTGACTGAATGTATCTCCTGGTTTGCCCAGAACAGTATCAGTTTGAGATTCTTATTTTTGTATAATTATTAATGGTGCCTTCTACTCTCAGAAGGTTGCATGATAAATTGTGTGGTCACCTAATTATAAGGCTTTGATGACTAGCAGTAAATGTTCTAAAGCAACTTGCAGGAATAGTGCTCTACAAACCATATGTTTAAAAGTATAATATTTACCTATCTAAAGGCATGCAATGTGTTTGTCTACTCAAAGAACACTTTTAAAAGGAAAAAAAATCTCTCAGCAGAGGCCCTGGGTATGAATATTTAGAATCCATGATTAGATTCCTTTGAAAATGTCACATTAGTTATTACCACTGCACTGTGCAAATTGCATTCATCTCCCTAGTGGTCATGAAATGAGAGGAACAATAGTTTATCACCCACTTCACAAATAGATGTAGTACCCAGCTAACAATTTCCTAGGGAATCTTCTCACATACTTGGTGTGGAAAGGACTGACACATGTCAAACCTTGTCCCCTCTCTTGTGTTTGAGAAAAAAGTGTAGCAAACGAAATCTTTGGTTTTTCTGGGGACAAATAAATATTACATTGGTAGATTAATGAAAAGACATTTAACTTCCAGTTTGCAAGACAAAAATATATCTGTAGCAAATCCTACCACAATGGTATTTAAACAATATGTTAATGGCTTGAAACATCTGTAATACTGTAACTAGTTCTAACAACCTGCTGGTTTTAAGCACTGATGGGAAACAGCATGTAAGCTCCAGGGAAAACTGCTCTTTGACAAATTATCACCTCCCCCTCATACCAGTTCACTCTCCCCACTTCAGGATACCCATATTGTTCAGAAAGTATTGTTAGAAAGGAAATTCTAACTGTTCTCAGAGTTCGCCAACCCATCAAGGATCTAATTTGTACAAGCTAGCCTCTAAAAATAAGAAAGAATTCTAACACAAGGAAGAAGAGTAAAGTCTAGGATAATCCCAAGAATAAAAAAATACCTAATCATCTTTTTGTAATTGAGTCATTACTGCACAATGTGTTATGACTTCAAAGCAAGTTCTTCTCTGATAGGAAATGAATTATACCTAAACGGATTGGCATAGGCGGAGAAATCGTATTTAGAAGACCATAGAGAATTGTGAAAAGTATTAATAGTATATACTATATTTATTTATTTTATAATTGTGAAAAGTATTAATAGTATATACTATATTTATTTATTTTATATAAAAGAAAAGAATGCTTTATTTAGAAAACTGAACATGATTTCTTAACTGAATGGTCAATGTAGAAACTACAAGATGACATGAGTTTATACAGGTATAATCTAGACATTAGAGCAACATAAAAGAAAAAATATAAAGACAAAATAGGTAATGAGACCATAAAGGTGTGATTTGAACACTTTAAATATTTTTTTGGTACCAGTTGTACCCAAATTATTTTCCAGGGACTTTAAAGAATCTGTGAATAAACTGCTTATGGAATGGAGACACTCTAGAAGACTGGAAACATTCATATGTGCTCTGGTTTTTCAGTGGCAGCAAAGGATCAGCTCTGGAAATTGCCAAAAAGTGCTTGATTAAAGCTCCTGGCAAAATTCTATATTGAGCCATTTCACATGTACAAAATTAGGAAAACAAAAATATCAATGTCAAGGATGGCCTAGGATCCTTTCTTTTATGAGTTCAAAGCAAACTTGAAGCTCCACAAAATAAAATTAGGCTGCTGAGCAACTTTATGCTTTTATTTACAAGGTCCCTCATCAAGTCCACACAGGGTTCAAGTTGTATTTTGCTTCCCCTATTTGCCTTACCTTCCTGTGATATAGAGTTACTCTAGGGAATATAGTGGGAAAGAGGAGAAGAGATGCTATAATATGCCAAGCCTGGAACCATTCCATCTTGTATGTGTGGTGTACAACTTGTCTATCCCACTGGGTACATCTCTCACAAAAGAAGTGGAAGGCATTTTTACATCACTACATACAAAAAGTCTCCTTGAGTGTCAGTTTTCCCAGTGACAACTCACAGCCTGGCTGTTACCCAACCTATAAATCCCTGATTTGCTTTCTCCTCATTACCAAAGACCAGCTGTATGCTTTCCAGGAATCCCTTTGGGTCAAACTTTTTCCATCCTCGTTTTGGCACCAGAAGTTTTGAGGCATACATTGATGGATTCCTCGTTTGTCACATTCCTAAATCCCTGCTTCTGCATTGTGGACCATGCTCTGGAGGACTTGGAAACTTTATTTCCTGCAGCCTTCTGTCCCTAGAATTCCAAAAGAAGTCTTCTAATGTCCCTTTTTTCTTATGTTGCCCAGTTATACAGATCCTTCCTTGTTTGAAGTAAGTAAAGCCCAGATAGAGATTTTTAGGTTTGTTTTTTTTTTACACTTTTCACTCCATCCTCTCCTTCTTTTGTCCATGAAGAAAGAAAACTTTCCCCCAAAGTGTCTTTCATTCAACAAACAGATACTATACTATACTAGAAATCAATCACAAAAAAATGGAGATTAAACAACAGGCTACTGAAAAACAAATAGGTCATCAAATCAAAATAGAAATTAAAAATACCTAGAGACAAATAAAAACAGAAATATGACATACCAAAATCTATGGGTTGCAACAAAAGCAGTTCTAAGAGGGAAGTTTGTAGCAATACAGGTCTACCTCAAGAAACAAGAAAAAGCCCAAATAAAAAAATCTGACTCTATACCTAAAGGAACTAGACAAAGGAGTACAAAATGTAGCCCAAAATTAGTAGAAGAAAGAAAATAATAAAGATCAGAGTGGAAATAAATTAAACAGAGACTAAAGAAAGAAACAATAGAAAATATCAACAAGGCTAAGAGCTGGCTCTTTGAAAAGGTAAACAAAATTGACAAAACTTTAGTTAGATTAACCAAGAAAAAAGAAGAAACTCAAAATTGGAAATGGAAAAGGAGAAATTACAACTGATACCATAGAAACATAAAGGATTATAAGAATACTAAAAAATTATACATCAACAAATTGAATAACCTAGAAGAAATGGATACATTCCTAAAAACATACAATCTTCCAAGACTGAATCATGAAGAAACAGAAAATCTGAATAGACTGAATACTAGTAAAGAGATTGAATAGGGAGATGAAGATCAAAACCACAATAAAATATCACCTTACACCTGTCAGAATGACTATTGTCAAAAAGACAACAAATAAGTGTTGACAAAGGTATGGAGAAAGGGAACCCTCATGCACTGTTGGTGGGATGTAAACTGGTGCAGCCACTATGGAAAACAGTATAGATTCCTCAAATAAATTAAGAACTGAAGTATCATATGACCCAGTTATTCCACTCTAGGATATTTGTCCAAAGAACATGCAAACACTAATTCAAAAAGATGTATGCACCCCAATGGTCATTGCAGCATTATTTACAATAGCCAAAAATATGGAAACAACCTAAGTGTCCATTGATGGATGAATTGATAAAGAAGATATGGAACATATACAGAATGGAATGCTATTCAGCCATAAAAAAAATGAATGATATCCTGCCATTTGTAACAATGTGGATGGACTTGAAGATATTATACTAAGTGAAATAAGTCAGAGGAAGAAAGACAAATGTTGTACAATTTTATTTATATATAGAATCGAAAAAAATGAACAAACAAAATAAAATAAAAATGAACTCATAGACAGAGATCAGATTAGTGCTTACAGAAAGGAAGGGTGCTGGAAGGGTGGATGAAATAGGTAAAGGAGTTTCACTGTATGATGATGGATGGTGACTAGACTTGTGGTGGTCATAACTTTGTAGTGTATACCAATGTCAAATTATAATGCTGTACACCTGAAACTTGCATTAAAATGTTCCAGATACTGTGCTTTGATCTTGTAGCTACATTCGATGTGCCCAAAATACATCATGATCACTACCAGTGCAGAGGAGTAAAGAACTCTGAGGTGAAGATATTACCTGGGAAGTCAATGCAGCAGTTTTAAGTGACTATGCCAAAAGTCAAAGCAATGATAGAAAATCTGTGAGCTTGATGATGACATGAAAACTATTCCGTGACTCTCCAGCATCTTTTAATGACAAAATTATGAGGAATAAGGGCATATATGAAAGAAGGTGTAGAAGTTCTAAGTAAGAAGGGGCTCAGAGATAGACACAAGTTGTACAGAATTAAAAAAGAGAGCAAGGTATCCAATAACAATAGGAAGAGTAGAGAATCAGGGAATTTTATAAAGGATGTGTGAGTCATAAGGATAGCAGTGTTTGAATCTTTCATGGGTCCTACACATTCTGTGGCCTGGCATTATTGCATTTCTAACCATCCCTGAATATTTGTAATTTCTTTTATTTTTATACATATGTACCCTACAACTGAAACTTTACTGAAATAATACTTTTCAGCAATTATTGAGCAATCAAAATGAACCATATAGGAACTGTGTGCTTTCCATATATTATTTATCCTAAATTTAAAATATAAAGTAAATATTGTCACTCCTAATTTTTATAGTGAGAAACTGAGGGTCAGACTGATGAAAAATAGTGTAGTGCTAAAACAGAAGAGTATTTTAAACAGTTTTGATACAAATATACATATAAAATTATAAATTTTCACTCATTAGTTTGATGAAATATTTTAAACAGTTTTGATACAAATATACATATAAAATTATAAATTTTCACTCAGTTTGATGAAATATTGGTTCATATTATATTTAACTATATTCTTTTTCTCCCTTTATTTACATTTTGCTTATCAAAATGCATGAATCATATTAGCCCTTTTCTAAACATATATTGAAAATATAAATCTACCTAATCTCTTAGTCTATAAAGTTTATGAAAAAGAATAAAATTCAATATAAATTTTATTTACATTTAATTACGTTTATTTACATTTCTAGCCCTTTATCATCTAACAGGAAATTGAACTACTGGTAAACAGACATGGGTGAATTTTTTGTATTAAATATACTAATTTATAACCTGTCTATACTATCTTGAACCTGCCTTGTTGAACAAAGAAAAGAGAATGGGGCAGTTCTCAAAGGGGAAGCAGGGAATGAAATGGTGGTCAGGGGACTGGTGGGGAAGAACAGTTAGTGACATTATAGCCCCATTTCCCTAAAAGTTGAAGTTTCTCTTTTTTGAAGCTCCTTCCTGATGAGGAAATAATCATCCCATTCTATTGGATGTGGCATCTGATACTTCTCTGCAGAAGCCTGAAGAACCACTGGTTAATCCATTCTTCTATTTACCTGTATCCAAGATGAGGGATGCTCCATTACTTTGGGCTCTGGAGTAAAGAGCTAAACTGACCCATGATCAACAAGCAGCATGAGTGAGAAATAAATGGTTGTTGTTGAGCCACTGAGATTTGGGATGTCATTTATTGCTACAGCCTAAGTAATCTAAGCTGATTGCACAGAAAATGATACCCAAAAGTGAAATGCTGCTATAACGAAAGAAAAATGCAAAATATTGTCTTTGAAGTGCCACATAGTAGATGGTGAGGAAATTATTAATGAAGGCAGGAAAGATGGTGACATATGTTTGCAGTGGCAAAACAATCAGTAAAACTATTATCTGCTATATCTTAGAAAGCAGATAAGGTACCTAATGTACATCTGGGCTTTGGTTGCAGAAGCGAGAAATTAGGATATTAAGAGCTTGAGTTGTTTGCATTTGACAAGACAAAATGAAATGAGTTCAAACAAGACTTGAACAGATTGCAAATTCATTTGGAAGATGATTGAGAAAGTCCTGAAATTCCAGGAAGTATAGGGTAGGAGATGTAACTGGTTATCATATCCAACAAGAAAAAATATAAACTAAGAAGCCCTTTGAAAAACAATGGCTGATTAAAACTCAGTCTCCCTAGACATATGCAGCAAATCAAGGCATACTTGTAACTCCCTGAAAGAAAGAAAGAAAAAAAGAGCGAAAGAAAGAGAAAGAAAAGAATTCATGAGAATCTAGGCACCCAGTGAATCCTTTCAAATGGTTAAAATGACTCAAGTAAGAAACTGAACGTATTGCTATCTTAAGAAAATTGATAGACTCAAATCATTGCAAAATACATTGAGAGAGAAAGACTTGTTTTATTAAACATGTGGATTTTGGCGATTTACAAGCAGAGCTGATTGTAACCAAATAGATAAAAAGCTGACTCAGGTTCTTAAGAGAACTGCATGTCGAAAGAACCAACAGAAACTTAACTCACTTTTGCAATCCCAATCTGTACTGGCTGAAAGCAGGTTGAGAAATCTGCTCAGCCCCCAAGGAAGACGTATTTTTCTAATTTCCCTTCAGATTTAACCACGAAGGCAAATTGAAAACCAAGGAACTTCTAGTGAGCAGACCCCAGAGCCATGAGGAACAATTGATAGGGGAGCTACTCCCAGTGAGCAATTAGGAACCCAAGCCTGGCCAGGAAGGCCTATGCTGCCCACCCCTACCCCCCAAACCATGCAACTCCAATTCAGAAGAGCCTCTCCGAGACCACCAGATTTAGGTCTGGGCTTTCCCGTATTGTTCTCACAAGACTGTGTACTGCCATATATATATATATATATATATATATATATATATATATATATATTTTTTTTTTTTTTTTTTTGCGGTACGCGGGCCTCTCACTGTTGCAGCCTCTCCCGTTGCGTAGCACAGGCTCTGGACACGCAGGCTCAGCGGCCATGGCTCACGGGCCCAGCCACTCTGCTGCATGTGGGATCTTCCCGGACTGGGGCACAAACCCGTGTCCCTTGCATCGGCAGGCGGACTCTCAACCACTGCACCACCGGGGAAGCCCCCCATTTACATTTTTAAATCTCATTTTATAAGCATACACTTATATTTGTGATTATTTAATTAATTCATGGCTTACTGACAAAATTATCATCTCTGTGAAGGCAAGGACTCTACAGATATTCTGTGTCTTACGATGGTGTTCTGTCCTGATAAACCTATCATAAATGGAATATATTGTAAGTCAAAAATGCATTTGATACACCTAACCTTCTAAACATCATAGCTTAACCTAGCCTACCTTAAATGTGCTCAGAACACTTACATTAGCCCACAGTTGGGCAAAATCATCTAACACAAAGCCTAACAAAGTGTTATATTTTGTTAAACTTTGCTATACTTATAACAAACTATTGAATATCTCATGTAATTTATTGAATACTGTACTGAACATGAAAAGCAGAATGGTTGCATAGATGCAGAATGGTTGTAAGTGTATCAGTTTCTTGTGGCTGACTGGGAGCTGTGGCTTAACCGACACTGCCCAGCATCATGAGAGAGTATCATCCCTGTAAAGATCAAAATTCAAAATTTGAAGTACAGTTTCTACTGAAAGCTTATTCCTTTAGCACCATGTAAAGTCGAAAAATTATAAGTCAAACCATGGTAAATCAAGGACCATCTGTATTTTGGCTCACCATTATATTTCGAGAACCTAGTCCCATACCTAGCACATGATAAGTAACTGACAAATGTTTGTTAAATGAATGTGTTTTTTCTTTCTTTTTTTTTGCGGTACGCGGGCCTCTCACTGTTGTGGCCTCTCCCATTGCGGAGCACAGGCTCCGGACGCGCAGGCTCAGCGGCCATGGCTCACGGGCCCAGCCGCTCTGCGGCATGTGGGATCTTCCCGGACCGGGGCACGAACCCGTATCTCCTGCATCAGCAGGCGGACTCTCAACCACTGCGCCACGAGGGAAGCCCTGTTTTTTCTTTTTGTGAGTGTTTTGAAATAGAATTCCCAGTGTCCCTTTGACCTATAAGAGCAGGTTGATAAGTAGTGTGAATAGTAATTCCTTGACCTTATCTTTTCTTGGTACCCTTTAATCCAGTTTGGAACTGAGCACTGTTATACTTCTAGAGGCTCTTAAGTGTGACCACAAGTCCTGGTTTGCCTGGGATGGAGTTGGTTTGCACCAGGTGTCCAGGCATAATTATTAACAACACTCCCTTTCCCTCTGAAAAGTGCCAGGTTTAGATAACAAATTATATAGTACCCCTACTCCTGGTTGAGGCCACCATGCTTGAGTCTTTTCACACCCAGTATAAAAACATCAGGGTTCCCCAAGTTCAAAATAAAGAAATGAAATTCACCCCTTTTAGGAACTAGACTAGAGTCAAACAGAGGCAGAAGTCCAGCTACAGGTTTTGTTTGTTTGTTTGTTTTTTCTGATGAGTTATTATGGTTATTTAACCTGGTCTATTAAAAAATAAAATTGGTTGGACACAACTTCCCTCAACTGAACAAAAAAAGCAAAGGAGGTAAATACCAGTAATAAATTGCAACAAGTGCCAAATTGCTCTCCATTTTTAGGACCCAAAGACTCTGAAAATGTTCCATACAAGATGACAAGATATATGGGAGTTCCTCCGCCTTGGAGAGACTCCCACACTGAGTTCAATTGTGATGTCTCTATATTAGAGGTCTTTATTGCTAGAGCAAATGAAAATGCAATCTGAGGGGAGTGAATAACTTGGAAAATCCCACACTGTTAGTAAATTAGGTCTTTTAAAAAAGGAACATCCTGGCAAGCTCAAATAAATCAATGTGACTCTAAGAAACAACACTGAAAGGTAAATGTGCTTTCAGGGTTACATCTTTGTTCTCTTTCTTTCTTAGCTATTTGACTCATGTGGTGAAGTAAATTTCTCTTGATTTTTTTTGCTTTCATGATCTCCAAGTTACTAAGCCCAGCCGACTTAACTCACCAGAGTTTTAATTACAAAGCAACAGAGTTGCTACACAGAATGGCAACATCACATAACTGAACCAACTAGGCCCAAGACGTGTGGCTGGAATCCTGTATTCCCTTCATTTTATAAAGATGAGAGACTGGCCAGATGCCTTAACAGCAGGGCTTCTTTTTGATAAAAGGTAATTAAACCTTACAAACAAGTGTAGTGATTTGAGTTCTGACAGAACCAAACCAGTTAACATAGTCGACAAAAACACGAGCACGAGACACAAAAACTGAACGAGTCACTCTGAGGGGAGTTTTAAATATTTCTCTTCCTTCTCATCATCTCTTCAAAGTAAATAATTAGCTGCCCCACTTTTTTCCTTTGGTCCAAATGAAATAATAGCTCAGAATTAGGAAAAATAACATACTTGCTAAATTATGTTAGAAAAATAGGCCCCAGGGTTTCAAAGTACTCAGACCTATTTTTCAGTTTGCCAGTTTGCCCAAGGACTGTCCCAGTTGTAATACAATTAATTTAAGCATAAATATACCTAACAAAATTTAACTGTTAAATAATTAAGTCCTAATATCAATATCTGTTTCCTAGTCACTCACTAAAAAACTAGAGTAAGCCACTATTGCTAGGAATATTCTTTCCATTCATATTCCATGAATAATCCTCCACTTCTTCCAAGTTCTGCTGTCTTCTCTCTGTGTCTCACACTGCTTTCATCTCTGCTGGCTTGTGCTTTTCTGTTTCTGTTTATGAGGAATATTGGCTTCCTGCCTATTTCCCTGCAATGTCTCCTATTCTACAATTCTGATCAGACTACAGAGAAGGGATCTATGTTTTTGTTGTTGTTGTTTGTTTGTTTGTTTGTTTTTTGGTACGCAGGCCTCTCACTGTTGTGGCCTCTCCCGTTGCGGGGCACAGGCTCCGGACGCGCAGGCTCAGCGGCCATGGCTCATGGGCCCAGCCGCTCCGCGGCATGTGGGATCCTCCCGGACCGGGGCATGAACCCGTGTCCCCTGCATCGGCAGGCGGACTCCCAACCACTGTGCCACCAGGGAAGCCCCGGATCTATGTTTTATAATATTTTGAGAAGCAACTGACTTCGTGATTGACATCCAAATTGAAAACTGATTTTCCCCATTGGCCGGAATCATGGAAACCATTGAAAGTTCTATGGAACTTGAGTGATAACATTAAACAGACTTTTGGCCACAACAATTCTGGATGAAACTCTTTTTTAATGATTTCCCACTCAGCATCATGTGCGACACATATACAGTGCTGCCTCTAAATATACATTGTTTAGAACCTCCATGTATACATATTCATGTTTTGTGTTTTCTTTTTAAACCAGCTTTTGTAGTATATATTTGAGTGATTATTCAAAGTTTTAGTGAAATTTTATAACTTTCAATTGCTTTCTCTGAAAGTAGCTTTGCCCTTTTTCTCTCATAAAAGAGATGACCATTTTACACAATAAAAGTTTTATGTTTTATTACTTGTTGAGCATATTCAGCATTTGAATTTCTTTCTTTTTTTTATCTTCACCTGGCTTCATCAAAATAAAACTCCCCTCTAGATACGTATTCCTTTATTATCAATATGAATTAATTATATGGTTATTTTAGAATGTATGGATATTTAAAACTTTATTTTATTAAAACTAATTTTAAATAAGGATTACATGTAGCTATTTTTTGTTGTTGTTCTATGTCCTGCTGGTTTTTCAGGATGAATATTTGTACCATAACAGAATATATTGAGTTGGGTTTTAAACTATATTTTGGTAAGAAGAGTAACTTCCTGATTGTAGTTTAAGCTGGAAAATGGGGTACATATAAGAGAAAACAATTTGAATAGTGGAATTTGGTTTCAGGCACAAAAGCTTTAAAGTAAATTCAATACTCCATATAGCTAAAGATCATTGAAATAAAAATCATGAAAAATGAAAAACAATCAAATAAACAAAACCAAAAAAATCTTTCTAATTAACTCTATACATATCAGTATCATTGTAAGAGTATATAAAGAGCAGGGAATAGATTGAATCATTTTTCTGTGTAGTTTGGGAAGATTTTGCCAAATCTAGGAAATCTTCCTTTAAAACAAACAATCAAACAAAATGGTACGGTAAATGTACTACACACCAAATAGTGAACACACACTGAGCTGTATCAACAAATGGTCTGTATATCCTATACACACACAGACCAACTCGTTCAAGTTTGTGTACCTCAGGGGACACTGGTGACTTAAAAAAAAACAAGATAAGAGGAGGGCAATAATGTTTCTTAGATTAAATTATCATATCTTATGACTTCTTTTGTTTATGCCTGAAGATTTTTCAGACTCTACCAGAAAATAGTCAACAGGACATAGACTTGTTCTAGAAATTGATGTAGCTCATTTTGCCAGTCTTAGGTGAGTTACAAGAACAGACAAGACATTTGTATCTGTAGCTATGGAGAAATGACCTTCAGGGCACTATTTTTTTTTCTTGTGGTTAAAACAAACAAACAAACAGACACACATGAGATCTACCTTCAACAAATTTTAAGCGTTCAGTACAGTATTGTTAACTATAAGCATATTGTCACACAGCTGATCTCTGGAAATTTTTCCTCTTGCATTAACTGAAACTTTATACCCGTTGACCAGCAACTAATTTTAACCACTGAGACTTCAGAAAGCCTTTTAAATCTTGCTACTAAAAATGTATTCCTCAGACAGCAGCTCTAGCATCACCTGGGTGCTTATAAAAATTCAGAATCTCAGCCCCACCCTCAGACCTACTGAGTGAAAATCACTCTGGTATGTTATCAAGATCCCCATTAGAAGGTATATTAAAGTTCAAAACCCATGGCTTTAAAACACTGCTTTTCTCAATGTCTCTAAGTCAAAAATCTTAAGAGTGAGCAATGTCTCTAAGTCAAAAATCTTTTGTCTGTTGTGGAGAATTCTGAATGAAATTTGTTAAAACAATGCTTAATTTTGTAAATTTGTGGTCGGGGGTTACTATTCTCTTTAGTGAGTCATTCTGAAGTTGACATACAAACATTGTCTTTAAAAGAGGAAGGTGTTTGCTTTCAGAACACCTTCCAGTTGTTGCCTCCTAAAGAGCCTGTGCATTTCTGGAAATAATTCTGTTTCCATGGCTTTACCTGCAGAGTCTGCCAGGGTTCCAAAATGTATCAGTACCATTCAGCATGGCCTTGCAGTTCTGCTTCTTTTTCATTATTTTTGTTGCTTTTGGCTCCAATGCTGTATATGTCCTATGTCCTGTAATACTAAGCAATCCAGTGTGCAATTCTAAAAGTATCATTCACAACAAATAACTGCCTTGGTCTGATTTGAGAAAAATGCCTTAAATGTGTTCTTTTATTCCCCAAAAGAGCTATAAGATAGAAAATACCCCCGAAAGTCATTTTTCTTCAGGAATTGTTTATACGCAGATTTAGGGAGCTTTTTGGTAAAGATAACTCGTTGGAATATGAATGTCAGGCCATTCTCTGAAGTAAGCGAGAGGAAAGTATGACAAGGCAAATACATTCTCCTCTTAACTTAGCATCAAACTTAACTAGGTTCTCATTCCTCTGATGGTACTTGAATTTGGGAGTTTAGGACAAAATGTAACAAACCTGGGTATTAAATCTGAAAAAAAACAGTGTAACTTAGACTGGACTTTTTCCCCATTTATTTTTTAAATTCTTTCATAAATCTATTTTTTTTTTTTTTTTCCAGTACGCGGGCCTCTCACTGCTGTGGCCTCTCCCGTTGCGGAGCACAGGCTCCGGACGCGCAGGCTCAGCGGCCATGGCTCACGGGCCCAGCCGCTCCACGGCACGTGGGATCTTCCCGGACCGGGGCACGAACCTGCGCCCCCTGCAGCGGCAGGCGGACTCTCAACCACTGCGCCACCAGGGAAGCCCCCTAAACCTATTTTTAATATTCTAATTGGGCAATAAAATGGGGAAGTTCTGAGAACTTACGGCACACTATTCTATGATATCCACCACAATTATGCTTTACTACTAGACATTTTGTCAGTCTTTTTCATTAAAAAATAAAGGTGTCCCTATAATTACTACTTGGAGGAGCATTCTTCAGATTTTAACCACATTTTTTAAACTGAAAATTGAACATACAAATGAGTGATGGCGTCTGTTTCTGCCTCTGTTTAATGGTGGGAGAGGGAACCTGGAAAGTTAGTGGTTTCTGAGGACTGACATCTGGGGAAACGATCCACGTCATAGATAATCCATTCAGCTTTGTGAAAATGTGATCACATACTACGTACACTTTCTCATTAACTGGGTAGGTTGAGACTGTAGCAAGCCCAGACCCCTAATCTAATCCTTTCAGGCAGCTAGATTGCTGGAAGCTTTGCGATGTCCCCGTGAACTTCACACTTCTGGTAATAAGAAATGTCTTCTAGCCTGCGTTGAGAAAATCAGAAACTGGCAATAATTGCATTTGCCTAAGACAAGTTTCTTCTGTTGTTCAAATAAGCAGAAAATGTAAAATATGTGTCCAGGTAATCACAGTAATTTAATAAGCAAAATTTAAGTTGCATAGTTAAAAATACATCTGCATCATTGATTTGAAATCACCAGAATTGTATTAATACTCACAGTTTAAACTATTAGCATTTAGACATTGTATCTAACCTCTCCAAATTGCTTACATGGTCACATGATAAGTAAAAATGGTGTAACTTCATGTCAAAGGCACTCCTATAGAAAATGTTCTAGGGTTAGAGCAGCGACCTCTCCTTTTCCAATTCTGGATGCAAACTTCTCCCACTGCGAGCATCATGCATGAACTTTCATACCTTATAATGTTAGAAAGTCTACATGCATGTAATATCCACAGTGAGGGCTTTCTTGTGTTTTTAATAAAAGAATTAAACTTTGCTGGAAAGTGAAAGGAAAAGTTGTTCTTTTAAAAAAAAAAAATAAAACATCACAGTATAGGTAAAACCTCTGGGGATTCAGCAGTACTTGAAAGACTACTTTTAAGTATTCTTGATCTAAGTGATCTAAGGGGATTCTGAGAATTAATGAATAGTGGGTTGCAGACTAGGTCAAAACAGAACTTCTCTACCCTATTACCTCCAAAAGTTTTTATTAGAGAAGCACATTCTTATCTCACCACTTGGATTTATTCAGTTGGATATTTGCATTTAAAATAGTCATTTAAATACTAGATAGTTTATGGAAGTCTAATGAAATTACAGAAATAAAGCCATTCGTTTTCAAAATATGCCAGAATTTTATCTATTAGAGAAATCAATTTGAAATGTAAATGACATAACTTCAATACATATGAATGGAGTTCCTGTTGTGTATAAAACACAGGGTTAGGGCTTCCCTGGTGGACCAGTGTTTGTTTGAGAGTCTGCCTGCCGATGCAGGGGACACGGGTTCGTGCCCCAGTCCGGGAAGATCCCACATGCCGCGGAGCGGCTGGGCCCGTGAGCCATGGCCGCTGAGCCTGCTCGTCCGGAGCCTCTGCTCCACAACGGGAGAGGCCACAACAGTGAGAGGCCCGAGTACCGCAAGAAAAAACAAAAACACAAGGTTAGGCACTGGAGGGAGTGTGACAAAGCTTAAGGCCATTGCTGTTCTCCACATGAATATCACCTAATCAGCGAGAAAGATGAGCATGAATTATTTTAATTAAATTTACAAGCAATAAATAACAATAAATCCACCATACTAAATGTACCCCAGTCAATATAGTGAAATAAAAGGAACCAGTAGTATCATAAGGCCACATATTTTGAACAAAGAGGATGAAATGATGCAGTACGTACACAAAGATGAGATATTTTGGATGAGAGAAGGAAACCAATCTTGACTCTCTTCAGTTAGGACCACTTCAGCAAGAGTCAACAAATTTCTCTGTAAAGGACCAGACTGTATATATTTTTGACTTTGTGGGTCATTCAGTTTCTGTCACAACTACTCAGTATTACCTTTGAAATGCAAAAGCAGTCATAGACAATATGTAAACATAAATGAATGTACCTCTGTTTCAATTAAACCTTTTTTTTAAACCTTTTTTAATCCTCTTTTTTTAATGAAGTTGATTTTATTATAGTCTATTTGCAATATTATATTAGTTTCAGGTGATTCAGTACAGCATAGTGATTCAGTATTTATACTCCATTAAAAGTTATTACAAAATAATGGCTATAATTCCCTGTGCTGTACAATATATCCTTGTTGCTTATCTATTTTAATATAGTAGTTTGTATCTCTTAATCCTGTACCCCTAATTTGCCCCTACCCTCTTCTCTTGCCCCGCTTGTAACCACTGGTTTGTTTACAAAAATAGGCAGCGGGGACCAGATTTGGCCAGCTGGCCATAGTTGACCAATCCCTGCTCTACATAATGCTTAAATTACCTCTTGAAAAGCAAATTCCTGTTTAAGGGTATTTGTTGGTTGTAGTATTTGTATATGTGATAAACAAACCACCTGAAAAGTGGCTCTAAAGATTACAACTCTGTCGTGTGTGCATTTTGTGCTGTCGAGTGTTGCAGTTACTCAGAATATATATTGAACAGGGGCCATTAAATGGCTTAATATGGGAAAGATAAAACACTAGCAGATATATTTCGTGGGACAATTTTATTGTAGCCTCAGGGGATAGACTAGATAAGTTGCAGCATTTTTCCCATTTCCATTTTCTGTATTTTTATGATTTATTCAAAATGAATTAATGCAAGTTGTTTTTTTTTTTTTTACTTCAGATTCCATGTATTGAAGTTTAATAAGCTACAAACACTAGTCACAATAAACTATTTCCTTCAAATGACAAAAACTTATTTTCGGGCTTCCCTGGTGGCGCTGTGGTTGAGATTCCGCCTGCCGATGCAGGGGACACAGGTTCGTGCCCCGGTCCGGGAAGATCCCACATGCCGCGGAGCGGCTGGGCCCGTGAGCCATGGCCGCTGAGCCTGCGGGTCCGGAGCCTGTGCTCCGCAATGGGAGAGGCCACAACAGTGAGAGGCCCGCGTACCGCAAAAAAAAAACCAACACACAACTTATTTGCACATTCGCTTAAAGGAGACGTATTACAAACACATACATGCAGAGCAATCAAACTAAAGGTGCCATAACCCATTGCAAATACCAACAGGTTCCCTAAATTAGAAGATATATTTGGCATCTCTAATTTAATTCAGAGTTTACCACATTGACTACATTTTTTATTCCCTAGGAAATTGTAAGAATAAAATATTGTAGCTTTTATTCAAAGATGAATATCATGAAGGGTGAAAGGAAAACTGTGTGAAATACTTGCAATAAAGAACTCAATATCTATCCTGTAAGTATAGTAATAAAATTGTGCTTTGCATTGCAAATGGTAGCTATATTTCTTACCAGCCAGTTTTCAAATGTTGGAAAGACAACATTCCACACTAATAACATCTGACTAGCTAAAATGTAATTTTTAAATTGACAACTGTAAAAGTTTACTACACATACATTTTATAAATAAAAACTACAAGTGTAATTTATAAACTGATGAGATATTTGTCTACTTAGATTTACTTCCTTTGAAGATTTATAATTTATAGGTATAAGCAAATTTATAAGAGAATGAAACTATTTGAAGTTCTTCACTGAAAGATCCTAGAGCTTTTAAAATAAGTTTAAGCAAGAAATTTTAAAAATTTGTTCGCCTATATAATATGTTGAATTTTAAAAGTTCAGTAGTGTGCATAATCTTTAAGAAATTATTTAATTATATACCTTTACAAATGTTCATAAGCAAGCTAGCCCTTGTAATTCCATATGACAATATAGTCTTCCTTGAATATTGGTCTGTCTGGATATTACACACTGAGGACTCTGCATTTTGTTTCAATTAAAGTTACGTCATTAAGATTTTTAACATTCAAACTACCCAAAAACCAAAACCTGGGTAGGAGGTCATATTGACTCACTTGAGATCATGTCAGGGTTTAGCATCATTCAGGCTTCTAGTGGATTTTCCATGATAAAACAAGGTAATGATATCTTTTCTTCTTTATTCAGGGCAATCTCATAGACATATTTTATATTTGCATTTATAAAAGTATCATGGCCTGAGCTGATGTAGGGAAAGAATATACTTAGAAGGCAAATAGAAACAATATCTTATTTTAGAAATCTTATGCAGAACTGTTTTTCCAGAAGGTGTTCCCAGATAGTCTCTAATTAGGGACAGTTTGGCTACATTGCTCTGTTTTCATTGATTGAAATTTCCCTCCAATATCTGTCAACATCTAAGGGAAAACCAACTTTTGAATGGGATAGCCACGTTCCTTTTTCTTATTTTTAGATTTGTAATAGTGATAATTTTGTGTCAGACTAGAAAGAAACTGACTAGATTATTTTGTATTTAAACCTTATTGAAATGTGTTTATTTCAAATGTATCTTCAGTATTGACATTAATCCTGAATAACAAAGAGTAGAATATTTTAAAGAGTTATAACATTTTTACATTTTTCTTTTAATTTCTTTTTCCATGGAATATTTGCTTCTGAGTTTTCATGTGTTATGAAACCTTCCAGTGGCCAAATATAGTGAATATATGTGGAAAAACAGTGTGTCATTTGCTACTGTGAAAAATTTTAGATTACTTTCTTTAAAATGAATTGCACAGTGTCAAAATGCACAATTTGTGACGAATGTCTATTTATTAGGCAGAATTTTATGACTTCAGAATACCTCCAGAATTATCAATTATATGAGGGAAACATAAAGTGAATTCTTGCAATTTTACAGTTAATCATATTCAATAATGTCAAGAGTCTGAATCCAAATCCCATACTCATATTTGATTCTTGGATACATTTCTGGATACAGATCTGTTTCTTCAGCTAGCTGAATGGAGAAATAAGCTAGAAAAGTTTTGGCAATTTCTGTTACTGTCTCAAAATTCAACGCTGTTATGGATTATCAATTCAATTCTGGTTATTTATTGTTTTTTCACATAATGCAGGCAGATATGCTTCATTTTTCGGGTTTTATAATTTAATTTTCTTGCCAATGACCTCCAAGTAAATCACAATACACTTTTTATTGAGTCTTAATAAAACTAATTATTCCTTAAAAAACCAATTATTCCCTATCATACAGGGCCAAACCATTAGTAAAAGGTCATAAGAAAAAAATTAGATAAGGAATAGCAAAATAAACATTGGGCTTATATAAGCATGTATATTGAAATATGACAAAGACCTTTGCTTACCTGGACACTTAAATACTTAGTTTCAATTTTAATATGTTATAAATATTAATAGTTCTAGAACTAAAGATAATTTATTACATAAAATAATCATAAAAATACTGATATATTATGTGCAATAATGGAGGAAAACTATTATACATAGAATTATCTGTCTCTATAAGAAAGAAATGAACTACTTCTATTCTTATCTTACAAACTTCAGTTAACAGTATTATTGAAGAGAGACACCAGAAGTCTGGTTCTAAACTCATTCATTTACTTATATTTCTATTAACATTTCATGCTGACTTACAAGAACTCTCTTGCGGCTTATTTTGGCTAAACTTTAGAAAACTATCTTTCTGGTTTAGAATCATGCTATTATTTTGCATTATTATTATACCAGCATTGGTTGGTGTGGTTCCTGAAATGAATTATCCAGAACAGATATATCACAATGATTTAGAAATCATCTCAGAATGGAAAACATTCATTAAAGATATCTGTAAAGAAAAAAATTACATTACAAAGTCAGAGGAAAGAGAGGTCCAGAGCATAAGACCAATACAGGCATTTTAGTTTCAGTGGTTATTAAATTTGGCATGTGTTTGTACACAAATAAGAAAATAATTTGTTTTACAATAGCAAAGAGCAGCTTTAACTACAACTTTTAAACTATCTGAGAATTTTCTCCCTTTTTTCACACTTGTAAATTTTTATGAAATTGGGCCAAATGTGAATATGATTTAGCCAGTGAGAAATAGAATAATAAAGGTTAAAAGAAAGCATTAGTCATGTCATTGTTTCAATGGTTACCAAGAGTTCATAATTCTCCATCATCTAGAGCAACTGTGTGATGGGGTTTATTTCATATGTTCCACCAAATATGATTTCTTTTAGAAGCAAATTATTATATTTTAAACCTAGTTCCAGAAATATGATTTTCTTGAAATATAAAATAATAAAACGATCAGGTTTTTACAATAAAATTGGAAATAAAAATAATCCATTTATGAATGAATGATTAGAGAGAGAGAGAATCCCAGTGATTCTTTAGTTGGAAACTACTTTAACAGTCAAGCTGGCCTGCTATCCCCCTTGTGAGGGAGACAGCCTGAAGATGCATTCCAAGAGCATGAGAGCAGCACACTCCAAATGGAAACTGGCAAGTGTTTGATTCACTCGTTTTGAAATTAAAAGTGGCATCTGGAAATAGCTTAGAAAGTAAGCTGTGCTCTTGGTATGGAGAAGGCTTTAATTCAAACTGAGTTAAAGTTGAGACAATTTAAATGGACAGATAGAATGCAGTTGTTTTGTTATTATACCACTTCCTATTGATGATGACATGGTCTTAGGATGTAAATTCAGAGCACAGAGGCAGCATTGTTCTAATAGAGAGTTTCCAGTATGTTTGTCATTTGTCACATGTAGCAAGCACATCTGCTACAGTCAAACTATGGCAAATTGATGCGCCCCACTTCGTTAGGGACCAGGGTCTAGGGAGGTGATCTGCATATTATCATGAACAGCAACAATGTTGTGCTTCATGGATTCCAATCACCAAACAAGAAAATGTTCTAAGAATACCTCCTCTCTCTACCTGGTCCCCACACAGTTCAAAACATGAGCAGATTACAAATGCTGATAGGCACCAATGGATTGGGTTACACTGTATGGCACTGCTACTTGTATAAGTCCAATATTAGCACTTGCGTGTGGTTCAAATTTAAGATGAATCACGTTTAATTCTAAATGGGATCCCCCTCTTCAAGAATCCTACTCAGAGATCATAGCTGAGAACAGGCAGCAGCAGGAACACCAGAATCCAGGATCCAAGAGTGACCAGCCTTTGCTGAGAGCCCAGGCCCATCAAGGGACTAGTACTGGCCCCCAGCTCACCATTCTCCCTGGGCAGTGCAGGACAGGACTGAGGAGAAGACTGGAGAGCAAAATCACATTTTAAGTAAATGTAGTGTTTTTGAAAAGAGAATGTTCTCTCCTCTCGCATCCCTGCTGAAGAAGGGAAAAGTGGTGCATCTTCTCCCCATAACAGAGTCAGGTACAGAGCCCATAAGAAAAATGAATTGCTCCTAAAATTAGGAAATAATTATGGCGAAAGCTGTTGACTTTTTGTTGCCTGAGTGGATGTCGCGAAGGCACCCAAATTGCGGCTGGCAGTGTGTTGTGGACTTGTGTCCTCCCAAATTCATATGTTGTGGTCCTAACACCCAGTGTGATGAGATTTAGAGGTCAGGCCTTTGGGAGGTAATTAGGTTTACATGAGGTCATGCGGGTGGGGCCTTCGTGATGGAATTAGTACCTTTCTAAGAAGAGACACCAAAGATGGTTCTCTCTCTCTCTTTCTGTTTCTCTCTCTCTCTGCCATGTGAGGACACAGAGAAAAGGTGGTGACCTTCAGCAAGCCAAGATGAGAGTTCTCACCAGAACCCAACCATGCTAGCACCCAAATCTTGGCCATCAGCCTCCACAACTGTGAGAAAATATCTGTTGTTTAAAGCACACAGTTTACAGTCTTTGTTATGACAGTCAAAACAGATTAATACAAAGGTCAAGGGAGGGGCTTCCCTGGTGGCGCAGTGGTTAGGAGTCCACCTGCCGATTCAGGGGACACGGGTTCGTGCCCCGGTCCGGGAAGATTCCACATGCCGCGGAGCCTGTGCGTCTGGAGCCTGTGCTCCGCAGCGGGAGAGGCCACAGCGGTGAGAGGCCCGCGTACCGCCAAAAAAAAAAAAGATCAAGGGAGACTTGAGAACAGATGATGAGATGGGGGAAGAGGAGGTTGACCAAAAGGAGGTACAGAGCCACCCCCTTAATTTTTTAGTTTCCAAGTGATACGGAAGATAAATTTTACTGTGCCCATTGCACGTGAATTTTGGTACTACGGAAGGCAGGTAAGACTGGAGGCTCCAGTCTTGCCTGGAATCTCAGTCCCATGAAGCCCTCAGGCATGATGTTCCCAGGTGAGTTTCAGTCCATAAATTTAGCCACAGGACCACCAGTGGTGGAGAGAGCCCTTTGTCAAGAGATATACATTGGAGTAAAAAAAAAAAAAAAAAAAAAAAAAATCAAACAAGTAGACAATGATTCCAGATAATGCCAACACAGGGAAGAAGATATGTCTCAGGAAAGGAGAAGCCCTACCCCAGACCCAAGCTGCTGAAACTATAACTCTAGTGTGATTCAGGTATTAGATTGATGATCTTAAAGGACTAAGGGCTAAGTCATAAAAATGGAATTATACTGATCTAGTAAACAAAGAAGAAAAGAATGCAAAGTTAGAGAGTCTGACTGATATATTTATTATTGATGAAGTCTGTTACTCAGAGTGAGAGGGGGCAGCCACAAGCACTTAGTGGCCATTATTAGGAAAACTAAAATTGCTCCATATCAATAGTTCAACAATTTGGAACTCTTTGCTACAGTATTTACACTAGTGTTTTGGAGCATAATTACAGTTTGATGCTATGGATATTTCTAGAAGCATTCATTATTTACCATTCTTTTCATGTTCTCTGAATTACCATGAAATTGTTTCTCAGGAGATTTATGCTATGCATATGAAAACATCTTTGGATTTTTGCATCAAAAGTATCACTGAGTCAGTTCCTGTGACCAAAAAGCATTGAGTACTTACTATGAGATGAAATTTTAGGGAAGGACAACCATAGAGCTCCTGAAATCAGTGAGTTCAAGGCCTAATAAGAGAGACCAGTATACATTCAAACAATACACTTTAACGATTAAAGACTTATAAAATACATTTCATTTTTTTCTGATTAAATGTATTTTTGTTACCATCCAACTAGGATTATAATAAAGAATGCATTGTTACTTAAATTGTTTATGCAAGCATTCTAATGATAACACATATATTCCAGAAGAGAAATTATTTTCCATTTGATTATTTTAGAAAATCAATGCTCTGTATACATATAACAAATTTTGATTTAATATCTCACTGCAAATAGCTTCTAAATTAAATTATAGGAATCATTAGGCACAGAACCCATGATTGAAATCTTCATACTTAATTACTTTCACTACTATTTGGGTCTCTCTTTCCTGTTTATTTCAATACAAATAGTTCATAAATGATCGACAACTCAAAATTTTTGAATGACAATTTATGATACTTATGAGGTTTATGCACTTCTTAAACTAGGTCCAATAATTTCCCTAAAGGTGTCCTATTATCTATATGCAAGATGATTTGTAATTATCCCTAAATTTCCAAAGATTAAGCTTTTAAAATCATATGCATTTGGTTAATGATTTTCCTCTGTGTTACCTCATTCAGTTAATGTCATTAACACCTACCCGGTCAACAGAGGAAGAAGTTATAGACATTTTTTGTTTGTTTGTTTCTCAGATCTCCTGTTTTCTATAAATTTAACCAACGTATTCCACCAATACTTTGAAATCTTCCAAATTCTTCTCATCCTATTTCCCTTTACGTTCCTATTTCTGCATTACTGTCTACCACAAAAGCTTCTTCCTGCCTCCAGTTTTTACCTGCCGCATACCATCCTTATAAATCTATTATGTCAGCATCTCTATTAAAAATGCATAGAGTATGGGATTTCCCTGGCGGTCAAGTGGTTAAGACTTCAAGCTCCCAATGCAGGGGGCTCATATTTGATCCCTGGTCAGGGAACTAAGATCCCACATGCCACGCAGTGAGGCCAAAAAAGAAAAAAGTGCAGAGTACATCTGAAGTTTTCATGTTGCCTATAAGAAAACATTCCACACTCTTCATAATGATGTTCTAGGTTCTTTATAGTTGATGACAGTCTCATTCCCAGATTTTTTCTAATCTCTTTACCTCATATTCTAACCACACCTACTCCTCAAATACTACTACATCAGGCCATATCAGTCAGGATTAAATAGGATACGCTATAGTAACAAACTAGTCCCTTTTTTTTCTTTTTTTTAATTGAAGTATAGTTGATTTACAATGTTGTGTTAATTTCTACTGTACAGCAAAGTGATTCAGTTATACATATATATATACATTCTTTTTTATATTCTTTTCCATTATGGTTTATCTCAGGATATTAAATATAGTTTCTTGTACTGTACAGTAGGACCTTGTTGTTTATCCATTCTATATACAATAGTTTGCATCTGCTAATCCCAAACTCCCGGTCCATCCCTCCCCCACTCCCCCTTCCCCTTGGCAACCACAAGTCTGTTCTCTATGTCTGTGAGTCTGTTACTGTTTCATAGATTTAGATTGTATCAGATTTCAGATTTCATATATAAGTGATATGATATGGTATTTGTCTTTCTCTTTCTGACTTCACTTAGTTTGGTAATCTCTAGTTCCATTAATTTTGCTGCTAATTGCATTATTTCATTCTTTTTTTTAAATTAATTAATTTATTTTTTTATTTATTTTTGACTTTGTTGAGTCTTCATTGCTGCACACGGGCTTTTTCTCTAGTTGCGGCGAGTGGGGGCTACTCTTTGTTGCAGTGTGTGGGCTTCTCATTGTGGTGGCTCTCTTGTTGCAGAGCACGGGCTCTAGGCACATGGGCTCTAGGCGCGTGGGCTTCAGTGGTTGTGGCTCATGGGCTCTAGAGTGCAAGCTTAGTAGTTGTGGTACACGGGCTTAGTTGCTCCACGGCACGTGGGATCTTCCCTGCCCAGGGCTTGAACGCGTGTCCCCTGCATTGGCAGGCAGATTCTCAACCATTGTGCCACCAGGGAAGCCCTATTTCATTCTTTTTTATGGCTGAGTAGTATTCCACTGTATGTATTTACCACATCTTCCTTATCCATTTATCTGTCTATGGACATTTAGGTTGCTTCCATGTCTTGGCTATTATAAACAGTGATGCAGTGAACACTGGAGTGCATGTATCCTTTCGAACCACGTTTTTGTCCAGATATATGCCCAGGAGTGGGATTGCTGGATTATATGGTAACTCTATTTTTAGTTTTTAAGGAACCTCCATACTGTTCTTCATAGTGACTGTACCAATTTGCATTCCCATCACCAATGTAGGAAGGCTCCCTTTTCTCCATACCCTCTCCAGCATTTGTTATTTGCAAACTTTTTAATGATGGCTGTTCTGACTGGTGTGAGGTGGTACCTCATTGTAGTTTTGATTTGTATTTTTCTAATAATTAGCTATGTTGAGCATCTTTTTATGTGCCTATTGGCCATATGTATGACTTCTTTGGAGAAACGTATGTTCAGATCTTCTGCCCATTTTTCAGTTGGGTTGTTTGCTTTTTGTTGTTGTTGAATTGTAGGAGCTGAACAAATAATTCCTTAATCTCAGTGACTTTAAACAACAAAGGTTTATTTCACAGTTATCACAAGTTGACAGAGGACTGCTTCATGTCCTCCTCACTCAGGGATGCAGGCTGACCACACCTGCAGGAAACAGCGGGGAATGGTGAACTTAGAACATTTTGAACTGGCTCTTGCATGCATCTATTCTGAAGTGATACCTATAATTTATGTTCCCATTCTATCAGTGAAGCACATTGTATAACCACAACTAGGTAGGGAAGCCAGAATATGTGCAAAATCACACGTTTTCATGACTATGCTTATTCTAGTTGACCTATTCCCGTCTCCTCTCCCAATTTTACCCTTTTCCATAGCATAAAATCCTTTTCATTCTTTGTGGTTGAGCCCCCTTTACACTTCTTCTGGTATTGTGTTCATGTGCTTCATGAGTATTTATCTCATTAGATTATAATAATAGCATGGATAATAGTAACAACACCAAAAGCAGCACTTTTTGAGCACCCACTCTATAGCAAGAACTGTGCTATGTACTTTACAAATATTATCTTATACAATCCAGGCAAAAATCTTGCTGTTAGGGATATGTCCTTTGGGCAGAGGAGCAAGCTTGGGATCTGGAAGGCTAAAAGACTTAGCTGTATACATCTATACATCTCACAAATGGACAAGTCAAGATTTGAATCCTAGTCTGTCTGGCTTCTGTGTAACCTTCCACAATCTCTAACTTCCATAATAGAATCCACTCTAAGTTCTTCAGGTTCACACGTAAGGAGATCTCAGTAAATAACTGGTGAATTATTTAGTATTTTTAGTGGATTCTCTAATGACTCCACGATCCTCTGCTTCTCCTATAGGGTGTGGTAACAGTCCTTTAAATAAATAGGTTGGTTCACTTGTATAGGGAACAGACTCTAGGAAACCTGGATCCATATTTATTGCAGAAATCAAGTTAGAGTTCACTTGCTATTAAATGATGGCTGAATCTATTGGCAGAGCAAGTAGTGTCACTACCTCTGGATTCCAGTTTGCCAATCCTGAAAATGCAAAGGAACAATGGTAATTCCAAAAGGATTCTGAAACCTCCGTGGAGTGCCATTTTAGAGTTGAATGCACAATACAGCTCAGCCTCTATGAGGCAAGTTGCCAGCAGTATTTGAAATATATCTAGTTTCACTGTTTTAACAGCCCATTTACATGTTATGAACTCTGACTACATTAATTATAGCTGCCACTTTCCATAAATAAATATCAGTAGCACATAAAACTAGTATTCAATATTGTTTTGTACTTCTCCAGGCATGCTTGTCAGTAAATGGGTGAGAGTCTTTGATAGTCATTTTACCCTGAACTTGCTTAGTGCCACTCTAATTGGTGTGAAAGTAATGAAATTACATCATAATTTGAGAAGCAATATAGCTACCATATGCTTGCATTATAACTGTTGGTTTTGTTTGCAGATTACACATGCCACAGGCATCCTTTAGAGTCACTTCAGTTTATTTAGAGAAATTTCTTTATGCAATCCACAGAAATAATGCTCAGTGAAAAATTTAGAGAAAAATAATTACTTAATTAAAAATATATATCTATGTTTACATCGCAACTAATGATCAGAAAAAGCAAAGTCCCTTAAGTTTTTACAATGAAATAATGGATAGAAAAGTCTTAGTGTTGAATATAGCAGGACTAACCAATGTAGAAAGTATTTATATTTTTTTTCTCTGGTGGCCATTTGTATGATAACAGAAATCAGTTTTAAAATTCCACCAGGGGAGACCCTCAAGATGGTGGAGGATTAAGACGTGGAACTCACCTTCCTCCCCACAAATACATCAAAAATACATCTACAAACTGATTCACTTTTTTATACAGCAGAAACTAACACACCATTGTAAAGCAATTATACGCCAATAAAGATGTTAAAAAAAATACATCTACATGTGGAACAACTCCTACAGAACACCTACTGAATGCTGGCAGAAGACCTCAGATTTCCCAAAAGGCAAGAAACTACCCACGTACCTGGGTAGGGCAAAAGAAAAAAGGAAAAACAGAGAAAAAAGAATAGGGACGGGACCTGCACCAGTGGGAGGGAGCTGTGAAGGAGGAAAATTTCCACACACTACGAAGCCCCTTCACTGGCGGAGATGGCGGGTAGGGTGGGGGAAGCTTCGGAGTCATGGATGAGAGCGCAGTAACAGGAGTGCAGAGAGCAAAGTGGAGAGATTCCCGCACAGAGGATCAGTGCTGACCAGCACTCACTAGCCCAAGAGGCTTGTCAGCTCGCCCGCCAGGAGCAGATCGGGGCTGGGAGCTGAGGCTCAGGCTTTGGAGGTCAGATCCCAGGGAGAGGACTGGGGTTGGCTGCATCAACACAGCCTGAACAGAGTGAGTGCGCCACAGTTAGCAGAAAAAGTCTGGAACTGCCTAAGAGGCAAGAGACCACTGTTTCAGGGTGTGCGAGGAGAGGGGATTCAGAGCACCGCCTAAACGAGCTCCAGAGATGGGCGCACTGCAGCTATCAGCACAGACACCAGAGACGGGCATGAGACGCTAAGGCTGCTGCTGCCGCCACCAAGAAGCCTGTGTGCGAGCACTGGTCACTATCCACATCTCTCCTCCTGGGAGCCTGTGCAGCCCACCACTGCCAGGGTCCTGTGATCCAGGGACAACTTCCCCAGGAGAACACAGGCACACCTCTAGCTGTTGCAACATCACTCCAGCCTCTGCCTCTGCAGGCTTGCCCCGCATTCCATACCTCTCCCTCCCCCGGACCTGAGTGAGCCAGAGCCCCCTAATCAGCTGCTATTTTAAACCCGTCCTGTATGGGCAAAGAACAGACACCCTTAGGTGACCTACCCGCAGAGGCAGGTCCAAATCCAAAGCTGAACCCCAAGAGCCGAGCGAACAAAGAAGAGAAGGGGAAATTACTCCCAGCAGCCTCAGGAGCAGTGGATTAAATCTCCACAATCAACTTGATGTAGACTGCATCTGTGGAATATCTGAATAGACAACAATCACCCCAAAATTGAGGCAGTGGAATTTGGGAGCAACTGTAGACTAGGGTTGCTTTCTGCATCTAATTTGTTTCTACTTTTATGTTTATTTTAGTTTAGTATTTAGAGCTTATTATCATTGGCAGATTTATTTATTGATTTGGTTGCTCTCTTCCTTTTTTTTTAATATAAATTTTTTCCTTTTTCTCTTTTTGTGAGTGTTTATGTGTATGCTTCTTTGTGTGATCTTGTCTGTATAGCTTTGCTTTTACCATTTGTCCTAGGGTTCTGTCTGTCCATTTTGTTTGTTTATTTTTTTCTTTTTTTGTACAGTATTTAGTGCTTGTCATCATTGGTGGATTTCTTTCTAGGTTTGGTTGCTGTCTTCATTCTTCCTTTCTTTTTTATTGTTACTTAAAAAGTATTTTTTATTTTTAATTTTAATAACTTTATTTTATTTTACTATTCTTTTTCTTTCTTTCTTTTTTTCTCTCCCTTTTTCTTCTGAGCCAGGTGGCTGACAGTGTCTTGGTGCTCCGACCAACTGTCAGGCCTGAGCCTCTGAGGTGGGAGAGCCAAGTTCAGGACATCGGTCCACCAGAGACCTACAGGCCCCACATAATCTCAAATGGTGAAAGCTCTCCCACAGATCTCCATCTCAATGCTAAAGCCCAGCTCCACTAAACAACCAGCAAGCTACAGTGCTGGACACCCTATGACACACAACTAGCAAGATAGGAACACAACCCCACCCATTAGCAGAGAGGTTGTCTAAACTCATAATAAGGTCAGAGACACCCCAAAACACACGACCGGACGTGGTGCTGCCCACCAGAAAGACAAGATCCAGCCTCATCCACCAGAACACAGGGAGCAGTCCCCTCCACCAGGAAGCTTACACAACCCACTGAACCAACCTTACCCACTGGGGGCAGACACCAAAACAACAGGAACTACAATCCTGCAGCCTGCAAAAGGAGACCCCCAAACACCATAAGCTAAACAAAATGAGAAGACAGAGAAATACACAGCACATGAAGGAGCAAGGTAAGAACCCACCAGACCAAACAAATGAAGAGGAAATAGGCAGCCTACCTGAAAAAGAATTCAGAGAAATGATAGAAAAGACAATCCAAAATCTTAGAAATAGAATGGAGAAAATACAAGAAATGTTTAACAAGGACCTAGAGGAAGTAAAGAACAAACAAACAATGATGAACAACACAATAAATTAAATTAAAAATTCTCTAGAAGGAATCAATAGCAGAATAACTGAGACAGAAGAATGGATAACTGAACTGAAAGATAAAATAATGGAAATAACTACTGCACAGCACAATAAAGAAAAAAGAATGAAGAATTAAGGAGAGTCTCAGAAACCTCTGCAGCGACATTAAAGGCACCAACTTTCGAATTATAGGGGTCCCAGAAGAAGAAAAGGAAGAAAAAGGGACTGAGAAAATATTTGAAGAGATTATAGTAGAAAACTTCCCTAATATGGGAAAGGAAACAGTCAGTCAAGTCCAGGAAGCGTAGAGAGTCCCATACAGGATAAATCAAAGGAGAAACGTGCCAAGACACATATCAATCAAACTATCAAAAATTAAATACAAAGAAAAAATATTAAAAGCAACAAGGGAAAAGCAACAAATAACATACAGGGAATCCGCATAAGGTTAACAGCTGGTCTTTCACAGAAACTCTGCAAACCAGAAGGGTGTGGCAGGACATATTTAAAGGGATGAAAGGGAAAAACCTCCAACCAAGATAACTCTACCCAGCAAGGATCTCATTCAGATTTGACAGAGAAATTAAAACCTTTAAGAAAAGCAAAAGTTAAGAGAATTCAGCACCACCAAACTAGCTTTACAGCAAATGCTAAAGGAACTTCTCTAGGCGGGAAACACAAGAGAAAGAAAAGACCTACAAAAAGAACCCAAAAGAATTAGGAAAACAGTAATAGGAACATACATATCAATAATTACCTTAAATGTAAATGGTTTAAATGCTCCAACCAAAAGACATAGGTTGGCTGAATGGATACAAAAACAAGACCCGTCTATATGCTATCTAAAAGAGACCCACTTCACGGGGAGGGGGAAGGGTAAGCTGGGACAAAGTGAGAGAGTGGCATGGACTTATATATACTACCAAATGTACAATAGACAGCTAGTTGGAAGCAGCAAAATAGCACAGGGAGATCAGCTCGGTGCTTTGTGACCACCTAGGGTGGGATAGGGAGTGGGTGGGAGGGAGACGCAAGAGAGAAGAGATATGGGAATATACGTATATGTATAGCTGATTCACTCTGTTATAAAGCAGAAACTAACATACCATTGTAAAGCAATTTAACTCCAATAAAGATGTTAAAAAAAAAATAAGAGAGACCCCCTTCAGACCTAGGGACACATACAGACTGAAAGTGAAGGTATGGAAAAAGATATTCCATGCAAATGGAAATCAAAAGAAAGCTGGAGTAGCAATTATCATATCAGACAAAATAGACTTTAAAATAAAGACTATTACAAGAGACAAAGTAGGACAGTACATAATGATCAAGGGATCAATCCAAGAAGAAGATATAACAATTCTAAATATTTATGCACCCAACACAGGAGCACCTCAATATGTAAGGCAAATGCCAACAGCCATAAAAGGGGAAATCAACAGAAATAATATCATAGTAGGGGACTTTAAGACCCCACTTTCACCAATGGACAGATCATCCAAAATGGAAATAAATAAGGAAACAAAAGCTTTAAATGATACATTAAGCAAGATGGACTTAATTGATATTTATAGGACATTCCATCCAAAAACAACAGAGTACACTTTGTTCTCAAGTGCTCATGGAACATTCTCCAGGATAGATCACATCTTAGGTCACAAATCAAGCCTTGGTTATTTTAGGAAAATTGAAATCCTATCCAGCATCTTTTCTGACCACAACACTATGAGATTAGACATCAATTACAGGAAAAAATCTGTAAAAAATACAAACACATGCAGCCTAAACAATACAGTACTAAATAACCAAGAGATCATTGAAGAACTCAAAGAGGAAATCAAAAAATACCTAGAAACAAATGACAATGAAAGTACAATGACCCAAAACCTACGGGATGCAACAAAACCAGCTCTAAGAGGGAAGTTTATAGCAATAAAATCCTACCTCCAGAAACAAGAAACATCTCAAATAAACAACATAAACTTTCACCTAAAGCAATTAGAGAAAGAAGAACAAAAAACCCCCAAAGTTAGCAGAAGGAAAGAAATCATAAAGATCAGATCAGAAATAAATGAAAACGAAATGAAGGAAATGATAGCAAAGATCAATAAAACTAAAAGCTGGTTCTTTGGAAGATAAACAAAAAATATATATCATTAACCAGACTCATCAAGAAAAAAAGGGAAAAGATTCAAATCAACAGAATTAGAAATGAAAAAGGAGAAGTAATAACTGACACTGCAGAAACACAATGGATCATGAAAGATTACCTCAAGCAACTAAATGCCAATAAAATGTACAACCTGGAGGAAATGGACAAATTCGTAGAAAAGCACAACCTTCCGAGACTGAACCAGGAAGAAATAGAAAATATAAACCAACCAATCACAAGCACTGAAATTGACACTGTGATTAAAAATCTTCCAACAAACAAAAGTCCAGGACCAGATGGCTTCACAGGTGAATTCTATCAAGCATTTAGAGAAGAGCTGACACCTATCCCTCTCAAACTCTTCCAAAATACAGCAGAGGGAGGAACACTCCCAAACTCATTCTACAAGGCCACCATCACCCTGATAACAAAACCAGAAAAAGATATCACAAAAAAAAGAAAACTACAGGCCAATATCACTGATGAACATAGATGCAATAATCTTCAACAAAATACTAGCAAACAGAATCCAACAGCACATAAAGGGATCATACACGATGATCAAGTGGGTTTTATCTGGGGAATGCAAGGATTCTTCAATATACGCAAATCAATCAATGTGATAAACCATGTTAACAAATTGAAGGAGAAAAACGATAAGATCATCCCAATAGATGCAGAAAAAGCTTTTGACAAAATTCAACACCCATCTTTGGTAAAAACCATCCAGAAAGTAGGCATAGAGGGAACTTACATCAACATAATAAAGGCTATATATGATAAACCCACAGCCAGCATTGTTCTCAATAGGGAAAAACTGAAACCATTTCCACTAAGATCAGGAACAAGACAAGGTTGCCCACTCTCACCACTATCATTCAACATAGTTTTGGAAGTTTAGCCACAGCACTCAGAGAAGAAAAAGAAATAAAAGGAAACCAAACTGGAAAAGAAGTAAAGCTGTCATGGTTTGCAGATGACATGATACTATACATAGAGAATCCTAAAAATGCTACCAGGAAACTACTAGAGCTAATCAATGAATTTGGTAAAGTAGCAGGATACAAAATTAATGCACAGAAATCTCTTGCATTCCTATACACTAATGATGAAAAATCTGAAAGGGAAATTAAGGAAACACACCCATTCACCATTACAACAAAAATAATAAAATACCTAGGACTAAACCTGCCTAAGGAGACAAAAGACCTGTATGCAGAAAACTATAAGACACTGATTAAAGAAATTAAAGATCATACAAACAGATGGAGAGATATACCATGTTCTTGGATTGGAAGAATCAACATTGTGAAAATGACTATACTACCCAAAGCCATCTATAGACTCAATGCAATCCCTATCAAACTACCAGTGGCATTTTTCACAGACTAGAGCAAAAAATTGCACAATTTGTATGGAAATACAAAAGACCCTGAATATCCAAAGAAATCTTGAAAAAGAAAAATGGAACAGGAGGAATCAGGCTCCCTGACTTCACACTATATTATAAAGCTACAGTAATCAAGACAGTATGGTACTGGCACAAAAACAGAAATATAGGTCACTGGAACAGGATAAAAAGCCCAGAGATAAACCCACACACATATCATTACCTTATCTTTGATAAAGGAGGCAAGAATATACAGTGTACAAAAGACAGCCTCTTCAATAAGTGGTGCTGGGAAAACTGGACAGCTACATGTAAAGGAATGAAATTAGAACACTCCCTAACACCACACACAAAAATACACTCAAAATGGATTAAAGCCCTAAATGTAAGGTCAGATGCTATAAAACTCTTAGAGGAAAGCATAGGCAGAACACTCTATGACATAAATCACAACAAGATCCTTTTTAACCCACCTCCTAGAGTAATGGAAATAAAAACAGAAATAAACAAATGGGACCTAATGAAACTTAAAAGCTTTTGCACAGCAAAGGAAACGTTGAACAAGACGAAAAGACAACCCTCAGAATGGGAGGAATTATTTGCAAACGAAACAACTGAAAACGGATTAATCTCCAAAATATACAAGCAACTCATGCAGCTGAATATCAAACAGACAAACAACCCAATCCAAAAATGGAGAAAAGACCTAAATAGACATTTCTCCAAAGAAGATATACAGATTGCCAACAAACACATGAAAGGATGCTCAACATCACTAATCATTAGAGAAATGCAAATCAAAACAACAATGAAGCATCACCTCACACCGGTCTGAATGGCCATCATCAAAAAATCTACAAACAGTAAATGCTGGAGAGGGTGTGGAGAAAAGGGAACCCTCTTACACTGTTGGTGGGAAGGTACATTGGTACAGCCACTATGGAGACCAATATAGAGGTTCCTTAAAAAAATGAAAATAGAACTACCATATGACCCAGCAATCCCACTACTGGGCATATACTCTGAGAAAACCATAATTCAAAAAGAGTCAGGCACCACAATGTTCATTACAGCACTATTTACAATAGCCAGGACATGGAAGCAACCTATGTGTCCATCAATAGATAAATGGATAAGGAAGATGTGGCACATATATACAATGGAATATTACTCAGCCATAAAAAGAAACAAAATTGAGTTATTTGCAGTCAGGTGGGTAGACCTAGAGACTGTCATACAGAGTGAAGTAGGTCAGAAAGAGAAAAACAAATATCATATGCTAACACATATATATGGAATCTAAAAAAAAATAATAAATTGGTTCTGAAGAACCTAGGGGCAGGACAGGAATAAAGACACAGATGTAGATAGTGGACTTGAGGACACAGGGAGGGGGAAGGGTACACTGCAATGAAGTGAGAGAGTGGCATGGACATATATACATTACTAAATGTAAAACAGGTAGCTAGTGGGAAGCAGCTGCGTAGCGCAGGGAGATCAGCTTGGTGTTTTGTGTCTATGGATCAAAATTTGGAGAAGTGGTTTGTCCTTTGTCCCTGACTCTTTATCAATAGTTACCAAACCTTTGAAAGAATCATAGCAAATATTTTGGCATAAAAACAGAGTGGGATTTTTCTGGTCAATTACTTAATTTTTAATTTTTTAAGATAGTATTTTCAAAGTTTCAAAATACATAGCCACTTACATAAAATGCATTAAGCACAGTTTATTAAATATTCAGTAATTCAGAAGATAGTTCATTTCCATGCTACCTCACAGTTTGCTCTGTAGGAGTCATTTATCATGGGCCCAGAGTGAAACAGGGACTGTCTTATAAGCATGATTTCAGAGGCACGCCTCCTATTGGCTGTTCAAAAATGTTTGAAGTGATTTTACCAGAGGACAAATATTTTTAAATGTACTAATACAGATAAGGCTTAACATGCAAATATTCATGGTTAAGGGAATATATTAGATAAGATTTTTAATAAGGTGCACATGATGGTTCTTAGTTTTTTCCCACTAAGAGTCAGTTTTCATAGTTGAAGAGAGTAGTGGTGGATTCAAAATGAGGCCAAAAGCACCTTGGACTCTGGTTAACTGCTGTGATACATTTCTGACTAGCCTGTGGTGGAGTTGGAGAATGTCAGAATGCAGCTCTGTGTAAAATAACACCAGGGAAGAGAAAGGAAGATGAACACTGAAATATAAATATAAATAAGCACATAAAAATTTATCTAGTTTTGACTTCAACTATCACGTCTATTTGGGGGACTCCAAAATTTATATATCTCTCATTATCTCTTACCTGTATTCTAGTGCTACTGGATATATCTACCATCATCTTAAATTCAGTAGACTTTATTTTATTTTATTTTATTTTCTTGGCACGCGGGCCTCTCACCGTTGTGGCCTCTCCCGTTGCGGAGCACAGGCTCTGGACACGCAGGCTCAGCGGCCACGGCTCACAGGCCCAGCCGCTCCGCAGCATGTGGGATCCTCCTGGACCGGGGCACGAACCCGCCTCCCCTGCATCGGAAGGCAGACTCTCAACCACTGCGCCACCAGGGAAGCCCCAAATTCAGTAGACTTTAAAGGGCATTTTGGTCCTAAAATTCTGATGAACAAACAGTATTTTTTTCAACTATTGAAAACCACCTTTATCCCAAGAGAAACATTCAACCTCTCATTTTAATTCAGAATTCATACAATTTATCCCCTCCACACTTTAATCACTCATATGTATAGAAACAAGGTCTTACATTTATTTCTCTTAAGTTGTATGTTCCAATTCTTCTTCACATTCCTGTCCGTTACCCCATTCTTCATCACCACATATTCAAATCAGTTGATGTTCTCCTATTTACTCTTCTTAAATTCAGTTTCCTGAAGTCACTTATCTGTAAACTTCTCACTTAAGCAAGCTTTCTTAAAAAATTATTTTTAATGGATCAGCTCCCTGCTCAAGAATGTGCAATGTCTTTACATTGTCTGTTTTTCTCTTATAAATACTATTTTTCATTACTACTCCCTAATATGCAGATTATACTTTTACTATGTGCTATATATAATACACTATACATAACATATATAAAACCTATTCCACTCACTTGGCTATAAAAGTTACCTCCTCTCACCTGTTTTAGCTATCAACATTTTCCAGTCCTTAAAGATCCAGTTTATGTCTTTCTTCTTCCATGATATTCTACCCCACTGAGATTTTCCCTTTCTAATGCTGCTCTATTTGCTATCAGTATTTACCCAGTGTAAGCCAATGCTTTCTCTAATGTTGAAATCCAAAAGTTTTGTTTGTTTGTTTGCTTTTCTTGAGGATAAGGGTGAAACCCATACTATTTTTGTATAACTTACAACACATATTCATTAATAGCTATATATCAGGTGCTGATGTTAATCATCTTATATACCGATTTCCACTGACTTTAGGGCTAACTTACTTGACTAGGTAAAAATAAGTTGTCCAGTAGTTTAATAATTTTTTTGACTTCCATACGGGTGTTAAATCCCAATAGGCAGATACATCTTGTCATTTATTTAGGATTTATACCCTCACTTCCACCCTCTTCTCCCCAAAATAGTTGATTGGACTAGGTGACCACTAAATTCACTTCTATTCTGAGATGTTATGATTCTGAAACTAAATGACTTATATGAGAAAGCAAAAGTGAAGTTAAATCAGCTTGTATAAAGCTAAGGTGATCCACATAGAAAAAGTTCTGAGGCAAGTTGCTTGAAAATTTGCAAATCAAATTATAAATTATATATACAATATCAATATAACATATATATTTATCCATCTGAAACAATAAAATGATATATTGGCAAAACTGCTAACAAGAATGATTATAATAAGCTAGATTTTTGATGCTATGTGAGCATTGGCTTAGTTATTAAAAACTGAGAGAAAAAGTTTAATAAAATTATGTCAAAAATGTGATTCAAAACTTATAGGTAGGGCTTCCCTGGTGGTGCAGTTGTTGAGAGTCTGCCTGCCGATGCAGGGGACACGGGTTCGTGCCCCGGTCCAGGAAGATCCCACATTCCGCAGAGCGGCTGGGCCCGTGAGCCATGGCCGCTGAGCCTGCGCGTCCCGAGCCTGTGCTCCACAACGGGAGAGGCCACAACAGTGAGAGGCCCGCATACTGAAAAAAAAAAAAAAAAAAAAATTATAGGTAAAGAATAATTACCATTATTACACCTTTGTATCCTTTCATAATTGTGTGTGCTCTAATCAATACTATTGCTTTACAAGTTAAGAAGAGTGTATTTAATCAATACTATTGCTTTACAAGTTAAGAAGAGTATATTTTAGTAGGCATTCAATTCACTGTTATAGAATATAAATGGCAAGTCATGTAAGTTATTAAACTTACACGGGTTACTTTAATCTAGAGAGAATTGTAGAAACATTTTTGTAGGAATCTTAAAGGGGGTGGTCATAACTGGTAAGACCCCAGTTACAGCTTTTAGGGCCAGACCCTGAAGAAGGCATGTGATTCAAATTTTATATCTGGTAGTAGCCCTCATTCTGGGACCAGGGAGCTGGCTGAAGAACTACCACAGGGCCTTCCTCTAAAGGACGAATTTTAGGAAACCAGTCCTTACCTGTCTGGGCTCATACAGTAGTTGCTCAGTTAAACTGGTTAGTAGAGATTCCTGGACAGTAGAATTGCCAGGGAATAGAATATCAATCTCTTTCTTTTCCTCTTAATAGACACAATTAAAGCATCTGTTTTCTCCCTTTTTTAACACTGGACCATGACTCACCTTTCTTCCTCCCCTACCCCACTCACCCTGCTCTGACTCATCTTCCCATTTTCTACAAAGGAAAAGGTTCATGTAAAGTTGCCTATATAAATCTTAAATCGGTGGGGGAAAGTTAAAATCTTTGAAAGAAGTGGTTATTTTATTCTATGTAAAATTGATTCCAACCCATTTAGGGAAAACAGGAGGTGAAAGCAAACCACAGCCTTGTGTATTTCCATCCTATCCATCATCACTCCTAAATGTGCTGTTGGGATAATTAACATGGGATATTTATGGGAAACGTTTTGGAGATGGACATCCAATGTAGGAATTACTGTTTGGTAATAAAAGTGCTTATTAAAAACCCCCAAATGACTGGATAAAATAGTCAACCAAGCACAGAGGAAAATGCTGTAGATAAAGTTTTATTAATATTTAAGACCTTCTGGCATTTTTTTATAATAAGATTCTTTGGATTACTTCCAAGGAGGAAGGAACTCATACCAAGTTCTGAACCAGCAAGTCTGTAGGGCAGTTTGGGTAAAGTAAGCTTCTGTTTCAGAGAGGAACAGATCCATGCATATGGATGTGGGATTATTTTCTTTGTGGATGGATTGAACTTCCCTCAGTGATGGGTGTTAGGGAGATCCTCTGTTAACTAGATTGTAGACTAGGAGTAAAATGCAGCTTCTGACTGATCCATTCACACATGGAATTACTTACATAGCTAATGATAAAGGCCATCAGTGGAGGAAATCGTTGTGTTCTACTGCAAAGAGATGATACAATGGACAGCTGGATTTTTTAAAATCAGACTTGAAAGAATTTAAAATGTTTAATTAATATATAAAATATCTATCTTTTTAATTAATATATAAAATATCCATGATATCTCAGTGGATAACAAAGTATTGGCCTCCCTTCCTTACACAGATTTGAACAAAAGCACACAGTTTTATCCAGTATTTTATTATCTTACTATACCCCATTCTGTCCGCCGATGTAGTAAGCATGAGAACAATCATTACTGAAAGTGTTTACTGTATAGCATGCACTTTCTGGACATTATATCATCTGGGGTGTGGAACAATCCTGAAAGGTGATCCTTACTGTGCCCATTTACAGACGAAAAAGTTGAAGTTTGAAGAGCTTGAGTTATACTCAGATTCAAATTCATACCCCACTGCAGCGGCAGAGCTAGATTAAGCCAGGTGTCCTGATTCCATAGCTGAAGTTCTTACCATACCCTCTGCCCTGCTCTCCCACAAAGCTAGAATTTATTGTTTCCCCATGAGAAGCAAAGGAATAGAAACTCTGTGCTCTGATGGTGATAGAGACACTGAGGTTTAAACACAATGCGAGGAGTTTGGTCTGTTCTCAAATTCTTACCATTCAGCTCTCCCAAGGTTTTCCACCAGAGCATTTTAGGGATTAAGTTTTTTCAGTTTCCCTCCAAACTCTTAATGTCCTTGGAAAGGTGTATATGTTAATTTAAAATATGTTTGTCAAACCTTTTTCTACCTGATTTTCTATGGAAATTGAGTGACAATAAGACAGCATTTGAAATTTGTTGACCAGAGGACATGCCATGACATGATAAAGCCTATGTATACATCATATATATGTATGTATGTGTGTATATATACATACATATATATATATATATATATATATATATATATATATATATATAAAGAACCCTAGAATACTTTTAAAAGACGTGTATCCCCCCTTTTGAGTTGAGTATTGTCATATGGACACATTACAAGAATTTACTGAACCAGATATTACAAATTTCCAGGCATTATCCTCAAATTCAAAGAGCAACAGTACCTTCCAGCAGAAGTTTGGATTTGAAGTTCTAAAATGAGGACAGCTTCATTGAGAGTAGATGGGAGTCACTTGTCACGAGTGCCTAGTCTGTTGTTTATGATTTTTAGCAAGGTATGTCAGTTTGCAACACATCTTAGGAGGCTTTGTATAGAAACAGCCACATGGTGATGAACTGGAGTAGGTATTATTGCATTTTGCTATTAAATTATACTTTACAGTGTATCTGTAGGGTTGCCTCTAATCCAACAATATAACATTTGCTAAGCAAAAGTACTTTAATGTCTTTCCTAGGCAAGTAAATGGCAAAGCAAGTGTACATTATACTCAACAGGGAAATTCAAGCATATTTTGCTGCTGCTGACGAAAAGATTAAATAAAGAAAATCCAATTTAATATATCAATGTTCCAGCTCTAACCTGTAGTGAAAACAGAATTCTGAAATCAGAAATTCATCACTGTCTCAAGGAATATGGACTTGCACAATTTAAGACAGTCAAAATATCATGTCCCTTTTCATTTTTTAAAAAAAAATTATAAGCACCAAATTATTTATCAAACAACTGCAATCTCACCCACAGACAACAGATGTGAAAAGAAAAATGCTCTCTGCTCGTAAGGACAGGAATATTATTTGAGTACTTACTAGGTACAAGATACAAGAATAAGTACTCAACAGACATTATCTAATTAAAACCTCTCAACAGCCTTATACACAATGTAATTTTGCTAGGATTTTACAAAGGGCAACAGTAGAGTCAGAGAGTTTCAACAGATAATACAATGTTGCATACCTAGGAAATTGCAGAGCCAAGATTCAAACCTCTGTGCCCACACTTTCAAGGCGAAATCAATGCCCTTACCTAGATGCTGTACTTACTTGTGACATAACTTTTATTCACCCTGCCCATCACTTTTTATATAATAATTATGTTAAGTGATTAATAATATTAATAATATTAAAGAAAAATTTTAAATTATTCTCTTCTGTGGTTTCAAATAAAGTTGCAGGACGCAAAATGTGGTAGTCTTAACTTAGGAAATTCCCTGTTGTTTTACTATTATTATTAAGCAAATGTTTCAGTGACAGTAAGACAAGCACAGCAGCAGAGGTAAAGAAAGAAATATAACTTGCTTCCTTTTTACCTCTTAAGGTCATTAGTAACACTACAATATGTTCTTATGTAAATACATAAATGTATATGTATACATACACATATATTTAAAAAGAGGTTAATAACTAGACTAATCAATATATTTTAATAATTGTAGTTGAAAAAGCTGCATATTAGAAAGAAATGTCTAAAATATATATTATCTTTCAATTACTAAAATAATCATTGTATGTTCAGTTCTTCTATTAAAATATAACACCTGTTAACTTGGAAGTGATTTGGAAATGAACTTGCTCATCTCTAGCTTGATATTAATTTCACAAAATATTTAGCTGTCCTAGATAATGTAAGGTCATATTAAATTAGATGAATAATTTATTTCCTGGAAAATGAATGCAGTGCAACTTACCAAAAACAAAACAAAACAAAACAAAAAAACCCAACTCATCTAAACAATCTCTTTGATAAGACTGCTAATTATTTCTTTAATACCTTAGCATATCTTTCTCACTTTGTAGGAAATCAAATACAATCAGTTTGTGGTAAGTGCTAATCAAGACAGTAGCAATAGAATTCATATGAATAACATTACAATTTTCCCCACAGGCTATGTAACATTTATGTCTGAACATTTAAGCATTCAACTTACCTAAGCCTTGTAGAAGACTCCATAAATATTTTTTTCACCAATTTCTTACACAAAGCTAGAAACTCAGGCTTAAGTCAGGAGGTTGATTTCTTTTACACAAGAAACAGTATGATTCTTTCACACCCCTGCCAGAAGCAATTATGGCTGCATTTAATTCCTGAATATACAGTTCTTTGAACTCTCATTCACAATCTCAGAGGGGAAAAATAATGTGCTTTGTATCAAAATACAGTATCTGTTTTCTCTTACTAAGACTTTATTTTTTATAGCAGTTTTAGGTTCACAGCAAAATTGAGCAGAAGGTACAGAGATTTCCCACATACCGCTTGCCCCACACATGCATAACTTCCCTCTTATCAACATCTCTCACCACAGTTGTGCATTTGTTAAAATTGATGAACCTACATTGACACATCATAATCACCCAAAGACCAGAGTTTATGTTTCACCCTTAATATTATACATTGAATGGGTTTGGAGAAATGTAGAATGACGTGTATTCATCATTATGGTATCATACAAAGTATTTTTACTGCCCTAAAACTCCTCTGTGCTCTACTATTCATCCCTCCTCCACCCACCAACACCAACCTCTGGCAACCACTGCTTTTTTTTTTACTGTCTCCATAGTTTTCCTTTTCTGGAATGTTATATGGTTGAGATCATACAATATGTAGTCTTTAAATATTGACTTCTTTCACTTAGTAATATGCAGTCAATTTCTTTCAGGTCTTTTCATGCCTTGATAGCTTATTTCTTTTTAGTGCTGAGTAATATTCCACAGATTATTTATCCATTCACTTACTGAAGATCATCTTGTTTGCTTGCAAGTTTTGTCAATTAAGAATAAAACTTCTATAGACATCTGTGTGAAGTTTTTGGTGTGGACATAAGTTTACAACTTCTTTAGGTAAATAACAAGGAATGTAATTGCTGGATCATATTGTAAGAGCATGTTTGGTTTTGTAGGAAACCATTTTCCAAACTGGTGGTACTATTTTGCATTTCCACCAGCCATGAATGAGAGTTCTCCTATATGTAACTAGTTGTCTCTTGCTGCGTTTAAGATTGTCTCTATATCCTTAACTTTTGACACTTTAACTATGTGTCTTAGTGTGGGTCTCTTTGGCTTTACCTTGCTTGGGACCCTCTGTGCTTCCTGGACTTGGATGTTTGTTTTCTTCACCAAGTTAGGAAAGTTTTCAGCCATTATTTCTTCAGATAGGTTTTCTGTCCCATTCTCTCTCTTTTCTCTTGCTGGGACCCAATAATGCAAATATGAATATGCTCGATGTCCCAGAGTTTCCTTAAACTATCCTCATTTCTTTTATTTCTTTTTTCTTTTTGCTGATTAGGTGATTAGGTGATTTCCACAGTTCACTGATGCTTTCTTCTGCATCATCTAATCTGCTGTTGGTTCCCTCCAGTGTATTTGTCACTTACATTATTGTATTCTTTAGCTCTGGTGGACTCTTTTTTTATATTACCTATCTCTTTGTTGAAGTTCTCACTGTGTTCCTCCATTCTTCTGACTTCATTGAGTATCTTTCTGACCATTACCTTATCTGGAAGGTTGCTCCTCTCTGCTTTGTTTAATACTTTTTCTGAAGTTTTGTCTCATTCTTTTGTTTAAAACCTATTTCTTTGTCTCCTCATCTTGCCTAACTCTCTGTGTTTGCTTTGTGTATTAGGTGTATCATGTGTGTCACCTGGTCTTGAAGGAGTGGTTTTGTGTAGAATGTGTCCTGTGTGGCCCAGCAGTGTGGTCTGCTCTTGTCACCAGAGCCGGGTGTTCCAAGAGTGTCCCCTGTGTGAGCTGTGTATGTCCTCCTGTTTTGACTGGGCTGTGTTTGCTGCGAGATTGCCAGTAAAGCGGACCCTGGTACAGCTGGCCGTATGGCTTGGTTGTAATTGTTGCACGCACTCCGGTGTATGAGGCCAGCCCCTGGGGGGTGGAACTCTCTTTGGGGGAATGCGAGTCTGGCCGAAGGAATCCACTGGCTCTGGCAGGGAATGACTTTAGAGGGGCTGCGGTGCTGGCTAAGGATTTCTGCCAGGACTGGTGGAGTGAGGCGCTGCTTTGGAGGGTCTCTGGTGCCAGCCAAGCGCATCCACTGGGAGTGGTGGGGCAGGGGACCAGGTTCGAAGGGCTCTGGTACCAGCTGAGGGGACCCACCAGGTATGGTGGGGCTGGGGGCTGATTTAGGGGGTTCAGCTGCTGACTGAGGGCCGTCACCAGGTCTGGCAGAGAAGGCAGCTGCTTAGGAGTGTCGGGTCTGCAGGTGAACCCAGGGTGGGGCAAGCAGTGCTAATAGGTTAGATGTGAAGAGTTCAGAAACGGTACCTGCTAGTGCTGGGCTAGCTAGGTAG
Source organism: Lagenorhynchus albirostris (assembly GCF_949774975.1). NCBI lineage: Eukaryota > Metazoa > Chordata > Mammalia > Artiodactyla > Delphinidae > Lagenorhynchus > Lagenorhynchus albirostris. The sequence continues at coordinate 63,504,046 of NC_083106.1, read as the reverse complement.
AGGGTGAGCCACAAACAAACAGAAAGCTAGCACCCACTAGCTCCTCCGTACCTAGAGAAGGTTCCAACAGTTCTATGCCTCTTGGGCACACACTCTAAATTTTTATTTATTTATTTATTTGCGGTACGCGGGCCTCTCGCTGCTGTGGCGTGTCCCGTTGCGGAGCACAGGCTCCGGACGCGCAGTCTCAGTGGCCATGGCTCACGGGCCCAGCCGCTCCGCAGCATGTGGGATCTTCCCGGACCAGGGCACGAACCCGTATCTCCTGCATCGGCAGGTGGACTCTCAACCACTGCGCCACCAAGGAAGCCCACACACACTCTAAATTTAACCAGCGAATCTCTCTACTGGGACTGGGAGCAAGTGAGTTTTTGTGCACACCTTCTCAGAGCCAAGTCTTGGTAACCTAGAGCCCTCCAGCACTCCCAGACATAAGTCCCACTGGTTTTCAAAGCCAGATATTAATGGGGCCTCATCTTCCCTATGCAGTTCCCCTGGGCTGAGGAGCCTGATGTGGGGTTCAGAGCCCTCCTCAGGGGAAACCTCCGAGGCTGTGATATCCTTCCTGCCTCTGGATTGCTGCTCCAGGAGTGTGGGTCCTGGCCAGATTGCATCCGTGTCCCTCCTGCCCAACTCTGTAGTTTCTCCTTTTTATCTTTAGTTGTAGAAAATCTTTTCTGCTTGTCCTTAGGCTATCCTCAGAGATAGTTTCTCTATAGGAGTTTCTCTATAGGTAGTTGTAACTTCGGTGTGTCCATGGGAGGAGCTGAGTCCAGAATCTTCCTACTCTGTCATTTCTCCCACCTCGTTCTGAGATTTCTTCTTGGTCCTGTACGTTATTTAGTAATGAGTTCTTTAATCTCCATGTATTTTGGTATTTTCCAGTTATCTTTCTGTTATTGATTTCTGAGTTAACCCCGCTGTGGTCTGAGAGAAGACACTAAGATTTCTATCCTTTCGAATTGATTAAGATGTGTTTTATGGCCCAGGATGTGCTCTCTCTTGGTGAATATCCCATGTGAGTTTGAGAAGAATGATTATTCTTCTGTTGTTGGATGAAGTAGTGCGTGTGGTTGAGCTCAGTCATGTCCTTACTGATTTTCTGCCTGCTGGATCTGTCCATTTATGATAAAGGGGTTTGAAGCCTTCAACTGTGATGGTTGATTCATCTATTTCTTTAGTATCTATTTGTTAAAAATAATCTTCCTTTGGCTACTATACTTTCTATTCACAAATAAATATTTGTATAATGGTCTTTCAGATGACACATCTAACTCCAAATATATATGTGATAGGTTAGTATTCTAAGGTTTCATTTTGTTTTAATATTTTAGTTTTCTTATATTAAAATTTAAGATTTTAAAAAATTAAAAGGATTTATGCAGTTTTAAAGTTTCCTTTGCATTTCACAAACATAGCAAAAGATAAAGTCTTACTTAGTTTCATTTTTCATACTTGTCATCTTTGATGTCACTAAATCCACTTATGGATAAGTCACTAAATCCACTTTGATGTCACTAAATCCACTTATGGATAAGAAATGTGAAGAAAATTTCATACCAAGACAATTCTTTGGCTCATTTCACTCCACTTGGCACGAACCACTAGTTTGTGTCACTCATTTGCATATGTCTTTAAAAAAATAACTGAAAATGTTTCCTTCTTTTTCTTCACCTGTATCTTAAATTAGCGGGTGGTTTCTCCTCTCATAAAGTCCCTTGTATTTAATCTTATTTAATACTTATTTCTATTTGTCTATATTCAAATAAGTTCCATATATTTAATGTTAAGAAAACTTTTACACCATCAGCAAATCCCTCAAAACCCACAAATACTGAATGTCTAAAGCAGTGTATGGTTTTACCAAGTTTTCTTTTTTTTCCCATCCCAAAGGTTTGGTAGTCTCCCAATCTCTTATTTAAATTCTCTCTTGGTTTTACACTTTGTTGATGTAATACCTAGCGTTTCTGCCACTCAATTTGCTATACAAAGGAATGCCAAGTGAGTCTGTGGTGAAGGTCATTCCTTATGAAATGTGAGCAAAAGAGATGCTTCTCTGCCTCCTTACAGAGAAAGTGCCCAGAAGAGATTATAGTCACAGCACAATGGTTTGCCATAGTGAAACCAAAGACCATATTCATTGCTAAGAAATGGATAAGTTCATTTTAAGGTTACTTTATTTGCTTGTTTTCTTGTTCTTTATCAGTATTAAAAGTTAAACATCTTCACACTATCTCTGTGAAATATAAGCAAAGATGGGTCAGAGAAGGGGATGTAGTGATGGAAGAAGAATGAGAGAGAGAAGGAGAGAGAGAGAGAGGGGAGGAGAGAGAGAGAGAGGAATTAGGAGATACTTCAGTTGGCTTTGAAGGTAAGGAAGTAGTCATGAGTCAAGGTATACAGGGTTCCCTTAAGAGCTAGAAAAGTCAAGGAAACATATTCCCCCCAGGGCTCCACAAGGGCCACACTCCAATGACACCTTGGCTTTAGTCCTTCTGGCTTCTAGATCCACAAAATAATACATTTGTGTTGTCTGAATCCACCGAATTTGTGGCAATTTATTACAACTGCCATAGGAAATGGACACAATTGGCCATACACGAAAAGTAGCTTGGATGTACACATTCACACACACATGCACACACAGAATCTGTTAGTCTAGTGCTCTTACATCACTGAATAATGCTAGTCACCAATTGTTTTGTAGGAAATAGCTAGGAGTACCCACTGTATATTTTTGGACATTGTTCTAAGGATTGAAGAACTTAATGTGGGTTTGGTTGATGAAAGTTACATACAGTAAAATGAAAAACTCTTCCATTCTCATCCACAAAGTGTTCTGCTCTGTTTACTTTCAAGAAGTAACTAGTTTGGAAAAATAATACTGTTATTGAGCAACATCAATAACCTGTAGTGTGTGTGCAATTTCCGAGCAGTGAACCAAGTTCCTCATTTCCTAAGCACACATTGGACTTGAAGGTCTACAAAGCTAGAGTCCATGCTTGATTATTCTTTCCACCCCTAAAACCTAGCACAGATCGTAGCACTGTATAAGTCTCATTCAAAGTTTGTAGCGCTCCTTTGAAAAAGGTAATAAAAACTAAGTAAACAGTGTTTCTTATATAATTTTTGGTTCAGTCATTCTGAGTGTGATATGTTTTCTAACGTGTGTATGCCTATATGAATGTGTGAATGTATATGTGTGTCCACTCCATCAGCAGAGGGTGTTTGTATTTTTTTCTTCTGCAGTAGTAAAAGAGGATTTCTTGTTTTATGCCAACATTTCATATTTATTTGGGGTCTGACTGGAAGTTTGAGTGAAGCCTCTGTTCGTGATCTAGGGGAAAGAAAAAACAAAGCATCTGTAGATGCTCACACAGCATCCAGAACAATGGAGTGACATCAGTGCTTATTATAAATTAAATGAGATAATATGACAATGATGCTGACAATGATACAATAAAATTATTCTGTTGCTTTTTTCTAAAGTGTCTGTGGGCAAAAGTCAAAGCCTAAATGTGCATTTACAAGTGTAAAAAATATCTCGTGAATTAAGAAAGGATTGATTAAATCCATTAACATTCAGCTGATATATATTCTAATCCACGCTAAACCCATAAACACAAAGGCCTGGGTTATTAAAGACACATGGTGGTAAACTATGCATGATTACTGTCTGGTAATCTAGCTGCCCAAAGAGCTCTAAAATGGAATTTAACAAATGAGATTAGCATTCTCATCTGAAAGCTAAATGTCTCATTGCAAACCACAGCAGCCGAGGAAACCTCAAGGTCTCCTAGAGCTGGGGATTGAGAGGAGGGAGACTAAATCCAAAGAATTTACATCTTTAGTGCATCACTTCTCCCCTACTAAGAATTGTCCAACTGCTGCTTCATTTTCTCCATTAAAATTCCAGTTCTGGTCACTCTATTCTGCCTTCAGCAATAAGCCAGTAATTAATCAAACCCCAAGGAATAGTTTAAAGAAGTCCCTTTATAAACCTGTGTCTGTAGTATAATTATAGGTCTTCTCTGTCCTGCCATTTTTCTGCAGCCCTGTGTACTCACATATGTGCAGGGATAGGAACTTCTCTCAGGAAGAAGCTGGAACAGGTTTCTGAAAGGATTCCAAGATATTCTGCCCTCCCAGACCTCTTCTAGCTGTGTGGCCCTTCTTGAAATTCTGTTTTGTTCCCCTATATTCTTTCTTCCTATCTTTTTGAGTACAGAATGATAACACATTCTCTAAATGTCATAACCTCTTCTGGACTACAAAATTCTAGAGCAAAAATTCAAAGGAAAGAAAGAATTGGTGCTGCCGTTGCTATTTTTTGTTTGCATTTAAGTCAGTTTTACAGTAAGGTATTATCCAAATAGCTTGCATACAAATCTATAAGCCATTAAAAATAGTGAAAATGGGAATAAAGCTTATTTTCAAACAGATAGAATTGAAGTACAACACAAATAAGAGAGAATAAAGTGGTAGCCAAGCATAAAAAATTCTATTTTGTCATTGTAGTCTGGATTGACAATTTTTTTTAATTAGCACATATGTGGAGGGAGGGGGACAAACAATAACTTATTTAATCTGAACCCTGAAATGTGGGCTTGGTTGATGAAAGTTACCTACGACCTATAAGTCAAAGGCCGCAAGAATGAATTGACCCATATGGCAGGAAGCAGGCAGGTGGCTCTGATCACATCAGCCCCCACCCACCCCCTGCTCACACATGTATGTGTCAGTGGGTTTTTAGTCTTTCCTTATTTCTTCATCTAATTAGCCTACCTAAGCAGAAAAGCCAAAGCACATTTTATGCAGTAATCCCTAGAGAGCTAAAACAAAAATCTTTTGCTACGATTGATATTTATGTGTTAAAATGGCTATACATAAAAGGGAGATTTCTCCAAGACACCTTGCTCACTTTTCTCTGTAGCTCTTCAGTTTTTCAATCTTTTCACCCCATTTGTCAGAAGAAAATGTTCTGTGGATGTGACATAATAAACTTTGCTCTATCCCTCACGTATTTCTCAAATGCCTACTTAAAGGCCAGATAAAAAAGATGCATGAAGCTGACTGTTGACTGTATCCCAGCACAATCGGCTGAAGAGTAAACATCATGTCTATGGTGGGATTTCTCCAGGACAGCTGCAAAGGCCATACACAACCAGCCGTAGATGATTTATGTGTCAGGTGAAGATGTTGGGACAGTAGGCACAGGGAATCATTAGTGCCTTCATGGCCATGTGTGGAATCACTGTTCCTCCCAGACCAGCTGGAGAATGAATTCTGGCTTTATTTATTGGGAAATGGGTCAATGTCAAAGTCTAAGGGGCCTCCAGATGCATGGGCCAGGGCAAGTGGCAAATGTCTTAATGGACTAAATTGGTAGTTTGATAGAACAATGGAAACTGAATGATTCAGAAAGAAGCAGTACCAAAAGGGAAAACGCAGAGGCTTAGAGGAGAGGTCTTGTAGAAGTTCTTGGCCTGAAGAACTGTGTTCTTCAGGGCTCATCTCCAGAAGAGGTCTTAGTGACTTGCCCTCCTGATCCCAGATGTGTGTTTTCTGAGAAAGTGACATTTGGATATATCAGTTCCAACACCTCTGGAAAGATAAGAGTGAAAAGAGGGATGAAGAATCCAGTCAGATCCAGTCAGAGGCAACAGAGGTGTCGCAAGTAAAACAATAATTCTCATCTGTAAAGGAGGGAAATAATGACCACCTCACTGAGATATTCTGAGAATTGGATGACATGACATCCATAAGCACTTGCCATAAAGTTTAGAACACACTTAGGAATAATAAATTAACTTGAGGTGGTGTATATGCTCCATGATATTGACAACTTATATAAAGTAATTAGGTACTGAGACAAAAGTTAAAGGTTCAAAGAAAATTATAGTTCGTTTTATGAGCTCAGCCTAATAGGATCATCCCCACATTCATTAACATGATGGAGGAAGAGGCTAATAAAAATTTTTTCCTTGAACAATAACAGACCCTGGTAGTTAAGGACTTATTTCTCAGAATCTATTCACAGTGTATTATTTTATTTTGTTGATTTCAAAAGAAAAAAGTCATAGTTTTGCAATAGGCACTTTAATAATTAAAATATCATAACTGTCATGGGTAAATTTAGTGAAAGAGAATATACTAATGTTTCTAAAATTTGGCTACATATTACTATCACCTGCGGACCTCTTAAAAATATCAATGTCCAGGCCTCACCCCAAATCAATCAAATCAAAATGTTTGGGGTGGGACCCAGACAGTAGGAGTTTTAAAAGCTCTGCAGGAGATGCCAACATAGATCTTAAGTGGAGAACCTCTATACTAAGGTGAGAAAATAGAAAACATTTTCACCAAATGCTATATAGGCTGTGGGAAATATTAGAAATCAATGAGAAATGCAAGTAATTTCCAAAAAAGTAACTTGATTTTGATTTTCAAATTTTAGATGGCTCTGAAAACAGTAGGACAAGCCTTAGAAAAGCTCTCATAAATGGAAAGCATCACTGTCACGTGACAGTATGGATAATCTGTAAGCATCTGTGCTGGACCTATTGTAATGGTAAAATGCAAGGCTGAAATGTAATTAAAGTTGCTACAAAACGCAAGTATGACTCCAATTCAGTAATTTATAGTTTCATTTCTGTCTGAAAATCAAATCTGCCTAAATGTTCATAATGGCAATCTTTCCCCTTCACTTAAATCAGGGTTTCTCAACTCCAACACTATGGGCATCTGGGGCTGGGTAACTCTTCCTAGTTGGGAGCTGTCCTGTGCATTGCAGGATATTCAGAAGCATCTTTGGCTTCTACCAATTAGATGTCAGCATCACCACCACCCCCAGTTCTGACAGCCAGAAATGTCTCCAGACATTACCTTCTGTCCCCTGGGGGACAGAATTACACCAGTTACGAACCACTGTGTTAAATGGACTGCCGCACACATGCAACTTCAATCAATATTTGCCTTGGGCTTCCCTGGTGGCGCAGTGGTTGAGAGTCCGCCTGCCGATGCAGGGGACGCGGGTCAGTGCCCTGGTCCGGGAGGATCCCTCATGCCGCGGAGCGTCTGGGCCCGTGAGCCATGGCCGCTGGGCCTGTGCGCCCGGAGCCTGTGCTCCGCAACGGGAGAAGCCACAACAGTGAGAGGCCCGTGTACCGCAAAAAAAAAAAAAAAAATTTTCCTTCATTGGTTCCATTTAAAAACATTTCCTGGACTCAAAATGAGAAATAGGGAAACAAAGACTGATTTCAATTTAAACATTGTTTGCCTCAAGAAAAAAAATATATATACAGAAATTTTAAGAAAATGTTAGAATCGAGGACGGAGTCAAGGTGGCATACTAGGAGGAAGTGGAATTCGCGTCTCATCACAACTAGGGCACCCACCAGGCACTGGGGGGGGGGGGACCACGGACACCTAAGGGGATGGGAGGAACCCCCAGGGACCAGGTAGGTTGTGGGATGTGAGGGGAATGAAGGGGGAGGAGAAGTGGAGGTGGGACAGGAATGGCGCCCCTGAGGGGTGGCTGGGGGAGGGGAAGGGATCCCATGCCCGAAGGGGGAAATTGGGGAACCTTTGGGAGGGCAGAGGATCAAAAGGGAGCATGGCCAGGTTTCCCCTGCTCACTTGGGCCCCCGGGAACCTGCTGAGATCTCCGGCCTGATCCTCTGCCCACCAAGTCCCGCTCCAGCCACGCAGGTCCTGAGGAAGTGGGAGGGAAGGAAGGGGGAGCAAAAGTAAAGGCCGGACCTACAGGACCAGCACCCCTGAGGGGAGGGGAGGGGAGGGGTTCCTACACCCAGCGAGACCCACCCACGGTTAGGGGTCCGGCGGTGACGGGGGAGACCCTGGGGGAGACGGTGGGGGGAGGGGTGTGAAGGAAGGGAAGGGAACGGGGCCAGTGCTTTCCCTGTCCACTTAGGCACCAGAGAGCCTGTTGGGCTCCCAGGCCTAATCCTCTGCCCTCGGAGCCTCCCTCCTGATGCGCAGAGCCCGAGCTCCACCCCTACACCCCCACCCAGGTCCCCACCTCTACACTCTGAGACCCCCTCTGAGACCCCTCCAACCAGGCTGGGCCTAAACCCCACCCACACACCCTCACCAGGTTCCTACCTCCAAACTCCGGAACTCCACACTCCAGAGGCCCTCCTTTCCACGTGCTGCCTGCCCCTTTCTGCGGGAGTCCCAAGCAGAGGCGCCGCCCCAGCCTTCAATGTCACACCGCCTAGGTCCCTCCCCACCCTAAACCCTGCCCTTGCCTAAGTTCCACCCCTGCCTAAACTCTGCCCCCATAGCCAAGGCTTTTTTCTTTTTTCTTTTTTTCCTCTTTTAGATTGGGGTGCTGTTTTACCTTGTTAATTCACTGTTGTTGATTCTTTTATATTTTAATTTTTCCTAAAATTCACTAACAACATTGCCTAAAAGTCTGTTTTTTCCTTTTAATTTCAGTCTAATACACAAACCTACTTCCTGCTAGGCTGTTTTCTTTTCATTCCTTTGAGGTCCTTTCAGTGGAACAAATGGGTCAATAGTTGAAAAGGAAGAAGGAAATGTATTACCATATATTGAGCCTGCATGATGGTTTCTATGGACAATATAAAACAGCTTTTCTCCGGTAAGCATATTTGGTTCCACCTCTGTGTTTATGCCATCTAAATGGGCCAGAGGCACAAGAATAACTCTTACTTGGTTCCTATTAGAAAGATCTCATTGTTTATTAACCAACAAAAACAACAACAATCTTGTTTTTATTCCCATATCACTTTCATTTTTCTAATTGCCATTTTCTAGAATTTTTAATTCCATATTTTTCATTACTTATTCAAGAACGTGCAAGTAAAGCACTTCTTATAATGACTATAGCCTTCCTGCAATCCCGCTCTCTTTCAAAAGGAGGAAATACAGATTTCCATTATGTGTTTGATTTCTTGACCTCTATTTTAAAGTCACAGCATAGAATGAATATGAGTTAATAATGATTTTAATTATTATCCCAGTTTCTCTCTTCAAGAGAGTTTAAGTGGAGGAAAGTTAGGAAAGTTGATGCATCCAATAGGTATTTTTGTCCTCTGATGCCATTTGGACTTACCATTGGATAATTTAGCACCAGTGATTTCCTATGAAAAATAGTTTTCTGCGTTTTGACTAGATTTCCCAGTCTCAATACTGAAAAACCACATCAATTATTCTGTGAGTGAAAGGGGGGTTTATATTTTAGAACATCAAATTTGTTTTGAAGATACAGTAAAGAGAATGAAGTACATTGTTAAGGGTTCTTTCTTTGATATGTTCGAAGTGTAAATTGTTGACATGTGGAGAGAAGAGATGCCACATTGCAGATCATTCTTGTTGGATGAAGCACACACTGAAGTATCACTTTCTAACAATTAAGAAATTAACACTAACAATTATGTCATTTCTTCTCTTGAGTTCACAGCATGATTAGTTTATGCCTAATTAAGGGCCTAAATCAGCAAAGAATGTCTGGCTTCAGCCTGAGGGTGGATTTCTGTAGGCTACTTTCTAAGATTTCTCCACTTAAATTAGAATGTAATTCAATTTTAAGTGATGATCGGAAAGGACTCTTTACTATTTCACAATTTTCTTATTTCAAACAAATCTTTGATTTTCATCTCCTATCTTTTTCCATGTTGTCCTTTTAACTTGTTGAGAGAGAAAAAGAAAAAGATTACACCAAGCTGAAGAAATTTTCTTTTAAGTTTGCATAGTCTTTCTTTTCTTTTTCAGTAGGCCATCATTCTCTATAGTTTCAAATTCCTCAGAAAATCTTTTAAAACTGAAATCTCCAACTCAGGACCAAAAGCCAAACATTTTCCCGCAATAAAGGGAAAGTAGACATTGAATGTGATATATTCAAAGTGTTTTATTGATTCCTTAATTGAATGAGTTTTTTCCAAACACCTTATTAAATAGCAATATAAGGAAACGACTGGAGGAGATAAGATTACCAGAAAAACAAATGAAATTAAGAAAAATAAATGAAACTAATAAATGACATATATATGCACACTTATATATGTGTGTGAGTGTATGTTTATGTATGTGCATATACACAAATATTCACTATATATGTATACACATACTGTATATATACATATATATAAGGCATTTGCACATATACATATGGAATTTAACATGCTTTATATCCTTACAAGCATTATATCATAATATCATCTCTATTTTACAGTTGAGGAAACTGGAGACTGAAGCTTAAAAGTGTTTATTAACTTTCACGCAGTTATACAACTAGTAAAATGGCTGAGGCACAAAGTGAAAAAATACAGGACAGACTGATATAAAATAAAGGTCAAAAGAGTGCAAATAAAATTCCAAATTTAATGTTGCCTTTATGTTAGTTATGCCCTTTCAAAACTAATTTAACCCTAAAGCAAAGTCTTATTCAAAAATATAAAACAAATGGCTCTTAAATTTTATCAAAAATGAGAAAAAGCTTTTTAATTCAATTTTTATTTCTCTTTAGACTTACTTCGCATGACAAATTTAGAAAATATGACCAAAGGGAAAGCTGTTTTCCCTAAAAGAAAGAAATAAAAAACTCTTATGATATCAATATGGTAAAAGAAAGAGACCAAGAAACCTTGATCTTGTGGACTTATAAACAACAATGCCTGTACATTAGAAACTACGTACAAGACATTTTCCATGTTTAACTAACTAAAACTAGTTTTATCCTCCTCCGATTTCCAAAGTGCAATCAACAACTTCTAAGGAATAAAAACAAAAGAAAATTAGAAAAGAAAACAAAAAAGAAGCAAATTATATTTCTTTAATTAGAAGGGAAACTTGGAAGAAGAAAAATGTCTTTATGTGAACCACATATTAATGCTAGATAGTCCCCTTCACTTGAAATTTAGTAACTTGGTTTACCAGAGCCTACTTGGGTTAAATGCTTCCCCCACCCACGGGCATAACTAAACAAGAAAACGCTTGTCTTTTTTTTCTCTGAGAATGTAGAAAACTAAGATCTGAAGATGTGCTCACCTCTTGCAGTTGCACATTTTACCTTCTAACTCCTTCTCAAAAACCTTTGAAAAACTGGCTGTTGTTTCTGGAAGAAGGTCACAAAAACACACGAAGATTGATGATAGCCGATGAACTGTTTTACTTTTTCTTAGTGCTTCAAATACATTTATTTTCAGGGGAACATTGTAGAAATTATTTTAATATTTTTTGAAGATTGATATGTTAAAGCACATGAATGTATATGCACATATATCCATGTATATATATTTGTTTATATATACATATTTGTACACACATATGTACACATTGATATGTATATAATCTAAAATATATACATTGTTGGTAGTCAGATTTTGTCATGGGCAGTGCTTTGATCCTGGAAGCCCTGAAGAGCCACATGATACACAATAGAAAACATACCCATACAAAGCCATTAACAAATATTCAAATAATTAGAGTAAAAAAAGAGTAGATCTAAGGAAATCGGGGATTTGACCTGAAGCAACTTCTGTACTGTTATATTTTATTTACCTCTTCTTGAAGTGGAATTCTACATGGAGAACATAAAGTCTGGATTCGTTTTTATGGGTGTCACCACCATACATGTAGAAAGTACATGCTGCAAAAACTTACTGCAACATATATTTTATGAGCCTTAAACTATCTCCTGTCGAGGAAGAAATAGGTCCTCCCTTCTAACTTCATGTATGTTATAGATCAACATAATAGAATACTTATTCTATTATCACTTTTTAAATTATGTGTTTGATAATGATACTTATGAAAATGCCGATTTCCTGATATTCATTTTAAAGGACTTATTGGGCAATTTCCATTTTATTTGATAACCATAAAATAAATACATCCTTTTATCTGAGGAACAGACCCAAAAAATCAGGTATCAGCTTACTTCATACTTACAAGTTATGTGGTTAGAAAATATTTCTACAATGTTTTGCCATTTTTATATCTTCTTTAGCAAATATCCTATATTTTTAAACCAGTGCAACAAAGCTTATCTTTTTTCTACACAAGGGCTATAATTTTAAACTTCTTTGTTTTCCTTTTCACAATACCTGTATTTCCATCACGTTTTGAAGAAGGGGGTTGGGGGGAACAATGGTTTATTTACCCATAGCCTTTCACCTATTAAAAAGTCCCATGGAATTGACCCCAGCATTAAGTTGTAGCAAAATTCCAACAGACATTTTTTTAAGTAGGAGTTTTGCAATGCAAATGATCACTAAAACTATTATGTGTGTTTTAACTCAAATATACTACTTTGAATCACAATACTATTGAAAGAAAGGGAAGAAAGAAAGAAGGAAGGAAAAAAAAAACCTTTATTTGGGGAATAGGGGATTCCTGTAAATAACTGTAAATAAATAGCTTTGTTGGCATTTTCATGTTATTTTTGTCCTACCTTTTCTCAGTCTGATTTAGAAAGCAGTTTATAATAAGACTTTGACCACTGCACCCAAATAGAAGGCCTTTTAACAACGAGTTTCTACTCTGTACTACTATTCAATATTCATTTGATTTAAGAGCATTATCTAGTGAACACAACTACTTTATAATGGGTGAATCAATGATTTATGTTGGACCAAAATATTCATCAATTAATAATAAAGAACACTGTCCGCCCTTTCAGAAACAAAATGAACAACAAATACACATGCAAACATAAACCATCAAAATCCAGTCCTTCTCATTTTTCTCTGACATTGGGCCACTTCTAAGATATTAAAGAGGAATACTAATCCTTATTGAGGAGTATAATATGTTTGTGAAATATGAACATAGGGGAAATAGTCCCTGGCCTGAGTTACTGATCTGGTTATGCTATTGGAAAAGATGGTTGCCACTTCAAATATTATTCTAAGTAACATTGTAGTTGCCCAAATAAATGGCTCATCACTTTTCTCAAACTACTTACTAATAATTTGCAAAACAACAAGTGATAATAAGAACAGGATACAAAGTTCTCCATAGTCACTGCCAAATATTAGAATTTGAGGAAGTATTGAGGTAAACTCTTTATTTTATGGGCTATATATATCCTTAGGAAAAATGACTGAGAAAAACTAGCTAAAATAGGGAATTTCATGAACTATGCAATTCACTTAACTACCAGTAAATGAACAACTTCTGTGAAGTGAATCATGCCTGCTTCAAGGGCCATGGTCCAGGTCTCCATGCCGTACCACAGGTCTGAGAGGGCGCACAAAAGTAACACACACATTTGCCTGTCTGATTTTGGTCCTGAGGGTGGGAGGAATTGGGGTGAATGCAGATGCAATTGCCTTTACCTGAAAGGTCATAAATTGAAGCTCCGTGCGATCAGGAAACTTTTCTTTTAATATTTGTTGTTTCCCCAGTACCCAGCACAGTATCTAGCACTTGGCTGATAGACTCAAAGGTATCTGTGGTTATTTATAAGGTCTCCGAATTGAGAATTAAACATCCCAGTACACATTAGACTGTGTGTGCTAAGAGCTCCACTGATGACATAACGGAGGTTTGAGAGGAGAATCTCACAGAGGGTTTTCAGAGCCTCACTAACTACCTCCTAGTTCTGGAATGTATCAATTTGCAATGTCAAACTGATGTCACAGTGCAATGTCTACTCTTTAGACATGACTGGATATAAGTGGGTAGGTAATGCAAATAAGTGTTGTCTCAAATTATGGGATCAGGCAATCATTTCCAACAGATATTTGTGTCTTTTTCAGAAAGTCCTGAGGTAAAAGCACCTTTAGTTATTGTTCGTGGTGAAAGTAGGCCCATCCAAGAAGAAGTATCAAACTTTGTGTTTGGGGGCAATCTACTTAACTTATCTAAATCTCAATTCCTCATTAGCAAAACGTGCAAGTACGTAGCTTGTTGGTAGTGTTGTGAGAATTAAATGCATCAATCAGCTTAAGGTCACATTTGAAAACAATGACTACCACATATTAAGTGTTAGGTATCTATTATCTAGAGTTTGAGACATTAGTCTAGAAGTCTAGAGGCAGCTCAAGACTGGGCATAGAGATTTAAGATTCCAAGATTTAAGAGTCTATAACAGTTGGTGAAGCCATGAGAATAAATGAGTTATGTGAGAAAAACAGTACAATGAGAGAAACACACAGGTCAAGTCTCATCGCTCAGATATATGCACATTCAATAAGGAATAAGAAAGCACATTTAATAAGAGTAATGGATCAAATACTTGCAATGAACTTGGATAGGATAGGATTCAAATTACAGTTTTTAATTACCAGCATAACCCTGGCATATTATTTATTCTCTCTGATCCTCACTTTCATGATCTATAAACTGGGGGTGATATCTAAATGTTAGACTTACTGAGAAGATAAAATTGCATTAAATATTTAAAGCATGTAACAAACATATTAGTTATTGATACACGGTAGTTATTACATATGTTTAGTAACAGTAGACAAAGAAAGAGCTAGGAAAGAAAAAGAAAGGAAGAAAGAATAAAGAGAGAAAGAAAGAAAGGAAGGAAGGAAGGAAGAAAGAGAGAAAGACGGAAAGAGAGAAAGAAAGAGAGAGGGAAAGGGAGGGAGAAAAAGAAAAAATGATACATAGCCAGAAAATTTTAATGTTGAGAAAACCATGGCAGAGTGTTTCAAAAAGGTGGTCAATATTTCTGGGGGGAGGTGGAGGAAAGGGAGGCGAAAAGTAGCCCTAAAGGTGATTTTACTATATCTACATTTACTTTTATTTCCTCTGTTATTTTCATCATAACTCAGAAAACGTGTCTTGAAAGGAAGTTTTCTATATGTTTATATAAACACATACACACATACATATACACGGGAAAGTAGCATGTGTTTGTGACATTTACTATTGTTTTATCTTTTGTTGTTTGTTTACCAAAGTGATGTTTTTCATTACAAGACAGTAAAAAAGATTACATGAAATACCATATCCCAGACATACAAAATTATTATTTTCTATAAAGCCTTCCATATTTCTCCAAGCATATAGGTGCTTGTGTTTTTGTATGGCTTCATATGATGCATATTTTGAGTGCAGTATTTTTTGTTTAGCAATATACTGATCGATATATTTTCATTTGTCATTCTAAATGATTGCAATAGGATGTACCATGCTTTCTAAACTAAGTTCTAATTATTGAATAATTAAGTTATTTTCTTTATTTTACTGCTGAAAATAAAATTGCAATGAGGAGCCCAGTGTGTAAATCATTTCCATAGAATATGTTTTTGGAAATGAAATATTTCTATCAAAGCATTTAAAAAACCCCTTAAAAATCATAAGTAATCACTTAAATTGAATCAATTTAAAGTGAATCATAAGGAAAATAAACACTGATCAAGTAATGTGTGTCAATATAAAATGCTCCACATTAGGGAAATAACACTTTGAAGAGTGTCTTTTAATGGGTAGTTGAACACGCAGACTTGACGGAAGACCGGCTGATCTCACCGTCTTCAACAGAATTTCAGGACAGCAAGGAAACAGGTGACATAAAGTCTTTTGTTACTCTTGTTTCTAATAGTTTTACCATATTTCTTCTGGGCATAAGTGGAGAAGAAAAAATGTAATTGGCTCCAGGTAATGATACCTGTTCCCTCTTGCCTTACTTACCCTACTGTGAGGTCTGGCTTTGGAGCCAAGTGGAAAGAACTTGAACTGTGAAGGGCGGAAGGAAAGAAATGTGACAGCTGGGCAAACAAGAGGAGAATCCAGTGAGGGCAGGAAAGGAAGCTGTGAGATGGCATTTGGAGTGACTTGCATCTGCTCGAAGTGGGAGAGCAGAATTAAGGCTGCTAAGAGCTCCATTTCTGAAGATTTTCACAGGAGTCTTTGAAAAGCTTAGGCAAGTTCCCTGCCTGACACACTTGGCTCCTTCTTGATTAGAGAGGAACATGTTTACCTGTTTGAGAAGTCTTTCTAGGAATTTCCAATCCCTTAGATATAGCAGCATTATAGTCCCAGGAGACAAAGTAACTTCTTTGCTGGATGAAAAATATTCTTGAAAGTAGTCAAAATTTTAGTTTAAATAAATTTTATAAATTTTTCTAATTTTTATTTTAATTATACATATTTACATAAAGGTAAAATGAGAGTACAAAGAACATTTAATATTTATTAGATGTACAGTAGGGACAATTTCAGATAGTGGCTGTTCTTTCAGTTGGGTCCCAGCATGATGATGAGGAAGGGCAATAAGGCACAGAACCCCAGTCAACCCATCAGGACACGTAGCGTGAACGATAGAACAAAAATCTTTGTCATTGAAAGCTACCGGGGGGAAAAACCTAGGTTAGCCTAAACAATGCACATCCCAAGAGTAAACAAGGGGAAGAACCAGGAAATCTACATAAGATGAAGTATAAATGGAATTTAGATGAAATATTTACAGATGAAAGAGCTTTATCCTCACAAGTAATAAAAAAAGTTAAATCAATGATTGTGTATGTGTATCTATTATATATTTTTTAAAAATAGGGATCAATACAATGCTGGGAAAGATGTGAGCTACATCCTTACTTATCCTTCTAAAAAGCAGTCAAGAGCCTTAAAGAGATAATCAGAGCTGCCTTCAAATTTTATACACAAGAATTTCTTCATAGTGATATTTATTACTGTAAGGAAAATACACACACACACGTCTTTGTTTCAATATCCCAAGAATAAGAGAATGGTTAATATATATTTTATACTCTCCTATTGTGTTATATAAACATTAAAAGGCTATGTTTGAAGATGAGAAGGTAGAAATGTGGATAAACTTTTGTATAATTTCCCATACTTTGTGAACCTCTCATGAGGAGACCATGTGTGTGTGTGTGTGTGTGCGCGCGCGCGTGCATGTGTGTACAACCTGTGGCAGTGGTTTGTGACCCTGGGTGTTAGATGTCACGATAGAATCAGGCAATGAGAGGTAGGGGGAGCACCTTTGGGAGAGGACTTCTACTGTGAATATAGGAAGAAAAATGGGTCACTATGCAAGGGGACCCATCCTTGCAAGGCCATCGATCTTCAGTTAAGTTGTAAAGACTCTTATGGAGAAGTTCTCTAAAAATTGTCATTGTAAACATATACTCCTTGGGTTTGGGATTTGGGGGTTGTTTTTGAAAGTACTAAATCTGCCTCAAAATTGAAGGTAGTCTGAAAAGTCAGCCACGAGCTTAATGGAAATCTCATTTAGATAATGTAGATGTTCAGGTAGTGATGACTTAGGGAGAAGAAGGACAGGAAGTGAGTACATATAAACGTTGACGGTGATATCTCTAAGTGGTATGACTTTACTTTTCTTCCTTATTCTTTGTCCTTTTATCGTTTCCAAGTATTCTATAGCAAGCCTACATTAGTTTATAATCGGAAAATGAAGGCAACTTTTTAAAGGAAGCTTTTTAAAAGCATGCCTATTGAGAACTTTTTCACATGCTCTAAAAGTTGTTACTATTGACCTAGACCCTTATGTTAAACAAATACATATAAAGATTTGTCCCATAAATTCTTCTTTGAATTTATATTAGTGAAAAGTTAGACTCTCCTTATGAATGAATTAATAACATTATGTTTAAAAAAGATATTTTGTTTCCTTCCTTTCAAATTATTATATTTTTACTTCTGCTGCCGAAAAATTCAGAGCTGCGTTTTATGCTTGTTTGCAGCCAATTCTTTTTTTCTGGATTTTCTGTCCATCGCTTACTTGAATCTCATTTTAACCTTCATTTACTCTTACTTTGTTAGTTGTATCGTACATCTATCATGTTGGAAGCTGCTTCCACCTATTTGAAAGTGTGTATTCCTGCCATGCTCCTCTTTTCATTGTAGTAACTGAGCCCACAGCCCTACAAATGGAACACACCTGCATGCCTGTACATATATTGTTTTCTCTGCTTAAAGTCTACTTTCTTTTATGGCTAGACCAGTAAAATCCTTGTGATTATACAAGGTTCAGACTTATTAGCTCCTCTGGGTATAACAATAATTTATATATTAGTCCCGCAGCAGCTTCTGACTTAAATTGTAATGATTTTTATTCTTTCGCCAGGCTTTGAGATTCTTGTGAACTGCTAGAGTTACCTTATTCATCTTCTCAACATCACTGCACACCGCACTGTGGATGCTCAATAAATATTTAAATAAAAAATGTTAAAATATAAGACAAATAAGTAAAACTAATGAGCTCAATCAACTACTCAAACAATTGCATTCAACTTTGATTTTAGGAATTTATTTGCAATTTCTTTGGAATTGCAGGTAATAATCAAAACCATGTTGCCTTTTTTTGTTTTGTTTTGTTTTTGCGATACGCGGGCCTCTCACTGTTGTGGCCTCTCCCGTTGCGGAGCACAGGCTCCGGACGCGCAGGTTTAGCGGCCATGGCTCACGGGCCCAGGCGCTCCGCGGCATGTGGGATCTTCCCCGACAGGGGCACGTGCATCGGCAGGCGGACTCTCAACCACTGCGCCACCAGGGAAGCCCAACCATGTTGCCTTTCATGAAAATCTGGTTTCTATTTCTGTGATCTGAGAGCCATGTTCTGTTCCATTTATCATTGGTCCGTTTGTCAAATGTTTACTGGGCACCTATGTTGCGCCTAGCATTGAGCTAGGAACCGAGGAACCGCGGGGACGGGAATTAACACAGGCTTGGTCAGTGTCCTCACGAGGCATCGTGTTTCACTACTGCAGCAGAGGCAGATATTGAACAATTCATTACAATTTTTCTTTCTTTATTCATGGTTACAAAAAGTGCCAGGAGAAAATGCAGTATTCTCTAGGAATCATAATGGAGGTTGACGGTGTTACATTCCGAATAATGAACGGGAAATTCATTTATAAAGATGATGAAGGTTGGAAGGTTGGAAGGTAGAGGGCTTATGGGGCTATGGGAGTATCAGACGAGGTCCCAGCTCTCTCAAAGCCTTGAAATAAGTGTTGTCCAAGAGATAAATCGTATATTTTAAGCCCTACGACTATGAAAACATAAATCTAAAACGTGAACTGTATAAAAAGATTAGTTTCATAGTAGAATTCCTCTCCACTGAACACCTTCCAGAGAAAAGATGTTTTTCCATCTGTGTGTGCTTAAGATCTTGCACAGTGCTGGGGGCATGATGGATACATAAAAATTTCTCAAATTCCTTCATTAATTATCAATAAGAAATTCTTTTTTCCAAGAGAAAACTAAAATTTTTGAATTTTTTTTTTAGGAAAGTGAGGAAGTGTTAAAATAGAACCCTTTAATATAACACTATGATGAACAGTTGGAAATGAACACTCAATAGCAAAGGTCTAACTTGAAAAATGTACAGAAACACAGTTATTTAAGGAATAAAGGAGCAAAATCTTATTAATTACATATGAGGAGAAAACTAAGTTTCAATATAACATGCATTTCTTTCCCAATACAAAACTTCTTATTCTGTATGTAGGTTCTATTCAAAGAACTTTAGCATAAATGATCTTCTTTGCTAGTTACAGTAATCCCTCCTATAAAGTATTTTCAACTTCTTATAATCTCCTCGTAGAACATGATTTACATTAAATTTGTCACCACTAAGCTAGGAACACTTTATTACATTACAACCTGATTATTTTTGGTGATTTCTATTTTGTCTCCAGTTCTAAAAATAATACCAAACAGTGAGTAACAATACTCATTTGCACAGAATTGTCAATCAATAAACATTTGCTGATTGACTTACTGATCTTGGTTATATTTTATTTCTGCTTGTCATTCTGATCTTATGCATCTCAATTAACATATTTCAAATTTTAAATTCACTTTGACAGGAATTTTTTTTTTCTCTTTTCCACATCTTTCTACTGGCCTATATAGCCTATTGACAAAGCCGTTTCAAAATACATATTAATATGTACCAAATTAACCAAGATTAAAGCATATTGCTAGCCATTTAGAGCTATGTGATTTTGCATATTATGCCAATTTTTAAATGCATTAATTATCCAGTGAACCAAAACAATTCTTCAAAATCACTTCAGTCTATCATGTAAATACATATGCTTATATAAGAACTAATTTTGACAACAGATTATTTATCAATTAACCTGAAAAAGGAGTAACAACTGCAGCTGTTACTGTCTAATTAAGGAGTCCCATATTCTGGCACTTTTTAATGATAAGGCTTTTGACCCAAAGTACTGCCATGGCTTTTTTTGTTGTTTAGTTAGGAAATATTGACATGATGCTTAATATGTTAACTAATAATAACAACAGGCAATCTGCTTTCTACTTCCATGGAAAAAAAATTCTATAGAGAAATAAAAAGCTGCCCCAATGGAAGATAATCTTTGGGGAAAGTAAATTTCTACTGTAACTCAGGAAGAGATCAGATTTAATTGCAAAAAATGTAATTTATATACATTTATAATTCTTGTTTAGAAATTGAAAAATGAACAACTGCAAATAAATTTGGGAACTACTCATAACTTCATTAAAAGTTATTTGGTGTTTTGGAAAATTGAGTTTACACTAACAGTCAAGCTCTTTATTCTGAAAATTCTCTTGTAATTAACACTGATGAAACATTCTGCCTCCCCATCAAGGAATTTGTGATCCAACTGCCTTCTGCACTGTAGGTGAGAGTTTTTTTTTAGCAAATTGTTCATATCACCTCACTTTCATATCACTTTATTAGTAATAACAATCATAAAATTAATAATCACTTAGCAGGGGAAAAGAGCATAAACCAGACTTCGTATTAGATCTCAGCATTGTATGCCATGGCATCTTGTGGAAATCATTCAATCGTTCATTAACAGTAGCTAATTTGCAAAGCTTCATCTGAATATCTCCATTACCATTCTAATAACCCTCACACTCTGCATCCCACTTGCTGACCTTCCCTCTGTCATTCAGATTGCATTCAGGGTGACCTTTTCAAGATACAAACACTTCTACATTCAAAATCCACCATCTTCTAAGACCCTCAGGACAAATTCTCAAATTGTTTACCTTTTGCCTTTTGCCTTCTTACTTTTTTTTCTAAAATAGCCTCACTTCTCCTAATCTTTACCTAGACCAACATGTCAGTTCAAACATCCCTTCCTGTACACCCTGTAACTGCCACTTTTGGGTCCAGGCTCTTGCCTATATCACAAGGCATCCATGTACCTTTTCTTCATTACACTTACCACATTTACCTTTCTGATTTCACTTTTACTTCCTACTTTCCTTATAAGATTCATGAATATAGGAAGAGAGTCTGGCTTTGCTTAGGTTTATAGCCTGGTGTGTAGCATAGTTCTTGGCGCGTAGCATAGCTCTTGTCACGTAGCTACTGGTCATTAATACATGCTACATTTGAATGAGAACTGAACCAGGAATTGAAATTTCCGCACTCAGTTTCTACTTGACTACTTACTAGGAGTGTGAACTTGGACTAGTGTGTGTGTCTTACCCTCAGACCTCAGAAGGGGAACTGCTATAGACTCTCAGCCCCATAATTATACCTGGATGGTACATGCCCCACATTCATTGTCTAATCTAAGGGTCGTGTATTTTCTTACCATAATTAAAATCAATGGACTTTATTCAAATGATAGTAACCTCTAGTCATATGGAGTCCCTCAAAGCGCAATTTGGAACCATGGCAAGGCAAAAATACCAGGAAGCCAAAATCATTGAGTAATAACAACCAAGAGAAAGCAGGAGTTGTTCTACAGAAAGAAGAAAGAAAAAAAATGGAATAAGAGAAGCAAAGATAAGAGAGTATGTAGCTGAGGTGAGAGAGAGAAAGAGAGGGAGGGAGATGCAGAGGGACACAGAGAGTGTGTGATTAGCTATCTTGTGACTTTCCAGTTTCCTCTGAGTCCTGGCTCTATCCTCTGCTTCACTATTCCATGATATTTCTTTGTATCCTTGGGAAAACTCATTTTTTCCTGAGCTAGACTGAATGAGTTCCTGTTCATTTCAACCAACAATTCCTGACTAAGACATTGAATTTCTTAAGTTATCTGACTCTCAGTTGTCTCATTGTTAAGTGGATTTTATAATAAGTCTGCTGCCTGTTTCATAGTTTAACTGTTAAAATAAAATGAAATAATGCATATGAAAGCACATTCATTTATACAATTTTTAATTGGTTTGTTCCTATATTCATTCAATAAATATTAATTACATGCCAACTATGGGCCAGATATTGGGCTTATTCAGAGATTCAACAATGAGTTAGTCTCTAAAATACCTTTGAGAAGCTCATCATGTAGTGAAAAGCACTAAACACAAGTATATACTATTGCGATCTGAAATTATCAGGAATGTTTTGCTTTCCACTTTTTCTGTAGCAAATTATCTAAAACCTCTTATGTCATTTGCTAACTAATCAGTCAAGGACAAGATATGAATTACTTCATTAAAATCTATTATCTCCAAACTGTGAAGCTTATTGTCATTGCTGTATGGAGTTTTGTATGTTACTTAATGTAAATAAGTAGTTAATTACTCAAAAAGATCAAATTAATCACCAATGCAGGGAGCTGGTTGTAAAAACTTTTTTCCCAACATAAAGCACATATGGCGAATATTACCTTCACTCAGAAACAATATAGACTTAATCCTTTAGAAAGGAGTAGAGTCATGTTCACAGTCTGAGTGTTCTAATATAGCACACAATTCAGTGCTGCTAAAAGTTTGCTACTAAGACCCTGGTAGCCTGCAAGATTTTGGTCTACATTATGTGAAAAATCATCCTGGGGTAAACAAAGAACTAGGTTCATTCTCTTCTCTCCCATAAACACACACACACACATATATATATATATAAAATATTTTTTTTCCTCAGGATTTATATCCCTAGGAAAAGTTTTGGGTGCTAGCAATGGTGGGGTAATCATTCTCCCAATCATTCAAGCCCTGTGCTAGGTACCCGGGACAGATATGCTGGCAAACAAAAATGTCATTGCTCCTGCCCTGTTCCTCAAAAGACAAAGAAATAGGTAGTAAATAAGAAATATAAATATATTGTAACAAAGTGTGATAAGAACTGTAAATAGAAACAATAGAGTTCCAGTTGAGAACATTTCTTTGGGGAGGGGTTGGAGTCTATGCGAGAAAAAGCAGATAAGAAAGTGCTGTCCTACAGATGTAGAGAACAAACGTATGGACACCAAGGGGGGAAAGTGGCGGGGGGCGGGTGGTGGTGGGATGAACTGGGAGATTGGGATTGACATATATACGCTAATATGTATAAAATGGGTAACTAATAAGAACCTGCTGTATAAAAAATAAATAAAATTCAAAATGAAAACAACAAACCCAAAGTGCTGTCATAGAAAGTAATATTTACGCTAAGACCTGAAAAATGAGGTTAAGCCAGAATCACAGATTGTGTTCTCTGGAAAGCAGACTTTGACATCCAGAAAGGCAGCATCTTTACAGGGAAGGGAGGGCGCTGGACTGGCACAGGGAGAAGCTGGGCTGATATTGTCTCAGTGGATGCCTCTGCTGTCCCCGCAGAGGCCTTTGAATCTGCAGTGGCCCCACGGAGTTGTCACTGTTGGGAGAAACAGGGAAGATGAATAAGATGTGAGGGAAATGTCCATTGGATTTAGTGACATGGAAGTCATCTAGATGTTCATAAAGAAATGAAAAGTAGCACCACTGAGTAGTGTTAAGGCCCATTTGAGGTTAGAGATCATGAAATGATGTCCATATGTCTTATAGCACTGACCAAACCCATAGAAGATAGAGGTTGAAATATAAAAAGCTGGGATTTTTTTCCAAGCATAACAGAGAAAAATGGGGATAATGGAGGTGAATATATTTTACATGAAATAATCACAATGATGGACTATGGATTATAAGAGTAATGAGGAGACACGTAATGGCAGGAGGAGACTAAAGAATAGAAAGGAAGAAGTAGAATCAGTTGATTAAGATTCAATGATGAGATCTAAGATTATATAAGTCAGCACTTGCACTTGAACTGAAGAGACTAGAAGGTGGGGTCAGAGAGTCAAGTATTTAGAAGGATGATGTTGTCTCTTGCTGAGGATAAGCCTTGTTTATGCCTGCTGTTTCGGCATATGTTTGGTAAAATAATTGATAGCATATCCTTTCATTCTCAAAGTTTTCCCAATTTGGATGTTATATGACCACTTATGAATATTTAAATACATGAATTATAATGTAGTGTATATTCTGGTGTTGACAGTCCACTGAATGAGACCATGGAAATGTGATGATAATGTGATTGTAGAATCATTGGCAATGAGATGGCAAGGAACTGGGGAGACAAGTTATCATCTGCATGAATGTTGAATCATCAAGAACGATGGGCAATAGGAAGTTGTTCAGACTGCAGTGAATGAGGGCCTTTTATTTTATTTTATTTTTTAATAAATTTATTTATTTATTTATTTTTTGCTGCATTGGGTCTTCGTTTCTGCACGGGCTTTCTCTAGTTGCGGCAAGCGGGGGCTACTCTTCGTTGCAGTGCACAGGCTTCTCATTGTGGTGGCTTCTTGTTGTGGAGCGTGGGCTCTAGGCGCACGGGCTTCAGTAGTTGTGGCATGCTGGCTCAGACGTTGTGACTCACAGGCTCTAGAGCACAGGCTCAGTAGTTGTGGCGCTCAAGCTTAGTTGATCATCCCGCGGCATGTGGGATCTTCCCGGACCAGGGCTTGAACCCATGTTCCCTGCATTGGCAGGCAAATTCTTAACCACTGCACCGCCAGGGAAGTCCTGAATGAGGGCATTTTAAAGAAGGATGTATTTAGTTTGGATTTTTTTAAGAGGGCAGTGAAGACTTATTCCCTGGGGGCTATTCTCCTAAACTTCAATATTGAAAATAAATTTCCAGATGTCCTTTGTGGTCATCATTCATCTCTATTATTTGGAAGCACCTATTATATCTTATATGATAGAATCACATAGAGAACTTGTTTTCTATATTATCCCATTATTATCACTCGTGGTGATTGGCTTCTTTAAGTTGAATGAACAAATTTACTACTTATTATCCATCCTCATATAAATAATAAGGAGACTAACCTGGAATAAGATTTAAATATATGGTAAATATTGGGAAGCAAAGGAGAAACATCTTGCTCAATAAGGTAGAGGCATTTACTACTTAGCAAGTATCTATACGCTGCCTCACATTTTCCTGCCCCTTTCAGTTAGGTGGAGTTATGTGATCTTTTCTGTGTACAAAAATAATGTGTACCATTTATGAGCCAAGGCATTTAAGAGGAGATGTAAGTCCCATATTCTTTTATCCTGCTATGGTGACCCCGAAGCCAAATGTTGAGATCATGGAGCCAAAGATGGAGGATTCCTGAGTCATCACTTAGAAGCTACCCTGGGAAGCCTTTGGATGTAAAGCAGAGTTTGCATGAGCTCTCCTTTGCTAATTCATTGAGATCTCAGTTAGACAGCATAACCTAGCCTGTTGTGACTCATATAACCAGTGCACAATAGTTTTACATGAAAAGAAAATGATGTAGCAAACAAGAAAAGCGAGTCATCCATCGTAAGTAGTTATTTTAAATCTGTGATTACTATGGCATATTTAGAACATTCAAACCAACACTATAAACCATATGAAAGGGAATTTTTTTAAGGAGCTTTGACTAATGAGATCTATCCCTATGTCTTCAACAAGACTTCTCTTTAGAAAGGAACGTCCTTGATACACCCTTCTTTCTAGACAAGGAGAGCTGGTGAACCACACACCTGAAATAGTCCAAGAGGCCTTTTTGAAATACTTAACAGACACACACTCTGACTTTCCTTCAAAACATTCATTATGCTACATCCTCCTGCCCTTTACCAAATAAATCTCCCTTTGTAAACAGAGAAAAGCCCTGGTTTTAGTCTGAAGGTGATTATGGGAACGATGATTTATTGTTTTCCTGGACCCTGTGTTCCTTGGATAAATTGTGCAATCTTAGCTTCCTAGCACCTCCTGATAGCCTCGTGCCTGTTCGAGAAGCTGCTGCTTGGGTGGAAGGCAAATGATCACAGACACCTAATGTTTCAAAAGTCCAGAAAATAATGGTCTTCTTAGCTCCAATTCTCACACATTGCTTTTTTGAAGAACGACTACAATGCATACCTGGAGAAGCAAGTAACAGTGGTCAGAGTAGCGGAAGAAGGAAGGCAAGGACAATTTTGCTTTGTGAGACCCGGAAGAGATCCCACTGGGACTTCCCAAAATCATGAATTAGATCTGCATGTCACCTGTCCACTGAGCCCTCTAATAACTGCCCTTCCCAGAAATTGCATGGAGTGGTGGCAGAGCCAGGACAACTGTAGCAGAAACCGGTCAGTGACCCTTTAAGGAGGCCAAATAGCCAATCGAACAGCATCTGGAATCACTTTGCCCTCAGTTAATCACATATCACACTTTGCCCTCAGTTTATCTCTGCTACATGGTATCCTTTCTAATAAATCTACTAAATCTCTTGTTGTAGGGCAAGGAGTGGGGATTGTTACTTTTGTTGTGGCAAACTCTAAAGGGCTAAATAAACCCACATGCTTGGAAAAAGGATAAAAGGTCAGATATCAGGATGGGACCTCCAAGCCCCTCAGGAGCCAGGCAAGAGCAAGAAAAAGAGGCTCATGGTTGGAAAGAGGCTCACACGTGGGCCCTAAATGCACTCAGCACCCATAAGAATTCAATAAAGCAATTATGATTTGGGTAAAGTCTGTATTCAGTACAATCCTTGCAGCCATCATAAGGCCATGCTATATCTCCTTGGTTCACTTCATTACAGATTTTCAACTCTTATTTTTTCTCAAAAAATGTAATGCCTTCAGGCTTCCCTAGGTCTCTGCTGACATAAGGAAAGATAATTAAGTGACAAATCAATTAGCATTAACCTGTGATTACTAAATGCCTCAGCATTCCACTAAATATATACATTTTATAAAGAATAGTGTGAGTCTCTAACTGCAAGACTTACACAACAGGGTGAGCTGACACTATTCTCTATAAAATCTTAATATTTAAGTGAATGTATATATGTTATGGGATAATATTTTGAGGAAGGGAGGGTTTCCAGTATCCCGCATATGATACTGGTTGGCTGATCACATACTTTTAACAGGAATAATGGCAAACCTGGAATCTACTTTGTTTTCTTTCCAAACTGTACCTTAATTAAATCAACAAGAATACACATTTACTAATACTTCACCCTTCCACAATCTAGAACAGTGCCTGGAACATGACAGTCATTCACCAAATATTTGCTGAATGTCTCTAATATCTAGAAACTACCTTTTGGTAAGTGCAAGCCAGGTTTTGACAGGTACTTTTGTATAGCAATCTTTTTGTTCTTTTCAAACATCCAGTCATAAATATTAAAGAAAAAAGTAAGTACTTTTCTCCATGTAATAACAGACATATCTATGAGTTTAATAAATCTTACATTCATAATAGAAGAGCTGTTCCTATTCACCAAACTGACCCACTTTCTTATACTACATTTTGCTATTTTCATCTACCAAATTGCACACTAAAAGGTGACTGACATCAACTGAGCACCAAATATGGTCTATGCATCATTCTGGATGTAACATTTGTTATAGATTTTCATATTCATACATAATGTTGACTAATTACTATTGTAACCACATTTTACAGGTAAGAAAACAGACCCATAAAAGTTAAGTAACTTGCTCAAATTCTCATAGCTAGTAATATAAAGAAAATTAGAATTTAGGATTCAGACAATTATTTTCAATTCTAAAGCCTGAAGACTGTCTACCTAGTATACTGAATAATAACCTCTACTTTAACATTCGATTATAGTACAAAACTAAATCTTAAATTATATTTACATTCTGATCCATTAAATCATCTTCAATGTATATTTTGACTGAGTATATGCAAACGAAACAAAATTTCATTGTAAAGATAATAGAATGTTTAAATAAATATGCCCAAGTAGCCATGGACCCTCCAGGAATTACAAAAACCCAGAACACCCACTATCAGTTCCTGTCACCACAAACATGCCTGGGTTTTCTCCCCAGCTAGCAAGGTAAATTCCTATCATTGTAACCTGCATCCAACGACAGGCAAAAAGTCTTTTACAGCCAAAATACTAGCAACCATGCATCAGAATAAAGAGGCAAAAAACTTAAAAAACAAACAAAAAACTTAAAAACATTTAAAACCTTTTTTATGTATGAGAACTTAGCATGTTGTCTGAACATGATCAGAACTCAATAAACATTAGCTATTATTAATACTGTGTGCGGAGAAAACTCAGGGCGGGGTGCAACATTACCAAAATATTCCATTAAGTTGTCTGTTTTTTAGCCTTACTTTGAAAAACTAAACCCTGGGAATCAACTTCTTAATAACACCTCTTTTTCTTATATTGGAAAGAAAGCCATTAAATGAAATATGATCAGAGCAAGGCATTCAGCTTCTCTTGCTCTAATAAGTTTGCCATTTTATTACCAATTACTAAGTAGTCTTCCTCTCTTTGTAATCGATATATTTCTAAACTTGGCATTGATCTACTTCACAGATTTGGCAGAAGAACCCATTTATTAATGTCAAACCCAAGAAACAGGCTTCCTATCTTGGCTTTGTGTCTGAATATGAGCACAAGATTGGTAGCATCTTCAATATGATATTTATAATGTTGGAGGTTTGAGGGCCCCAATAATAATAATACTCCTATTCTCCAACTGGGCTCAAAGCAAATTGAGAAATAGAGTAAGAAAATAAGGAAGATGGAAAAAAAGAAAAACACCCTTCATTACTGGTAAAGCAGAGATTAGAGAATATGATGTACATGCAGCATCACCAAGCCTCTTGATGCTGTTTGGCTTGTGTCCCCAGCCCTCCCTGATCCCTGAACTGTCCCCCACCCACACTGTCGGCTGTGAAGGGGCCCAGGGTGTAGTGTAGCAGAACAAGTGCTCTGTAGGCAGCTCACTCTCAAAGAAAGGAAAGAGAGGGGGGACCTACCTGCTTTCTCTCTCTGAGTTACCTGTTATATGTAGTAGTTCTCTCCTAGGGAGAGAACTAGCTAGGGAAGGAATGAGGGAGGGGATGGAGAGAGACCAGGAAGTTATGCTAATGTTTCGTCTTTAGGTGTAAGGAACTGTTGGAATTAAATTTATCACTCACTAGGATTTCCCAATTTAACCCCTTGATTAAGCCATTGCCTCATTTAGCCTACTATCTCCCAAGGGGTGCCTATTGCCCTGGGGGATTGAATGGAGAACAACAGGCTATCTGGACAGGCTCCTTGGTACCTTCCTGGGTCCAGGCCAACCCCTACTTTTCTAGGTGTGCTCTTGGGGAACATATAATGGAAAATATAGACTTGCCCCAAAAAGTCATTGAATAGTTATAAACACAACATTAAATCAACTGCAAGACCCCTCTGTACACAAAGCTAAAGTGCATTGCCTGCTTTATTTCCAATCCCAAATCATATCTGTTTGCATTTTCCATTATATCTCACTAGAGGTTCTATAATATGAAGTATCATAATATCATAGAGATATTCCAATAGTAACATGAATAAACATTGTAATAAAATAATGTCAGGAACAGAAAGAAGCCCCACGAGAGATCAAGGTTTTTTTTGTTTTTTTTGTGGGTTTTTTTGCGGTACGCAGGCCTCTCACTGTTGTGGCCTCTCCCGTTGCAGAGCACAGGCTTCTGACGCACAGGCCCAGCGGCCATGGCTCGGGCCCAGCTGCTCCGTGGCACATGGGATCCTCCCGGACTGGGGCACGAACCTGCGTCCCCTGCATCAGCAGGCGGACTCTCAACCACTGCGCCACCAGGGAAGCCCAGGGAAGCCCCGAGAGATCATGTTTAAAAACCACTTGTAAGACCAAGTTCAAAGATGAAAGGGAACTAATATACAAAATATTTTTCTGTTATGAGCTAAAAGTGCAAGATATTACACACACATACATACAAATACACCCCACTTTATTATACCTGTTTCAGACATAGAGACACTTAATGCTTAGGTGAAGCTGAAGTTTCTTTGGCCAATTGCACCATCTTCAGTGGGAATAAATGTTCTTCCTTAAAGATTTCAGAAGTTGAATTTACTCAGTGCCAAACCTCTATCTACTCTGTCACACTTTTCAGAAACTCCAATAAATTAATGGAATGTGCAAGATAATCATAGTACTGGCCTCATAGGAAGTCATTCCCCAGCTTCCGTAGTGATTATCCAAGAGGCAATTATATTCCTAAAAGACAGTACATATTTTCCCAAAGACTAGCAATGTCTCAGAAGTGTTTGAGTGAAGTAGGACAAAGAAAAACTTTCCTGGTTATGGCCTCGGGAGGATGCTAGTCAGTCTTTGCTAATTGCCTGTGAATTTATTTAACCTGGCAAATTCTCTGAGCAAGATGTTAATTTTTGCACAACTGCTGTTCTACTGTCTGGGGAAAATCCCATCTGAGCATGTTTCCTCTAAGAGTGGTATTTGCAATACTAAAGATATCTTGCAGTGTTTGTAAATCTGAGAGGGTGACCAGTCCTCTTTGAGGTGTCTTTCTTTCTCCACTAGTATACTGAGAAACGTTGATTTCCATTTCTTCTTTGTCCTGCCTACCTATGCCTGACACTAACAATTTTACTCTAGGACCTCATCTGTGCTCTGCTTCAACATAGAACTCAGCGTCATTGTGGCATAAAATTAATAAATTTTGTACCATCTACCAATACATAAAGGCCTACAGAGAAAAGGGCTCTTCCTACTGTAGATCTTGACATCATGATTTATTGGAGCCCCTGCAGCATGCCTGGGTCTGCAAAGGTTTCTGAAGAGCCTGAGTATGTATGTTAGGAGGCCAGCATCCATGAAGTTCAAGATCGAGCCATAGACACCTGTCCCCTTAGTGGACATTAGCTCTTTTGCTGAAACCAGTGTAGCTCAATCCAAGTTTCCTGAGTCCCACAATATTCCTCCTACCACTCCCAGGTAAGGGAGAGGTCCACTAATAGATGCCCTTCTTCAGGAAAGAAATTATCAGGACCAGGGAAGGCTCATTCCCTTCCCCTTCTTTAAAATGTATTTATTGAAAAAAAAAAGACTCACAGAAATCACTTTAGTTGTAAATTGACCAATACGATGTACTCACATATTAAAAAGACTTAATCCAGAAATAAAATTAGTTAATAAGCATTATTATCATGAACAATTAAATTTTATTAAAATGCAATGCTATAATTATGAGTCTAAAACCTAAGTTTATTAAGCTAAAACAACTATTTTTTATTTAACTCATTAAGAGAGTTTATTAACTCACTTTTATTTTAACTTGCATATTTGAAATTAATTGTAATAGGCTTTTCTTATAATAGGTTATAATTAATGTTTTAATCCTGCAGCACCCTTAAATGGATATGATCCTACCAATGATTGGTTAGTAATTATCCTGGAGGCTAATGCTACAGTGGGAGGTTTTGTAGATGGCTAAAACTAATAAATGATAAAAAAGCATATGCCTTCTCCTTTTAGTTATAAATGATATGAGAGTCATTTGTACAAAGATACCCATGGTCAGCCGTAACAAAAAAATTTTCTATAGACAAAACATGACAAATGTTTCCCTCGTTCTTTGCAACTTCAGTGGAGTAGGTAGGGGTTTGGTTGCTGTATTTACCTTTTATCCAGTTCTGGCCATGCTTATCTAACTTACCTCTTTGAAGCTGAACATTAAGGGTCCTTGAGACTTTGGCTTGGGTACCTATTAATGATTTAAGCACGTCTAATTTTTCTTCTTCAGCCAATGCCCCATTTTTTTAAAAAAAACTCAAGACCACTTAATCCCACAACCCGAAAATATTATGGAGGAGATAACTAAATGTTTAAGAGTGTGTTATTATTGTTATCATCATCATTAACACTCATTAGGGTTTTTTATCTCCAAAGTGCTTTGTAGGCATGAAGAACCCCCTCCCTCTCACCTCCTGTCCACCTTTCCTCTATGTGTCAAGAACTGTGATGGATCTTTTAACTCCCTATGACCTTTGCATTTTTATAAAGTGCAGTCATTGAAGACGACTACCCTTTTGGGGTCAGTCTTATCTGGTGGTAAGGAGGAACATGTGCCTTAAGGTTCAAAATTAATACGAAATAAAATGCTTTCCAAGTGGAATTCAAGAACTCCTTTGAAATACATCTTGCTTTACTCACCTCTCCAGCTGCCTCCACTACAGATCTTTAAAGTAATGCAAGCGTGCCCACTGCTTCAAGATGCGGGGTCGTACATGAAGCAGTGAGCCACTGTGACTGGGCTCAAGCTTTTTAGTGCCAGGAGATAACTGAAAAGCCAGTGTAAGTTTTCAAGATTACAAAGAATTCAACCAAACATTCATCACGGTGTAGAATAGGTTAATACCAGAAAATATTATTTGTGAAGTCAACCTATTTAAAAGAAATGAGGCATAAAGGTTCATCTGTAGAAGGAATGCCTGCTGTTCTTCATCCCCATCTCCCTCTAAAGGATTATTATTCATAAAGGAGAATTCATTACGAAAGGCCACACAGGAAAGATCAGCCTTGAACATACGGACGCTAATCAACTAACTGGCTGAACATGTAGAAGCCAAAAACAGGCATGGAGATCAAGAAATGCCAAAGAAGCATTCCCGAAATACATGTGAGATTTTGTTTTTGTTAAGAAAAGTCAGAATTACAGAGTCTCACCTTGGAAGCACTAAAGCAGAGATAAAAACCTTGTCAGTAAAGCCTTTTTTTCTAGGGGACAATTGTGAGGACATTGGAAAAGGAAAGTTCTGATGAGTTTTTTTACGTGGGATGCTTTCACATACATGGTAACTCCAGAATTAGACTGAAAGGGTTCTGCTGTTTACAGGTGTGACGGGTGCGTTTAGTATTTGGAGCCCTAACTAGGATTGTGAGTCCCTGAAGAAAGGATAATTCCCGAGGTCCCATCTGAAGTTATCTGGTTTTGTCGGTTTTTGGCCTTCTTCCCTTAATTCTGAGAGGATCACTCTGCGGTAATGAAAGAATGTGTTTCTCCTTTTTGAAAAAGAAAGATGGGCCTGTGTTTTCTTTTTTAACTGTTTTAATCTGGGATAGGTTTGTCAGGGATGTAAAGTGTTTGCCTTGGGCCAAAAAACAAATATTCAACATTCACATTGTTTGTAAAACTCTTCAGCAATGATTTAATGTTTAGCAAATGGCAGTCCTAAGGAAAGTTAACTTTTGATGAAATATTACAGTGTTTCAAAGAACACTCACAATTATAGATTTTTGTATCCTTTGTTTTGTTTCCAGTGTCTTCTTTTTTTTTAATTTTTCTTCCCAAAGAAAGTATTCAGCCTCCGTTAAAGTCACTTTGATAAAAACCGATTGCAAGTTAATCAGTTCCACATTTCTAATTGTTTTCCCAAAGAAGCTAAGGATTATTAATTTGGTGAAAGTTGTAAATGTTTGGCACTGGAGTTTCCAGGGAATACTCTGGTAAGATTTGTTGGAACCGTGTGTTGCAAACTATGCTCTACACTCTACATTGATAGAATAACAGGATCCGATGTTTTTAAGCCAAATTGCTCTGTAGGGATCAAAGACATGTTACTTACTTATCTTATACTAGGTTTTGGGATCAGAAAGAAAAGTAGCTTGATCCCCAGAAAAGCTGTTATGATGCAAAATGGAGTGCAATAACCCATATTTGAGCCAGGAAAAAGGAGGAACATTGATTTCGGTCAGTTTTATACAATGGAGGATATAGGAACTATATGATCAGTAGGAAAACAAAACAAAACAAAAAAACGATTGTAACACATATTTAACTTGGCAAATATAATTAGAGGTTTATAAGAAAGTTGGAAAGTACTTTTTATAAAATATTTTACAAATCACATATATTAGCTTAGTCTTAGATTACAGTCTTTTCCTAAACTTAATCATTTAAGAAAAAAAGGCTTTTGTCTGGCTTAAAGTTTGTATAGATCTAAACTTCTAAAATTATTTCTTGCTTGCATAAAAAAGGTGAAATTTTAAAGAATCAAAAACACTTAATGAAAAACACGATGTGAAAAGAGTCCTTAAGATATTGAGAGGAGTGGAACAACTTAACAAATAAAGTAGCAGAATCTCTTAGTATCTAACTTGAGAGCTTGTATCTATTATCTCTATATATTTGATAAAGACTTACAGAACTTTCCACTGAATTCTCTCAAATAACTCCTTCCCACTCTTCCAATACATGTACTATTGGAGTCATAATTTTCAACCCTAAAATGAGAAATTTACATGGTGTATTTAGAAAATCTAGATAATAATAATAGCCGACATTTATCAGGCAGTCAGTAAGCTGTTGACACTGATTTAAGAACTTGACATTCATAATCTCCTATACACAGAACAGGTCTAAGAAGTAGAATTATAGGGCTTCCCTGGTGGCGCAGTGGTTGAGAGTCCGCCTGCCAATGCAGGGGACGCGGGTTTGTGCCCTGGTCTCGGAGGATCCCACATGCCGCGGAGCGGCTGGGCCCGTGCGCCATGGCCGCTGAGCCTGCGCGTCCGGAGCCTGTGCTCTGCAACGGGAGACGCCACAACAGTGAGAGGCCCGCGTACCGCAAAAAAAAAAAAAAAAAAAACAAGTAGAATTATAATTATCCTCACATTACAGATGAGGCAAATGAGTCACAGAGGGTTTAAATGACTTGCTCAATATCCACCCAGATGTCAGACTTCAGAGTCCGTATTCTTGGCTGTAATCTCCAGTTTTGTAAAACCAGAGGTACCATTTCTTTTACTTGTGTTAATTATGAATCACATGTGGATCCACACTTCACCTAAACTGTTTCTCTTTTCACTCAGTTTCCTCATTTGCATGTCTGATCTAACTCCCTCATCTACCTTTTCACCTATGATGCATCATTTAATATCTTGGCACTCTCATGCAATACAAAATACTTTCTCAGATCAGATAGTGTATATGAAAATTCTATGGAAAAGCACTGTAAAAATGACTCCATTCAAAAGAGGCTCTGATGTTCCGGCTAATGGATTAAAACAGTAACAACAAAAACACACACACACATACACACACACAAAACCTCCTTTAACAAGTAAGAGATTTGCTTTTCTTATTCAAAATATGCAACTTTCATAGTTTTCTTTCTCTTTCTTCCTCTTTCTTTCTCTCTATCTTCTACCTACTAAATTTATTTGCTACTACCACATTATCAAAAATAGTCATAATCCAAATTTTTGACCATTTAGAATTGGACTGAGCTGACCTATAGACCAGTTAACTGAAATAATAAAAGGAAATAAGTGATATTAACAGTATTTCACTTAACTGCTCATCATGCTTAAAATAAAACAAATGTTTGTCTAATACACATAACTACACATAAACATAGAGGCAATTATAATTTATAAATAACCAAGGGAGGGAGACTTAAGAGGGAGGGTATATGGGCATATGTGTATACATATAGCTGATTCACTTTTGTTGTACAGAAAAAACTAACACAACATTGTAAAGCAATTATACTCCAATAAAGATATAAACAAAAATTAAATAAAAATAAAAGTAACCAAGCTAAAGTGGATTCCAACAGACCATTACCATATCTTTGTTAACAGAGTTGGAGTTTTAGATTTGAATTTGAAATAAAACCCATTTCTGTCAAAAATTCAGAATCTTAATTCCAACTCTCAATTTGACCCCCTATCATTAGACTGCCTTGGTTGTGTTTCACTCTCCTATCGGTAATTTTCTTTAGTAATTTTCCATTTCTCTTTATGCCCTTAATATACTTAGCAAATCAACTGAACATCTGTTAAACTGAAGTATTCAAGATAGGAACTTCCTCTTTACTTGTTAGACTAGCATCAGGAATGCCTGAATGTTTAATAAAATGTTTGATATGATTGTAAGCATGATAAAACGACAGTGGTAATATGAGTGTGAGGTTTTAAATCAATAAGTTTACTTTATAAATTTAAAATGGTTTAAAGGCAGAACAGAATCTAAGAAATAAAAGAAAAAACAAAAACATTCTCAGCACTGTCATTTGTGCCTTTCCATTTTAGTAGTTATTTATTTTTGAAGTATTCTGATTATATGTATAGTCCTCTATCTTCTCCCCCAGTTTTTTTTTTCTTCTTTTTTTTTTAAACTTAACTGATTCCTTCCATGGTTTAAAAATAGAGCACATATTTTGTAAGCCTCCTTCAGATAGGAACCACTTCACCACTGCTGTTTGACCACTAGAACTATCCTTATTCATGTCTTGAGATTTCTAAAACAATATCTGCCCTGCATCCACATTGTTTCCAATAGGCAGCATGTATTTGGGAAGCATTAATGATTTTAAAAGGCCCTGAGTCTTAGAATTTTTCTTCTTAAGATCCTTTGCATTTTTCTTTTGAAAGGGCTTCAATATGGGGACCTGGTAAAGGAGGATTAATGTAGTTTAACACAGTGAAAAACTAATTGAATCATTAACTCACCATTCAGATTCAAATATCTTCATTCCAGACCGTATTCACTATTTACACTTCTGCTTTGCTCCTCCGCCTGACTCTTTTCTTCTCCTTTATTGGTAAAACTTCTTAGTCTTAGTTCTAACCCTGAAAAGGTCATGTGAAAATGCACATCAAGTATGTCAGAGACAGTCCTGACTGCTGGAGTGAAGGCTCAGAGGGCTTTTGCTCCAGAAGTTTGAAGTCTTATATTTCAATGTTCCTATGAAGACCTTAGAACCCTGTTAATTTACTTAAACTGGCACAAAAACATAACTGGCTATTACTTCTTTTTTTTTTTTTTTGCGGTACGCGGGCTTCTCACTGTTGTGACCTCTCCCGTTGCGGAGCGCAGGCTCAGTGGCCAGGGCTCACGCGCCCAGCCGCTCTGCCGCATGTGGGATCTTCCCGGACCGGGGCACGAATCCGTGTCCCCTGCACCGGCAGGCGGACTCTCAACCACTGCGCCACCAGGGAAGCCCTATTACTTCTTTTTTTTAAAAAAAAAAAAAAATCAGTGTTTGATAGTTCTCAGTCACTTTGTAAACCTTACTGAACCATCTCATTCCTCCTGGAAAGAATTTGAATTCAAAGTTACAATTCAACTTCCCTGAAATTTTGCATTTGACAGTAGTTTCTTCACATAGTAATACTTTGAAGGTTTAATATCACTTTTTAAAAACAGTGTAGACACTACTATATATAAAATAGATAATCCACAAGGACCTACTGTATAGCACAGGGAACTCAACTTAATTTTTGTAATAAACTGCAAGAGAAAAGAATCTGAAAAGGAATATATATGTACATATATACACACATATATATATATATATATCTATATCTGAATCACTGTGCTGTAACACCAGAAACTAACACGGTGTTGTAAATCAACTATACTTCAATTAAAAATTAATAAATGCATAAATAAATAAAATAAAAACAGTGTAGATTAAGTTAAAATGTATATACAGTGTGGACTGGCCATCATTATTTCACACAGAGAGACGAAAGGAGAGAGATAGAGAGAGGGAGGGAGACGTGAAAATTTAGGGTGGGGGAGGGGTGGGCTTGCAGGAGGCTATTTAACAAGCCCACCACTAATGGGATCTTCCCAGTAGTTACTTTCTATATTTCACCTCCCAAATTTTTCTGGACCTTAGGAAAATTTTAACCTTAGATACGAAACTGACAACTAAAAATTGTCACTCGCCATCTGGTTCTATGAGAATGACGTCCTTAGCCACTGCAGTTGCTAACCTTTAACACATCATGAAAGGAAGGACTTCAGGATGGAGATCAGGAATGAGGCACTCTGTGCTCTGGGAAAACTGGCAGAACAGGCCTTCAGATAGTTAGAAATTTTCAGGAGAAATATTTTTATGAACCCAAATTCTTGCATCTTCCCATACTTAGAAAAGCCCTAAAACCATTAACTAAGATATATGCTCTTCACGGCTAGCAGCAACCTTCTACAGAGATGTGTGCTTAATTTCATGTGAATCACATAGATGCTGACCTCCCCACCACCTCTTCAGAGCAGTTGTTCAGAGCTGAGAGGCTATATCCTGGACTATCGTCCTCAGTCCTAAGTCCCCAAATAAAACTGAACACACAGCTCTCATGTCATGTGTGTTTTTTTTAATTGACAAAACCAATGATAATAACACAACCGTCTTAAGTGGCATTGTTGTTGAACCTGAGTTAGTGTGTCTGATGTACAGTGAGGCCCAACAAACCAAAACGTTGGAGTTTAGAGCAGAGAAAGGTTTATTGCAAGGACCAAGCAAGAACCGGGGGCTTGGGCTCAAAAAAACCAAAACCCCCAGTGGTTTTCAGGGAAGAGTTTTTAAAGGCACACTTGCCTTGGGGTGAGGGCTGCAGGTGTGTGACTTTCCTCTGATTGGTTGGTGGTGAGGTAACAGGGAGTCTTGGGCTCAGGAGTCTTGGGTTCAGCCTGAAGTTACCTGGTTGGGACTCTTAGTTCCTGTAGAAGGACTCAAAGATACATTGGTCTGTATTTCCCTGGAGGAAGAACTAGGACTCTGCTTTATTGCTGCACTATGGTTTCTTGACTGCTTTCCCTTTGTTTCTGCATTCCCTCCCTTCCCTAATTAGTAACTGCTTGAATCTGCCCTTCGGAACTCAGGAAAGGTCTAGGAGGCTGAAGCCTTTTTCCTACAAATAAGAAATGGGGACACAGAGGGCCTTTGGTACCAGGGAGGGCCCACAGGGTCCTGCTTTGTTTCAGTGTGTTGACTATATTACAAAAAATTATTACATTTCTGTTAGTCGGACCTATTTTAGGTTCAATGGTTTCTAGAAAGACACATACTAAATTTTATTGATGACACAATACAACATTTAGTAGACTAGAAATAATTTATTAACTATGATAACAATTCATGGACTTTTACAAATAAGCAGTTTTCTCCTTGATCACTGGTAGACTCAAGTCCATTATAGTTCATTCATCTTCACAGTCAGTAGTTATAAAACAAACATTATGTGCAATCACTCAGATTTGCTTTAATCCCCTAAATGGAACTAGTTAGTCCTGAACTTAGATTTAAAACAAAACTCACTCTCAGCAATGTTTAATTATTTGAAGAAGAAAAAAATAACTGCTTTCTTAAATAAGATCATAGCAGATAAAAATTATGCCTTAATTAAATGCAGTTCCGTTTGTGGAAGCACCTAATGCAGTGCCTTGCATGTAGTAGGTGCTCATTTGGTGATAATTATAGTTATTAGCAGAATTGGAACTAGACCAAGTGCTTCAGGACTCCCAGTCGCTTTTCTCCATATCCCATTTCCCCTTATAAACCCCCAGCACTCTGTCCTCTGCAATTTCTCATCCTTCCACTAATCACACTCAAACTGCACTTTCCAAGAGCAGGAGAGAGATGAAAAAATCAGGAAGACTTGAATGCCTTAAATCACAGACTTTCTCGAAAAGGGTCTTGTTTCAAATATTTATCATATCAACTATGTTACTGGACTGAACTTTGGGTTCACTCACCCTCTATGCAGCAAAGCCAATTTACTGACACCAGCTTATGGCAAAGGAAAAGTACAGCATTTATTACAAGCACCAAGCAAGGAGTATGGGCAGGTTATGCTCAAAAGAACAAACTCCCCAGATGGTTTTCAGGGAAGCATATTTAAAGGCAACATTTGGAGGTGAGGGCTGCAGGATTCATGACTTTCTTCTGATTGCTTGGTGGTGAGGAGGTGACAGGGTGGTGTTTCAGGAATCTCAGTCATCAACCTTCTGGTTCCAAACAGTCTGCGGTCTGTGTGCTTATGCTCAGCATTGAGTCACTTTCCTCCACCTGGTTGTGTGTGTGTGTGTGTGTGTGGCAGGGGGACCTAGCTACTGAAGAACTACTCAAAGGTATCGGTCAGATTCTGATATATGTCCCTTTGAGGAGGAACTAGGTCTCTTTTATCACTGAACTATTGTCGTTTTCTTGTTTGAATTATCTTCCTTTTCTTTCTGCATTCCCTCACTAAGTAAAGCAGCAGTAGAGACATTTATTGTAAATGGAAATAACTACTACAGTAGTTACGTACTCAGTAACTGCATGCTCCTGCTCTTTGTAACTCAGGGAAGGCCTAAGAGACTAAAGACTTTTTCTACAAACAAGAAATGGGGGACACGGAGGGGCTTTTATAACCAGGAGGCTCCCGCAGGGTCCCACTCAGTTTCAACCACAAATAGCGGTTGTTTTTCTTCTTCAACTGACTTATTGCCAGAAGCCAAATTTATACCTGAATATCAGCACCAAAATAACTTGAAAAGTTAAAGTATTCTTGTGTACAATGAAGTGAAGCTCCAAATCAGCCTAATCAGATAGATTTTGACCATCTATTGTCATCACAGATAATGAAATGCATTGCCTTTTTTGCATATG
The DNA here is from genome assembly GCF_949774975.1 of Lagenorhynchus albirostris. Lineage (NCBI taxonomy): Eukaryota > Metazoa > Chordata > Mammalia > Artiodactyla > Delphinidae > Lagenorhynchus > Lagenorhynchus albirostris. Next base: position 63,463,646 of record NC_083106.1, on the reverse strand, counting down.
GGAGCCAAGGACAAATGGTCGAGACCTTCAATGGTTCTCCTCTTGATACACCTCAAACCCTATAAGAAGAGAGATAAGAATAAGCTAAAAAACGAGGATAAAATGGGAGTTTTCCCCAGAGTTTTTAAAACACATTATTTTTTTCTCTAAGCCCTCTTTCGTAAGGTAGTATTCTTCACTTAACAAAAACAAACCAAAGAAACTTCGAAATAGTAACAAACCCTCAGAGGAGACATTTTCTGCTTCCTCCACACTGCATTGAGCTGCTCCAAGCACAGAGCTGGCGCTGAAATCATGGACAGAATGCTAGACCAGGAAGGGGCCCCAGAAAAAGGCCCCAGGGCTGTATGTAAAGTTTTACAATTTTCTCCTCTCCACAACCAAGATTACTCCTTCTGAGGGTGGGCGTCTGAGGCATATGTTTCAAACTGGTGCTACATGCAGAAAATGAAATAAACGGCTCCCTTTGCCTTTTTCAGGCCTGGTTGCCTGATCTAAACAAAAGGAGGATGCAATTTGGATTTACCTCATTCTCACTCTCCTTGGTGAGGCAGATGTCTTAAGCACTCTATTTTAAGGATTCAAAGCCCATAATATTACTAATAACTCCACATACTTGTTTGCATTTCCCCTGTTACATATAAATGTCAGAAGCAATGACTTGCAACCCCCTTTAATCTTGTGACAGCTTTATTATCATTGGTTGGCTGAACTTCAAGAAAAGTTATGACAGTGGCAAAGTTCTGCAAACTGCAGCACATATTTCGGTAATTAGGTAAAGGAGAGAGAGCTCCATTTAGAATGCACAGCTGAAATTATTTGCTAAACACTTAAGATGCTGAGGTATATCACATTCCTCCCAGGACAGCTTTTGAAGGATGATTTACAAAGCAATTCTTTTACCGTTTTACCTTTTTTTTTTTTTTTTTTCCGTTAGGCTGTTTTAGCAGCAGCTCTTAACTTGAAAATGGATCTTCTGATAATGGAAATATTGTATTTGCAATATGAGAAGGTGGAAGGAGAGAGTGGTCCAGGAGGCTGTGTTTTGCATTTTCTCCTGTTTTGAACTTAGTTTTCTCGAATGACAGCATCTCTCTCATGAATGCTTTAGCACTGAACATTGTAGCAGATTTTTTTCATTGTTTTTGGAATCAGGCCAAGGTTTTCCAATCTTGGGAAAAAATAATATAAACTGCTTGAAATACATTTTGATCCCACCCAAACAAAACCATTTGTCTTTTTTCAAACCTTAGTTATCAGTGAAGTTCATGTTAACAATTACCTAATAAATTGCTGGGTTTTTATATATTGTTAAAAGGTCATATACTTCAACAGTTTCTTAAAGGAATTTTCTTTTTCCCTGTATGGTAATGGGTTTCAATGAGAAACCTTTCATTCAGATTCTTTTATAGCCAAAATCACAGACAGAAAGAGAGGGTAGAATCTGTAACTGAAATTAATCCAGATATTGCTTAAGTGCATAAATTTAGTCTAATTCACGCTGACTCTTAATTCCTAAGGTTAGCCTGTCCAAATTCATAATTAATAAAGCCTGTTCATCAACTGCTAAAAGTCCAGTTTATGTTTTCATCTGAAATTCAAACAATCATGATCCAATCCCATAGCTTTCTCAAAAGTTAATCTTAGTATCATTTAACAAATTGACAGAAATTCTTAGAGTTCCACAGGAGAAAATACGCTTATTGCAAATTGGAGGAAAAATAACCTATTCTACTTCTATTCTGCCCTCTGTTGCAAGGCACTCTGTCTCGTGCTGTAAACAATACGAAGCAAATTCTTCTCATTCTCCCTCTCCTCTTCTCTCCTCTCCCGAACTGTATATCTTGGCCCTTAATCCAAAATAGACCTAAAGAAACTTAAAATATAAACAAATAAAGCAAAATGAAATAAATTACAAGTACATGAAAAGATTGAGCCAAGGAAAAGAACATTAGCTAGGAATGAACACCTCGCAAAACGAATGCCGTTATCCAACACAATTCCTAAGCGTTGGCTGTGCACTGACATTAAGCAGGATGAAAAGAGTTTTGTTGGTTACATGACTGGATTCTTTTTGCTTTTTTACAAAAAGCAGAAGGAAATAGTGGGGAAGCACAGGGATCCCTGATCATAGAATGAGAAATAAATCTCTTTCAAGGATACTTATGAGGACACAGTATCATATTATGCAATAGCGTCCTTTACCACAGAGTAAGCAGCACTAAGAACTTCATAGCTTTATTTGTCATACTTGTCTTCTCTTCAGTCTTATGGCTTCCTTCCAAGACCCAATTCAGTAAATGCTACCCTCAAGTGGGCTAGTATGCTTTTGGATGGCTTGGTTTAACTCGAGTATATTGTTTACTATCTAAAACAATAGATGCACTGTATATCTTTCCGATGACCTTACATCAATATTATTTCTTTTAGTTGAACTATGTTAAGTACTGGCAAGCACTGAATTCAAGATTATACAATACTTCGAACAAGAATCTAGGCTCCAGCTAGTCTGTGTTGCAGTGTGGAACAGATTCTTATGGTTTAACATTCAGAAGAATTCCAAGAGATTTGATCCTATCTTTGTTTCATTCTAAGTAGATACGTTCTAGAAAACTAAGGGTTTCCCCATTGCCCATATTCAAGTTTACCATTTACAAGATTACCAATAAATAGAGAGAGAAAGAGAGAGAGAGAAAACACTAAAACGTGACATGCTTTTCATAGAAAAAGAATCAGGTGAAAGTTTGATAAGTGTGCCACTTTAACTATTTTTATTTGAATAAAAATTTTGGGGGCTTCCCTGGTGGCACAGTGGTTGAGAGTCCGCCTGCCGATGCAGGGGACGCGGGTTCGTGCCCCGGTCCGGGAGGATCCCACATGCCACGGAGCGGCTGGGCCCGTGAGCCATGGCCGCTGAGCCTGCGCCTCCGGAGCCTGTGCTCCTCAACGGGAGAGGCCACAACAGTGAGAGGCCTGCGTAACGCAAAAAAAAAAAAAAAAAGGGAGGGAAAAAGAGTACTTGTCAATGAAGTCTTGGTTTTTTAGTCCTTCAAAAAAGGAAAATTAAGGAGGAAATCTAAGAATGAATGAATGAATTAAGCTATAGGTTAATAAAGATTAATAAGGATCTGTAAATTTGTACAAGAAAAGAAGTAAAAAAGAAAAGAACTCATTTATTTTATGAGTATATCACTGAAGTCACTTGGAGCAAGTAAATGTTGGCAACATTACTTTAATTTCACATCAGGATCCATTTTATATGCTATGATCCATTTTATAAAAGTGACTACTTGTAAGATCAGACCACCCAAGAAGGCTGTTCTCTTGCTCTCTGTATATCCCCTGCTTGACCAGTCCTGGCCTCACCTGACCAGCCTTCCGTCTTAATCATAGAGCCTAATCAGTAAATGCCTAGGTACTTGACCCTGGTCCCAGCCAGTGAATATTCTAATCTTTAGATCAGAATGTCTGCACTCCGATAGTTTATCAAAGGGTCCATTAGGGTAGTTCTCCTCTGCTGGTTTCCCTGGTAACCGAAGAGGATGAGCCAACGGGACGTCAAATTTTTCTATAACTGGTAACACTCCCCCTCCCCTTAGCGAAGACTGCTTCCATGTCCTGCCTGCCATCCGTTGTCCACAATGGGGTGTCACTCCAGGACCCCTTTCCTTTAGACATGTAAGATTCCCTATCCAATAAACCACCGACGTCTCTGTTGCTGTCTCCTGCCTCTTTCTTCAGTCTTGAGGCTGGGCAGTCACAAGGCTTGCAGACCCGTGGAGTGCAGCCTAATATCAGCATTTTAATGGTGAACCTGGACATTTACTTGTGTGGCTCACAATCTTTTGTATAGTTAAAACCAGTTAAAGGTCAACTTTCTTACTGTATTTAACCAATAAATCAATCACCCAGCTGTGCATAACCTCATAAGGAATCTACTGAAACTATGGCACATTTACTTTTCTGCATTTTTGTAGTAGGTACTGGTGAACAAGCTGCTAAACACTCGAGGATAGCTTTTTTTCCACCATGGGGTAAGAGGAAAATGGTGTAAGGTCGGATCTTAACAAACGGCACCGCGAAACAGAGGAAAGCTTCAAGTGAGCTTTATTAGGGAGCGCTCCCGGGCGAGGTTCACTGGTCCGAGAGAAAGGGGCCAGAGAAGTTGGGCAAGATTTTATAGGGGAAGAAGGGAAAGGGGTGTGGTGAATCCGGGATGGCGCAGGGTATTCCTTATTTGGTGGCCTTTTCGGGTATCCTGAGGGACCGTTAGTCCCGCCCCTCGAAAGGCGGGAAGGCTGGGCTGGGTTCAAAGTCCCCAGGTCAGTTCCTGGAACTGGGTGGTCCGGAAAGTCTCCAGGTCAGTTTCTGGAATTGGGTGGTCCAGAGAGTTTCGGTCTGATGCAACCTGTGAATCTGATTGTGTTCCCCTGCCTCGGGCCAGTTGGCCTTACAAATAGTATATAGCAAAATTGTTGAGGATCATATAAATGAAGGTTCATTTATTTACATTGTATTCTTCAAGTGCCAAATTCAAGGGATGGAAAAAAGAACAAACCCAGCACAGTTATCAAGGGGCTTTCAGTCGAGTCGGAAGATAGTCCTTCAAGCAAATCAGCCTCAGTAAAATAAATAAAATAGATGTTTGGCAGCCAATGTTGGTTACCTATTCATTGTTTTTTACGGTGATATATTAAGAAATATATTTGGTCCTTGTCCCCGGCTTCTGTCACACAGCTCCTCCTACCCTTCCATGGAATTTCCTAGCTGAGAGGAGTGTCTTTTGTTATTCATGAGGGGCCCCTTTTGAGCCCACTTGAGTTTATGCTAATGAGGTGACAGGGTGGGGCCCCTAGGTAGCCTCAGGTAGGGGCTGGTCACCAGAAATACCAAGAGATTAATGGGTTGGAAACTTAAGCCCCACCCACGAACTTCTGGGACAGGTAAAGGGGGCTAGAGAATAAGCTCTATAAAGACTCTTGAACAATGAGATTTGATGAGCTTCTGGGTTGGTGAATACATCCAGATGCTGGTAGGATGAGCCACCCTAGTTCTACAGGGACAGAAGCTCCTGTGCTTGGGGACCCTTCAGGACTTTGCACTATGCACCTCTTCATTAGGCTACTTATTTGTATTCTTTATCATATCCCTTATAATAAGCTGGTCGACATACGGAAACGTTTTCCTGAGCTCTGTGAGCCCTTCTAGCGAATTATCAAACCTGAGAAGCAAGTGTGGGAACCCAATTCATAGCCCATAGGCCAGAAGTACAAGTGACAGCCTGGACTTGGCAGTTGGTGTCTGCAGTGGGGGCAGTCTTGCAGGACTGAGCCCTTAACCTTTAGAGCTGATGCCGTCTCCAGGTAGATAGCATCAGAACTGAGTTAAATCTGTAAGACACTCAGTGGGGTGTCCCCTGAGAATTAGACTTGCTTGGTGGTGTTGGAAAACACTCCAGACTTACTGCAGCAGTGTTTCTTACTAAGCCCTCTGATTTAGTTCAGATCCTGGACAGCCATCTGTTTCATGTGCCCCCCACCCCCAGCCTTCGGCTCCAGGGGTAGGATGTTAATTAACCTAAGCCAATCAGGATAATTCTATCCCATTTGACAATTCTAGTTTAGTATTGGATGTGATGCAAACCAGGCCAATGAGATGTTAGAAACATGTTCTGGGAAACTTTTTCTTCTAAAAAGGCATGCCAACTGAATATTTATTGTATTCTGAAAGTTCTCATGTGAATTTGAGGTGCCTGGATCTGTTCCAGCTGCCTCTGCTTCTAGAGCTGACCTCCCAGGCACACTTCATGTTAAAGATATTCTCAGTCTCACTTACCTACATAACAAATCACTGTGATAAAAATAAATTGCTCTTAATGACTTTATTCAAAGATAGATTTGCAGACTCACAAAATCAATGGAATTACTCCTGTCGTGGAAATTTAAGAAATTTTGACAAGCAATTTTTAAATGATTCTATAATGCCAGCATGCAGATGGCCTTCTCACAGAGGTGAATCCAAGTACCTTTTTGTTTGTTTTTATTTTTTAATAGTTTTCCCTAAGTTCTATTTCCTTCTTTGCATGGCCTTTTTCTATACACTGGATTGTATCCTTCTAAGTCTTTCTCCGTACTCAGACAAGAACATTATTTACACATATAAAGGGATTGTGGAGGTAAGGTTTGGGTTTTTTTTTTTTAAATCATTGTAATGATCAAAATGGGATTCACTGCAACTTCCTTTTCTAAATTAATAACTTGTACATACCTGTAAGTCATTAGATATTATATAAAGAGCCACAAAATATTCTATAGTGGGTATATAACAATTTGTCCAGCAATTTTCCTATCGAAGAATATTGAGAACGTTCCCCTTTCCCTCCCACTTATAACGCTGCTACAGTAAAATCTTTCCTTTACATAAACTTATGTGTCACGTATACTGCTATAGGATAGATTCCTAAAAGTAGAATTGTTGTATAAAAGATATGGATACATTTTTCTTCTCCTTTTAAATGAAGATTTCCCCTTAGTGGAAAAATTTACATATATATATATATATATATATATATATATATATTTATTATTCAATTCCACCAAAAAACTTTTCCTCTTGTAAAGAGTTAAATAAAATATATTCTCGTGTATTTACTTATGTTTATTTAACCATAAAATATATTTTATTGGACTTACCAAAGGGACTACTATCTCTCTGGAATTACCTGATTGAGTTTCATTTTACTTGTCCATTTCATAGTTAAATACAAAGCTAGAAAGAAAAACTGAGTTTACAACACTGTACTTCAAGTTCTCCCATTCTGGGATTGCATTGTGTTAATGCAATTATCTCAGTACTGAATTATTTTGCAAGTGCCACTTTGTTATAGTGAACCCACAACGTATAGTGCAAGTTCTTTCTTGGTATTTTATTTAAAAACAAGCTGACCTCGTATCTTGGTATTTAATCATTTCTTCCAGTTTACAAAAGAGGCCAAATATAGAAATACTCACTGATGATAGTGAGTATTTTTTCATCTCTTCAGTGTAAAACTCAGCACTCAGAGCCAGCTTTACACTCTTAGGAGGTACCTGTTCTTCTGGAGAGACAGGTGTGAAACAGCAGCCAGGCCCGCTGTGGAATTGGCAGTGTTCCTGAAATAGGCTGCTTTGGTAAAACAGGAGGACATACAGAGAGTTAGACTGGAGTCCAGGGAAGGCTTTTGTTTATTAGTTTATGCCTTCTGTATTAGTACTGGAGCTTGAGACTAGCAGACACAAAATTACAGTTGGCATTTGCTAAGATACTTCGGGCAAAGAGGCTACGACGGAGCCTGTCTCCTTTCTGGCCAGAAGCAGTCCTGCTGGCAGGCTACCACATAGAGGGGTGTCTGCCTCCTCTATCGACTCTTGTGACAAAGAGAGCTGTGTCATCTGTCAGTCTGGCACCTTTCACAGGCACAAAATCCACTTGAAAATCAGAGATGGAGAAGGATCTTCATTAGAAACTGATTGTGTGTAGCAGTCATCTGGGGGATGAGACTTCTGGAAGATACAGGACGCAGCACAGTGTGGAAAATTGAAGTGGCGTGGTTGTTGGAAGTGCTCATTACTAATGCTGGAGTGACTTATGAAACGGTAAAATGAAATACAAGACCAAGGCGTGTGAACAAAATTAACGAAAGATAGAATAAGCGTTTCACTCCTCACACTGTGCAGTCCAGTCTGTGGATAGCTTTACAGATGCTACACCTTAAGGAAGTGATGGCTACAATCGAATCTGCCTGATAATAAAATATCTTGGAGTATAAAATTAGAATCATTTACTATATGACACCCTGTCGAGCATAACAGGCCAAGGAATATTAACCCTAATATTTTTAATATTGACTTAGCTGTCAGAGAGCCCTGAATTATAGGAGAAACCTTGCTGCTATCTATTCAAAACTCAGGAAATGGGCACCCTTTGTCTCTGTTTTTGTTTTTTTTTAAATACCTGTGAAATTCAAATACTCCTTAAAATATAAACATAAAATATAATGATTCAAATAATATCTAATAGGTATTTATAGGTGATCTAAATTCATCCTGACATTTCTATGCAATGCTTTGCATAGAATATTAAAAGCCACTTTTTAACAGATCTAGGCCAAGGCAGAATTGTATATGCTATATGCAGGAAAGAGTAGAGGGATGTAATTCAGATATCAGACTTTGGAATGAGTCAATCTCAGCCAGAATTCCACTTCCATTATTTTATGTGGAACTTTAAACAACTACCTTTTCTGTGCCCTGATTTCCTCATTTGCAGAATGTGGTTGAGAATAATTATAACTAGAGATTTTTAGGAACCTATAAGATTTAATGTCAAATTTTAGAACAAAGGTCAGTGGCATTACAGGTGCCCAATAAATATTAGCCAATATCGTTTGACAGTTTGTCTTCACCAGGCCAGGCTCCCTCTTATCTTGCATATCCAATTACTTAAATACTTGGTCATCCTGTGTCACCATTCACATGTGTAAGAAAGAAAGGTCAAAAAGGATTCTATTCTTCCAGAATTTTGTGTGTTACCTCTCTCAGTGCTATTTAATTCTTGAGGGTCTTTTTTTCCTCCTCTAATTGTGCAATTAAGGGTCTGCCATCTGTCACAGATACGGCAGCAGCTCTGAATGAGCTGGGAAAGTATTTCATGCCCAGAGGTGTTATTTCATGTCACAGAGTTAGTCCTACTTTACTAATTCCATCTACACATAAGGCCTGCCTAGTCCAAACACTTGCAGGAATAGAAAGCGGATATCAAAGCATTAAAAATAAGGATTGGTATGTGGTTTCCCCAAAAAATTATTTTAGTGTTTGACAAGAAAAGATTTTAAATTTGTGCTCCTTTATTTAAATTTTTCACATCATTCTTATTCTATACTGAGGTTTTCAATCAAGTCTACCTCCTTTTTTCTCTAGCCTTCTAAGAGATTTAGAGAAAACAAAACCCCAAAATTAGCTTACTGAAATATCACTGAAAGTAACAACTTTCTTTCCAAGTACAACTACCCTCCCCCCCAGTTTTGTTTAAATCTACTCATTCTTGTCTGTCTAGATCGGCATGGTTATATGTAGTAGCCATTTAGCCACAGGAGGCAACTGAGTGCTTGAAATATGGCTAACACAAATTGAGATCCAACTAAGAGTAAAAGACACACCATATTGCACAGACTTAGCTTGAAGGAAAAGATGTAAAATATATCATTGATAATTTTTTTATTGACAACATGTGAAAATATTTAGTGTGGGTTCAGTAAAACATGTTATAAAATTAATTTCACCTATTTACCTTTTTTTAATGTGGCTACTAGAAAATGGAAAATTACATATATGTCTTGCATTTGTGGCTTCTGTTTATTCTATCAGTCTGGAATAGGGCTGCTCTAGACTAATAGAAGGGAAACATTGCTGTTATAAAAAAGAAAAAACAAAACTCCACATTAAATGGAATTTTAAAATAAAAATTTAGAGGAGAAATTTTTTTTTTTGGCCACACTCTGCGGCTGTGGGATCTTAGTTCCCTGACCAGGGAATGAACCCGAGCTCCCTGCAGTGGAAGCGCAGAGTCCTAACCACTGGACTGCCAGGGAATTCCCTAGAGGAGAAATATAATCCCAAAATTCCATTTGTAAATGTAATGGAGTATTTCTCTTGTTAAGAACAACCACAGAAACCAAATTTCTCACTGTCCCCCCAAAAAAGGTGTCTGAAGACATCAGAGAGCTAATGAGGCAGCCCACACTCAAGAGCAGAATCCCAGGAAGAAGGCCAACGTGGAGGTGTGAGCTGAAGTAAAAGTTGGACTTTCAGGAGATACCAAAAAGGTGGTGTCATAATAAGGACTCCAGGCTCCCTAACGGAATCCCTGGAAGACCAAACCCTACTGAGGAAAACAAGTTTGATGGAGTCTTATGAAAACTCTACCTAGTTTTGATAGACAGAGCATCCAACTTTATCTATCTGTCAGAGGGCAGTGAACTCTCTGGAGAAAGACAGTGCCATTCAGGGCCTCTACATTTTTTTGGTATGTGATATTAGCTATTCGATTAAAAATTACTATGAATGTGAAAAAACAGAACCCAAAGGGGAAAAAATTAGATAATCAACTGACTTACAGATGACCCATGCTATGGTCTGAATGCATATGCATCACCAAATACATATGAAACCTAACCCCTAAAGTGATGGTATTAGGAGGTGGGAACTTGGAGGTGTTTAGGTCATGAGGGCAGAGTGCTCAGGAATGGGATTAATGCTTTCATAAAAGAGGTTCCCTTGTCTCTTCAGCCATGTGAGGACACAAGGAGAAGATACCCTTTAAGATGTGGGCCTTAACAAATACCTGACCATGTCAGTGTCTTGATCTTGGTCTTTCTAGCCTCCAGAACTGTGTGAAATAAGTTTCTGTTATTTATAAGCTGCTCGGTCCATGGTATTTTTTTCTAGAAGCCCTAATGGACTTAGGCAACCTAGTTACTGAAGTTATCAGATATAAACTCTAGTTAATGGGCTTAAGAAAATAGGTGACAGATATAGAAATTAAAATACAAGTAGAAACTCTAGAACTGAAAATACAATTACAAAATTTTTTTTAAAACTCAGTAGAAGGGTTCAATTGCAGGAGAGAGGATTGGTGAACTCTAAAATAGGTCAGTGAAAAATATCAGGCTTACTCAGAGAGCAAAAGTGATGGAAAATATGCAAAAGAGGGTAAGAGATATATGAGTCTTAATAAAATATTCCAATAAGAAATATCACTGGAGTCTTGGAAGAGGAAGACAAAGACAACAGGCAGTTATCCTATCTGAATAGTCACTGGGTGAAAATTTTCCACAACTGTCAAAAGATATCAGACCTCCGAGTCAAGAAGCCCTACAAACCTGTCTAGGATAAATATAAGGAAAATCACATTAGGTACATCATAGTAAAACTTTGGAAAAACAGAGACCAAGGGATCATTTTTAAAGTATGGGGGTTCAGGGTTGGGGGGCAAGAGCCAGTAGACTACTCACTTGCTAGAAGAAGAAAAGAATGTAACTTGACAAATTGTGAGGCTGGATGAAATTAGGCATCAAAGGAGTTCTGCAAAGCTCATAATTCAACATCCTTGGAAAGGCTGCTGCAGATTAAGTTATGCCACCTACAACCCTCAAACTGATCCATGTATGGAAACTGTCAGGTAGCTGTAGCAAATTATAGAGATTATATGAGTGTATAGTATTGTTAGTCCTGTTAACCATGGGACAATATCACCAGAATAAAAGAGCAAGAGTAAACGGAAATTAAGAAAGCCGATTCATTTTTAAAACCATTTCACTGGTCTTTAAAGCTGCCATTATTGGGGACTTTCCTGGTGGTCCAGTGGTTAAGACTCCATGCTTCCACTGCAGGGGTCATGGGTTCGATCCCTGGTCGGGGAACTAAGATCCTACATGCCTTACGGTGTGACCAAAAAAAAAAAAGAGAGAAAAAAAAGAACTGCCATTATTTTGGCATATTCTACCAATGAATACTGTTGGGAGATGTTCTTGAGAGTTGTAAGGGTAGAACAGCTATTATACTGATATCACTCTACTTCCTGTTTAAATGAGGACAATAGACTAGTTAGATCGGCCTTACCAACAACATCATAACCTAAATTTTTTATAACTACAAAAATTTTACCAAATTTACTTCTTCTATTCATATTTGTTCACATTCTTCTCCAACAGTGATACATGTGCCCATTTGCTGCAGTAAATAAATACAAACTAAACCAGATCAAAGCAGAAAACTTCTCCATCAAACATCACTGAGAAACACCAATAATAGGGAAGAAAAAGAAACGGAAGAGTATAGCCATGTATGTGTATGTCTGTCACTGTGCATGGTACATGCGTCAGTTTCATCACTGTGCCGTGTGCTTTGAAGTCAGAACCATGTGGTCCACTGTGAGGAGAATTCCTGCTCTAGTAGCCTGACCCCTTCTGATTTTAAGCATCTTAATACCTCTTCCTCAGCCATATATTCATTTACTTAACCATTTATTCTGCAGATATTTATTGAGGATTAGTAGGCACTATACTAGGTATGGTACCTAAATGGAAGAGACAAGGTAATTAAGTAAAACACATGGAATGGCAGATACTGGAGAGTGCTATGGAGAAAAATTAAATAAGGAGAAGGTCAGAAACTGATGGGATGAAATTTTAGATAGGGCAGCCAAGGAGGATATGGGAAAGAAGGTAACGTTAAGAACTTGATGGAAATGAAGGAGTGGAGAAATTGAGGGCAAGCATTTCAGTCAGAAACTCCAGTAAATGCAAGGTCATGGGGCAGGGGCAAGGCTGCTATGTTCAAGGACAAGAAGGTCCATGGGACTGGAGCAGAGGGAACTTAAGGAGTGTAATAGGAGATGTGATCAGAAAGGTACCTGGGGGAGTTCTCCTGGCGGTCCAGTAGTTGGGACTCAGCGCTTTCACTGCCATGGCCCAGGTTCAATCCCTGGTCAGGGAACTAAGATCCTGCAAGCCAAGCAGCATGGCCAAAAAAAAAAAAAGGAAATGAAAAAAAAAATCCTAAAGCACCTGGTTCAGTCATTGAAGAACTTTGACTTTTACTCCGAATGAGATGGGGTCACACTGGAGAGTCTTGTACAGAGGAGTTATATGACTGAAGATGGATTTTAAAGGAACATTCTGGCTGCTGTGTGGAGGACACAGATTGAAGGGGGGCAAAAGCAGGGAGCAGGGGGACCAGTTATGAGGCTATTACAATAATCCAACTGTAAAATAATGATGCCTTAGTTTAGGGTAGTGTCAATGCACATGGTGAGAGATCACCGGGTTCTGATAGAGCCTATAGATTTTGCTCATGGATTAGCCAAGAGGTAAGCATGACCATAACATTTTTGGTCTAAACAGCTAGGAAAAATGTAGTAGGCATCTACTAAAAGGGAGATTGTGAGAAGGGCAGATTTGGGAAATCTCAGGTTTGGAAATGTAAAGTTTGAGATGCTAGATACATATCTAAGTGATGAATCATTTTGGCAGGTCTTATGGCAAAGACTAGTTCAGAAGGAAAAGTAACTTATGAATAAATACTCTTAGTCATTCTCTACAACGCTGTAGATTCATAATGTGAGTTATTAGAAGACACTGTTTTGAATCTGGCCACTCAGCATACTGTGTTCTCCCCCTTTCATGGTGTTAAAATTGTCTTTCTACACCAGAAGGGAGGTTCATGTGATATAACCTTGAACAGTCATAGAACGTTATGCTCTTTGACAACATGAGGTGGCCCAAACTCCTTCCTGCTACTGATATATTGGTACTGACATATTAAGAAAAATAAAACTATTTTTCTCTAAATTTACAAATTTACGATTATGTAAATCTACAGTCGCCAGTCACCATCTTCCCTGACTGCAGGTCATTCTGTACTAGAAGACCACGAGGCCAATACACAGCCAGAAAGACTGCTGACAGGTAGAAGGCAGGCTTTGAGGTCCTCTACCAGCCTCGACTAAAACAAGCTTCACCCTAGGACTTCAGTTACTTAGGTCCATAAATTCCTTTTCTCCCCCTCCCCCTCCTCCTTCTTCTGTTTCTTCTTCTTCTTCTTTTTCTTCTTCCTCTTCAATTAAACCATTTAAAATTGAATTTCATGTGAAAGAAATACAAGTAGAATTTCTTGAATAGGAAACGAGTCTTTAGAGATTTATTCATTTCCACTTGCAGAAACTGAGGCATATCAAGCTGATAACATTTTATTGCTGCATTTTTAAATAATTCCTATGGGTAACGCAATTCAGATTGTGCAGTATGAAAATAGGCACTATTTTTGAAATCAAAATTGATTAATGATTTATTCCGATTCTTATTAGAGCCGACTTTCAACCATCTGTGTGAGTGGAGGACAAAAATGATGTTCCCCCAGAAAATTCCCTAATCTACACTAAAATCAACTACTTTCATTCTCTATCCTAAATATTTTTATAGAAATTCCAAGATTTAAGGTGCTAAATACATATCTAAGGGGTGAATCTTATTCTGCATGCATCATGTGTGAGTTGTAGAGTTATTCTTCCTTTGCTGAAAAGACCAAATCTAAAATTTAAGTGCCTATAGAAAGAAGATATACTCAGGGTTCATTGAACCCATATAGTCTATAATTTACCTTGTTAATCTAATAATAACTTATTATATTAACAATCAAAAGCCCCAAAAACATTCCAAGAGAAACTGAGTTAAAGTTAAATTAGCAATAGATTCTTGGCCAAACTCTGGATTGCTATTATTATTTTCAATCTCCAGAATGCTCTAGTTTATAATTATGTATTATTTACTGTATCAGCTGGTGAACAACTTACCTTCCAAAGTCAACCATTAAGCACGTACTTGAAATTCTTTTTATAGATGTGTTGGTTATTTTATAAATGTAACAATGGTCCAAAAAGCTGCAACTTCTGTTTCATGCTCTTCACAGACTACCAAAATGCATGCAATTTATTTTTATCAGTAAATTCAATATTCACAAAGCAAATTTAAACACTCAAATATATAATAAGAGATCTCCTTGAAAACATTATCACACCTCTTACTGGGTAAAAACCCAATTTTTTAGTTCTAAAAATGAACTTTCCTCACCCCTAAAGAGAACTGTTGCCAGATGTGAGTAAATTAAAAATAAAAACATTTAGATAATATTTGGCAGAGAAAATATGACTCTAAAGGAGGTTCCTAGGGTTCCTCCTAGGATTCAGAGTTAAGATCATTCACATCTCCACTGAAGATATTTAACACAAACACAGTTAGCATCTGGAAGAGAAAAAACAGATACCGTTATCGTGATTCCGTGACTTGGAGATATCAGTATTTTCTTCTTATTTAGTTTATTTAATTCCCGAGTAACTCTCTAAGTCTAAGGATTAAAATGCCAAAAAGAAAATGAGAGGAGGCCTAAGACAGAGTGAGCTGTAGTCTAAACAAGAAGCAAGGCCCTGTGTATTATCCTCATGTGAATGGAGATTCCTTGGATAATGCCTATAGATCAGATAGGAAAAAAGGCTTTGCTCACAGCCCACCATTGTTCAGTCTTTGTTGGAACCAAAATAAGTAGAGACTCGCTTTTCAGGCCCAGCCTGTGAGGACTGAAGAAAGGAATGCCATTGGATCCCAGCAGTGTTTGATGTCTTCATTTTCCAGGACTCCTCTGAGAGAGACCTGGCAGGTGGGGATAAGTCTCCACAGAGAAGAGGCAACTCCTGAACTGAGTCACTTCCCTGCTAACGAGCACTGGAGCACTTCTATTATGATAAAGTGCTTTTATTGTCATGGTAGAGCTAATAGAGCTGTGATGACATCACATGTTCTGGAATGAAACAAGTGGAAGGAAGGGAAGAGGAAAAAGTTCCCCAGAAGCCATGAAATCCCCCAGGGGGCCACAAATAGTATTGGCAAAAGTGCAACGGACAGATATGTGACATATTCCATTGGGGCAAGTATGATGAAATGACTTCTAAGCCATCCTCTCCAACTTCAGTCCAACTGGCCCATCCCCCAGAAGGGTATGAAATGAGAAATAAACAGATGAAGATAATGAAATATAACAAGTTTTCTGGGTTAGCTACCCGTCAAGGTTTAGCAGTTTCCTTAAACTTGGGAGTTCAGTATGCTTTATCCCTTATATGATTATTTATGTAGATTCAGATATTTTTAGTTTTAGAAATATGATCATATTCTAATTTAAAATATATTCTAAGGATGCACTTCTAAAAGCCCCAAGATCATGTCAAACAGCCATTTTCAGCTCTCTGGAATTCCACTCATCAGCAAAAATTACTGGCCTTAGAAAAAGCCAAGTTCATTGTCTTGCAAAATACTGTGGGTATTTATGTTGCAGCATGATAAATCTCAGAGAGAAAGGAAAGTGGGTATGAGATTTTTAGATCTATTACACCATTTAACTCAAAGAATGTTTATATGACCCACTGCACAAAGTTTAAATACATGAGGTAGTTTTGATTGTTAACTCCCTGAAATTGCTGGCAGAGCAAAGTGAGACAAGACATTATGAGGATTTTTTGTGTGCTCTGGTATTGTTATCTGCTAGAAGGCACTTTCTGTCTCGTCAGCTGCTTCAGACATCTGCTCAGATCCATAAAGCCTGCATACAAGCCTGGGTTGTTTCTGTTTGTTGGGAGTTGAGAAGCATTAAATATTAGTTGATTATAAGTTAGTTCTGTTACTCAAGGTTAGATAAGACAGAAGAATTTTAGTGCTAAATTCAGTTCTCAAGAAAAACAAACTTGCTTATTAACCCACTCAGTTTGTTTCCTAGATACATTTTCCTTTTTAAAAGTATATGTTACAGCGCATGTTACAGCAATTTGAACAATAAAGAAAAGAAAATGTTCCACCCTAATTTTCCACACGATGTAACTACTACAGCATTTTAGAGTACTTTTTGCAGATTTTTATATAAAAACTTGCACATAGTTTAAAGATAAACATGAAATGTTACAGTCGGCCATATTTCCCTATTTCCTATGTTGCTTTATTCTTCTTTCATAAAGCACCACTTCAAATTGCTACGTGATATGAAGATAAGAAAATTCACTTAATCCTTACCCTATTGTTGATTATTTAATTTGGGCAGCATTTCTGGGGGACCCAGGGTGAAGTTAACCCTACACTTGCTTCTTTTGTGTTCAGATGTGTTTTCCCACATTACATAATCTAAGCAAATTCCTGTTCATTTTATTAGAAAAAAATAGTCTGACTTACATATTAATACTTGGACAAATTGTTGTGTATATTTTTGATTAGCCTTTAAAATAGATACATGATAAGATGAACTCAAGATACATATGAGTATATTGGTAATCCAGTGCAGTTGTAGTACAATTCTTTTCTGGGGTCCACAAATACCCCCAGACCCACTCAGTATGTTCATTCTATCAGCATGATTCCTGCCAGGCAGGGGAATTCATCCTGCTTGGGAGAGAGGGAGGCAGGATTATTGTAACCAGGGTCTTCCTCCCAGACTTAGAAAGAGGAGGACTAATCAAGTTGTAGTTCTCGGGAAAACCTGCAAATATAGATTCTAAATTTACATAGAATACACAATTAGACCTTTAAAGGCTGTAAGGACAAGATAACATTTACCTTTTGGCCTCTTCCAAATGTATCCCTTCCTGTCTTCCTAGTTTATTCTCTTCAACGGCCACTTTCCGTCTGTTGAGTCCTCGGCTCGGTTGTTAATATTCTTGGGGAAATCGAAGGCTTGGCAGAAGTGAATACCTCTCTTAGTCATGATCCTACTGCCTGGCTCAAACTCCCTCCCCACTGAGCCTGGTCTAAATTTAGCCTATTGTTATGATGCTCTTGGTATTTGTTTAGAAGTTACTAGACACTAGGAATCCTGGGAATAGGGCCAGGATAGAGCTGGGGTGTTATAGTAGACACTGATAGCAAAGGCACATCTCCATCTTAACGGAATCCAGTCCCCAGTCATGAGAACAAATCACCCCAGACCTCATGGAAATAGAGTTGAGCTCATATATTTTAAACAAAGACCAAGACTACAGCTTTAGAGGAGTTTTATTAACCAACTAAAATCATTTTGAATTTTAAAAGATATTTATTCCTTAAACAATAATTTTAAATAAAAAGGTTCTAACATCAATTCCTTAATTATATAAGAATGCAAGAAGTTCTCTATTATCTGCCAAATTGGTAATCTGTACAGCCCAAAGTTCTGTCTCTGATATTATCATGTGAACATTGTGTGTCAGCACTAGTTTGCTTCAGTAAGATGGCTTCTCAAAATTTGTAAATAAAGGAGAAACCAGAATGTGCAAACATGCACATCTTACAACAAATAATAATCTTTTGATTTACTAAATAATCTCTTGAGTAGATAATAATCTCTTGATCTACTACCCCCTCCAGTTACTGCATCAACTCTTTCCTCCCCTTTTCAGTAAACTTCCTAGAGTCACTGATACTGGCTTTTTTCATTTCTTTTACTCTCATTTTAACTTGTATGTACTTTGCCCATCCTTTTAACCCCAGAGCTCCTCTAACACAGCTCTTGCCAAGGTTACCCATCACCCAGATTGATAAATCTCATGCCACTTCTCAATCTTTCTCTCAAAAGTCGGACAGCAGCATTTGGCCTAGTTTCCCTCTTTCATGCGCGAAACATTTCTTCATTTCCAGGATGTCATATTTTCCTGCTTCCTTTCTACCTGACAATACTGTTAGCTACTTTTCAGACCTCTGACTCTGATGCTAGAGAACGCCAAGTTTCATTCCCTGATCTGCTAGTCTTTTTTTACCTACACTCACCCCCTTACTCATTGGTAGGTCTAAAGGCTTTAAATACCAAATATGCATTGATGACTCCCAACTTCACACCTCCAGCTCAGGCCTCTTTCATTTTTTAGGCTTAACCACTCCACTTGGAAGAATAATACATAATTCAAAATTATTTGATCCAAAGCCGAACTCCTAACATTCCCTCCAAAACCTACCCGTCTTCTCATATTCTTAATTACTTTAGCAGACGATACTCTATCCTTGCAGTGGTTTAGCCATAGCCTTTGAAGTCATCATGGGTTCCTCTGTTTCTCCCACTCACAAGATCCAAATGTGTCAGCAAATCATTTGGTTGTATCTTAAAAGTATATTCAGAAGTAAACCACTTTTCATCACCACTACCATTACTACCTGGTCCAGGCCAACCACATAATCTGCTTGGATTATTGCAATAGTCTTTTAACACTGTAGCAGGAATGATCCAAATTAAATTAATTAATTAGTTATCTACTAAGATAGATAAGTCAGATAATATTATACCTTTATTCAAAATCTACCCTGTCTTTCCATCTTACTCAGAGTAAAGCCCAAATCCTTTACAATAGCTTAAAATCCATCTTTTATTTTCCTTGCACACCCTACTCCTGCTACACGCCATGCTCTTTCTAGAACTCTCTTGATAGAGCATTTTACCCTTGTTTCCCTAGCCTAAATATTATTCTTCCAAAGAGCTGCATGGATCATTCCCTTTCTTCCTTCCAGATCATTCCCTTTCCTCCTTCCTTCACTCAAATGTCACCTTCTCAGGAAGGTCTTCACTGACAACCATCTAAAACATACACCTTCCCCAACTGCACTTGCCATTTTGTTTCTACTTTATTTTTCACCATCTGCCATTCTATATATTTTACTTACCTGTCTCCTCCATCTTAAAATTAGCCTCCATGAGTAAAAGGACTTTCCTCTCACTCATTCTTGTATCCTCACAGCTTAGAATAGTGCCAGGCACTTAGACACTTGATAAATTCTTGTTGACTGAATATATAAATAAATGAAAAGTAGAGACAAGGAGTTAGGACGCTATATGAATATTCCAGGTGAGAAATTATGGTGGCTTGAACCAGGCCAGTTAGCAGTGGACATATTGATGGATTGCAGAGGTAAAGCAAACAAGAGTATTGGGATTCCTGTTACTGCTATTTTTCTAGTCATACAAGTAATAAATCTGAATTGCACTTGAATGCATCAATATTGAGCACCCATTAATGTGAGGCTCCCCGCCAAGGACCTGATCTGCTGTCAATGTGCCAATATCATTCTGTTTCTCAGCCTAGAGAACTGAAGACAGAGCACTGTTCTAGGATTGCCAGATAAAATACAGGATACACAGCTATGTTTGTATTTCAGATAAACAAGGAATAAAATTCAAGTATGTCCCAAATATTGCATGGGACATATTTATACTAAATACATACATACATATATGTATATATATGCACATACACACATATCCAAATATTCCATGGGACATTTATGTTAAATACATGTACATAAATATTTATATATTATAAATATGTAATATATATACATAAACTTGTGTATTTAGTATAAGTATGTTCCATGCAATATACGGACGTGTGTGTGTATGTATTTGTTGTTTATTTTAAAATCAATGTCCTTTTTTTTTTAATTTTTTTTTCAATGTCCTTTTTAAATTTTATTTTATTTGTTTATGTATTGCTAAAGATGGCAACTCTAACCTAAGCTACGGTTAAATTCTCTGAAGTAATGAACATTACTTTGAGTCTTTTGGGGGGAAAACATGCTAGCTTTCTGTTGGTAAGAATAAATCTAGTAAGCCCTCTTTTTTCCCCTTCAACTCATTTTATCTTGCAATGATAGGAGCTGTGAAAGATCAGAGCCATTGTTAATTGTCTTTCATTTCACTTACTCTCCTTTTATCACTAAAGAATAATTTTCAGCCAATAACAACATCAAGATAGAAAAATAAACCATCTCTGTAATCTAGCTAATTAATATTACTTTGCGCCTAGTAAAATTTTTTTTTGTTCTTTTTTTAAAACTTTTTATTTTATATTGAAGTAGAGTTGATTAACAATGTTGTGTTAGTTTCAGGTGTATAGAAAAGTGATTCAGTTATACATATACATGTATCTATTCTTTTTCAAATTCTTTTCCCATTTAGTTTGTCACAGAATATTGAGCAGAGTTCCCTGTGTTATACAGTAGTAAAATGACATTTTACTATACCTAGTAAAATGACATTTATTTCATAATTCCTTTTTTCCCATCTGATTAAATACCTGCAATGTGGAGTAGTCAATAAAACTGTTTGTCTAACGTGTTCCCCTCACTCAGCCTAAACTTCAGCAAACGGTAGCTAGACCCAAGCTCTGCCTCCGCCAGCCCCTACTCTCTTGAGTTGATGCACTGGGTACACATCATGTACTGCATCATGATCTTGTAACCCTGCCCAGAGATAGCCGTGGATGGACTTCTTCCCTTTTACTAGTGTTTAAGGCTCCCCGGTGCTTAAACACCTACATTTTACCAGGACACAATAGTAGGTGGAGAAAAGTCACAGAGGAAGGAGAGGAGCAGAGCAGTCTTAATAAAACCAGCTTAAGCAGAAAAAGAAGTCATTAAAGCAGAAAGTGGCATTGATAGAATTGGCAGCTCCCTACATGTACATTTACATAACACTTTATAGTTAAAAGGTATTATCTCAAACACTATCTCATTCTCATTTTTAATTTTTTTGCAAATATAGACATTGAGGCTCCTGTTTAGAAATATTGAATGATCAGGTGGTTCTTTTTTTTTTTCGGTACGTGGGCCTCTCACTGTTGTGGCCTCTCCCGTTGCGGAACACAGGCTCCGGACGCGCAGGCTCAGCGGCCATGGCTCACGGGCCCAGCCGCTCTGCGGCATGTGGGATCTTCCCGGATCGGGGCACGAACCAGTGTCCCCTGTATCGGCAGGTGGACTCTCAACCACTGCGCCACCAAGAAAGCCCGACCAGGTGGTTCTTAAGTTGTAGAAATCTGGTCAGTGATCTAAGTTCAAGTCCAAGGTGCTTCCCCTTCTCCACCAGAGCCCTCTGACAACTAGCACTGAGTGAGAAGGAAGAAACTAAAAAACAACGCCCCTTCAACCTAAAGGAATTCTCGACAAAGTGGAAACTTAACCTCAAATGCATCAACGCACTGAACTGTTAGAGACATGAAGCTATTCTGATTGTCTCTCTTAGGCATATGTTTCCAGGGGGAAAAAAAAATAAGAAAATGAATTTTAAAAGTGCTCAAAAACTTAAATCTGTATTCAAAAATTATTGTTATATCTTACATAATCGCACTAAGGGAGTAGAAGCTGGGATGTATTTGGGAAGCAGTGGGTTCTATAATCTGGTCTAACCCTTTATATTTAGCCATTTTTTCCCTCCAACCTTAGTCAATTTTCATTAGTTGTTTAATCAATTTCTCCTTCACTAGAATATTATCTCTATAACTTTACCTCAAGATCTTTGCACTCCACCTTGTTCACAATATTTGCTGAAGACAAATTTATTTATTGATGAATTAATTAGAGAAATCACTATGAGAAATCTCCTCTTCAGACGAATTATTTTCTCAGCTCCCAATGCCAATATACACTCTTTTTGCAATTCTTTTTAATTGCATGTGTTGACTCCAACTGAAATATACACTCAATCCTTTTCCTGTCCAAATCCTTCCCATCCTTCGTAATCTAGCTGATTCCATTGGCTTTTTGAAACCCTCACTGATATTTTTAATGTACACTATTCACTCCTATTTCTAAACTTTCATGTCACTTATTGCATTTAGCATTTAATCATATACCATCTCCTTTTTATTCCTTATCTTTTCAAGACTAATGATTCCTTGAAATCAGAACATCTGATTCATTCACTTCCATCTATCTCAAATTTCTTTTATCAAAGTACTTTGATTTATTGATGAGGTAACTGGAAATAATAGAAGCGAAAATCTGCTAAATGAATGAGGAAGGACGGGACCAGTGAAGAGTACAGGAATTCAGAGAACAGTAATGAAGAATACTGACCCTATTGGATCAGTGTCAATCCTTGAATGGAATAGCAAGATAGAAAATAGTCCAGTGACTCTCTCTTGCAAGAACACCAAAATCGCAGCTAACTGCTGAACAATCATCAATGGGAAAACACTGGAGCTCACCAAAAAAGATACCACCCACATCCAAAGACAAAGAAGAAGCCACAATGAGATGGTAAGAAGGGCACAATCACAATAAAATCAAATCCCATAACTGCTGGGGGTGGGGACTCACAAACTTGAGAATAACTATACGTCAGAAGTCCACCCACTGGAGTGAAGGTTCTGAGCCCCACATCAGGCTTCCCAACCTGGGGGTCTGGAAACAGGAGGAAGAATTCCCAGAGAATCAGACTTTGAGGGCTAGCGGGATTTGATTACAGGACATCGACAGGACTGGGGGAAACAGAGATTCCACTCTTGGAGGGTGCACACAAAGTAGTGTGTGCATCAAGACCCAGAAGAAGGAGCAGTGACACCATAGGAGACTGAACCAGACCTACCTGCTAGTGTTGGAGGGTCTCCTGCAGAGGCGGGAGGTGGCTATGGCTCACCATGGGATCAAGGACACTGGCAGCAGAAGTTCTGAGAAGTACTCCTTGGCTTGAGCCCTCCTGGAATCTGCCATTAGCCCCACCAAAGAGCAAGGTAGCCTCCAGTGCTGGGTCGCCTCAGGCCAAGCAACCAACAGGGAGGGAACACAGCCCCACCCATCAGCAGACAAGCGGATTAAAGTATAGCTGATTCACTTTGTTATACAGCAGAAACTAACACAACATTGTAAAGCAATTATACTACAATAAAGATGTTAAAAAAAAAAAAAAGACATGCACCCCAATGTTCATTGCAGCACTGTTTACAATAGCCAGGTCATGGAAGCAACCTAAATGTCCAACAACAGATGAATGGATAAAGATGTGGTACATATATACAATGGAATGTTACTCAGCCATAAAGAGGAATGAAATTGGGTCATTTGTAGAGACGTAGATGGACCTAGAGACTGTCATACGGAAAGTAAGTCAGAAAGAGAAAAACAAGTATAATATATTAACGCATATATGTGGAATCTAGAAAAATGGTACAGATGAACTGGTTTGCAAGACAGAAATAGAGACACAGGTGTAAAGAACAAACGTATGGACACCAACAGGGGAAAGTGGGGTGGTGGTGGGATGAACTGGGAGATTGGGATTGACATATATATACTAATATGTATAAAATAGATAACTAGGGCTTCCCTGGTGGTGCAGTGGTTGAGAGTCTGCCTGCCAATGCAGGGGACGCGGGTTCGTGCCCCGGTCCGGGAGGATCCCACGTGCCGTGGAGCGGCTGGGCCCGTGAGCCATGGCCGCTGAGCCTGCGCGTCCGGAGCTTGTGCTCCGCAGCGGGAGGGGCCCCAGCAGTGAGAGGCCCGTGTACCGCAAAAAAAAAAAAAAGATAACTAGTAAGAACCTGCTGTATAAAAAAATAAAATTAAATTAAAAAAAAAATAGCCCAGTGCTGTGCATATAGGAAGTATTCAGTAAATATCTGTGGGATGCATGTATTAATAAATTAAGCTCACACTTAATTAAGCCCATGGTCACTAACTCCAACAGGATTAATCTTACAGCCCTTGAGAAAATGAAATTACTAATTTTATTTTCCAGTCTCTTGTTTTGGCTGTATAAACAAGCTTCCTCTAGAGGAGTTGAAAAATACATATGATCCCTGTTAGGTTTGGTATCATCACATCAAAAGCCATTAGTAGCAATAAAATTTTTTTAAGAAAAATTGCTGTTATATATTGGGAAAAGCTGAACTTGTGTGAAAATACGTAGCAGTAATAATTAAATGAAAATATTATGAGATGAGAACCAGAACACAGAATTAGTTGCACTTTAGAACAGCAACCATAACTTTGTATTATTTAATGAACACCAGGTCACCATGATCAATTATCACTATGTGCCAGAGATATAGTTTCAGATGTAAATAAAGATAATAAGAGATATGGGACTGAGAGGGAAATCTAGCAGTAACCACAGACATTTCATTAAGTCATTCATATTTGCTGGACTTTTGGTCATTCGCTTTTTTATTTTTTTTTCCAGAAAGGTATAGTAAAATGTTTTGCAGCTGCATTGTTTCCAGCAAACTAATATGGCTTTTTCAGAACTGGGGATACACAAGCTGAAATAATCTTCCGAATGGATCCCTCAATATCTGGAAAATCTTCCTAATCACATCGCTGTGTCCCTGAACTAGTACATCACTATTCCAAGATTGACCCATCTTAATCTCCTTGACGGGTCTGCTTACTTATCTTTTTAAGTTATTTGCACAAATAATACACACAGAGTTATTCTTCATCTTCTACAATTTCATGCCAGCAGCTTTGATGAGAACTTATTCCACATCCTGAACATCTAGTGTCCACCACTAGAATGTGACATACCTGCTATTATAACACAGGTCACAATGTTCTCCAAGTTCTCTCTTTGGCTTTTTGAGTATTTCCCACCAGGCAATATTAAAAAAAGGAGTTTTAATGTTATAGCAAAATGTGAAGTATTAAAAAGTCTTTGTTTCCCCGTATTTCATATTCCAGATAACAATCTAATTCCAGATAAGCTGGGTGTAGGAAACTGGAATATAAATATTTAAATAATATACAATTTTTACTTCTCTGATTGGCAAAGGTCAAAATGTTTGTTAACAAATTGTGTAGGTAGAGCTGTAGGAAAAGAGGCTCTCTTATTTATTGGGGAATGGAAGTGAAAATTGTTACTAACATAGAGGGCAATTTGTCACTAACTACCAAAACCCCATGCAAAAGACTCCTTATTTCAGCAGTTCTACTTTTAGGAATTTATGCCAGTAGTCATTACACACTAGTAAAATTATATTGGTTCAAGACTATTAATGGAAGCACTGTGTTGAACTAGCAAAAATATGGAAAAGATTTTGTATGTCCAACAACAGGGGACTGATAAAGTACATTTTGATAGATACTTAACAATGGAATAATATACATAGAGATTATTAAGTGACAAAAGTAGTAAGGTGTTGAACAGTTTTCATGCTGCAGTCTGTATGTCTGCATGTAGGATGCTACCACCTGTATACAAGAATGTTTGTATACATGAATGCATTTGCTTGTTATGAATAGAATATCTCTAGAAATAGGCATTATTTGCTTCTTGGGAGGGGTCCGGATGAATAGGAGACAAGAGTGTATCTTTTCTACTTTTTCAATTTTGTAAAATATTTTAAATTTAAGATGTACGTTAAGTCAAAATACGAATTCAAATCTGATTTTCCTTAGTACTGTATAATCATATTTTTGCAAATATTTTGCTGTTCCTCTCAAGTTTAGATAACAAGGGTCTTTATATCTGTAGCTTAGTTAACATAAGAAATCTGAATATAAAGCTAAAGTATAATTTAAAATCATCTCTTCAGTTAATTTCAGCTAGTTTCTAGTAAAGGGTCCCTGAGACTATTACCTTTGGAACTTAGAAACTTCCAGGCAAATGCGATTTTGTGAGGAGACTTTGTTTCTCTTTCCCAGATCTTCCTGTTAATAATTAAAACCTATGAGCATCAGATATAAAGATGATTAATGCAAACTTCTTATATTATTATTGTTGTATATTTGTAATAATAGTGTAAGGTAAGTATTTTGCTATGATATCTTTTTGTTTAAGGTTGATACATAACTATATTTGCTTGAGGACCAGGCGTAAGAAAATACCTGGTCTCCCTACATGGGCTTAGGCAGCTGGAATACAAGGCACCTGGTCGTCATAGGTCCAGCCCGTCCTTGTGTGGATGCTCTAATTAGGAGTCAGACTAAACTCAACTTGCCCTAAAAAGAACTGGGCTACCACAGGCAGGGGCAGTTTGGTGGATTCCCTGTGGATCAGAGTAGCACACCTGGCTAAATACTCCTGCACACATGTTAGGGACCACTGATGGAATTTCTCTCTTTCCTGTGGCCTGAGAAGAAAGGGTTCCACTTCCTGAAGACCACCCACCACCCACTCCCAACTGTCTGAGTGAACCCTAGCCTCCTTGAAGGGAGGAAAATCACTAACCTCTAATTCCTCTCTTCAGCCAGAAGTCTCCATTTTTTCCTTTCTACTGGTCTTGGGAGCAGCAGGAAGTGACCTGAAAGTTAATTTTGTTTTAATTCATGTACTGAATCTGTGACACTCTGTGAAAAGTGGCTTCATCTAATAAAAAGGAACCTATTTCGTTTTATGTCTAATTCTGAAAAATCAGTTTCTCATCAGACTAAAAGATGTTCACATCTTTCTTTTTATTTCATCAACAGTGGAGGTACATTAACTATGCTGTGAGATAATAGAAAATATCTACTGGTCTCTGCCCCCTGTTCCTAGCATAGAACTCCTAAACCCATGTAATTTCTTAAGTGATAAGAACACTAGGAACATCTCTCGTTCTAATAGTAGTCTTAGACCTCGATTCCTGACACAGGACTCCCGGAACCCTTGTGATTTCCTGGGTGGAAGGAGTGTCCTTTATTCTAATGAGGTGACTCTGAATGGGCTGTCGGATGGCTCCTGGATGAGGGTGAATCACTGGAAAGACCAAGCCATGTTAGAAACGTGGAACTTTTAGCCCCACTCTCCACATCTTGAGCAGGGAGAGGGGCTGAAAATGGAGTTCATGATTGAACTTGCCTACGTGATGAAGCCTCTGGAGTATCCCAATAGTATGGGGTTCAGAGAGCTTCCATGTTGGTGAACAGCTGGAGGTGTGGAGAGAGTGGTCCACCCAGAGAGAACATGCAAGTTCTGTGCCTCTTCCCACATACCTTGTCATACGCATCTCTTCCATCTGGTTGTTCATCTATCCTTTATCACACCCTTTAATAAACTGGTACATATAAATGTTTCCCTGTGTTCTGTGAGCTGCTCTAGCAAATTAATCAAACCTGAGGAGGGGGTCATGGGAACCTCTGATTTTACAGCTGATAGGTCAGGAGCACAGGTGATAGATAACCTGGGCTTGTGGTTAACACCTGAAGTGGAGTCAGGGCTGTCTTGCAGGCCTGAGCCCTTAACCTGTGGAATCTGATGCTATCTCTGGGTAGACAGTGTCAGAATCGGGTTGAATTGTGGTGTAGGTGTCACAGAAGATTGCTTGGTGTGAAGAAAAACCTCCACACATTTGGTGACCAGAAGGGTCAGAAATGAAGTGTCTTCTGTGAGTAGTGAAGGAGACATATGGGGTAAAGAACCACAGTAGGAGAGAACTGGGTTTTTCCCTACGTAGGAAGGAAAAACTGAGTCTTTCCTTCACAGTCACCAGGCTATGGAGCAGCAGCTGTGCTGCAATCAGTTACTAAATATAAAAGTTACTGATGGAATTTAGAGATGGATCCAACTTCAGGGGAGTTGGTTCACTTGATGCATAAGAAGATGCAAACTAATAATAAAAAGGCAAAATAATCCATCCCTTGGCTATTGTTGTCTATAATAGCTAACCTGAAAGTAAAAGCAAATGCTGAGTTGTATCTTGACGCTAGACTAAACTCAGACTTCAATGAGTCTGAGCTTCAACCGATAGCCTCAAAGCACCCCCCTCCCCCCAACCCAGGTAAAAACTGCAGGGAGAACAGAAAGTATTTCTGAGACCTCTGGTTACCAGGAAGATAATCAAAGTTAGGGGAGAGCAAACCAAGAAACTATTGAAACCAGAGGATATAATATGAAGGAGTTATTTCATTTTGTAGATCAGTAAAATCAGCTTCCTGAAGAACCTTTATGGAAATGGGCTGTGAGCATGACTAATTGGGGGCCGGGGTCTGCAGAGTGGAAGAGCATGTTTGGGTGGATACAAGTCCCACAGCTCAGTAATGAACAGATGGCTATTAAGTGACCCAGACACAGAGGAGATTGTTCCTGAGGGAATAGCCAACCTGGTGGACTGGATAAAAGCTACTGTAAGGTGTATTCATTCCGAGTAGAGGGACTGTCCACCTCCCCCTATGAATGCCAAGTGGATTACTCCAGAGGAAGCAGCTGGCTTTATGATGACCAGGATATTTACCCACTGAATATGCCCAATACGCAGGTCATGGTAAATGCTGTGCTTAACGGAGCCCCTTTTACATGGGCATCCTCTATAACTTTATTATTGCAAAACTGAAGGCCAGTTGGGGAAGTCTTATAGAATTTGCTGTCTCAGCTTCCCCTTATGGATCTTACAGATATTAATAAAGACATTAGGTTCATTAGTAAGATAATGGGGAAAGGCAGAGAAAAGAATCAAGAGACTGGTCTTAGCAGGGTGGATGTTTTTTAATGGTTATTAAGGAAAAAGGTGGATAAAGCAAATATTTATAGCAATGAAACAAGAGGAAGAAGAAAGAGTCGTGAGACTCATCCCAGCAGGGTGGAAATTTTTAAATGGCTATTAAGAAACGGGATAAATAAAAAAAAACATGGATGGGGTTAAAACACAAGCTTAAGCATAGCCCTACCAAAGGTTGAGTGGGTTGAAGAGACCCCCCCAACTGGTCCCCCTACATTAAAGTGCCCCAGACAGGTCCAGTTCATTTTTCCCAGTCTGGAAAAAATTTTAAAGCCTGGAGGCAGAGATTACAATTAAGAAATCTGACCAACAATCATTTGTGCTTGTGGCAATGGTTGAGTAGATGAATCAAGTTAAAGATTGACAAAAGGCCAAGGGTCCCCTGGCTTGACCCCTCACTGGGAACCCAAAGCCTTGCACACGAGTGGGTAAAATGGTCAGGAAGTACAAAAGAGAAGTTTCCAAGACTCCTTGACATAGGAGCCCCACACGTTACAGCACCAAAGCTCATTGGTGAAGGCCTGGCACAGGCTACAATTAGATTGAGAGAAGAGAAAAATGTGAGAGCCCATAAGGCTATCCCAATAAATTAGAATGTGTGAACAGACTTTATGTGAAGTGGTTGTGTCTCCCTTACCTGAATGTTTTATGGGAATCGATATTATGTCTGGCTGGGAAACACTTCCTCTACCTAGTATTGTAAAACCAAACCCTGTTGATGAAATCCTAATAGAGGCGACAGTTAGGAATATGAGTTGATGGAATTATGGTCAAAGTTTACAGGAGAACTGTTATGTTTGAACAGGCTTGAAGTAAAGTGGTGTGTCTTTCTTTTTACGTGATTGTATTCACGGATGAACCTTGTATCTGACTGGGGAATGTTTCCCCTACTTATACTGAAAAGCAGAAGACATGTAAATCTGCCTTCCAAGCGATATTAATTGGATATTCTAGAACATGCTAAACAGAAATCAGTAAGATTGCCTGAGCTCACACAGTGTGGAATAGAAGCTGGATAGCTAGTGGGGACAAATTCTCATAAGTCACAGCCCTATCTCGAGCCTAGACTGGGGCTTATGGCAAAAGCCTGTGGGCACCTCCCAGCAACAACTACTGGGACTTTGGATTAGAGAATTTTTATTTGAGGGCTATTTACTACCTCACTATCAGATATTAATTGAAGCTACCCCGATGACTGAAAGACATAAAATGATCTTAAAACCTGAAGTACTCATAATGTCTAGGGTGATATCAGAAAAACACTCTAATAGGGATGGAAATGCCCCAAAGAGTTCCATAATAAAATGGAAATGACTTATACAGGGTCATGTTGCCTGGGGAATGCAAGGCAGAGATACTCATGAGCAGGGAGCCTCTTCCCCTAGGACTGACTCTGGGACTGTATGAAGAGCTATGAAATTCTATTGTCACTTGAACAGTGCTCTTCAAACAGCTCTCAACTAACCAACAATGAGTCGCTTGGTTTGTGGATGGCAGTTCCACAGTGAATGGACATCTTGTTTGAAAGGCCACCACTCTGATGGAGGAAGGTGAAACAAATCTGCTCAGCTCGGTGGGCTGAATTGCATGCTGTTTTCCTAGCACTGATGGGAAAATTGAACAGTGGAAAGAGCCCCTCTGTTTGGGTTTTCACTGACTCATGGGCGGTGAGCAACAGCATGGCCATATGATTCAGCAGGACGGCAATGGAAATCCAGGCTTCCCTGGTGGCGCAGTGGTTGAGAGCCCGCCTGCCGATGCAGGGGACACGGGTTTGTGCCCCGGTCTCGGAGGATCCCACATGCCGCGGAGCGGCTGGGCCCGTGAGCCATGGCCGCTGGGCCTGCGCGTCCAGAGCCTGTGCTCCGCAACGGGAGAGGCCACAGCAGTAAGAGGCCCGCGTACCGCGGAAAAAAAAAAAAGGATTCCCATGTGGGGCACAGCCCTATGGAAACCACTGTGGGAATTTGAGGGGTAGGTTAAAGGAGGAAATGTCAATGCTCATCTAGATTTAGAAGATTGGAATTGATGGGGCTCAGGGCAGACCACCCCCAAATATGCCACTTAGGTAACTTTTTGAATGAAAGTTACCTAAGAAGCAACCAGTACAAAGACACTCTGACCCACCTTTGACCCCTGAAAGCAGGAAATAAATCTCTCATACGAAATGTACCCTCCCTTTACCAGAAGGTAGGAGGCATCCTTGTCACCACTGCTTTTGTCACTGCTTTGAGCCTTATATGTCTATGAGATCTCATACTTAGAAAATAAAAATTTGCTTTTTTCTCTTGTTACTCTGCCTTGTGCAGTTTAGTTATTAAGCCAGCCAAAGAACTGAGAGAAGAAGGGAAAAGGTTTTTTTTTTCCCCTGTACAGAATCAACAAGCAGATATCCCTGTGTGCTCATTTAAGGTAGCTACCTGGGTCCATGATTTGAGGGGAGCTGGGGATACTGCAGCCGGGCAGAGATGAGCTGAATCTAAACACAGTGCTTCTGCCCCCTCTTAGGCACAAGATTCTAATAAGAACTGTTCTGTCTTCCAGCCAAAGAGACAGAGCCTGCAGCTAGCTCTGTGGCAGATTCCCAAGGGGGAAGGCCCTGGTCATGGCTGGCAAATGAGACAGATGCTGGTGGCCCCAGGGGACTACAAATGGGTCCTGGCAGAAATGCACTAACTCTGGGCCAGGCTTTGCTTACCCAGTGGTAGAAGCACATGCTCAGAATACTATAAAAGAATCTGAACAGAAAATGTTGCACCAATCTGGATGGCTGACCATCATTTCTTTAGACCAAGGAACATACTTACAAACCATAATGTCCAACAATGGGCAGTGAGATATCGTCCCCTGAGTACTAGTTCTATGGAGAATTAGAATGAGCAATGAAAACACTGGTTATCTAAAATGGGAGGAGATAAAGAAGGAAGGTCTGGCTTGCACACACCTTCATGAGCGTGTGCTCACACTCAATATGAACATGAGCAGGACTCAGGAATGTCTGTACTGGAGAGATTTCTCTGTTTTTCCAGTGAATCTGGGGAAGAGGAGGTGGGGAAGGTGCTGGTATACTTTCTCTCCTATATCACCTCAACTTTTTTTTCCTTACCTGATCAGTGGTCTTAGGACTAGGGCAACAACTACAAGGGGTGGAAACAAAGATGATTCCTAAGCAAGATACTGCAACAATATTTTAATCCTTCTGTCAGAATTCCTAAGGGCCTGATGGGGCAAGATGGGCCTTTACCCATTCTGGCAGAATTGGTGCAAGAGTGAAAGTAGCCAGATCTCCTGGTGGTAAAGACAGCCCACCAGTTCTGCCCCTGTGTAACCTTACCCTATGTGAACAGGAGTGGACCGAGGAGGAAACACTTACTGGACTAGTATTGCTACCAGCAAGCTACACCAGCACAGTGGTCGAGCCTAATGTCTCTTCCAAATGTGGAAGAGTTTGGGTATAAATGGTGAGAAGGAAGCATAGGAGCTATGGGTAAAGTAATGAATAAATGAGTTCTATGAAAAGGGAAATCCAAGGGCTTCCCTGGTGGCGCAGTGGTTGCGAGTACGCCTGCCGATGCAGGGGACGCGGGTTCGTGTCCTGGTCCGGGAAGATCCCACATGCCCCGGAGCGGCTGGGCCCGTGAGCCATGGCCGCTGAGCCTGCGCATCCGGAGCCTGTGCTCCGCAATGGGAGAGGCCACAACAGTGAGAGGCCCGCGTATCGCAAAAAAAAAAAAAAAAAAAAAGGGAAATCCAATATTGAACCTCAAAAGAAGCTCAGAGCAAGAGATGATATTATCTCTTAGCTCAATTATATGGATGCCTTGAAAGGGCGAAGCCATGGGGTTGCCAAGACCACTCCCGCTTTTGGAACTTTACAAGATGGAATGGAAGCCTACAAACCTGAGTGACCTCCCCCTGGGAGACATTTTCCATATGCTATGAGGGAGAACTAGAACTAATGATCATTAATGACTGCATGGGATTCTAGAAATGTGCTGATATCTTTTGAGTTACGCATTGTTTTGTTATAAAGTACCCTTGGCCAGAGACCGGGGGCTGGGCTGTGAGATAATCAGAAATATATATTGGTCTCTGCTCCCAGTTCCTGGCACAGAGCTTGTAAAACTCCCGTAATTTCCTAAGTGATAAGAACACTAGAAGCATCTGTTGTTCTACTATTGGTCTTTGACCTCTGTTCCTGACACAGAGCTTCTGAAACGCTAGATAGTGTCAGAAATTGAGTTGAATTGTAGGACTTCCAGCTGGGGTCACAGAAAAGTGCTTGGTGTGGGGAAACCTCCACGTATTTGGTGACCAGAAGTGTTTTGTGTGAGTAGTAAAGGAGACTCACAGGGAAGAAGCACACAGTGAGGAAGAACTGGGTTTTCCTTACACAGGGGAAAGCGGAGTTTTCATTTTTAGATTCCCTTGTCCAGAACAGGAATTAAATAAATATTTGTCGAACTGAACAGGATGTACTTGGGGCCAGGGAGACGATGCTTGCATCATGACCGTCCTACTCAAACAGAAGACAGGCGGTACAAAACGTGAAACACCCTCTCTTCATTTTCAATCATTCTCCTTCATAAGGACAAAATAATCTCTAATTAAAGTGAAGTTTATTTATATTCATGTAGAAATAATATGCAATCCCCTCCTCCCCCAAAAAGACTAAGTTCTGTATGATTGCAATAGCATCTAATCAGTTACAGTTTGTGTGGTGTTTTGCTTTTTTTCGGGAAAGCTAGCTGTATTTTCATGATCAGCATGGTACATATAAAAATGTGTTAATGTGAATTCAGTCTGAATGATACCAAGTGTTACAAGTTTTATGGAGCAGATTCACCAGGTGGGAGAGCTTGATATTTTTTTAGTTTTAAAAACCGTTTTGGAATTTAAGATCTACTAATAAGCTTAATTAAAGTAAAACAGAAAAGGAGTTATTTTAAGATTCCTAAATTTCAGTAAGTCATTATAACAAATAATTATGGGTGCTGAAGTAATTTTCAAACTTCTAATGTTCACTTGGTATCTCCACTCTTTTTTTTCCTTTGTCTGATTCCAGGATTTAAGTTCCTTTTGAAACCTGAAAGTAAACTATTGGATTTACTTTCTCTCCCACTTTGAGTTTTTTGAGCTGACACTTCTACGAGATTCTACCTCATGGAATAATATGTGAGTCAGACATTACTAACTGTCCCCGATATCTATACTCCTCTTTTCCCTTTTGGCAGTAGGATGTCCTGGACACATGTCTGTGCAGATTGAAACTCCATTTCTCATCACCTTTACCATGAGAGGTGGCCATGTGACTAAGTCCTGGACAATGAGATGTGGAAGCAATGGGTGCAGTGAAATACTTGGACTTCACCTTTTTCTCTTATGTGTCTGCATGGTGTTGGCCATGCAAAAGAAAGAAACACCTTAGGAAAAGCTGGATCAGCAAAACAGAAGAAATCTGGGTCCTTAAATGATCACAGGGAACATGGGACCCTGCTGAGCTGGATCAATCATCTTTAGATTGATGTATTAGAGAAGTAAGGTTTAATCATATTTAAGACACTGCATTTTTAAATCTCTTTGTTTAAGCAGCTGAGCCTTTGATCTATCTGATACAATTTATCACAGTTCATCATCTTAACATTAGGAATATGAATAGATGGCTTTTGCTTTTCTATGTCAGTTGACTCTTCTCGCCTAGGTCTTGAGCCCAAGATTCTGTTCTCACTATGCAAGCCCCAGTCATCTAATCCTGGCTTTCAAGGCAATTCTTGATTATGTATAACTCTTGATTATATATATATATATGTCTTTTCTACATTTTAAATTCCTTTTATTATCATTTGTTTCTTATTTCAACAATATCCTAAACTAATTAATTGAAATCTCATGGGTACTATGTTTTTATATACTTAGAACTTCAGGATAAAGATTCTGAAATCCTTTCCTTCTTAAGAGATTTTGACTTTATTTGTCATATTAACACCAATTTTTAAAAATATTGTTGCAAGATAATCGTTCACAGGACTCACAAATAAAGCACATTGCATTAGGTGCCTCGGGTTTAGTACTCTGGTCTTTTTAGTAGTCTTTAAATGGAGCAGTTTTACAGATGTCTGGTAAGAGCTCCTTTTTCATAAGAATCTTGAGACTCATTTTGCTTAAGTATTGATGTAAAGGGGATTCTTGAGTTTCTCCTGTGCTTAAATACCTGTTACAATTTACAACAGATCAATAATATTTGTTGAATGCATGAACAAATAGATAAAAAGTTTACATGGTTACCTTTACAGAATGAAGTTTTACTAAGTGGTTAGGAAAAAATAGTAAGAATGTTCCACTGTGACATGAGATGACAGGCACCTTCCAACTTCCCATTTGGCACCTAACAGCAAAATATTCCTTGTGCCATGGGATTTTACTCTCTGAGCATAGTTTTGTGAAGTTTAAGTTAAATCTTAACAAGAAAATCTCAGTTAACATAACAGGAAGGCACTGCACAAAAAAGCAGAGAAAAGCTATTAACATAGGTATCAAAATAGATGTTATTGGCCCTGTTGAAAGAGGTGACTATATCACCTACATTAAACTCAAGCTTTACAGGAATTGAACATTGGTATAACTTTTAGCATCATATATATATTTTTTCTGAGCTTTATTTATTTTTTAATTTTATTTTATTTATTTCTTTATACAGCAGATTCTTCTTAGCCATCCATTTTATACACATCAGTGTATACATGTCAGTCCCAATCTCCCAATTCATCACACCACCACCACCACCCACCACATTTCCCCCTTGGTGTCCACACGTTTGTTCTCTACATCTGTGTCTCAATTTCTGCCCTGCAAACTGCTTCATCTGTACCATTTTTCTAGGTTTCACATATATGCATTAATATTCGATATTTGTTTTTCTCTTTCTGACCTACTTCACTCTGTATGACAGTCTCTAGATTCATCCACATCTCTACAAATGACCCAATTTCATTCCTTTTCATGGCTAAATAATATTGCATTGTATATATGTACAACATCTTCTTTATCCATTCGTCTGTCAATGGGCATTTAGGTTGCTTCCATGACCTGGCTATTGTAAATAGTGCAGCAATATACATTGTGGTAGATGTCTCTTTTTGAATTATGGTTTTCTCAGGGTATATGCACAGTAGTGGGATTGCTGGGTCGTATGGTAGTTCTATTTTTAGCTTTTTAAGGAACCTCCATACTGTTCTCAATAGTGGCTGTATCAATTTACATTCCCACCAACAGTGCAAGAGGGATCTCTTTTCTCCACACCCTCTCCAGCATTTGTTTGTAGATTTTCTGATGATGTCCATTCTAACTGGCGTGAGGTGATACCTCATTGTAGTTTTGATTTGCATTTCTCTAATAATTAGTGATGTTGAGCAGCTTTTCATGTGCTTCTCAGACAGCTGTACGTCTTCTTTGGAGAAATGTCTATTTAGGTCTTCTGCCCATTTTTTGATTGGGTTGTTTGTTTTTTTAACATTGAGCTGAATGAGCTGTTTATATATTTTAGAGATTAAACCTTTGTCCGTTGATTCGTTTGCAAATATTTTTTCCCATTCTGAGGGTTATCTTTTCATCTTCTTTGTAGCTTCCTTTGCTTTGTAAAAGCTTTTAAGTTTCATTAGGTCCCATTTGTTTATTTTTGTTTTTATTTCCATTACTCTAAGAGGTGGACCAAAAAAGATCTTGCTGTGATTTATGTCAAAGAGTGTTCTTCCTATGTTTTCCTCTAAGAGTTTTATGGTGTCCGGTCTTACATTTAGGTCTCTAATCCATTTTGAGTTTATTTTTGTGTATGGTATTAGGGAGTGTTCTAATTTCATTCTTTTACATGTAGCTGTCCAGTTTTCTCAGCACCACTATTGAAGGGACTGTCTTTTCTCCATTGTATATCCTTGCCTCCTTTGTCATAGATTACTTGAACATAGGTGCATGGGTTTCTCTCTGGGCTTTTTATCCTGTTCCATTGATCTATATTTCTGTTTTTGTGCCAGTATCATATTGTCTTGATTACTGTAGCTTTGTAGTATAGTCTGAAGTCAGGGAGTCTGATTCCTCCACTTCCATCTTTTTCCCTCAAGACTGCTTTTGCTATTAGGGGTCTTTGTGTCTCCATACAAATTTTAAGATGTTTTGTTCTAGCTCTGTAGAAAATGCCACTGGTAATTTGATACGGATTGCATTGAATCTGTAGATTGCTTTGGGTAGTATAGTCATTTTCACAATATTGATTCTTCTAATCCAAGAACATGGTATATGTCTCCATCTGTTTATATCATCTTTGATTTCTTTCATCAGTGTCTTATATTCTGAGTACAGGTCTTTTATCTCCTTAGGTAGGTTTATTTCTAGATATTTTATTCTTTTTGTTGCAATGGTGAATGGGATTGTTTCCTTAATTTCTCTTTCTGATCTTTCATTGTTAGTGTATAGGAATGCAAGAGATTTCTGTGCATTAATTTTGTATCCTGAAACTTTACCAAATTCATTGGTTAGCTCTAATAGTTTTCTGGTGGCATCTTTAGAATTCTCTATGTGTAATATCATGTCATCTGCAAAGAGTGACAGTTATAATTCTTCTTTTCCAGTTTGTATTTCTTTTATTTCTTTTCCTTCTCTGATTGCCATGGCTAGGACTTCCAAAACTATGTTGAATAATAGTGGCCAGAGTGGACATCCTTGTCTTGTTCCTGATCTTAGAGGAAATGCTTTCAGTTTTTCACCATTGAGAATGTTTGCTGTGGGTTTGTCGAATATGGCCTTTAATATGTTGAGGTGAGTTCCCTCTATGTCCACTTTCTGGAGAGTTTTTATCATAAATGGGTGTTAAATTTTGTCAAAAACTTTTTCTGCATCTATTGAGATGATCATATGGTTTTTATTCTGTAATTTGTTAATATGGTGTATCACATTGATTGATTTGCATATATTGAAGAATCCTTGCATCCCTGGGATAAATCCCACTTGATCATGGAGTATGATCCTTTTAATGTGTTGTTGGAATCTGTTTGC
This sequence comes from Lagenorhynchus albirostris, assembly GCF_949774975.1. Lineage (NCBI taxonomy): Eukaryota > Metazoa > Chordata > Mammalia > Artiodactyla > Delphinidae > Lagenorhynchus > Lagenorhynchus albirostris. The sequence continues at coordinate 63,425,822 of NC_083106.1, read as the reverse complement.
TAGTATTTTGTTTTGAGGATTTTTGCATCTATATCCATCAGTGATATTGGTCTGTAATTTTCTTTTTTTGTAGTATTTTTGTCTGGTTTTGTTATCAGGGTGATGGTGGCCTCAAAGAATGAGTTTGGGAGTGTTCCTTCCTCTGCAATTTTTTGGTAGAGTTTGAGAAGGATGGGTGTTAGCTCTTCTCTAAATGTTTGATAGAATTTGCCTGTGAATCCATCTTGTCCTGGATTTTTGTTTGTTAGAAGATTTTTTTTTTTTTTTTTTTGCAGTACGCGGGCCTCTCACTGTTGTGGTCTCTCCCGATGTGGAGCACAGGCTCCGGACGTGCAGGCTCAGCGGCCATGGCTCACAGGCCCAGCCGCACTGTAGCATGTGGGATCCTCCCGGACTGGGACACGAACCCATGTCCCCTGCATTGGCAGGCGGACTCTCAACCACTGTGCCACCAGGGAAGCCCTTGTTAGAAGATTTTTAATCACAGTTTCAATTTCAGTGCTTGTGATTGGTCTGTTCATATTTTCTATATTTTCCTGGTTCAGTGGGTCTTGTTTTTGTATCCATTCAGCAAGCCTGTGTCTTTTGGTTGGAGCATTTAATCCATTCATGTTTAAGGTAATTATCGATATGTATGTTCCTATTACCATTTTCTTAATTGTTCTGAGTTTGTTTTTGTAGGTCCTTTTCTTCTCTTGTGATTCCCACTTAGAGAAGTTCCTTTAGCATTTGTTGTAGAGCTGGTTTGGTAGTGCTGAATTCTCTTAGCTTTTGCTTGTCTGTAAAGGTTTTAATTTCTCCATCAAATCTGAACAAGATCCTTGCTGGCTAGAGTAATCTTGGTTGAGAGTTCTGCCCTTTCATCTCTTTAAGTATATCATGCCACTCCCTTCTGGCTTGTAGAGTTTCTGCTGAGAAATCAGCTGTTAACCTTATGGGAGTTCCCTTGTATGTTATTTTTCCCTTGATGCTTTCAACAATTTTTCTTTGTCTTTAATTTTTGCCAATTTGATTACTATGTGTCTTGGTGTTTTTCTGGGTTTATCCTATATGGGACTCTCTGCACTTCCTGGACTTGGGTGACTGTTTCCTTTCCCATGTTAGGGAAGTTTTCGACTATAATCTCTTCAAATATTTTCTTGGTTCATTTCTCTCTCTCTTCTCCTTCTGGGACCCCTATAATGCTAATGTTGTTGTGTTTAATGTTGGACCAGAGGTCTCTTAGGCTGTCTTCATTTCTTTTTATTCTTTTTTCTTTATTCTGTTCTGCAGCAGTGAATTCCACCATTCTGTCTTCCAGGTCACTTATCCATTCTTCTGCGTCAGTTGTTCTGCTATTGACTCCTTCTAGTGTATTTTTCATTTCGATTATTGTGTTGTTTATCTCTGTTTGTTTGTTCTTTAATTCTTCTAGGTCTTTGTTAAACATTTCTTGCATCTTCTCCATCTTTGCCTCTATTCTTTTTCCGAGGCCCTGGATCATCCTCACTATCATTATTCTTAATTATTTTTCTGGAAGGTTGCCTATCTCCACTTCATTTAGTTGTTTTTCTGGGGTGTTATCATTCCTTCATCTGGTACATAGCTCTCTACCTTTTCATCTTGTCTATCTTTTCTATATATTTTTATAAGTTATTTATTATTCAGTTTGAGTGATATTTCAAAGAAGGACACATATTTTGCTCAACCTCTTAGAAAATGTCTTCTGCTTGCTTTTTCTTTAATTCATATGAGGATATTAATTCTAACTTAAATGTTTAATTGCAGCCCAATGTTTAGGATCTTATTCTTTTGAGATAGGTTTAATGACATTAACATTCTTCACACTCTTTGATGTTTGAAAGATCACATGATGCCCCTTGAACCATAACGACTTCCATGTACATTTCATAAAGACAAAGATACTTTCCTAACTCTAAAACTACACTAATGTTAACTTCCAATCAGAAAGTTAACATTAGAGCAGTACTGTTATGTAATGTAGGGATGTTATTCAAATTTTTCCAATCGTCACAATAGTTGTTTTTTATAAAATTAAAAAAAAAAATCTGGTCCAGAATCCAGTCCAATATCACACATTAGATTTAATTGTTCAGTCTTTAGTCTCCTTTAAAATGGAGCAGTTCCACAAATTTTCTTTGACAGTCATGACCTAGATATATTTGAACAACACAGAGCAATTATTTTGTAAATGTTCCTCAGTTTGAGCTTGTCTGATATTTCCTCATTCTTAGAGACAGATATGCCTATTTAATGGTAATACAGAAGTGATGTGGCTTTCTTTCCACATTCTAGAAGGAGGTACATATGAATTTGGCTTCTTACTGAAGATGTTGATTTTGATCACTTGCTAAGGTGGTGTCTGCCACATTTCTTTTTTTTTATATATAAATTTATTTATTTTTGGCTACATTAAGTCTTTGCTGCTGTGCACGGGCTTTCTCTAAGTTGCAGCAAATGGGGGCTACTTTTTGTTGTGGTGCTCAGGCTTCTCATTGTGGTGGCTTCTCTTGTTGCAGAGCATGGGCTCTAGGCACGTGGGCTTCAGTAGTTGTAGCATGCGGGCTTCAGTAGTTGTGGCTTGCGGGCTCTAGAGCGCAGGCTCAGTAGTTGTGGCGCACAGGCTTAGTTGCTCTGTGGCATGTGGGATGTTCCTGGACCAGAGCTTGAACCTGTGTCCCCTGCATTGGCAGGTGGATTCTTAACCACTGCATCACCAGAGAAGTCCCTGCCACATTTCTTTACTATAAAGTTGCTACTTTTCCTTTTTCAAATAATAAGTATTTTGTGTGGAGATACTTTGAGGTATGTAAATATTCTATTCCTCATCAGGCTTTTACTAACTAGTTTGCACGGATGATTATTAGTATTAATGTAGGCTAAATGATGATTTTTTTCTAATCATTATTTCTCCTAAATTTTTTACTTGGTATTCTGCCATAAGGGAGAGCTTTTCTTTTTCCCCATTTATTCATTCGTTTATATCGGTATGAAGCTATGGATTTTTATCTTCTTTAATGGGTTATAATCCATTATTATCATTATTATTATTTTGAGATTCAAATTGTCCCAGATTTGGCTAGTAGAATTTCTTCAAGCAGGCCCTTGGGTCTTTTTGACATGCTCTTATCATTTTTTTAGTACATCTTTATATTCTAGGGTATTACAGGCCCTTCTTGTCCTTTTCCCATGCCAGTCTGGAATCAGCATTTCTCCAAATAGTCTTGGTTTCTTATAGTGAGAATGGTTTGGAAACCAAGATGTGAGCTGTAGGTATGCTTATTGCTACTGGAGAGACATTGATTACAGGCTCTCTCAGCAGACAGAGCTAATAATTCTATGCTGGTTTCTCCCTTTCTCTCTCTAACACATGTATATCTGTTATTTCTACTTGATCTATCTACCTATTTATCTATCTATCTATCTATCTATCTATGCCATGAGTACCTGCTGATACCTCCAATTCCAGTCTGACATTGAAGAGTTTATTCTAGCCTTCTCTCTCTTCATATTTATTTCTTCCATCTCTGACAGTGAAACCTGGCTCTCATTATCCTCGATATAATTACTTGTTTGCTCAATCCTAGAATACACTATAAGTAGTTTCAAAGCTGGCAAAATCAAACCTACTGACTAGAGTTGAATATTTGCTTATAATTCTTTCCATCCTTAGCCTACGTGTGTATAGTTAAAATACTTTTTCAGCATTACTTGGCTTAGTTTTGGTTCTTTTCCCACTTCTTTAATGTGGTTATATTATTCTTTTGAAATGGAGTTAGATTTATTCTTTTCTGTTAGTATTTAATATTAGAGTTTCCCTCACCTTTATTGATGTATTACTGTTGGTGGTGGTGGTGGTTAGTATGTAAAACATTAAAATGGTTCCAGGAGCCATTACACTAAAAGGTGGACTTGGAGAAGTCCACCAACCCTTACTTCTACCCATTCTTGCTCCCAGTTCCCTTCCACTCTGTTTTCACCCCCATTGCTTCTACCACATTTTAAACCACTAATATAATATAATGTAATATAATATATAATATAAATTATATATATTTTATATTAAATCACATTTTAAACCACACTATATATATGTGAAGGTATATATGTGTGTGTATATATATATATATACTTGATCACACATATATATACGTGATCTCCATTCTTACACAAAATTTGTTTACTATAGGTATTTTTCTTTTCACTTTGCTCTCTTCTACTTAATACCTCCTGGGAACTATTCTATATGTGTTCACAGATATTTTTCTCATTCTGTTAGACAGTGAAGTAGCCCTGCATTCTGTTATAACTTATTCCATCACTCTTCTATATATGGGTATTTAGGTGGTTTTCCAAATTTTGCAATTCTAAATAAGGCTACAATAAACAACTGACTATATATATATTTAAATTGTTTGCTGAATGTTATTCTTCAGGACAAATTCCTAGAAGTTGAATTGCTGGCTTAAGGAAGCAAATGTACATACCATGTGTTACATATTGCTAAATTCCCCTCCATAAAGCTTGTACCAATTTTCTTTCCACCAGTAGACAATGAGAGTGCCTATTTTCTCATAGTTCGGCCAGCAGACTGTGTTGTCAAGTTCTTAATATTTTGTCATTCTGATAGGAGAAAAATTGTCACAAGGTAGTTGTATTTTCAGAAACTTAAAGACATTTTTTATCATTTTTTGTGATTTGTAAATATTTTTGCCTATTTTATTATCAAGTTTTTATTTTGTTTCATTTTGCTCAAGTTTTAAGTGTTTTTGTGTAATATGGATATTATCCCAATGTTTGCATACATGATGCAAATATATTCTTTATCGTTTGGTTTGTCTTTGTTTAGATTTGTTTTGTTTTGTTTTACAATACAAAGGTTGGGTTTTGCATAGTTGAATATATCAATCTTTTATTGAATTTGAATTTTTAGTCATAGTTAGAAAGGCTTTCCTCGTACCCAGATTTTAGAGAAATTCACTCCTTTCTAATATGTGGATGGTTTAATTTTTTATGTTTATTAAATATCTGAACTATCTGCAATTTATTTTTTGGTACGTTATAAAATTTGGGTCTAATTCAATATTTTTTCCAGAAGTTATTCGTTTGTCCTATTACCCTTTATTAAACAGCCCATCTTTTCCTCAGTGATTTTAGATGCCACCTTAATCACTGCAAAATTTCAATCACCTCAAAATTTCTCCAGGTACTTGGATCTATTTCTGCACTTAAAAAAAAGAATCCACTAAACTGTCTCCACTTATGCATCATTATGACACTGTTACAGTCATAGAGACTTCACAGTATGTTTAATACCAACCCAAACCAGTCCACCCTCACAGCTCTTCCTTCTCACTGTTTTCCTACCTATCCTTGAATATTTATTTTCTATATGAACCTTAGTATCAACTATGGCTCCACAAGAAGCTAGGGGTTTTGTTGTTGTTGTTGTTTTTAACTGGAATTGTCAAATTTATAAATTAACTTAGGGAGATGTGACGTCTTTATGATGCTGAGTCATGGGGTCCGAAACAAGGGATATCTTTCAAGTTAACTTTTGTATCTTTCAAGAGCATACTATTATTTTTTTCTCATATTCTTAAACGGTCTCCAAAATTGCCTGTTCCTTTCATTTTACCTTCTTCATCAGAAGCATTATATTATCAAGACTAACTTATTGAATCCCAAGGAACTTTTAAGTCCCTTGCATATGGTCAGAGAGCTAATTTACCAGGACTCTTTTTCAGTATTTTCATACTTGAGACTGATTTCTTTTGTTTTTTTTAAAATAAGTTTTAACTTTATTTTTTAATTAATTTTTATTAGAGTATAGTTGATTTACAATGTTGTGTTAGTTTCAGGTGCACAGCAAAGTGAATCAGTTATACATATACATATATCCACTCTTTTTTAGACTCTTTTCCCATATAGGTCATTACAGAGTATTGAGTAGAGTTCCCTGTGCTACACAGTAGGTTCTTATTGTTATCTATTTATATATAGCAGTGTGTATATGTCAATCCCAATCTCCCAATGTCTCCCTCCCCCACCCCTTCCCCCTTGGTCACCATAAGTTTGTTTTCTATATCTGTGACTTTGGAGGTGATTTTATTCAATGTCTTCTTTCTGCCACACAGCTTCTCCCTCCCACCTTAACAATCTGTAAAGTTTGCAGCAGCAGCTCCAGAGTTAGCCTTGCTGGAAAAAATTTTTAACTTAAGTAATTTGAAGTCTTTAGTTTTTTTGTATGTTGATTATGCCGAAGGCATTTCTGTCATTTTGTTTGTTCTTCTGTTGTTCTTTATAGTTTATTTATAAGATGCAAGGAGAGATTTGGATTTTGGCTACTGACATACCCTATCCACTCACACACAAAAATCACTTTTAATTGTCAAGTTAGACACGACTTACATACAGTCCTTACAAAGGATATATGTTACAAAATCCTCCCATGATTAAATAATTCAATCCAGCTCAAGCTTGTTCCTTCAGACAAACTTAGAGTCTTCTTTTCATCAGTCAATGATTTGTAACATATTGTGTTCCCTTTCTTTCTGAGGGGACGGGTATGCTGGTAACCAACATTTGTTGTTTAATTTAGATTTAAATAATTTAACTCCAAGTTCTTCCCAGTGTAAATATTTATTTCTATCCTCCAAATCTGTGGTTTTAATTTGTGTTCTGTGGCGTCTTAGTGGTTCTGTGTAGAGGGAGGAGTGGCCCTGTGGGCAGGCTCCAGTATCACTTCATCAAAACAGGTCAACTTTTAATGTGTCTTTCTTTTGAGTTTAAGTTATCATAAGTATATATGGTTCAAAGCCTTTAAAAATACAAATAAAAAGAGAAAAAAAATACCTACCTCTAAATGAATTTTATGTCTTTTTAAAAATCCTTCTGAAGACGCATTGCTTTTTGTTTGCATGCATTTTTTTAGTAAACCAACTCCGTTCCCACTTGAAAGCAGTTCAGCCGAAATAGAATATGTGGGAAAAAATTATATCTAATTAGCATGTCACTATTCTGACTCTGTTCCTTACAACAAAATGCTATTCTTTTAGTTATATTGCCAAAAAAGGTACAACTCTAAAACTTAATATCTTAAAACAACAACATTGTTAACTTGTACAGTTCTGTGGGTTGCCTGGGTCCACCTAGGCAGTTTTCTGCTGTTCTACTTGGGGCCATGTGGGTAGAATTCAGATGTCAGCTGAGGATGAAGTCCTCTGGCCATTTGCCTGGGTTGCTTAATGGACAAGTCTCTGTCCATCTCAACATTGTCTCAGGGACTCTCTCCATGTGGTCTTTTCACATAATCTCTCAATCAGGGTAGCCAGACTCCTTACGTGGTGGCTCAGAGCTCCCCAAAGTACAAAAGTGAAACTGACACGTTACTTCTTCCATATTCTATTGGTTAAAGCAAGTCACAGGCCCAGCCTAGATTAAAAGGGTGGGAACAATAAAATGCATAAATACCAGGAGGTATGGCTTAATGGGGTCTATCTTTGCAGTGCTCACCACCCTGTGTCACACTCAGAAGTATAAAACCAGGAGCACGTGTTTTCTCTTCAGTTCTGCTATTTTCACGGAACAGACCAAGCTCTGAATGATTTCCTCCTTTTTTACACGTGTCCTGGTTTACTCTGTGCTTCCACTCGCTGACTTCTTACTCTCTAGTTTACGTTTGTTCGGATTCCCAGGACCAGTGGCCAAACCACGAACATTTACTAGGCAAGTTTTGTTTTCTGCCGAATGTCTTTTAATATAGATGCATTCCCCTAAATATGCTTTATTTCTAGCTTCCTTTTCTTTAATAAGAATCAAAATTATATGAGTCACAAGCCTTGGCAGCTGAGAATCTGTTTGTTTGTTATTATATCACTTGCCACGTACATAGTAAGGGATAAAACATACCTGTTGTATTGAAATGAATTCTACTGTGAAACCCTCATGTCCCATGCTTCTACTAAGTCCAGTGAGAAACTTGCTTGGCCTGGACAAGATACTCCTTTCTCAGTAATTTCATTCCCCCTACCCAGTGGCACAAAAGCTGTGTTTCTGTTATGAGCTCCCCGGTCCTAGGCACGTTGCAGTGAAAGCCCTGGAATGAGATCCTCCCTTCAGCTTGGAAGTCTATAGCTGAAAACTCGCCCTTTGGTCCTTAGCAATCTTTATCAGGACTATTCCATTACTAAGCACATCAGGACTTCCAGCAAAACACTCTGTACCTGAGCAAACTTTGTTAAATTTAATTTCCTGATGATTAATTAATTAATGTACCCAAAATCTCCAAAGAATAATCAGTTTAGATTTTATTTGACAGCGTTGCCAAACCTTCTTCTTTTAATCAACTAGGATATTAAAAAGAGACTTCTTGAACAGTTAATTTTACGTCTCATTTTCAGTCTCACATTTCTGCCTGCCCACAGACTAAGAAGGTAGGTGTATATTCTGGTTACATTTCATCTGATAGCTAAATTTTCAGTATATTTCCTTCTAAATCTTGATCTGTGCTCTGTGGTTTCTATAACTCTATCCATGGGGTGCCTGCAGGAACCAAACTAGGAAATTCTCTGCTGAATTTATCTCAGTAAGATTTTTTGCTATTGAACATTTCACAGCAGCCTATCATTCGATGTGTGGGCATGTGTCTATTTCAGCAATTAGGAACCGGTGGTATTTAATAATATAAAAGATAATTTTGAAGTAATGCTAACTCAGACCCTAAGTTATATGTGAGTTTTCTTTCTAAGAACATTTTTCTATGAGTATAAGTAAGAGAAGGTAGCTGTCTTTTAACTAGGAGAAAGAATGCAGCTACATGGTTGATTTCTCTCCCACACCAGCTGTGCAAGGCCATAATCAATGCCACAGACCTGCATAAGCCTTCTCAATCCTCCTCTTTAACAAAGGCAACATAAACAGGGTACGAGAAAGAGTTAAAATTTCACATTGGTGAGAGGATATGTACAGCTTTTTTCACCATTTAGAATATAGTCATCTATAACTTTAAGGACTCATTTATGTAGCTGTGTATACTAAGCAGCAAGAATTACTTTAGGCAATTTAACTAGGTACCAACTATACAATGCAGAACCTTGTATGTAATATGTACCAGTATCTGATACTTAGGAGGAAAGCTCCACAAGTCTGAAGAGACTAGTTACATTGATCTATCTCTCTATCTATCTATAGCTATCTACACACACATATGTATTTTCTCTCTCATTTTAATTTTATACATCTTGAACCTTATTCCTGTTAACTTTGCTGAGAGTTTGTTGCTCTTCATTTCTAAACTAATATGATCTTCAAAGCTTCCCCGAGAGCTTTATTTTGTGCTCTGACTCTGACTAGGCTCCCTGAAATTTTCCTTTTGTGTCAGCAAGATCCTGCTTCTCTCCAACATTTCTTTAGTTAACTTCCCCCTGTTGGCTCAACTCTATTTCTTTGTCTTAATAATTTAAAAAAGAAGAAAAGAAAGAAAACATGGAAAGATGGAATGAAACTTATTCCTAATCAATAACATCTATGCTGTTCGAATGCTTCAGATTCACTCATCAAACTAATTTATTCTGTATTAGTTTTATTGCATCACTACAGGCTAAGAATGTTGAAAAAATACTTGCATAAGTAACTGCAGTTAAAAGAGAAAATAGGTAAGTACGATATAGGCACTTCTTATATAGTACTTTATATATGCTGAGCACAACCCATGGTTATACTTTTATTACATCATTTAGTTCTCAGAACACCTCTCTAAGGCAGGTTCATTTACTATCCACATTTACAGGTGAGGAAACTGAGACGCAGAAAGGTTAAGTAACTTGGCCAGGATCGTACAAGAAGGGCTGAAACTTGAATCTGTGTCTGGGGAGAGATCACTACTAGAGTCAAGAGGGACCTAGCATATGTTCCATGACATCATGTGACCTGATGGGTACTTTACATGTATTATCCCATTTACTACTCACAACAACTGTGTTAGGAAAACATTAATTTCCTCATTTTGAGATGAGGAAACAGATTCATAAACTTTAAGAAAACTTGACTAAATTCAAAAGCTATTAAAATGTAGAACCGTATTTAAAACTTGGGTCTATGTCTCTCAGGAGTCTCTTTCTACTGGACTTTGTGATACTGGTGGTTTTTGAGCTGGGCATTAAAAATGAGCTGTACTCAATGCACAAAACTGAATGTGTTTGGTAGAGGAAGCTTAAAGACACAGAGAATATTGTGCTGTGGTACAGAGGTGCAGATCAGCAAATGATACATCATAAGTAGTATCTTTTGTGTGCTTTTTCTGGTAGGTGGTGTGGTTACTGTGGGTTTCGAGCAGGGAGTAGCCTGAAGAAATAGGAACTTTTCAGGAAGACCAGTTTGGCATCAGTGTAGAGGACCAATGGGAAAGATGTGGTACTGGGTATGCTAATGATGTCATATCTTCAAGACCTGAAGGCTCATTAGATGTAGAGAGTAAACAAAAATAAATCATGTAGTCTGAGGCTCACTTTTCGAGTGGGTTACTGTAAAAAGCGGGGCTGTTGAAAAAAAAAAAAAAAGTGGGGCTGTTGGCCAAGGTAGAGAATCCAGGCAGAGGAGCAGGTCTGGGACAAATGATGATGAGCTCAGTCTTATAAATGTATTAATGTGAGGCACATGTGGAGCATAAAGACATCCACAACTAGTTGGATGTATAGGTCGGTCTCTGGAGATTAAAATGTTGGAATTATCAGTGTAAAGGGGATAGTTGAAATGGTGGGACTAGGTAAGTCTGCTCAGAAAAAGCATGCAAAATAAAAGGATCCTCTGGGTTATATGCAGCAAAGTAGTCTTAGGGAAGTTTAAGAGAAAGAAGCCAAAGTTTAACAGGTTTGAGGTTGCCCAGACAATGAGAATAT